>NC_088844.1:7453763-8071263 GCF_904066995.2 Poecilia reticulata | reverse complement strand
TGTTGAAGAAGAATTGTTCCACTCTGTGCTGGTTAGTCACAAAAATACTTGTAGCAGCAATGTAGCACAATTAATATTTTTGCAAGGTTCTGCATATGTCATCAGTATGTTTTGCTGTGTTTCTGCCTGCAGCTCCATGAGTGTGGGTGGAGTGACCTTTCCCTTGGAGCAACAATCCAAAGACCCCCAGTCTGTGGTTTACACCGGTCAGTATGACACTGAGGGGGTGGCACACACAAAGAGTGGAGAAAGGCAGCCAGTTCAAATTAATATACAGGTATGGGTGTACTGCACACGTCTGACAAGTATGAACCCAATATGTGGATCGATCGGCTTTTTCCACTATCATCGGTGACACAACTGATCTGATATTTGTGTCTGTATTCTCTTCAAAATTCTAATTATAGCAGTCATAAAATATAACATAAATTAGCACATTTGAACTGACAGTACATGTCGGTCTTTCTGCAAAGATGTAACAGTAATTCTCACATATTATTGTATGAGTTTATGAATGCCTGGTGGAGTTAAAATTGTTATTATTACTACAATAAATACTATATAAGAATGCTATGCTATTATTATTATTTTTTTGCTCACTGAAAAGAGATGTGATTATATGTGTCTGTGAAACTTTGTCGCTGTCTTATCTTGGGGTCAAAGTTGAATTATAAAATAACTATAATTCTTGGGAAGCATGGGTTTCTGGAGCAAACTCTTACTATAACAACATTTTAATCAGTGTTTAAAAACTTAATGTTATGAACTTACATTTTTTTGGTCAAGTTATCCTGTATAACAACATCTGATGCATTTTAAATGTTATGTTTACATTTGTATCGGCTTCCGCATTTCCGCATTAACCTTTATCCTGTGGTATCATAAGCTCTGTAGATGTTTATAACGCTGCAGCCGTGTGTCCTAGCAATATGTTCCTCTTTCTTTTCACCTTTAAAGGCTTTTCCACAAAATGTACTTTAAAATTGGATGTGCGTGAAGTGTTTCCTTTATTAATAATCAAGTTTTCACAGCAAGAGATTCGATGATGCTCAGGCCTTAAGGTGTGCGTGTCTCGTACATGTGTTTGTGCTTTCAGTTCACAGAGGCGGGTTCATTCGAAACCGTGTGGCAGGTGAAATTCTACAACTACAACAAGAGGGACCACTGCCAGTGGGGCAACAGCTTTAACAGCATCGAGTACGAATGCAAACCCAACGACACGCGCACGCTCATGTGGATCAACAAAGAGATGTTCGTCTGATGGCCAGAGGCGACGCAAAAGACTTGGGTGTGTGCGTTAACGTGTCCTCCCTCCTTCAACCTTCTGTCAGTGTCAGAAAATGTGAAGCTCTTTGCAACCGAGACAGACCCATACTCTCGCTATTTTATGTAAAAGACTGCATAAACTTCCTTAGAAAGTTTCCACTTACACTCTGGTATTCTGTATTCTCAAATGTGGAAAAAATACATTTTTGTGTAACAGTACTGTAGTTGTGAAAGATTACCTGTGTTTACAATGAGTGTGATGAGTGTGTGTTTTACAGATGGTGCTACCAATGTGGCTATGTGGATATGTATGTATTTTTAAGCTACATGCAGTACTGTGGAAAAGTCTTCAGCTGTCTCTTATTTCTTGAGATTTATTTGATTTGTTTAAGTTACTTAGCAATGATGTCAAAGTCTCCATTGATTCAGTGTTGTTCGTACAAAAGGAAACTTAAAGAACCATTCATAAGTTTAGTTCAATCTAAGATACCAAAGACAACACAGTTAGTCACAGACAAGAGAAATAATCTAGTATTTAAGCAAAAATAAGATGATTCCCAAGGATCTATTAGCATAGCACTAGTGCCTAAGATTAGCACTAGCTTTTTGAACAACCCTAAGAAGGAGAAACTGATGGAGATTTTAATGAAAAGTTTACCAAAAAAATAGTCTGGCTGCTTTCAATCAAAGGCATACATTAAAAATGGTGTACATTGCTGTTTGTACACATTTTTCATATCCACTGTTAGCTTTAAAATATCTATTAAGCAACAAAAGCCAGCATAAAAGTCAAACAACTGTACTGTTAAAATCCATAATCTCACACCTTCCTTATGCCTGCTGAATTTGCCAGTTTTTTAATTGGCACCCAAGTAATCATCCCCCATCTGTCTGCAAAGCACTGCCATAAAATATGTGTGAGAACTTGGGGGGGGGGGACACTAACAGTATGGCAGAAATGGTTGGCATGTAAAAAGTTCTTTGGCAGCAGGGTGCTATAGAGTCTATGAGATTTGTACCAATAAACTGAAGGGTCTGTAGATGTTACGTAATGATTCTAATGATTCAAAAAGGACTTGTGGATGTGGCAAACTGAGTCATTGTATTTTCTTGGAACGAGGACCTGAAAGTATTTCCTGACTTCAGAGGGATCCAACCTCTAAGTCTCCCTGAGAAAGTTTACTGGATACTCCGATCAACTGTGTCTCTTGGATTCCGGTGTAGCAGCATGGCTTACGTTCTGGTCATGGTTCATGGCTGTGGGGCAATTAGGAGTTTAGTTGTCCAGTTCACATGTGCTTTGTGGATCTTGTGAAGACTTACAACTGTGTCTCTTTGTGTGGAGGTTGATGGTAGAGGATGCCAAAGCAAGAACTGCGTAAACATCGCAGTGGTGGTTGGATTTTGCCAGGTCCGCCTCTTATCTAGAATCCGGATGCAGAGTCGACAAGAAGGACTTGTGTGGTTTGCAAAGTTCAGGGTTTCATCTTTGATTGTCACAAATAATGTGGTTCTTTTGATGTCTTCAAACAATGACTTTCGGCATTTACTTGAGGGTTACTGTGAAGTGGACAGGATGAGAATCTGCTCCTTTTTGCTTGAGACCCTGGTTCACAGTGCTTCTTAACCCTTTTTAGATGTGTATCTGCTCCACATGATTCAGATGATTGGAAAAGCCTGTTAACAACTCATTTGTTTAAGTTACTTGTGGGAAATGCCTAAAACATGGAGGACAGTGGGCTGTAGGGATCAGGGTTGAGGAATAATGCTCTTGGTCAAGGTTTTCTATCTGCCTTGCAAAGGGGAAGTTCTAGTATTATGGAGTCTTGTTTATAAGTTATAGTAGGAGGGAGCAGGATATGGATGTATAGATTGGGGCCTTATCTGCAGTAATGCAACTGATGTTCCAGTAAGATAATAGTCAAAAATGAATTTCCTTATTTAGAGTCCATCAACATTCTGACCCTGAACTTTGATAATCTAATCAAGGGGCCTTCTTTTGGAGAATATCTGGTCATGTCCCACTGGTAGGAGACTTCAAGGCAGACCCAGGATCCATTAAGGGGACTGTTTGTCCTTTCTGGACTGGGAATGCCCCCAGGTTGCCAGAACAAACTGGAGAATGTTTCTGATGAGAGTAATGTCAGGATTTTACTGCTGCTCTTGATTCCCCTGTGACCCTTATTCTTAAAGAAGTGGAAGACGATGGACGAACATTTGAGTCGATGAACAGACCCCTCATGTAAAGTTTCATCTAAAATGCCCTCAGGGCAGTGATGCCATATTTGGAGCCATGTTTATGCATTCTTGATTGCTGACCTGTTGATCAAGTTTTATTAAAGCAGTTTTAAAATGACTAAACATTTGGTGCGTTCTGACTGACTTAAAAAGCATCTTGGATTGAAGCACTCTATGTTTACCTATGTGGGACTTTCTTATGTTGAATACCATCATTTGAACATTAAATTCAACTATAAAAGTAGGTATTTTAGCTTTGGGTGCAGTTTTTGTCTCCAGTGTGTTTGTGTTCTCTACCTCTTCTAAAAGAACCTGGCTCCATTAGGGAGAGGGGCAAAAAAAATGTTGTTTTTTGGAATATTCCCAGCCTAGACCTTTAGTGACCTGTTTATTGACTGTTTTTCTTTTATATTTTTTGCGACATTATATAGGAAAATATTTTTTTTTGTACAGAGAACCATTAACTCTTTTCAAATTGTTTATTTATTTTTTCAGAAAACACTTTCAATTTTGAATTAAATTGATCTATGCAGAATATTAGGGCAACAAAATGACACGTGCAATATACTGTTCTGATGGGATTTATATTAAGAAGAAACTTTTCCTGTTGTTAAAGTGATGTTTATAATGTTATTATATTAAAAAAGGAAATACATATTTTTTGTGTCAGTTGTTTTCAATCAGACTAAGTGGTTTACATGGTTTAATTGCTCTAATAATCCTTTTAAATACTATTTCTATGAAACTTTCAGCATCTGGAAGAATACACAACTCTTGCAGGAAATTTTCAGCAGGACATGAGGTGAAATTTCCTTTTAGGCTGTGGTCAGCATAAGACACATTGAAGGTCGTAAATAAACATTTGATTCTCACTAATCTGCGGTTGAGCATTACATAGACATTCATGCTAAATGCAACTGAAAAGTGAGCAAATTTTGTCTCAAAATTTGATGCTCCTTGTAGATTTTTTTAATATTTACTGAGAAATGTCCGTCTTATTCATGCCAGAAACAAACTTTGAGTTCTGTTATGTGTATATTAAATGGTGTCTTGTATTTTACATGACAAAGACCTGGCATTCATATTTAACATGCTTCAGAAATATTAATGTCTCAAAGTGTTACAACAACTGTTTGCTTCACTCCGCATGTCCTTTGCAATCCTATAAGATTCAAGGTTGATGTATTGAATTTCGTGCGTTGCAACCTTCAACGCTTCTGTGGCTGTTCAAGACAGCACAGATTGTACAACTACAGCTGTCTTGAATGACTCACACGTTCAGAGTGAGGAATAGAAGTTTAATGAGATCTGAGGAAAACACTAAGAATGCTACACAAAAAACAAAAGCTGCTGGGTAGTTTCTTTGGCTGGATTTATCCTGCTGGGAAAGAACTTGAGTAGTTTTAACCAAATATTGGGTCAAAAACTGTGACCTGTTTGTTGGGTAACAGAAGACACTCATTCCTCCCAGATTGAGGTTGTCATTCTGGGAGTGACTACTCTTTAGTTTACAAGGCCTTAGCAAAAGCTAGTCCTGTTTGACATTTACACGTTACCAAAGAATTGATTGGAAAGTCCACAGTCATTATTTTATATTGTTATACAGTATGATTTTTTGTCCATATTGAGATTCAGTCAATAAAATTTTTTTTTTGACATATTAAATGAAGAATAAAAATCCTTTTAAACAATATTAATTGATGAGTCTTTCCGTATTGAGGGCTACTGGAAACTCTGGCTTCTTACCATGTCCAAAAATTTGACTGTTTAATTTCTGTAATTTACCCTTTGGAGTGAGCTTTTTCATTTTTATTGCATATGATAAGTATGTGATTTCCAACGCATGACCCTCTCACAATGATTACTGCACAAGCACACCTGCTTGCTTGTGCAGACCCCAAAGATTAGCCTACTCTTAGGAAGTTCAGACATTCGTAACTTTAAGTTATTTTGGGGGATTGAAAACTTTAGCCAGTATGCTGGGTGTGAACCATGTGCCAGCTGTAAATCAACTCAGGGTTTGAAAGTGAGAAGTGGAACAAATTTTCTCGAGGCTGATCTCAGAGAATACAAGGCCACCCTGCTCACTAGCGAGTAACTTTTTTTCTCAGAATACTGTTTTTTTTGTTTGTTTGTTTGTTTTTGTTAATACTGTTTACTTTAACGGTTAAAACAGGGTTCATTTTTGTGTTTCCCTATTTACATTACTTTATTTTACAGACATAAATAAAAACAAGGTTAGAAACCAACATATGAAAAGTTATTTTCAAAAAATATTATTTTATAGGGTGTTCTAGTTTTGCGATAAAGTTTGGGGAAAATATCTTCCTGCTATGTTGAGATTCCACCACCAGGAGGAGCCCATGCACAAAGCTGCTTTGTGTGTAGGACATAAAAAAAAAACCATGCAGCTTGTAATACCCGGATGTACAGTACTGCCGCACCTCCCCCCTTCTCACTCTCCCTCCGCCCCTCCGCCACCGCCTGCTTGTCAAACCGAACCTCCTCCTCCGCTTACTGTCCCCTCCCAGCGGCTCTCACTCCCTTCGCCACTGCAGTGAAAGCCTCGGTTATTGAGAGAGACGGCGAGGAGAGTCTGAAAGCTGGGTACAAATCCAGGACCAGACCTCTGAAGAGGCACTACTACTGTGTTGGTTTTTTTTTTTTGTATCGTTCCGCTCAGCTCGGCGGCCCGCTGACTCTTCCTGTTTCACCTCTTTTCCGTTCTCATCGCCTGGATTTCATCATCCGACCCGCAAGATGGTAAGCAGCAGAAGCAACGGCTCCTATTTTCAGCCTCCGCCGACTGGTAAACACACCAGCTGGCAGGCCTGTGCTCTAATGTGTCGAATAATGTGGCGTTTTCACAGCTTCTTTTCCGCCATGAGTGTTTCGCTTTAAGTGAACGGTCGAGAAACGTCGAGCTTTGCGAGGAGGAAACGCTTTTCTTCCCCACTTTTGGCTCCAATACCCCAGGGCTCTGCTGACAGTAGCCTGCAGCTTGTGGCCCAGATATTTCTCATCCTTTCTCGACATAGCCCACACTCTTATTAGCAACCACGGCCTCGCAAATTAGTTTTAGTGACAGAAATACCCGCTTATTGCATGTGGGTTTGCGGTTAATTGTAACACACTTTTACCCACCGAGCAAGAAAACGCACCGACTAGTCATGTAGCGGCAGTGCTGTGCATTAAATAGAAAGGGCATTTTATTTCCATATAGGAAGCACGACGCTGTACATGAAGCTGCTGCATTATATAATATTACTGCATATGATTTGAATAATAGGTTGGGGCTTTTTAGAGTCAATTTACAACGATTTTTTTTTTAAAGGAAGCTGACATAGCAGGCCATAGGATTGCTACACTGCCACACACCGCCTGCTGTAGTAACCATCAGACAATCTGCATACCTGAGAACATTTGAAAATGCATTATAACCATAAACATGATGATACTTTAATGCTGCATTAAAAAAATATATCTATACATGCACAACAATGCTACAAGCAGTCAGATAAATACCAAAGAGAGCGTGACAACGACTTGGTGTGAACGGCTAAATTAACAAGTTGTTTAAAAAAAAAAAAAAAAAAAAAAAAAAAAGGTAAAACAGTTAAATGGAGGGCAGCGATGGCTCCATGGTTCTGTGGGACGGAGGATGGGTATTGGTCAGCAGATCCAACCATCCAGAACCTGAGACAACAGCATCTAGGCCTCAATCCATATATGTTCAGCTGAGATGCAGGGAATTGTGCCAATAACCTTTTGAAGTACCTTTTTAAATGGCTTAAGAACATGGTGACAAATTTCAATGCCTTGCTGTTCTCATATTTTATTTTTCCAAGTTGAGGAATTTACAATAGCTTTCTTTTTTTGTGGAACACACCAATCAATTTATTTATTTCTTTTACCTTTGAATGAGTTCTAATCTGTGATCAGCATGCCAAATACTAAAGTCGCATATTTCTTCCCCCTGAAAACTAAGAACTTGATCTGTAAATCTGTCAAAAAACTTGAACTTGTATGCATTTTTTCAATTTAATAAAAAAAAAAAACACATAAGTTGGGGAGCTAACTCCCCAACTTAAATAGTTAAAATGGTTATTAATATAACTATTTAATGCTTTAATTATAGTCTTGAAATTCCCTCATGTACTGTTCGGGAACAGTACTACACTGAAGTTGAACTGGACTATTTCCACACAGTTTCAACCTCTCATTTAAGTTAAAAAAAAAAACGAGTACAATTTATTTCTTCAGTTTTATTTATAAAACTTTACATATTTATGGATTTAACTGCCATGTAGATCATTTTACAGAGGGTCAAACACTGAAGCTACAAAATGCTGAAGTTTAAATGGATTATTTTTATACTATTTTATCACAAATAGAGGAAAATCTTTCAGAAATCAAAGTGTTTATAGAATATCAGCTTAGTGTAAACCAATTGAGGTTGGATTTCAGAGATTTTAGGTATTTTAAACAAAACATCTCCCAAGGTAGCTCAGATTCTAAAAAAAAACGACAACAAAACAGTGAAATGTCTGTTTTTTGTAAATGTCGAGTTAGATTTCATTTGTTTACTATTGCTGCTAATGTATTAGCCAGCATAACTGAAATGGTTTCAGTAAGCCGCAGCTAACATGGTGAGACTTTCAGACTCTTCAGTGTGACTCTTTAAATGTTTGTTCACGGTGAGAAATAAGGTACAGAAAATGTCGCCGTACTCTTGTCTGAATCATACCTGTAATGAAGTGGGCACATGCCCCCAAAGTGCATAGGAGCTCGCACATGGAACTAGTTCTACCGTGGAGGAAGACCTCTGTTGTTTTTGGACAGACTGCATTTAACGCGCTGGCAGATGATTGAGTCAATATGGTTCCACCAACTTCCTTCACAGTTATAAATAACTAGACTTTGTTTTTTGCCGTTTGTAGATAAGGTTTTGCATGGACAGTTATTTGTAGATGACATCATCCCTGGTGTGCCAGGTAGGCGTGGCTTGCAGGCTATTTTCAGAGGTGAATCAGCTGGGGAACACCCTGGATGCTCCGTTAAGATCCACCAGTGCTAGTGGCAGATGCCGGTGTGACTAATGCAAACATTAGAGTTGTTCGTCTGATGAGATGAAATTATTGTCCTACATAATTTAAAAAGTGATTCTGCTGAATGTAATGAATTCCAGCTGGTGTATTCGTCAGCAGGTGATCTAAATAATATTTCCACTTTACTCTTTTTAATGTCATAAATGATATAATAATAATGAATTAATAATGCCCTTTATATGCTGAGATCTCACAGGGCAACATTGGACCCAGAATTTCACCTACAGGGGAGAGTTGGCAATTGCATCGCATGTTATTTTATTACTTTGTGCAAACATTGAGACGTCATTGGTTGGTAAATATTTTTCAGTGTACTGATTTTATGAACTTTTAAAGAAACTTGTCGTACACATGTAATCAGAAGTTTGCACATACTTCAAAATGTACATTAGGGTACAACCAATAAGTAATTTAACAGGTTGTCGAGCAAAATAACTAGCTATATTTGTTTAGGTTGCAACATTGAGGAAGAACGAGAGTGGGTCGTTGTAATAAAGATGAACATGGGCAAGTAAAAGCTCAACATGAATAAGGTCACAGAATCGATGTCTGATCTCCACCTGATGGGTCAGATGTGTCACCGTTTCACCATGAAAAGAAGATGAGAACTGCATATTACAATGCATTATTACTGTCAGTGGTGTCCAAACTTTTTTTCCCCCCCTGGAGCCAAAACTGACTAATTTTAACAATTGGCAGGTCATAAAATTCATTAAACAAAACAAAACAAAAAAAAATGCAAAAATTAGTTTGTTTTTAGTTTTACCTGTTCAACAAAAACCAAACTGTGTAAATTAATAAAGATCCAAAAGATAAAAAAAAGGCTTTGGACTGTTGCCTTGATAAAAGGAAAACGGACAATTTCAAAATTTTTATCAGCCAAATTTTTAACCATTCTTGTCTTGTGATCAGAAGCTGAACAAAATCTTTACAAGGGCAACACTTCAGACATCTATAGAGAATATGAAATATAGACTTGCACACAAAACACATACATTGATTCTAACCAAGTTAAAATAGAAATTCATGTAGGAGCTACATAAACTACATGATCTAGAAGTCTGTATATTTAAAAATGTCCTCCTCTCCCTGTACAATCTTGTTTCAAATCTTTACTACCAAACCTAAATATTGCTACTTTAGATATTTTATTTTCTATAAATTGTAAATGACACCGACCCAGTTTTCGCCTGTGTGAACATCAATAAAAAAACTGGGAGAAATTAAAATCCAAATTAAAATGGATGTTGACTTGATCCCTTTAAGGAGATTTTATTCATTCAGTCAATTCAGTTCATATATGTAGCGCCAATTCACAACAAATATTGTCTCGAAATACCTTACAAAAAACTAAATTCAATCCAACCAAACACTTTCTAAGTCAAATAAATAGATTTCAATTTGATCCTTTTTTACCAAATAATACAGTTATAAAGTGATTCTGCTGAATCACTTTTTAACTGTATTAAAAAATGATTTTTAATACAGTTAAAAATTTGTAAACCCGAAGTCAATGATAAATGCTTTTTGAGCTTACTTGTATTGAAAATGTCATTGTTCAATAAAAATAGGTAAACTTCCCTTGTATTAGCTCTACTGCACTCGCATCTTAGGGTAGAAGCTGAGGCTTGCACAACGCTCAGCCATCTTATTGTTTTTCTTGGAGGGATATAGATCCCTCTGCTTTAAGGCTAGACTGGAGCTAGAGCCTCGCAGTTGCTAAAGCATGTAGTGGAATGATCTGATGCTAAGGGGACCATATGCTGCTTAGCAATCAAGCGCCACCCACATACGGATTTAGCTGTAGCTAATGTAAAAGAGATAAAAGCCACAGAGAAGCTCCAGCACAAGTGATGATCAACACGACGTGATCCATGCTGCTCTTCCCAGCCAGCCTACTCAATCTGGATTTGTCTGTCCTTGTTGACCGCTCCGCATCTGCAGCCTTCAGCACTGGAGCCAGCCGTCACCGGCATGGGCTGAAAGTCTATGTCACCAGTACACATCTATTTGCAAATATTTCAAGTGCCATTTAGCAGGTTAGTCGAGGTCAGCCTGTCTTCGTTATGTCTGGTTTACAGCAGGACGCATCCCAAGTTTTACAGACAGCTAGACCTGTCACAATAACAAATTTTATAAAATGTGTTATGACATAAATTGTCACAATAACAGTAAATTGTCCCAGAAGTTATTGTAATAAACAATAATATTCTTGCTTTGACACCATTTTCAAGTGATGTAACGGCAATGGCATAATAATGCAAGAGCACGTTCTCTAAGATCAATAATCTTTAAATTGTAATGAGCATTTAACACTGGTACCGAAAGACATTTTAAATATCTGAGAATAAATAAAGAAAACAGAAACAACAAAGAAAATTAATTATGAAGACTCTAAACAGAACTGTCCTTCCAAAAAAAGGGGGCTAGTTGAGACCCAATCATCAAACTAAAGACTTTTGTCTTCCAGATTTTGGTAGAAAGAGAGAAATAAAAATGATAGATAATGAAAATAAGAGTTTAGTTTATCATGTGATTAAGTTATTTGTTGTGTATTATGACAGGCCTAATGGCAAAAAGCAGAACTTATGGAAGGTTGACGGGTTTTAATTGGATCAAATTAGCATCTCTAGCCGCCCCTACTGAGGACAAACTAGCTAAACAATTGCTGAAGCAAAGTAATGCTATATTGTTCACTTCCTGCTAAATATGTTGCCTGTTGTATTAAGATGTACAACATAAACATTAAAACCAAAAGTAGATAAATTACTGTATATATGATTTCTTTTAAACTGGTATACCTTCTTAAATATGTTTTAAAAAATTCCCTAACAAAACTATTAAAAGGAGAAATGAAATGAGCCCCATTCTAAAATCAATAGCTGTTATGTGGACTTACAAATGATCCTTTAACAAAATGCTAGCATAAGTGCTCAAGTATCTAATAAGTCTTTTAATCAGAATGTTTGTCTTCTAACCTAGTTCTTGATTAAAAAAATACAGTTTTCCTCTGATACTTTGATGCGTAACTTGACTGAGACAGCTGGTTGTTTGGTTGACAGCATTATGGCTTTAAACTCTTTGTACAAAGGCTTGAGTCAGGCCAAGTAATGGCTGAGAGCTGGGGTTCCTTCAGGCAGCTCAGATTGTGCTAATTATTTTTTTTATATTTTCTCCTAAAACTGCTGCACCTTAACATGAAGAAATCACACATACATCCACTAACAGAGAGACTGTAAAACTGAAAACACATCCTCACATCAGGCTCAGAAACTGAACCAGAGGGGAGAATTGACATAACCAAAAACCTTTCTGAAAAGGTTCTTGGTTATGTTGCTAATAGGCCTGTCGCGATAAACGATGAATCAATTAATCGCACGATAAATGAAACCTATTGACCTCATTTTAATTATCGGCTTTATCGTCTCTTCCTGCCTTTTTTTTTTCTCTTGATGACATTGAATGAAAAGAGGCTCAACTCCATGTTCTCCACTGACCTTCCCTTCCTATTTCCTTAGTGTAATGTCCAGTGCACACGACACGAGTTGTCGGCCCATTTTTAAAACCTGAGACCACACATTAGCCGACAGAAATCCTAGGTATAATGGTTCGATTGGGTTCGATCGTGCTGTGTGGTGTCCAGCCGCTACAAGTCCAGTTAACTAATTTTAATACCAGGCATTAATCAATGCTTTATTAGAATCTACCTGTGATGCATGTGGCTAGAGTCAGCGTTAAGTCCTGACTGAATGAAAATCATTATAACCTATTTATGTCACATTAACGAAGAACAGATGAAAACTTACCGGGTTTATCAACTGCGGTAGCAATTTGGCTCCAACTCCTTCCCTTGTCATTTCTATATTCTTTGCACAAAATGTTAAGTAAATATTAATGTTGTTTCCACATATCATCTCCAATGTCCGCTGGACTTCGGGTTGCGCTGTGTCAGCTGTTTGGGATTCCCCTCCATAATTTCCCCTCAGAAAGCACGGAGGAGAATCCGTGCTTTCTGATTGGCTACCTGTCACATTCAGTGTTAAGCTCCCAGTCGGGGAAAACCCCTGATTTAGATCGGAGTGGCCACGACAATCTAAATCACACTGCAGGATGATCGGTTACGAAATCACCAGCGACAATCTTAGAACGACCAACGATCTAAGATTATCTTAAGGGAAAAATAGGGGCAAAAAATCGTGTAGTGTGAACTACTGCATTAGGTAGTCGGATGTGCCCATCTTCTCTATTTAAATCTTGTGATTACTGAAGGGCAATATAGTATACAGACTTCATAATCTGCACTCTTTTGGTTGAATGCAGTATTTATTTGCACTTTGGCTTTATGCTGTTTACTTTTTATTCCAGTACGTTTTTTGTTAATGGAGACTGAGAATCCATTTTATTTTTGTTTTTGGTTGTTTATTTAGTTCATCAGTTCCAGTGTTATGTGTTCTTTTGAAAATAAAGTGTATCTATCCATGGCAGGGATATTGGAAAAACAGTCTTTTTGCATGGCAAAAAGAACCGTTGTGTTCTCCTCTTTTAAAGTAATTGCATGGCAGGCATGCATTATTAGTCATTTTCATTAAATCAGTGTCAAAAGGTCTTGAAACAATATTATCGTTTATCGCAATAATTTTTTAGACAATCGCTCAGCAATTATTGTGACGGGCCTAGTTGCTAACCTGTGAGATTAAACATTTATTCAGACAGGCTAACAGCTATAATACCATGCTGCTTGTTTTTCTGTGTCCCCCGTATAAAGTATAAAGAGGAAAAACTGTAAAAGTAACTTCTGTTTAAAGAAAAGCATAGAGCCCATTTCTGCTCTGACTTTCACTGGTTCAGTCTATCATAAAAGCTCGCCTGTAAGCTTGATATTCTCAGACATGGTTGTGTGGGGGCGGCATGTAGTTCTGTGATCCCTGATCGAGAGAAGTGAGCCGGGAAAAAATGGGAGGAAATTCTAAACAAATCAATTTGAGATCTCATGAATGTTGTGGTTTTAAGTCAGAACTTATTTACTTCACTTGAGTGCAAAACAGATGGTATACATATCAGCCTTGCATATTAGGACCTACAGTACGTACTTGTTGGTAAACACAGGAGGTTGAATTTGATCCTGGATTTGTATTTTTCTAAATTGCCTGCCCTAATAATATGGTACTGTTTTTATTATTTGGTAACTATTTAATACATCAACGTGGTTGCACAGTCTTGGTTGTACTATTATTCCAATTTTGACTTTAAGTAAGATTTTATAAAAGGTGTTTGTGCTTTTATGTTTCGGATGTATTCAAATTTTGTCTTGTTTTTCTTTCCAGTTTCCTGTTAACTAGTTTTAGCAAATTTATATTGATTGATTTTCTTTTCTGATATACTGCCTTTTTATCTGTTATTAATTTTTTTAATTTGTATTATCAGGACCTCCAAAACTGCACTTTTAACCTCTATCACTGGGACTTGTGATAAATTGTTGTAATCAAACAATACTACTTCTTTATACAATAAAAAGATCAAAATCATTACATTTATTCCCGAAACACTTGTTAGTCAGCCCTACAGGCATATAGCACCAAAGTGACTTGTAATGGTTTTAAAAACATTTGTCTAACTTTAACATTTAGTTTTGCGTCGTAATATTGTGCAGGAATATTACAGAGAAATGTAAAAGTTGGGTTTCCCCAAACATATTGTCTCTAAGTTTGTTTTCTTTGGCTGTGCTGTAATTGTATCAGGCTGGTACTCAACCATAAATGCTTCATTTGTGCAACTTTGAAAACTGTGAGCCAGACTAAACGAGTATACTGGCAATCCTCACGTCTACATTGTAATCGTACTTTAATAGCGCTTCAGAAAGGTAAATGAGGTGGATTTCTGAGACAGGAGTGGAACATTTTCCTAATGCAGTTAAGATGCATTGTATGGTCTTGCCCAGTTTGTCTTATTCCATTCAAACCAATAAACAGAGCACCAACGATTAGATTAGGAGACTAATTGATGACTTTCTCCTTGTTTATTGTGCGATTTCTATTCATTGTGCTTGTGTATTTACTGCATTTTATTCATGTTTTTGACGAGTACGATTTTTTTTTACTTCCAGGTTTTTTCCCATTAACTTTTACAGTAAAAAAAGTACCTTTCCACAGCCATTAACCATTTTTACTTTTATTACACAAGGACCTGGAAGTGTTAAGTCTTAAGATGGGATGTGGAGCAACAACCTGTGGTTATTACATTCAGCCATCCTACTTGATCAACAATATTCATGTCTGTGCTGTTTATAGTTGGACATTTTTGCAGGAACATTAAGTAATGGAGCAAAATATTAGATAAATGTACTTTCAAAGTAAATGTCTTAGGCCAAACAACTTAAGGGAAACAAATTTTATGCAACCCATAATATCGGTTCTTTAAGGAGGAAGCAAATAAAATTGCAGAGAGGTCAAAATCAAGCATCCCCCCCGATCATGTTGTATACATTTTAGTTCATTTTACCGTGACCCCAGTCGGTGTAAATAATTGGATTTCTTTGACCGTCAGTATTAGAATATTTGATGACTAATGCTTCTGCGTCTTTATAGCCCAATCTTTTAAAAGGATGAAACGACTTGCTGGTAGTCACTTATTTCCTGCAATTTTGATTTGTCAATTTTCTTTATTTTATTTTTTTTTAAAAGAGGAGAACACAACGGTTCAGAAAAGTACTTCAGCTCTGCAGCCGCATGCACTGTAATAGCCTTTCATGTTACGAGTCCTGCAGGTCTATAATTAGCCGGGTTTTTGGGTCGGCTGCAGTGTTGCTACTGAACCAGCCACTTTGCCAGACTCTTCATTATGCAAAACGTGTTTTGTGCGCATTGGTCTAATTGATTCTGAATGAAGCATGCATTATTGATGAGCAAACTAGTCCATCCCTCCCTGCCTCTGTTTCCCTCTGTATGCAGGGAAGAAATTCATGCTTTTTCCTTTGTTTCTTTTTTTAAATTATTATTTTGCCTTTTATCCCATCTGTGCACCAAGTGCAATGAAGTGGTTTGTCACAGGAAGACGTAGCAAGAGTTACTCCTTGATGGGCACAGAAAGGAACTAATGCCTTGGTCAATAAACCTGTAATCCTTCAAACCAAATCTCCTTTGCCCTAAGTCTCTTTACCTGCAAAGACCCTGCATTTTGCATTTAAACAAGAATGAACGTCTGGGTTGTAGTTAAGAGTCAAGCTACCCAATGCTTATTTAACCTCTGTGTTTTTTAGGTTATGATTAAAGCTTTATTAAAATTACATGATGATGTATAATGAATCACTCTTGGTGCTCTTCTCTTGTAAAAATTCATCGGTTATTGTAGAAATGTAGAATATTGTAGCTTACTGAGCTCTGCAGCAGGGAGAAAAATAACAAACGTAAAGACTTTTCCCTGTTCAGATCAATAAAGTATCACATTGCCACTATGACAGGGCAGCGACGACAAAAAGACACCCAAACGCAATACTAGCGGTGCTGTGCGGCACTGGTTGAGCTACTCCAAAACTTCCCTCTCTTGAACTGGCTGTGCTCAGCCAATGTGAAGCAGTTTCAGAGGAAAACCGTGTACACGTCAACCATTGATCTCTGCGCTGACTCCACTCTCCGTTTAGGGTGTCAAATGCTAAGGCGCTCTCCTGGTTAATCCCGTCTCACTTCTTTCTCCTTGTCGCTCTTAAAATACCTCAACTTGTGTGTGGCAAGCCCTTCCTTTTTGTTACGGCACAGAGTTAAGCTGATATGACAACTTTTTGACTCTGTTCTTGTTAATTTGAACTGCTTTGGCATTTACATTGGTTCAAACTTTGCTTGATTGTGGACCATTGAGTAAAATATATCAAAAGACTGTTCAGCTGGAGTGGGGAGCTGATGTCTTGAAGCAAAATGTTGTCCTTTAGACTTGACTCATAGAAACGTTCAACTTTGTTGCAGATTTGACCAATAGAAATTTGCTTTGGCATTCCTTGGAGGAGCGATCGATTGCTCCCTAGCCTGTTGGATCTCTTACTTGGCTTCGGGAATGCATCCGATCAATTCTACCACTTTAGTAAAGGGTTTTCTCATTGGCTTCCACACAAAAGTGTTTGATCTCACTCTGCCAATTATCTGACCACCTTAGTTGACACTGCAGTCAAATGTAATGGGGATGCTGCTGATGTGAATGTTGAACATGAGCCAGAATTTCACAAAGACATTATTTCTGTCGAGAGCCTGTACCCGAGCTCTTTAAGATTGGGTACAGTATAAGTACTTGGCTTTGAAAAAACATTAATACATAATCCTTTAACTTTAACCCCAAATACACCTAGCTGGAAGTCAATGGGTTCACGGGGACACTGGTGGCCTCATCACAATTCAGAGGTTAAGCAGTTGAATTTGTTGAAATGTATTGAAAGGCATTTCAGATTAATTGATGGCAAACTCTGCGTAGCAGAAGTCTTTAAGGTTTCCAGTGCAAAATACCAAAGGGCTGGAATGATCATCACCTTTCAGCACAACATCAAACCTGTTAGAACCTGTCTGAATACAAAGAATCTTATCAGCAGTGCTTTCCAACAAAATGCTATTACTATTAATGCACTGTATCCATCTTACAAACGTATTCAAAACTGTTAGCGATTTTTTTTTTTTGTAAGAAATTGCACACATGATCAATATTAACAGTTAATGTTTTAAAAAATAACGAGTGTGTAGTTTTATGTGGCTGTAGTTTCGAAATTGTTTTGTTTTTTTCCAGGCAAAACTACCGCTACTTGTAAAACGGCAAAGATTTTTTTTGTACTTGCACAATTTCATGACTATTTGAAAACTGTTTTCTGAAAACAAAAGGTTTGTAAAGTTTGCCTTAAGCCATCCCATAAGGATGAGATAGATGTTAGAAAATGTTTGAATGTTTGAGTGCTCGTCTTGCATGCAAAATATTCCAAAGCAGATGGCAGTTGTGTAGCATTATTACAGAAATGGGACATTGCCACTTCACATTGCACTGAGCTGGCACAACAACCTCGGTGTAGTATATCTATAGGATGTGTTAATAGTGACACATTCATTGAGCTAATTAAATTAAACTGCAGGGTAAAGATGACATAGTGTGGTAAACACATTATTTGTATTCTGATCAGACTTGTTGGTGCTACTCTTATGAAAAGCATGTGCCTTGACTGTGTGTGATTATGTTTTTCTGACACACAATTGCACCAAAAATGCACATTTGCATGTGGAAAAAAGTGAAATACTACACACAGATGCTAGGGAATAATAAAGCAGTTTCAGTGATTATTCGTTGATTAAAAAGTAAAGTATACATTTCTTTGTCCAAGTGACTAATAAAGTGACTAACTCAAATTAGAGTTTCATGTTTGTGTGGTTCTAATAGTGAAATGAAGAGGACAAAGTACCTGCAGGGAACCTAATTAGAGCAAAGCAAACTATCTGAAACTGAAAAAATAACTTCACACTATATTGACACCATCTAAAGCATTGCTCTCCATTGTTTGACTTTAGTTTGTACCCTATTATAGGTTCCAAATCTATAAAATGGGTTGAACTGTATACCCTATCTTTTTTTTTTTAACAGGAAATATTACCAGCCTGTTCATCAATCTTTGGTATGCAGCAAAGCTTCCCCTTTTGTTGCATGGTTCAGTGTACCAGGGCTTACCAAATGAACTATAAAATCAGCAGGGCACGTGGTTGCTTCCACATCTACCAGTCTAACCACCTTAATTAAATCTGAGGTTTTTGCATCTTGAACAAGTGAAGAGGCAAGAAATGTATAAAATGGAAGCGTACTGTTTGACCTATAAGCTTAACTTTCAGTATTATTTTGGCTAACTTTTTCTTTCTTTATTTCTCAGGGAAATGAAGCCAGTTACCCCCTGGAGATGTGCTCACATTGTAAGTACTTTTAATCTTTGCCTCAGCTTGATTTATCATTTATGATAATATTTACAGCTTCCATTGTTTTTATCAGAAGGGCTGATTGACAAGATTATAAATATTTTGGTTTTTCTGGGACGAAGGGAACATTTTTATGAAGAATACTTAATATATTCATATATATTTAGTTTTATTACAGTTCCTTCATTACTTGACCAGCTTACTTTTTATGCCATCAGTTCCTCTACATGACAGATTGACCTTAACATTTGTATCAAGGTCAACATAACAATATTATTAATATCAGATATTGACGTCTGCGCAAATGCTCATATCGATGCGTCTCTGTCACCTTGTGTATTATTAGCATGGGGAGCCTGAATGCAGGGTGTTTAAAGAATGAGCTGATGTTTATCACAGTACAAGCAGTTCTTTGTATGTGTGCATTTCATGACCTTATGATCTGTGTAACTGTGTTAACTTTAGTAGCATTTTAATAGCTTAGTTTTCCTTTAGAATAGTCTATTCAGTAGATGTTAATTTCTTCAAAAATATCATGTTTTTTTTTAAACAAAAAAACAAAACAAATCAACCCTCAGATATGAATTGGTACTGAAATTTTCCATCATGTTGAATCTGTTTTGGTTTGTATATGGAAGGCACCCTTCCTGTCTTTGCCTACTCCAGTTGTTATGTAACTTCACACAGCAGACTGACACTTTGCTCAGTATCTGCAGAGCACACAAGCTAAATGTAATATTGTTTTACTGTTGATCATCATGGATCCAGATGATGATGTGCATTTTGCCACCATGTTGAAAGCAAACTGTTGTTTTGCTTTTGTGATTTTTAATATATTGAAGCACAAAATTGTTGAGTAAAGCTGAGAAAATTGAATACATTTATTCTTTTACCGAACCTTTACCTTTTAAGTCTATAACTGGCAAATTATACTGATTTCTGGTAATAGAATTGGTATAATTGATTTATTATTGTTTGTAATCAATCAATCAAGAAGAGTTTTCTAAATTGAATCAATCCCTTCTTGATGACATGAAGGTATTGAATTTGGGTTTTTGTGCCTCACCCATGAGCAAACATCTACCATTCACTTAAATTCTCCAAAGCAGCCACAGAGCATCACTGAGCCATCACCGTGCTTCACTGTAGGCATTAAGTCTTGCTACAGAACTAATCAGTCAGTGTTTCAACTATCCACCTCCTCTTCCTCTTTCTGCCACTTCCAGGTAACTTTTTAGGGGATTTTCAGGGACTTTTTGAATCATTTTCCTTGTTTTGGCAATTTAATGGCGCCCTGAACTTTTTGTACAATTTGTTGACCATATTCCTAACATACAGTGAAATGTTGCAGTCAAGAGTCCACGCAACTGAAAGGATCTTCCTTCAAGCAGTGCTGGAACAATTCATTCGTAATTGTGTGCTGTTATGAGGAAATCTGTTCAGGAAGTTGAATAATTTTAAGGCTGTTGAAAATATAATTTAGTGTTGAGTATGGATAAAATCCTTCTATTTGCTTTTTTTTTCTTTTTCCTTGGGTAATTTGCTTATTGCCCAATATTGAATTTGCACATGGGTTTGAATAATTTAGATTAATCTGTAATACCTCTGTTTTTCTTAAAGCATCCTCTTTGTGCTGCAGAATGCACTCTTTACAGTTGGATATTGTTAATAACCAGCTTAAAGGCTCCACCGCTGCATGTGTTTTAATGAGCATGCAGATGGTGGCTGGTGCCTATGCAGTGTAGGTGGTCTTTGGGGACTGCGACACGGTATAGATTGACCTCATCAGTCATTCACACCATCAGTAATTTTTACATCAGGGCTTTGAACACAGCTGCAGAAACAGTTTTAAAAGGCATGTAGGAGGCAGAGGTGTGGAAAAACATCCTATATTCTCTCAAACGGTAATCTTATTCTGTAATATTGATCAGAGGTAAGGAGCTAAGTTTTATTTATTATTTTTTGGTTATGATGTAGTTTTTGGATAAAGTTTTGTTTTTTGGGGGGGATTTGTAAAACACCAACTCGACTTCCATTATAGACTTATTTGATGCCACATACTGTGCAGAATTATTCATACCACTTTTTTTAAATCTACATTTTATCTGTGAAGGTTTCAGAGTATTGGAGAACATTTGTTAAACAAATATTGATTATGAAGAACCAAGTAACACAGAGAAAGGTCTGATGTAAAACTGTTGAGAAGTTTAACGCAAATGATTTTATTAATCAATTAATCTATTGATTATTCTGACAATTGCGTATGCAAATAAAATATTGCTGTGTAGTACCTACTTCAGCTAGCAAAATAAATGTGTGAAAGAGAAAATGCTAGGAAAAACACTGTTTGGTTACTTTAATAAGAAGATATTTTACTGTTTAAAATGCAATGCCGCATAAACGTCACTTAGTCTCAAGTTTGAAGTATGAAAAAACTTTTTTTAAATGTAAAAACAAATGAGAAATAAAGCTAAAGTACTTTTTTAAAATAAAATATATCATGTATAAGAACCAATAATCAAATTTTTATTTTTGCACTTCCTTATTTTTCATGCAATGTTAATATGGAATATGATTCCTTGTAACAAACTAATTTCTGCACTAACAGTCACAGATCTGTTTTTTCCCCCCAAAGAGAATCAAAACATCGCCTGTGAGCTCAATGAGCATGTAGTGGATATTTCCTTATGAGGTGTTTCACGACATGCTATTGTGATACTTAAATTCTGTTTTGCGCTACACGCCCTGAACTGTTATTTTTTTAAAATTTAGTTTCAAGTGATCCCACACTTTTATCATTTTTCATCTTTCTTGGCGATGCTTCTGTCACTTGCCGCTTAGCATTTCCTCCCCAGCAGATTGGGGTAACCTGTTAGAGTTGATGGGAAGACATCAGACAGATGAAGACGTCCATGCATCTTTAAAAAAGTCTTAAAATCATCCATCTCAAATTAAGGGCTTGAAATGTCTTAAAATCATTGAAAGCTGTAGGTTGGTCTTAAATACATTAATGACAGGTCTTAAATTTTGTTTTTGCAGGACTATTTAATCGTGTTTATTCCATGTACTCCTTTCCAGTGGGACTTTTCTGTCCAGTAAATGTTTTGGTCACACGCAAACAACTTTATTGCAGGGCATGACTCACTGCTTACATACCCTTGCTAGCTAACTAGCAAGCCAGCATTCTTGCGTCTATCTTGGGTAAGTGCAAATTTATCGTCAATTGGTTGGACACATTTTGTACATTTCTTTTGAGATGTATAGGTCGTAAATTCCATCCATAACGGTCTTAAAAAATCTTAAATTTGAGTTGGAACCTGCAGAAACCGCAATCCTGAAAGAAAACCTGTTGGCAGCTGTAAAAGACTTGAAACTTTGGTAATGTTTGCCTTCAAACCGGACAGTGATACAAAACACGCAACCTGAACTACAGTGGAGATCAAGGCGGATCAGTGTGTAAGAAGGTTCCAGTCAAAGTCTAGTCATAAATCCCACATTGCTGTCTCAAAGTTTAACGAGCAATACGTTTAGTCTCCAGATGCTCTCTTAGCAACATCAGCACACAGTTTTACAGAGAGTGCTTCTGGGGCTAAATGCAAATTCACACAAACATTTACTTGACATACTTGAAAGCCATTCATTTTGTTTTCCTTCTGCTTCACATCAATGCTCTTTGTGTTGGTCCATCACATCACATACAAATAAAATCTCTTAAAGTTTGTACGTCTAACATTGCAGAATGTGCAAATGTTGAAAAAATAGACAATTTTTCATAACTTTTTGAGAGTGATATGTCTTGGTAAAGTGAGCAGAGCTGTGAAGAGGACAACACTCTAGCTTGTCCATACTTAGTGGGGGACAGGACCTTGGCCGGCCTGGCCTTCCAGGCATCCCTCTGGATTAGGCCGCCACAGAGAGGAGGGGGGGATTCAAATGAGGCATGACTGAACACTCAACCAATCAAGGCTCTGACCATTCTGCTTTGAAGTTTTATTTTTTATTATGTGTATTCTTCTCTCTCTCTCCATGAGCTTTGCTGTAACTCCAGCAACTAGCCGTGCGCCATGACATCTTGTTCTTAAATGTTCTGCATCAGCCTGGAAATACAGTTGCTCCAAGTTTAGCAAATAAAATAAAAACGCCAAATTTTAACATCTTCCTATTAAGAGGGTGATTCTGGATATCCTTGAGTTTCAAACTAAACAGATAAATACTGAAGGTATCCGTTACATCATTTCTACATATTATTATGGATCTTTCTCTAATCTTTCGTGTTTCTTGGAAATTCTTATAGAGATGAGTAATATAAACTTAATGTTTTATCACAATATTTTGTGGTACTATTGAGATAACATTAAGTGACAATAACTATACATTACTACATTTTTTAGATAGTAATGTAAGACAAGACACAGCAATTGTAGTCCTATAAACACAAATGCTAATCTTGAAAAATATACCCACTAGACACATAAAGAAGTGATTTGTGTCACTAAGCTTCACAAGGTAGCTGTATTTTCAAATGTATTGGTATTTACTGATGCTTTTCATGAACAAACAGTGGAAAAATAGCAAAATCATCGATCATGATAATATGGACAGTTTTGGGGG
This sequence comes from Poecilia reticulata, assembly GCF_904066995.2. Taxonomy (NCBI): domain Eukaryota; kingdom Metazoa; phylum Chordata; class Actinopteri; order Cyprinodontiformes; family Poeciliidae; genus Poecilia; species Poecilia reticulata. Next base: position 8,048,117 of record NC_088844.1, on the reverse strand, counting down.
TTCAAAACATCAGTAACTGGAATTTGTGGCATCAAAATTTATCATGATAAACGATATATAAACCCCTATGTTCTTGTCTTTATTTTGACCGTCTCGGTTGCCTCTCTAATCAGCAGCTGTTCAACTTCTCAATTGCTCAGACAGGCGGGCCCTGACTGTGAACTCCAACAAGTTGAAGAAATTCGTCCTTCTGCAGGTTACCGGTCTTAAAATGACATTCACCAATAAATTCTCACCATCAGTCACTCCCTCCTCAGATCTGTGTATTGATGTCCGCCAGATAAAGGTGAATATCTTCTTTGTGCTTCACCTCGATTTGACTGATTTATGTAAAAAGTGGGGGGAGGGAAGCTTTGAAGGCCTGCTTTTGGCGGCGCAGTACTTGTACCCTTACTGACAGAATTTAATAGCCCACTAGTAATAACATGCATATTTTGGCATAAAAGACGCACCTCCACACATTTCCAGCACACACTTTGCTTAAAAGCATGCCCACTCACAAATGCACGGTGCTTTGACAGAAACGCAGCAGCGCGCTTCAGAACCACTGCGGCTCGGGCTGCGGCCATCCAAAATAAAAATAAAACAGCGGGCAGCTTGTTGGAGTTCCTTGTTGCTAGGGGTTTCCCTGAGGGCGGGTGGGGGTAAGCTGCCGACTGAGGGGGGGTGGAGAGTTGGGGGTTTTCTGGTGATGGAACTGCTATAAATACACGCCATCAATGTTGTGCCCTGCTGTGTCCTCAGTTCGGCCCATGCAAGCAAACTGTATGTTATCAGAGTGGTCGGCACAATCAGCCTAATGCACAAAGTGCCGGAGCGGTAGTATACAATCCAGGTTATACAGCCTGGTGTCACTGCTGGCCTGTGTGAGATAAGACTTAGTTAATGTGGCAGGGTGTGTGTTTGTGTGTTAGTTGCTTTATTTAGCCTCAGAAATGGCCTGATTCTGAAATCCAGGGTCTGCTCAGTTCAAGCCAACTTAAGCCAGTCGAATAGTTTGAATTTGAATTCTTCTTATCGAGTATGGAGTATTGGGTCCCGGCTACAAGAACTGTTTTATTTTTTTTAAATAATGAGAATGTATTCATGATAACAAAACAAAAACATATTTTTACTTGACAACCTCTTACAATTATGAGACATCATTTGAGTAAGAAAAAAGCTTGGATAATTTTTTGCTTTTGTGTTGGCGTTTTCATAAATTTACTACGTTCTTCTAATATTCTGGGGATATTCAGAATATTAGTATTCTGAATATCCCCAGAATATTAGTATTTGTATTTCTACTTTGATGCCGTACTATTTTATTCTCGCATTACTACAACAGTATGTTTCTAATATAATGACTTTATTATTGTAACGAACGAACGAAGAAGAAAAAAATCGTTGTAAAATGTGCTTGTAAAACGCGATGGCGGCATTGGACGTGCCGATATCACTCTGAACTATGGAAATGTAAGGAGTGCATTGGTGAAAAAATTCCAGATTTTCCAAACATTAAATCTTTAAAAGACAAAAATTAGATTAATCAATAAAACCGACTCATTGCCCAGCCCTATGTCAGTTTAAAATCTTTTTAAACTGTTGAAATTGAAAGACTTCAAATTCAATGAAATGAGCTACTTAGTCTTAGTTTGCACTAAAATATGCACTAAAGTTTCTAATCTCTGGTTTGGTTAAAGCCAGAAATAAAGATTGTCACCCAAATTCAGAGCGAGAGAGAGCCTTTAAAGCTGGGTTTTAGTACTTTATTTATTTTTTTTACTTGACATTTTGAAATGTCTTTTGGAGCTTCTGTTGGCGATTAGCCAGATTATCTTGGCTATCATTACAAAAACGACAAAGACCTAGAAAAAATGGCTAGTGGTGCTTTTCTTTGTCCAGTTATTGTAAAAAAAAAAGAAAGAAAAAAATTGTTGTAAAAATAGTTATGAATTAGATATGATTGTAAACTTAAATTTTATTTCTTAAGGTATTTTATATAGATTTGTATAAAAGCGAGTCGTTTTGTCTGTGCAACATTAGAAGTTTAGATTCTGTCCTTGGATTCTGTCAACCTGGAGATAAATGCTCTGTTTTAAAGGTCAAAGGGCATTCTCATATCCTTTATCAGCCTCTAGTTCATTTTAGATCAGAGTTACAATCGGACATTTTAAATTTAGATGCCAAACAAAGCATCCAACTAAATTTTTTGCAAACTTCTACAAACCACATCAAGGTATATAGACGGTTTAGTCCAGATTTATTATTATAGATTCAGTTTTGACTAAAATCTGACTTTCAAACAAACATACACATAGTAAAACCCAACTAAATAGAGATTGTAAAAAAATAATAAAAATCTAGTCTGGAATCTGAACATTGTCAATTTTGACAAGTACGTTGTTTATATTACATCCTGCCTGTGTCCTTCAGTATGATTGCTACACCCTCGTTTACTCAACCCAACCCCATTATGCTAATTGGCTCAGTGTCATGTGTCAAACCCATGTAATTACTGGGCTGTGCATGTAACCTTCTCATGTTTACCCACCGTCATGCCTTATCTTGGCTGCCCGGAAAGCCACACAGAACGAGGCTGTTATTTTCAGTCACACTGCAGCTTCCATGTTGCTTCCTCTTTCCAACGCCCGTCTTGATTCAGGCCGGCTGGCCGCTAATGGAGTCACATGTCTCCATCAATGTGCAGGGTGAACTGTTTAAGGGCTTAGCATGCTTAGGAGGACGCAATCATTAATGACACTTTTGGGAACAATGAGGTTTTTTTTATAATTACTCAGAGCAGAACCCAGATTTTCTGGGTTCTGCTTTGCAGCGGTTGGGCCTCGGATAGCTCGGCTGTTTCAGGGTTATCTTGCTGATTTGGGAAGTAAATTATCAGCCAGGCTTCCAGACGACTTGCAGGGGTCTTTGTTGTGTTACCGTCGCTTTTATAATAATTCAATAAAAACGACTCATTCTCAGAGGCCGGCGCCATCTACATCTATATACGTGTTTTCATGTATTCCCCTTCTGAACAATTGTTTAAGTGCTCGTTTTCAGTGTGTGTCTGCTTGTAAATGTGTGTGGATGTGGGCTACCTTGGGGGCTAATGGGTTCCCGTTGCCTAGTAACACTGTTGTGGGTGCATACAGCATTTATGAAAGCGTGTGTGTGCGCGCGCGCTCAGTGTTAGACTATATGAGATTATCATAATCATCTCACAGTTACATCGGGTGTCCCTCAGAGCTGCTCATTAGCATGGCGGTGTGAGGAGCCTCTGATGATGCAAACCGTTCCCATTTCTTCTCGCGCTAAATGAAATCACAGCTTTAAACGCATCATTCTGGCATGTTTTAAAACAGATTAAGCTTTAAAGACACTTTATAATGCAAAATATCTTAACATGCGTGTCTTTTTATGTTTCTACATTTGACAGCTTATACATGTCGAAGCCATAAATCCATCGTGTGTGGCTGAAGTGTGAATTCTTACGCTGAGGTGAAAATCACATCCGTCTTTCTCCTCAGGTTTATGTAGGAGGTTTGCGATCAACGGCGGGGTCCATTTTGCGTCTCGAATCATTGAGCCTCTCGTTTCCTCGGTAAAAACCAAGGAAACGAGGCGACAGAAGACCACGAATGCATACTACTGTATTAGTCACTTTCTTCTTAACCCCCTCCTGCTTTGTGGTTTTTTTTTTTTTTTTTTTTTTTTCTGTAGCAGGTGTTGCAACAAAAAAAAATCACAGAACATCTCCTACCTTTCTTGGCTCTCACATTTAGTTGTCACCTTTTCATCAGACTTTTCTGCAGGAACACAGCTGTCTGTAAAATTCAGACTGCACTTTTTTTTGTTGTTGTCGTTACTAGAAGTTTGAAGCTTTGACTTTTTTTGTAGGATTTTCTCTGCATTTAGCAGGAGCACCGCCTCACTTCTAACCCTGACAATAGAAAGACTTTGAGCTTACGTTGATCACACAGTAGGAAGAACTTGCATAAATGCATCATGTGGTTGTAGTCGAATCAGACATGCTCATGTTTTCCTCTCTTAGCCATCAGCTATGACGCAATTCTGCTGTATTTGCCACTTTCTTTTTCCTGTCATAGTATATTGTTGAATTGGTAACTGTAAAGTATGAACTAATACTGTACATGTAAGCCATTTTAACACTGCTTTTCTCCTCAATGGATTTTGCTTATGCAAGACCTAAATATTTAAAATGCAAATACAAAACGGTTTATTGAGGCCCAGTGATGCAACACAAATTAATTATGTAAAAAAGTACAAATAAAAGCGTGTAATGGCAATCATCCGCTGACTGAGTTTTAGTTTTGTAGTTCTTTTTGCACACTTGTATTCAGGTACTTAAGCTCATGACAGTGTTGTGGTCTAATTAGCTTCCTGTTGAAGATGTTGGTGACCAGATTGTAAATTATTCTCAGTGCCATTTATTCTTTTCTTTTTAGACAGAGAGATTTCATAGCAAAATAAATACAGAGCTGCATTTTCTTTTGAAGAATGCAGCTTGGGTAGACAAAATACCAAAAAGTGCTATTTAACATGCTATTGGCTGCTGAATCCAGTGACGCCATTTATTTTTCTTGTCGATGATTGGCTGTACCCAAAAGAGCAGAGATGAGGAAGGCAATAGATGTTATCTTTTATGGCAGTGCTATGACGATTTCCTCTGGGCATATTAAAGCCTTTTAAGCTCTTTGGTGTTTATTAAAATAAGCAGTTTTAAGAGTCCTTAAAGTGTGTCTCATGTATTAGCAGATTTTGGCTATTTGCAGGCATTTGTGGTTTCTAATCATGATTGATCAGGTTTCAGGTCAGTTTGATTATGAAAAAGCTAAAGAGAGAGCTTAGCTCAAGTTTTCTGGGTGTTTTTAGTAAAGAGTTTTTGTTCTCAGTAGGTGTTGAAGACGCTAACGGCACCGCATAGGGAGAAAAACTTGAAACCCTGGTTTTGTAGTACCTGAATGAAATGGCATGTCTGTCAATAATCCTAATAAATCACCTGCATTATTCATGACTTTGACACCAAATCATAAACCCCGGATTTCTCTATTATCATGACTTTATTTCCTTCCAATCGCTGTTGCTGTTCTCAGTCTAAAGAAGCTCAGAGCCTTTGAGCTGCTCCACCTGCAGTTTGCATGACTCCAGATCTTCTAATTGGTTCTTTAGTGCCTCATGCCTCTACGTCAGTTTTTGCATGATGATAGTTACACAGTAAATATTTAAGTTCACTGGTAAAGCCAGCCTTTTAAAAAACAGAAAAAAATGGCCCCATTTGCCAAGTTTTTGATGTTTTAATATTGTGCTAAGCTAACTCAGTTTAGCACAAAGCATCTTGATATTGTCCTACATTCATGGCCCCACCAGATCATGATCAGATTTTTCTCTTATCTTTGGACTTCCTCTATCACATTCATGTAAACAAAAATCAATAACATGACAGGTGAAATCTGTAGTTATAGAATATATATCAAGCACAGACAGACATAAGGCTGAAATGGGTAATCGTGATTATTCAATTATTGAAATGATTGTCAACTAATTTAGTGGTTAAGTGGTTAAATACAAATAATCTGAAGAACGTGATTTTTTTTTATATGACTGATTAATCTAGAATAATAGATTACTAAAATAATCGTCAGTCAGATTTTACCTCCACATTTTTGTAGTGGTCATTCGAGGGATCTTTTCAGTCCTATTGATAACAAAATAAGAAGGCGGCGCCCCTTCCTGAAAACTTAGTGGCGTCGTAAACGCAGCATATCCAGTGCCGTAATGATGAGTTCCTCTTGGCTGAGCTGGCTGCCATGGGGTTCTCTGATGCTGGCAGACATGAGACTTGTTGGATTGAGACTGAGAAGGCGACTCGGGCTGTGAGAAGGCAGTCGTCTTTGCTGCCATGAATAATACATGTACCTACACTCTTGGCAGCTTCTGACATCAATAAGGGATCTGGCCGCTGTGCTCAGATGTTCTCCGCTCAATAGCTGTATCAAAATTTTCATCAAACATGTTGTAGCTCTTTTTTTTTTCTTTTCTCGTCTTTCTCATAGTGTGCTTCAGTACATCTGTGAGCCGATGGTGTTGCACTAAAAGAAACCGGTTAGATTTAAAAAACCTACTTTGTGGGCATATTTGTTTAACATATTTATTTATTGTGCCAACTACCCTAAAGGTTTTAGCTATTGTTGATTCATTCATTTTAAAACCAAAATACTTGTAGTCTTTAGTAAGATGTAGCCAAATCGCTGAAGTTATTTTAAGGGAGGAGAAACAGTTTTTATCTTTTCAGAAACATTTTTTTAATTCCTGCATTGTTCTCACATTATGGTTAGATTTACCACAAAGGATACGGAATGCTAGTATACAACATAGAAAAGATAATTTCCATTAACATTCAAATAAAAAGAAAAAGTTCTGGAAAAACTCACATTCTCAGAATAACTCTTGTCAACCGAATTCTGCTTTATGTTAAGCCAGCCATACTTTTGGAAAGCTTGGGTTTAATTCTTATTAATTGAAGATTAATAATAATTAATAAGATTAATAGCAAAAATGATAAAATAGCCATGCTGTGTTCAGGGCTGGAAACAATCGGATTAATCGTGATTAATTGACATCAGCTAACTTGGTAATCAAATGATTGACAAGACCACAGAGACTAACAAAGTAAATTTGCAGAAAAAAACAGTCGGAGCAGTAATTGAGCAAAAACATGAAAAGTAAATACATATTTAAGAGAATAAAAGCAATCTTTGTCATCTTTGTCCAATCCAGAACTCAAGTGGCATAATTTTAACTTTCCCTGGTATAAATTCTGTAAATAACCTGTGTTAAGCACCTTTTGCTATCCAATTCTTAATCAGTTAATCCCAAAAAATAATCAGCAGATCATTACTGCTATCATTACTACATTGTATTAAGTCAAGCAGAAAGGACCGGTCAAAATTACATTTTAGGCAATAACCGGTTTATGTTCTTATTTTCAAAAAGGAACTGAATTTTGTTTTGTGTTCATGTATTTCTAAATGATTAAATGAATAATTTGAAGAGTGTGCCAATTTCATTTCTCTGATGAATTGTCAGAATAATAGCAAAATCTGTTACTCAGATAATCGATAGCTGCAGCTCTAGTCACATTATCTACGCTACATATATAAAGTGAGTTTGATTTAAGATTTACTCCCCAGACTCATGGCATGCATTTGGTAAGAAGTGCATTTTCAGCTTAAATGTCCATGACTTGAAAAGCTTATGACTCTCACACCTCGGGTCGGAAAAGGACACGTTAGGCTGTGCCGCGGGCTCTCCTAAACATGACTTTGATTTACAATACTAAATCTGTATCTGTAACATTGATACTTCTTGTACGGGCTCAGCTGCTGTGAGCTTAGCTAGTGTCATCTGCTGTGAACAGGAAACGGGAGGCTGCTGATAAGAAAGTGTTTTGTGTCAAAGAAGAGCCGCTTGCTCAGCTCCGATAACCGGGCCTAATGGACAGAGCCAGGCCCGGGGGGAAAGTAGCCCGTTTAAAAGCATGTGCTTGTTTGTGGATTTATTCCCTCTAATGAATTGAAATAATTTGGTGACCTCTGCCTATTAATAGTTATGTTTTATACGTGCAAATTTAATGCAAATTAGATACAGAGCGACGCATAGTAATTGCTACCAAATGCTCAAAGGAAATATTTGAAACGAGGTAAAATAGCTGTTGTATAACCAACCGAATTCATCAGTTTTTTTTTTCAGCTGAAATTTTCCATAGTTTGATTGGAAATGTTGAGAATGTGTTTTCTTTGAGCTCCTGTTCTTAATAGATCTTGTTTTTGTTGAAATAATAACCCTCTCCCTTCAATAGTTCTTATTTTAGGTCTGTTCCTTTAAGAATGTATGTTGTTGGACCAGTGACCCCATCCTATCTCTTCTCTTGGAGTGAACTCAACGCTCCTCAATAATATTTATCATACTCTTGAGCCATTTAATAAAATGTATTGCCAAATAATCTAACACTTTATTATTATTCGGGGGGGAAAGGAAATGTGAGGTCATTCCAGGCCACTGAACAGTGTGATAGGTTTACTTCTCTCGGCCGTAAACATAAAAGAATATTGTCCTAAAAGCATTTTATTGGGCATGGTGACAACTTGCGTGCTCCAGGTTCAGAAGTTTTCTTCGGATCATGCTTTGAACTATTGCCTTACATGACTGCTGGACAAGTACAGGATTAAAAATAAAGATTTTCAAATAAAGATTGCTGCAGAATTGAACACTAAAAAATATTGAATTGCAACCTAATAAAAATAAAGACAGACATCGGTGGCCTCATTTTAACTTTTATTCGGTTTAGAATGAATGGCCATGACCACCGTGTTTTTGTGCGACTGTTACTTGTGTGTTAAAATAAACACATAAAAAAACAAAGCTTATCCTGGTGAGGTGACGAGCAAAGCCTGGTGGCCCGCCAGACTTGTAATACACTGGGGAAAACCCTAATACATATGGCCAGTTGGTTAAACGTCCGCTGCCCTTAATGCCCTAGCCTGATTGATTTTAGTGAATCATGGTAAGTAGGACTTGAATGGGGAGATGGGTTGGTATCCTAAAGGAATGCACTTGTAAATGGAGGACTTGAAAAAGTTCATCTAATTGTTTATTTACTTTAGATGTTGAAAAGTTGATGTAGTAAAGTCATCAACTGATTCAAACTAAATTAAGTGTCCCATCGGTATGAAAACGGCCTCAGCTGTCAACCAAAAGCTTCATAGCCAGGCTAAACAGATCCCAGTATCTTCTCAGAATAACTATAATTCTGGGGGGGGGGGGGGGGGGGGGGGTTTCTTGCTTAGATTTTTCTTTCTGCAATGTATTCTCTCATGTTAGATGGACGATATGCTAAAGCTGATTTGTATTGTTGGATTCCCACTAAAACTCTTGACTGTTGCAAATCGTCACAACCCCTAAAGAAAAGCCTTTTTTTCTTCTTCTTTTGGCAACATTCATACAACAGTGCTCTGCCAACATCGTGTACCTGAAGGAAAATTGAGGAAAACGGTTCACATCGGACAAAAAACTAGACCCAAAAAAATTCATACACCTGGTGGCGGTTTTAAAAAATTCCCCTCCTCCCCTGAGTCTGAGTTTATTGCAATTTCAGCCATCCTAAGTTTCTCTCTCTCAATCTGTCTTTCTCACCCTCTCTCATTCCTCCTCTCCTTCCTCCAACACATGCAGATTAGTCATCGAGCTGATGTAGCTGGACACCACGCACACCCGCCGTCCTGCTTCCCTTGCCTTGCATCATGTCAGAAAACAGCAGAGTCATGCAATTACAGCCTCTACCGTTTGGTTCAAATCACATCTAAACGGCTCAGGGCAAAATATCAGCTTTGAACAATTCTCATTGTTGTCATAAAATAGACGTCACTAAATGGATGAAATTAGCTTGGAAAAGCCTCCATCATGACTTCTTAGAACTTTTGGCTTCATTGGACACACATATCTTTTTGAAGATCTATGCCTTTAGGAACCCAGCGTAGAGCACATAAAGTAATAGTTTGCGGTTGGCTAGTGTGATCATGTGCCTGTGTGAATGAGCTTATATAGTAATTACCAACAGACTGCGTTATTGCTCCTGGATTACTCCTAGCTTATTGCTCAGCATAGCGGCCTGAGAGGTGAGGCGTTTCCCTCATGGCTGGAGAAAAAAACACCCAAACGACATCTAATAAAAATGAACCACCGGTCAACAACAAAGGCTGTAAGTTTGCAGAATTCAGGTACAATCTCATAATCTTTCTTCTTGATTCTATTTTTTTTTATTATTTTTTTTATGTTCTCTTGATTTAGGTTGAAAGCAGGACTTCTCATTTTGGGTTTCTTTTATGTTTGAAGTCTAGCAAGTCAATGGTTTTCAATAGTTGCTAGGAGCATAACGAGCTGCTCTGGTGTGTGCGGTTCTGTGGCTTGAGGCTGTCTGTCGGGTCGTCATTGACCTGTTTGTAAAACTTGTAAGATTCATGACATGCAGGTTTCGTCAAGGGTGTTATTTGCATAAAAATCTAGTTTTGTTTCTGCTTGACATGCTTTCAGATCGGTGCTTATAGGCCAGTTTTTTGTTCCTTGTGTTCAGGCTGTCAACACGATGTCATTCCAACACTTTCACACATTGCGGCGCATAACCGCTGTGATGATCTAGAACTTTAGTCAGATGCCCACAAGGACAATGTCTCATCCAGATCCTTGTCTGTCTCTCTTCTTTTTCTCCTTGTTCAGTCGATGCTGATGAGATTAAGAGGCTAGGGAAGAGGTTTAAGAAACTCGACCTAGATAACTCGGGCTCACTCAGCGTGGAGGAATTCATGTCTCTGCCGGAGCTGCAACAGAACCCACTGGTGCAGAGGGTTATCGACATATTCGACACGGACGGGAACGGAGAGGTGGACTTTAAAGGTAAGCCACAGACCCGGCCGGAGGGTTTGAAACCCAGTTCTCGGCTCCAATGTTATTGGTCTGTTCTTCATAAATTAAGACACTAACGAGAAGATTTTGAGTTTTATGCACATCTCAAGAGTCTCAGGTGTTCATATAATCGCTAAATGAAGGCTGAAAGTAGAATCAGTCTGTAAAAACTCCTCAAGTTGAAAGGACAAAACGGTTATTTTCAAACCTTGGGTGTATTTTTTAAAGTTTTAAACTCGACTATATTTCTTAACTGTATTTTTTTGTTTCTGGTTTTTTTTTTTTTTTTTAGATTTAGTGCAAATTTGTCATGCATATCATCTATCTACAGGAAAAAAAACTATTAGTATTCTCTCTGTCTATATACGGAAGAATTACTTTCAGTACAAAAATAAGCTACAGAATAAAAATAAAGAGAAATAAAGAGTAGTAGGTCATTAGTAGCTTGAAGTTTTTTGTTTATGGAAAGTATTTTCTTTTGATGTGCTTGATTTGTACTTTAAAGCAATAATTCCCAAATTCAAAGTAAGAGAAGTCAAACAAAATGTAACTTAATGTCTGTTTTTGGGTTGAAATTAATATTTTTGGTTTCTCCTCCAAAAAAAAACAAACAAAAATCTGATCATTCTCTTCAATCAGACAAATTTACTTGGTCTTTATATTCATTTAGAACATTTTTGATTAACATTATACAAAAATTCAGTATTATGAATCATTTCAAAATTGTCACTCCGCCCTGCTAGACCTCCACAATCCACAAATTGCCAAATTTAAACAGTCTGTCAATGTATGACTAAGACAGGGTTTCATCCCTGCTTCATCCCTTAGTACAGCACAAATCATGGCTGTAGCATCTAATGGATGTTAAAATTTACAATAATCAGTTTTTGAAGCTGCAGAATATCTTGGTTTAACTGGAAACATGTGAGCTAAATTAATAAGTCATATCAAAACACAGCGAAGGGAATTTTATTCCGTCAGTAAATGATTCCCATTAAGTTTCTCTGTTAAACTTTTGACATTTGGTCCCATAATTGAAACTTGGGTGAAAAAGTTACTGTCCTTTAATTTAGTCTTTAAAATTTGAAAATCAAAAACTTGAGCAGTTTGTAAAAGAAAAGTAAAGCTGCCTTCCTGTGTTTGGGCCATATTTGTGTGAAACTATTCCCAGATGTGGGTCTGCATGGAGCTTTGAATTTTGTAGAGAAATGGTAAAAGATGTCTATGATGTCCTAGTGGAGCCTGAATTTACATACTTTTCTTTTTTAATCTTCTCAGAGTTTATTGAAGGAGTCTCACAGTTCAGCGTCAAGGGAGACAAAGAACAGAAACTCCGATGTAAGTAAATCTGGCCAGTTCATCTTATCACAAAGCCATGTTTGTTTTATTCCTCAAAAGGAGAGTTTTTATCTGTTTAGCTTAGCCTTTCTAATCGGGATGTTTTACTTCACCATCAAAGACTTATTTCTAAACAATAAGTAAAACGTTGCACACGAATAACTTGCGCTTTCTCTTTTTCTTTTCACGCACATTCCAAACCGCAGTCGCTTTCAGGATTTACGACATGGATAAGGACGGCTACATCTCCAACGGCGAGCTCTTCCAGGTGCTGAAGATGATGGTGGGCAACAACTTGAAGGACACGCAGCTGCAGCAGATTGTGGACAAGACCATTATAAACGCAGACAAGGACGGAGACGGCAGGATATCCTTCGAAGAGTTCTGTGCAGTAAGTCGAAGCTCTCCTGAGGGGTTTTCAGAGGGGAGCGTTGACGTTTCTGCTGATCCTGCCGACTGGTGGAGGCGGCAAAAGGTCAAAGGGCAAGAAAATCTCTGGAAAGACCGCTGTTTTTTTTTTATTATTGTTGTTGTTTTGCTGGAGCTCAACAGCTCCGGGTTTCAGTGTCAGCACTGCTTATGTGGGAGGAGCTGTGTGTAATGCTGCTGTGGTGAGACTGCAGAGATGCTGTTTAAAACCACCGGCTTCTCCTGTCATACTGATTTATAATCCAGCCTTGTTGTGGAAATTAAAAGTCTACTATCCAATTTCAGATCAAAGGGGCAAAGACAGCTGTTTGAACACAGTGGGTGTTCTCGTTTTTTTTTTTGAAAAGCCACATCCTCCGGCTCGTCTCTCGACGGCCCCCAGAGGGAACCGGTTTTGCTCTGAGCCAGGTTCTGAAATGAAAGGCTCCGTATCTGGCTCTGACAGACAGGGTCCGTATTTGACAGCTAGATCCCCAGAGCCTTGAACTAAAACGGCTCGCCGTCCCTTTCAGTGTGTATTTTCGGAATGGTGCAGGAGAAGAACTGCAGCTCAAACATTTCATGCTTCAAAGAGTTTATCACCGTTTTGGTCTGAGCCGTTCTGTTAGAGAATCTGTTTAAAAAATATAGATAAAGATTAAGTTTGAAGGGTGTTGGTAGTAAAACACGGTTTGGAGTATTTACAACCCGGATGTAGCAGTGGTGGGCTTGTGTTACTTTGTATTTAGGTGCCCTTTTATATTTGGGTTTTTCTTACCCTCACTTATCAGTTTTTGGGTTATTAATACATACACACATAAAAGTAGAATTTATTTTCTTCATTGTGGCCGTGTATACCCTTTAACATTTGGTTCGTAAACTATGCTAAAGCTTTATAACCTGTTTTCAGTTTAGCTCGCTAACAAACCAACACAATAAATGTTCAGACTAGAATAATCCAGTCCAGATTTTTTAATTTAATCCAAATCTGTCCAGCTACATCACTGTTGAATTGTAAGCTCTCTTAAGCACTGTTGACTCATGATTTTCTAGTCAAATATTCATAATGCCATTAAAAATTAGTTGATTTGGTTTTTTTAGTCGATAACTTGAGGTGACCATTCAACAAATACATCTACGTCTTTTTTCCCACATGTGATTTTACTCACATTTGAGTTTCTGCAACACTTTTTAATTTAACCTGGTAGAGTTGTGATTTAAATTTTGATTTGTTCAAAGTTTTTAGTCTAATCTAATTTTTGTGAGTAGATTTGTACCTTTCTGGTGTATTACATACGTAGCAGTATACTTTGAAGAGATGTTATTGGCACAAGGATCCTACGAACACCCAAAACGTTCATCGTCCATTTGGAGCTGTTTGGTGTAAAGAATCAGCTGTTAACCTTGAAATAAGAATGTTACGGTTTGCTAAAACCACTTCCTACTTTTTATCTATTCAATAAACAATAGAGCAACAATTATCCCTACTCAAGAGAGTATAGCTGTTAAAATGTTAGCTGAAGTTTTGCTTCCTGCTCGGGGGAAAAAGCGGTTGATCATCAGTTGATATTTCACCATTTTTAAAGCGGGTGAACCACGAGTAAACTTGAGGATAGCGTCATCCTTGTAAGCAGTCTTCAACATTTGAACGGTTTCCGATGCTTTTTTTCCGAGCAGGAAGCGAAGCTTCAGCTGCTGGACAAAACGGCTCTTCCAAGAAAATTTACTGCGGGTAGACAAAACCTTCCACATTAACGCCGCTTGGCACACTGATTGAGAAGGCGTAGTTGAACAAATAACTAGCGGCAGAATTGTGTGCTACAAAATCTGCGCATGCAGCAGCGTCATTCTGGAAACTTTTGGGTACCCCCTCGAATTATTATTTTTTTTAATTATTTTTAATTTTTTACATGGACTTGAGCAAACAAGTCCATTTACAATTAGATTTGTAAAGCAATTACAAATCTAATTGCTTTCTCCAAAGCAATTAGATTTGTAGTAGTAAATTTTCTTAGTGCACCGACATTATTGCTTGTTGCTTCTTAATTTAACCCTGAAAGTACAGCAAGCAGATATCTTATTTAGCTGATCTATTTAGCCAGCTGCTTGTCGGACATGGCACTTTCTAAACTGTCTTAAAAAAGTTGACTTAAACTTAATAATTCTTGTTTTAGGCCTTGAAGTCCTGCATAGATCCAGGTCATCCTTACGAAATCTTAATTTGTGTCGTCTTTCGTTAGCACTTTAATTTATTCACTCCTTCTTGTGTCAATTACTTTTAGCTCTTTGTTAAAGTTTGTTTAGAAATTTTAATTCAAAACAGTCTTACACATCAGTCTGCTCTTTTGTCACAAACAGGTTTGTGTGGCAGAGTTTTGACAGGGATTTCAGTAGTTTTGAAAGTGCAAATTTATCGTCAGATGGCTGGACTGTTTCTGTGGAGATGTAGGTCTTAAATTTCAATCATAATGGTTTTAAAAAGTCTGAAATCTGAGTTGGTGAAACCTGCAGAAACCCTGATTTTACTTTCACACTCTTCTCCGGCATCTCATTAAAAGAAACTTTAAATAGTAGACAACATTTTTGTGGCTTTGACCTAAAAACTTATTAAAACCTTCATACAGTGGTGCCCAAGTCACGCCTGCATGTTTTACAAATATGAGCACATTTCTCAGTTTGGTCGGTGCCGTCTTCAAACTGTTTGGATTTTATGACTTATTCATGAGTAAAAACTCCCAGCATAGAGATGTCTGTGTTCAGATGTTTGTCGTCTCACCTCGGTTTCGTCTCTTCCTCCTTTCCTTCACCCCCAGGTGGTCGGTGGCCTCGATATACACAAAAAGATGGTGGTGGACGTGTGAGCGCCCTCCACTTGCTGAATCCCCCTCCTCGCCCTCAACACTCGCTTTTCTCCACCATCTCCGAAGATCTGCTCAAAGACGTCTGGCAAAACGCTCTCTGTGTAACTCAATGGAAGTATTCTCTCTCTTTATGTCAATCTCTCTGTGAAGCCGCTTTTTCTTTTCTCTCTATTTTCTTTTTTTTTTTGTTTTTTTTGCTTTCGAAAAACCACGGGCCTCGTGAAGCCAACTTTGAAGTGTTATTGAACTGTAAATCCGCAATAACCCGGTCGTAGCACTTTAAGAGACTGAAGGACATCCATTTGGTCATTTGCAAAGAGCATCTCTGGAAGGAAAAAAAGGAGGGAAAGGGGGATAGAGGAGGGGCGCAGTGAAGAGGCTGGTTGGCTTGTTCATATTTCATCCTTTTTTTTTCTCTCTTTTTTTGGTAATTGTTATTTTGATATTTATTTTTGTTGTCTTTTATAAAGAAAAAAAAATACAACTATATATCTGCATTTATTTTTCTTTTCTTTTTTTTCTTCTTTTGAGAGGACGTGTGTAGTGTATTTACACTTGCAGCAGTACAGCTAGAAAGTAGGGTATGAAGTGCCAACCAGAACATATCCAGAACCAGTTCGTTATTAACTATCATCACTGCATTCATTCACACAGAGGGGAAAACCGGAGGGCGACGCTTCCAACTGCACGACTGCGAGGCATCGTAAATACAAAACAAAATTTTGTGACTTTTTTTTTTTTTTTTTTTTTTTTTTGCTCCCGCGCTCAGTTTGAACCGACCAGTAAAAGCTTCCAATCTTAGCAACGCTTCTCATCGTCTTGTTTTTTTAATAAGATTGCTAGTTTTATTTATACGTAAGATTGTGTTTATATTGTCGGACATCATCCCTGTTTCCTATCATGAGATTCTAGCTAGGTTCAATTAATGCCAAGAAAATGTCTTTCCAGATAAAGAAAAAGGAAAAAAAAAAAACTCAAACCAGTCATGGCTGCAAACTGATAACATGGTTTACTTGTGAAGAAAGCTTTGTGCATCCATAATGACAATCTCCAATGCAAAGAATAGTTAAGCACTCGCTATTGAACCGTAGTGGAAATCATGCTTTTTCCGTTACGCTAGCAGACCATGCTGGATGACATTTTGGCAAAGAACCGAGAGAGAACAGTTATGAGATTTTTAGGCTGTTTGTGCGAGGATAAAGCAACTTAAGAGACTTACCTGCAGGCAGCAGTTGTCGTTTGTTGTCGTTGTTTTTTTGTTTTTTTTTTTAAGGAAAAAAAAAGATGTGTATATTAGGTAAACGATGTGTGCTCATCTTATCGAACCGCAGCAGGAGGAGAAAGAGGGGGAGGAAGGCTTTGCCTCTGAAATGTCTCAGTGCAGCACAGGACGGGTCAGTTTCCTTCAACGCAAAAACACTTAATCTTAACACGTTAGCATGATCAGTGTGCAATGGCGCTAGACTAGTTTTTAGGGTTTTCTGTTTTTATCTGGAGCGTGTACATTTCAAAAGTTGGCTTCCACTCCCACTTTTTTTATTATTACTATTATTTTCTCACACAGTCATGTTGTTTTTCTCTCCCCCAATCCTTCTTTTTCCAAACCTGCTGATTCAAGCAGGGAGGGGAAAAAAAACAAAGACAAAAAAACAAAAAAAACAAACTTAAATTCAACCAAATTTTTATTTTTTCCAAGGGGAAAAATGCTTCCTACTATTAACAGAATTGGGATAGATGTCCGTTTTGCTTTGGAGGCCAACTGCTAGTTTTAACAGGACTTCTCAGTCAGATCTGGAGTGCTCTATTGTTCCCCATCCCTGAGCTCTGCACGGCTTTGGGCCTCCCTGTGCTTGCATGACATGGAAGTATATTTTTTTTTGTTGTGCATGTAGATCAATTTTTGAAATAAAACTCTTGTTTACACATGGATGGTGATGTTAATATATTTAAGAATTTTACGGTATACAATATGGATGTTGCCAAACTTTGGTAAATGTACACATATTATGAGCGGTAATCCAAATGAACTGAACTACATGTAACTTTTTTGTATTTTACCCGGGTCAGCGAGATGCTTCGATTCCAGTAAAAGTTGCATATCTGATCCTGTCTCAAACTGCCACACACTGTACTCAGCTTAAAGGGGAAATTTGATTTAATTTTTTTTTTCTTTCTTTTGTATATAAAGTATTTGTTAAATGCAGTTCTGGCTCTCTGTTCTCTGTATAGTTCAGACCGCGCTTTAGTTTGTAAGTGCTACTTTTTTCTCTGAGGGAATTGGGTTCTTTTTAGTTTGCGTGGGAATATCTGAAAAGATTTAAGTTTGAGAACCTTTTTTTTTTTTCCTTTTTCTGCATGCTGCATATTATGCTGTGGGACTGTTGGAAACTTGATACTGTATGAAAATGAAATAAAATTTAAATAAACTTTGAAATGTTGAAAGTAACATTTTTCCCTCCCCTCATTCTGACTTCTGAAGATGTGAAAGATTGAATTGAAATATTCTTGTTTTTGTTTTTTTTGTTTGCTGGCCGTAAGTCGTTTCTGGGGAGACTTGGACTCTACCAAGGCTGCCCTTTCCCCAGATTTTCCCCTGTTTCAGGACAGGATCTCTGCTCTTTGCAGATGATGTCCTATTGGCTTCATCAGGTCATGATCTCCAGGGCGGATTGAGGATCAGTACCTCCAAATCTGAGGCTACAGTCTTGAGCTGGCGAACGGTAAAGCGCCTTCTTCAGATCAGGTACACAGGGCAGGGGGGAGGGAACAAATCAACTGTTTGGTGCGGCATCCACATTGATGCTAGAGCTGTACTACGTTCTCATGGTGAAAAGAGCCGAGTCAAAAAGTGAAGCTCTTGATTTACTGCTTGAGATATGTTCCTGCACTCTTCTGTGGTCAGGGGTTTTGGTCATGACCGAAAAGAGTGAGATCACAGATGCAAGCAGCAAAAATGAGGTTTTTTTTTTTTTTTTTTTTTAAAGGTTGGATGACTATACAACAAACAACTTCACTGACTTTAAAAAAACAAACAATTGGACAAAATGTATGCTGAATTTATTGTGGACTTGTGATCTAAAAACTGTCCAATGCATAGAATAGTTGGCAAAAAGTGTTTAGCAATTTGCTGAGAAAATACGTCATCACTAAGTTTCTCTCATTCTGTCAGGACGTCTCACCACTCTTGGCAGAACCGGTAGGGTTTGTTTCAATCAGCTGGTTCCTTTGCATTTCCACTGCTGTTAATAGACCACACGATTTCAGAAGCCTGGAGGTCAGAGCCGTCTGTCCCAGAAACTTAATGTCCTGCTTCATCAACCCGTCATTGTCCTATTGGCCTCACCTTGACTCATTTAAACGTCCTGTTATAGTGACCAAATGGCTGTCATTGTCTTGCTTGAAAATTTCAGCAAACCTGTAAGGAGCAGGAACGTCTCTCGGTCGGCAACCTTCATGTTGGTAAACTTAATTCATTGAGGATCGTAACGGTGGTGGACAAGTAGTTTCCAGTTTCTAATAGGCTTGTCATTGGTGGCTCCTGAACATAGCAGCCATTATTGTTTTATCTGACAGTTTTGGTCTTATGGTGAAAACCTGGCATACAAATGAGTGTTTCTACAGAACAATAATCCAAAACTGGTTTGTTAACAGAACTAGGCTAACGGTAAGATCCTGTTATAGCCCAAACCTCAACCCTATTGAAAATATTAAATGTATAAAAAGGTAAAGATCCAAAAAAGTTATGTAAATATTTGAGCTTTGTGTCGATTTTAATTGCATACATTAAACAAGAAGGGTTTAAATAAAATAAAGCCCAAAATGAATTGTATTCTCGTTGGTTCATGTTCACACTAGAACGGTAAACAAATGAGGAAAGTTGAGGTTAAATGTCATATCAAAAAGTTAGGCCGACATTCTGACGTAGGAAGTGGACGTCCTGTCATGTTTTATCTACACCACTGATACATGATGCTGCAATCGTCACTATTCAGTCAGTTCAGCCAAAAATAAGACACCAAGTTTTAGAAATCACAAACTTTGATTTACAGGGTATATACAGAATAACTGTATACACCTTGTGTTCTGCTAAAAACATTCACAGAAATAAACCACCTTTATTGTTTTTCATATTTATTTACATAACTCATATTTCCAAGGACCAACACTGTTCATCAAAATACGATGTACGTGTCGGACCCCATCTCGAACCCCAGTCCGTGACCTCAACTCATCGCAGTTACAGAAAAGGAGGAGAGAACGGCATGTAACGGCCAATCGGATTTCAGAATCTCTCCGCAGTCCTGCTGGCCACCGCTCTGATGTTACCGTAAACCTTTGAAGGTGGACTTCCTGTTGAGAGGTGGGGGAGGTTTTAAAGGTCATTTCCAGCATTTAAAGTTTTGATCTAAATGTTAAATGATCGGCTGCTTACCTAAAATCAGGTTACATATTGCTGTTCGGGCCATCTTGATATTCTGAAAAGAACCTAAAATGTGGATTTTCCTGTTGAAACACATTTAGAACAAAACTAAATACATGCATATTGTGAGGGAATCAAAGGTTCAACTGTGATGGGCGAAGCATGACTTGGGATCACATACGTCTCTGCCAGAACGATGCGAGTCTTTGTCACATTCTCAATGGTGAATTTCGTTTTTCCTCCTTTCCCTGCTATTCTTCCGATGGCCCTGGATAAGTGGTCGCCTTTCAAAGGTTTTACTGTGGAAAAAAAGAAAAAGTAAAACAACAAAAAGGTCAATCTGTTGCAAAGAAAAAAGGAGAACAAACAAGTGCAGAGTAGGAGAGCAGACAGAAGGCCTCGGGTTTCGCAATCTCACCGTCTGTGACATCAAAGCTTTCAAGGAAAAGCTCGTCTAATCTGATGAGCGCCATGGCATCCTGGGAAGAGGAAGGGCGACTATTACATCACTGGCAGGAATCCAGCGAGTTCAACGTCAACGACTCCATGGAGTCCTACAAACTTGAAATCACAACTTTCAAAGGTTTCGACTTCCCTAAAGGGACGATTATCGGCTAAACTCCAGCTAATCAATACTGAGGTTGTTCATCAGGTAGCATTTCGTGCACTGACTGCTGACTTTAAATAAAAGCACCTGTGCACTCACCTCAACCTGGAAGCCTAGGATGAATGCTTTGACGAAATCTGCCGCTTTCGTGAGGGCGCTGATTTCCTGCGTCTCTTTGCACGTCTGAAAAATAAAACACACGAAACAGACGAGGCTGTAAGCACTACGGGGGGAAAAAAAAGCCTTAAGAATAGTAACATGTCTGAACTTACTTTGATTTCTACGTTCCTGGTCTTGAGGTTAAATCGAACTTGAAGCTGCAGGTTCTCTACGATGGGAGTGAAAATCTTTAGCCAGTTCTCCTTCAGCGGGGTGTATCTGTGAGCTGGAACGGGGATCTTACGCATCTCATCTGGTCCCTGAATCACACACAGGAACACATATCCAAACAACGTCACCTTAAAATGCAAGTAAAAATCTGTGCCAAGTATATCTATACCTTCATTAACTCTCAAACATAATAGTTCTCATCTCATGACACACATAGATTTATGTTTTTTTAATCAATATTTTTTAAGTAAACATATGGTCGTTTTATTTGCATACACTTTCAAAGTAGTTTGACTTGAGACACAAAATGGCAAAATTATGTTTGGTTACCTGGCTGAAAGAGAATAATATGTTGGAGTAAAAGTAAGATTAAATGACAAATAATAATAATAAAAAAATATTAAAGAGATAATTATGAATCACAGAAAAGCGTGTCAGCAACGCCAAAATGGAAGACACCATAAAATAACTCAGAGTAGTGTCATGATAATAGCTACATTTATCAGAATGGTAAATAAATTCCTGCAATATTATGTCTATATAGCTATATATGGATATATGGTAAGACATACGTACTTAGATACAGTTTAGTGCAGGGGTGTCCAAAGTCGGTCCTGGAGGGTCGGCATCCTGCATGATTTAGTTCTCTCCCTGGGTTTACACACCTGCATCAAATGATGGCTCGTTAAAAGGCCTTGATGAGGAGGTTGTTACAACCACTAGGGAGAGAACTAAAACATGCAGGATGCCGGACCTAGAGGACCGACTTTGGACACCCCTGGTTTAGTGTTTTGTTTTTCACTCGGCTCGTTTGGCTGTTGACGCATCATTTTGAATTGCTCGTTTAAATATGTCATTGTTTCAATGTATCAGTTCTGTTAGAGACGTCATCACCCGAAGGAAGTCATTAGCGATATCGTTCGTAGTTTCTCCCAATAGGTCTGAAGAACAATGTGCGCATGCGCACGTTTTAAAGGGGAAGCACACACACCAACTTGTTAAAGTGCTGAAAACACAACAGTGCCTAAAAATTTACCTTTTTTTTTACATACATGTGATGGACGCAAATAGAGGTAATTACCCGTAATTTGTCTCCGGAGATCGGTGGAAACTGCGGCCGTTTAATGGCCACGCTCTCCTCTGTGTCCATGTCCACTCCGTCTTGCTCACGTTTACGTTTCTGATTCTTCTTTTTAGACTTCACCTTCGTAAATGCCTCTGCTCCATCTTTACTCTCCCCGGTCACTTCAGCGGCTACAGTAGGAGTTTTTTCGGTGTCCATTTCCACAGAAGGTGTTTTAAAATCCGGTTTTGCTCAGAAAACTGAGGCAGACTGTGGCCACAGAGGCATGAGGTGCGATGGAAAGACCCAAACAGCCGCGTCATCAGTGCCTATAGAGTTAAGAAATTCTTGAACACGTTTAGGATTTAAAATAAAACTCAGAATGTGTCACTAATAATTCAGTCTCATTTATCAATGTCCATTAGCCGACTTATGTATGCCCTTAAGCAGACGATGTTTACTTAATATATAAATATACAGTCAGGCACATCTCCAGACAGCAATAAGCTCTGTGGGAGGATCGTCGCTTTATTTTGTTTTGGCGTGGAGATATCCGTTTTTCAATAGATTCTCGACTCTTTTATAAAGTATTTTAAAAGATGTCCTCGCCCCTATCGAAGCCTCAGATCATCGCACACATTCAGAAGAGTCTGAACTACACGGTGTTCGACAGCAAATGGATTCCGTGCAGCGCCAAGTTTGTGTGCTTGGGGAACTTTGCCAGAGGAACAGGGGTGTTCCAAATTTATGAAGTTCAACACGGAGAGGCTCAGCTCATAAAAGAGGTAGTATCATCACTTATATTGGGCCTTTTTGGTTTTTAAAATCATCGTGTGAACGGGATATCCAAGAGATTTCAAGCGAGGGTTCTAGAACACTCTTGCTCGCTTGTAACCATGGTTACAGTCAGCCAGGCAGTTTGTAGACAGGTGGACAGTTCGTTGCAGAAACCAGGTGACACAGTGTGACTGCTATGTACTGCAAAAACGAGATAATAATAACTTAGTTAGGTAATTAATTATCTTTGGTTGTTAACATGCACATAATCAAGGTCAGGTGAACTTATGGTGTGTTGCTGAAATATTCCTATGCCTTGAATATTTCCTCCTATTTTGTCATGTTGGCAAACTTCGTTGTGTTTTATTGGGATTTTTAGTGGTAGATCGCTTCAGTTAGAAATTAAAATTCTTGAACTAAACTGCGGGTCTGGTACTATGTTTGTTGATTAGAAAGTGAACGCTGCTTCCAGTAATTTTCCCTGAATTGTACCAGCCCAAGAAAATATTCCCAATGCATGATGCTGCCATCACCATGCATTAGCATGGGGATGATGGTTACAATGCGCAGTGTTTTAATTTGGGTCGTGAAGTTACTGTTTGGTCTCGTCATGGGCAGATCACCAGTTGTCTTCCACATGTTTTCTATGCCCCTGATGGCCATGAATATTAAAAATAATTTTAAAAAAAAGCTCAGGATGAATGAATATTTTTCCAAGGCGCTGTACATTTGATTTGAATCTATTTGTCCCTTTGTTGGAGCTGAAGCATCACTTTACGCCCCCATGTTTCAGGTGGAGAAAGCTAAACCCATAAAGTGTGGGACGTTTGGAGCCTCCTCTCTTCAACAAAGACACATGGCAACCGGAGATTTTGATGGAAATCTCCACATATGGTACTACAACTGTCTATTTACACCAAACTGTAGGTTTACTTACAATTGTGCACTTTTGTTGTTGATGGGAAAGATGAGCAGTGGAAGTAAAAGTGTCGGCGTACGCAGTCTACTTTGTCTCTGTCATCCACAGGAATCTGGAAGCGCCCGATGTGCCGGTTTACACCACAAAGGCCCACAAAGAGATCGTGAACAGCATCGACGGGGTCGGTGGCCTTGGAATTGGCGACGGTGCCCCTGAGATCGTCACGGGAAGTAGAGATGGTAAGAACAGAAAAGCTTGATGCCGTTCTTATACAAAATGTTTTAGTCGCACCAAAATGGAGAGAATTACAAAACGAGACACAAATTTTTTCTTTTTATTTGTTTGGTGGGGTTTTTGGCTGGGTTTTGCAGGGACAGTAAAGGTGTGGGATCCCAGGCAGAAGGACTTACCTGTGGCCAACATGGAGCCTGTGGAAGGAGAGACCAAGAGGGACTGCTGGACTGTTGCCTTTGGTAACTAAAATATCACAGCGAGTCAAAATACAGATATCATTTGTAAGATTTTCATTTCTTTTCTGGACTTTTTCCTCAAAAGAAAATAATCAAAACTACAGTACTTTGAAAAAGTATTCATTTTGTCACGTTATAGTGATACACTTCAATATATTTTATAGGGAATTTACATGGGAACCAAAGTAGACTAGTACAGAGGAAGGAAAAGTTGAAATGATGTCTCGCTTGTTTTTAAAAATAACAATCAAAAAAGCTGTGGCAAGTATTCATATTTATTCTGACCCACTAAAGAAAAACATAGTCCAACCAAGTGGAATCAGAAATCACCTACACTTTTCAGATTTATAACAAAACGCTGCTTCGTGTTGCTCCATTTCATACAAATGTTTGTTGTGATTTCACAAAACAGTTCAAAATGTTATGAGTGCTTTTGAAGCCCATTGCTGAATTTACTAGTTTTTATAAATCAATTAAATATGCCTAATAGTTTGTGTTTTGCGCAAAAAAGTGGGAAAGTCCGATTTTACCACCATTTTCTTTTCTTTTTTTTGCATAAAAAGCCTCTTGAAATTAAGCAGTGAATAAAACGTCAGGAGAATATTAGTAATGTATGAAACTATGTTGTATCTTTTAACTTTATTTTCAACAATCTTCTGGAAATTTTAGGTATATCTATGCAGTGGACGATATGGACATAAAGTTTGATCACGATATTTTGTGGTAGTGTTGTAATAATGATAAAAGTGACGGTAAAAGCTAGCTATTGCATCTTTTTTTTTAGGTAACCATATGGTTGAACATGAATACAGCTCTTGGAAAACATTCCTATCTTCAGGACACCAATTACATAAAGAAGTGTAATTTGTATAATTGAACTGCAAATCATAACTCCATTTAATCATGTTTCAAATGTATTGATGGTTTCGCTGAACAAGTATTGGGGAAAACATTAAACCTAACAATCAGCACAATGTGGACAGTTTTTTTGGGGGACTTTTATACATCATTAAATGGACAATTTATGATTTTGTTTGTGATGAACAAAATCGCTTACAAACAATAAGCGATACGATAAATGCCCGCCCCTGATCTAGTGTAACGTTTTTCAGGTCACGCCTTCAACGATCAGGACCGATGTGTGTGTGCCGGCTACGACAATGGCGACATTAAACTCTTCGACCTGCGGAACATGTCTCTACGATGGGAAACCAACATTAAAAACGGGGTGAGGTGAAAACCCGCGTCCAAATTCCTTATGAGGAATTGTGGTGGATAGATTTTTTTTAATACATTTTTTAAAGTCCTAACTTTAAAAAAATTCCATTATTCACTCCCTCTTGAATCTAGATGCGCCGATGATTGCTGTCTTGGTGTGGAGCCTGCTACATTTTTCTTTTTCCTCTCCCACTCTGAGCAGGTATGCTGTGTGGAGTTTGACAGGAAGGACATCAACATGAACAAACTGGTGGCCACCTCACTGGAAGGAAAATTCCACGTCTTCGACACGAGGACTCAGCACCCCACCAAGGGCTTTGCCTCCATTTCCGAAAAGGTGATTACAGAGGGCGGAGCGGGAAACTTCTGGGAAGGGGGGAATATAATTTTTTTTTTAAAAAGATTATTGTTCTTATTATTATCCCTTCAGTTGGAAAGAAGAACTAGGGCTGCGTGTCAATTTGAGCGTCTTCACGGCTGGAAGCATTTTTTGGGGGTCGTGTTTGTCTAACTTCCTCTGCGGCTTTTTGTCGCGGGCCTAAGTAGACACAGGGCTGGAGAAGAGCGGTGGCCTTTTTGGTGGGGAAATGTGGGGGGAAAATAAACTCGGCATACAGCACATTTTAACCAAGCTGGAAGCGTCGGCAGTCTGAGCTCTGGGAATATTTCACAAAGGTGTAGCAGAATGTCTGGAAGCATGAGGTTCCATCTTTTTGGACAACTTGGCCCTGTCACGATTACAAATCCTGCTGGACAATAAAATCTCCCAGTAATTGTTATAACAAACAGTAATATTATTGTTTTAAAGACTATTTTCAAGTAATATACTGATAATAAAATAATAATGCAAGTTCACCCTCTCAAGACCAATGCATTTTAATTTTGTAAAACATGTTCCAGTATTCTAATATATACTTTAAATATCCAAAATAAAACGCAGCCAACAAAAATGATGAATACAATGGAAATACATTTTAAAAAATACAGCTGGAACCATAAGCGAAATGGATTACAATGTCTCCAACAAAATTGTCCTTCAAAAAATGTGAATAGCCAAAATGGAAATTATTGAGCTCATTTAATTTTTCATGTGATTAATTAATGAATTGCTTACTGCGACAGGCATAGGTAGAAGAAAACATCTGCAAGCCAAATACTAGTCAGAAATGAGAAAATGTGATCATTATATATATATATTTTTAAAAGTCCAAAGATATTTAAAATTCAACACATTTTAGTTTAAACTGTTTCATCCAATGTGATAAATCACCATCACCAGCATGATTACTGTTTGACCCAGAAATTTTCAACAATTTTTTAAAGCTTTTTCTTTTTTCTTTTTCTTAATAAAATAATCGATGTTTCTTTTTTTTCCCTTAGGCTCACAAAGCAACCATCTGGCAGGTGAGGCATTTGCCCCAGAACAGAGACATCTTTATGACTGCAGGGGGAGCAGGAAACCTACATCTGTGGAAGTAGTGAGTAATCGGACATGAATCACTTTGAGCTGCAGAACCTGTTTTTTTTTGTTTTGTTTGTTTTTAACTTTTTCACTTCTGCTGTTCTGAAAATGTTCACATGTCTGAGCAAAAGTCGTCACACCCTGTTAACTTTCTCACATCAGAGCGACAAACTCCAATGTACTGATGCGCTACATTAACACTGAATGTTATAAAGTGGAATGAAAACGATGCATCATTTCACATTTTTTTCCCCCAAATTAGAATCTGAAAAGTGCGGCATACATAATTCTGCCACTTAGGGTGGGGCTTTTTGAAGATTTTTTTTTTTTTCCCCTACCAATGAAACTTCTTTCGTTTCCATAGTGATGATGTCATCAAGCCTCGAGCCACCATTTTGTTTGCCAAGTGTCTTTTACAACTTCTGAACTTTGAATTCAGGTCAACTCTACAACGGAGTTATCAGTCAGGCTGCGTTTTTTTTATTTTTTTTTTTATCATGAGAAAGTGGTAATGTTAGAAGAATAAAGTAATACATTTCTGAGAACTCCCAACACACAAAAAAAATCTTAAAACGAGGAATGGTGAACATCTTCTAAAGTTCCACTTCGGTATCAGTTTTCAAAAAGGATTTTTATTATCAGTAGCAGGAGTTTGAAATTATTGTTTATTTCGAGGAAAAAAAAGAAAAAATAGACTGAACTTCTCAAGTGAGATCACGATAATGCCAGAAGCTTTTCTCTCATTAAAACAACTTTATTCCCATAGTTTTCAAATGTTCTTCTGGTAAAATTGTGTCTTTATTCTGTTAACGTTATGGCTGCATTCTTGTAATTAAACAAAAATTCTTGTAGCCTTGGTGGCCCTGACACTCCGTCGTAAAGCTCAGAGAAGATTGTAATAAAAGCCACTTTTTGAAAACATTTTCTATTAGTGTTTCTTAGTGTCTATGTAATGTCACCGTAAACCCAACTGTTAACTTACAAAGTCTATAGATAGTTAT
Organism: Poecilia reticulata; assembly: GCF_904066995.2. Taxonomy (NCBI): domain Eukaryota; kingdom Metazoa; phylum Chordata; class Actinopteri; order Cyprinodontiformes; family Poeciliidae; genus Poecilia; species Poecilia reticulata. The sequence continues at coordinate 8,020,782 of NC_088844.1, read as the reverse complement.
GATCCAACACATAACATTTCAATATAATACACTGTTTTCTGTTCTCATGTGAAAAAACAGTAAAAATAAAAAAGTTTTATATTTTACTTAGTATTAAATGCCTTTTTTTTTTATTCTCCCCAAATCCCATCTCCAGTGAGTACCCCGCACAGCGAAGCAAGAAGGACTCTGACGGAGCGGATGTGGGCGTCGCCGGGTCGGTTAACCTCTTGCAGAACGCCACTCTGTCCACTCAGCCAATCGCCAGCCTGGACTGGAGCCCCGACAAGCAGGGCCTCTGCGTGTGTTCGGGTTTCGACCAGACCGTCCGCGTGCTCATCGTCACCAAACTCAACGTGGCGTAACGGAAGCTGCCGGGAAGAGCAAGAAGGAGCGTTTCCATCCATCCGCCGGTTTTGGGAATCGGATACGTTTAGATGTGCAGACAATTCAAATATCTGAATTCAAATAGAGGGTGAAGAAATTACTTATACACCTGCATGTCAAGGTGAAGATTTATTCTCGCTAAAATTCCTGTCTTTCATCCAGCGATCCATGTACATTTTGTTACAGTTCTGTGTTCTAACATGACTTTTTTTTTAACAATGAAAACTGTTTCTAGATTAAAAGTGTTCTTTAAAAAAAAAAAAAAAGAGAGATTTACCTATATCCTCTGTGCAGCGTGACAAAAATATGACATCTCAGTTAAATAAAAACGTCTTCATAAACACAAAGAACGAGAGAGCCTGAGAGGGAAACGCTGCTCAGATCCAGCATTTGAATCTGAAGAAGTCCTGCAGATCCGGGTCGTCCTCCTGTCTGTCGTTGATTTTCGCGTAGATGCTCTTCAGCAGCGACGTCTTTGACTTTTCGTCCAGAATGTCGATGTACTTCTCTATGACGCCTGCGAACAGAGCCGCAGATGGCACTTCAGAAGTCGTCGCTTGCACATAGATTGACATTTGAGTTTAAAACACATTCGTATTTTACTCAGATTTAATGAGGAAACCAACACAAGCATTGCTGTCCAAGAAAATACACTGAGGTCAAAATGTTAAAAAAAAAAAAAAAAGGCTACGGGATTATGAATATTTCTGCTAGTCTCTGTACATCATCTACAATTTCTTCAGCTTTCTTCCATGCCTAACTATCAGACCTAGCGGTCTGGACCTACTTAGCCCCATGACTTTGCCATATGCGACCAGGCTGGGGCCCAGCTGCGGGTGGTCAAACAGCTGCTGTGACATCAGCAGGCGGACGATCTCCCCGGTGATGAAGGCGTCGTCGAAGCTCTGCTCGGCCACGTCCTTCAGAGGGAACCCGCAGTACACGTCCAGCGCAGCCTCCGGGTCCGAGGGCTCCACCAGCTTCACGAGCTCAATGTACGCATCGTGGATCTGTCGTCCAAAATATCAGCTTAGACTTGTGGGTTAGAAATAACATTGTGTTAGAGGGGGGGGGTCTGACATTTCTACAGCCAACGTGTGTGTGTGTAGGAACCCTGACACCAGAATGACACCGTAGGGCGGGGATGTAATGTTATCTTGAAACCAGTACAAGCTGCACTGCGAAAGCTTCGAGGGAATGCCCAAAACAAACACTTCACACAACAACTGACCCCCGGCGCCATGGCGATGACCTCTTTGTAGAAGTGCTTCGCCTGATCCTGGGTGTCTGCAGAGCGTGAGAAGGCCCGAGCCAGACCGAGCCGCGATACATGAGACCTGGGATTCAATGGGCCCGACGCGCTGGCTGTGTTTTCTACTGGAGGGACTACACACATAATGACACCGAGTTACAGATTAGGTTTCACTGGGACAAACACATAAAAGTCAATTATTTTATTTATATATCTAATGAGTTACTGCATAAAAAACAGTGAAATTGTGTTTTAAAAAATATTTTTAATATATTTTTATTTTTTTAAGTTAATCAAGGAAACGTGTTTCATGCATTTCTGAGATCATCACTGTAACTTCCCAGCTCTTTTGGGTGGACTCCTCTTATATGATTCATATATAATCCCTCTGGTTTTAAGATTATGCCGAGAAGAAGAAGGGCCTTAACTTTGCTTGACGTACCCTCTGCAGTCTCAACAGTCTCGGGACCAGAATCCTGTTCAGGCTTGCTAGCAGGGATCTTTGCTTTAGTGTCGTCGCTGCCTGGTGTAGCTGCTGTATCTGGTTTAACAGCTGCACCACATCTCCCCCTACAGGAGGAAAAGTGTAATGCAAGTCACGAAACAAAAATAAATAAATAAATAAAAATCCTTTATGGAAAGCTGCATTGAAACGCAAGAAACAGTTCTCTTCATTGTGATGATGGTGCAGATTTTTTGTGAAATCAAACTTTGAACTGGTATAACTGATACATTTATGTTGCCTACATAAATGTACCTTAAAAGGCTAATTTTGCAGAGTGGTCACAGCTTATGAATAATGATGAATTAGACTAAACGTACAAAACTTCACATTTAATGGAACCCCTGGAAAAGATGAGTAAACGTCCTTCCAACGATTTTATCATTTATTGGAGCAATATAACCTCACACTGAGCCTCTGATATTGACATTTTTCAAAATCACACGACATAATTATTGGTACCAATTGAAAGACCAAGTCACAATTTATTATAATTTTCTTTATTTATTTATTTGGAAAGACACCACCAGAATTTGATTAAATTATTTTCAACCTTTGCGTAAGCAGGAAATCATTTATAACAGGAACATAAATTATTTATACATTCATATTGAGAGGTAGCAAAAAGTGTGGCATGCACAAACCACAAACACCTACATGAAAAAATAAAGTCATAACTTACTTGACTGGAGGGATTCTAGCTGGAGGCTGAAGCACCTTCCCTCCTCTAACGGGGGCTGCAGGGGCAGCCGGCGGAGGTCTGGACACAGGGGCCCGTCCCTGAATCGGACCTCCTCTGCCCAGCTTGGGGTCCCTGACTGGCAAGGTCTTGAGAGCTGGAGCTTGGGCTGGTTGAGGGCCCTCCTGCGCGGCTGCCTTCTTGTTTTTAACCTCCAGGTGCTGCTGCCACCACTTCTGTTCTACGCAGATAGAACATTTACTTTGAGCTACAGCAAGTGTAGCATCCAGTCAATTTGAGAAGAAAAGAACTGATGGTTATAAGTGATGATTTATTAAAGTCATCTGTGTCATCAACCAATGTAAGAGTTAGACAAGAACAAATAACTGTGGCTACAGTCGTTTTCACCATATGTTGTTATGCATGGCCTATTACATAAGTACAGTGCTTTTCATTCAGATTTTTCCATAAACACTTCAAATTACTCAAACCCAGTTACCAACAGACATGAAGCTAAAACTGAGTTGCTTTTTGTTCTTATTTTTCTGTTTTGCTGTTAACCTTCTCTGTGTATTTTGGTGAACCTTTTCATCTAGGACAGCGTTCTGTTTCCATAGCTACGTTCACAAGAAAGTGACCAAAAACATTCCTCAGTGGCAGCTATAATAAACACAGGTAACTTTACTCAGTTGTCCTTTACAGCAAGTGTTAAAGCTACAGTATGTAACATTTATAAAATATATATTTTACATATTTATTGAAACTGCGACTATGTCTTCTCAGTATGGTATGAGAAAGATAATCTGTGAAAATTCGAGCTCCTCGGCCCTCTCCCAGTGCCCCCCAGTCCTAACTACAAACAACCAATCAGAGCCAGGAGGCGGGTCTTAGCGCTGTCAATCACAAAAGTTTTAGGTTGAGAGCAGTGGATTTCTTCACACAACAACAGTAGCTCACAATGGAGGTGGAAGAAGTTGATCTTTTCACAGGTTACCTGTCTCATGAACTGTCACAATTACATACATATATGTTTATAAAAGTTACATACTGTAGCTTTATTCTGTGGAATCTTAGCCGTACTGTCTGTGATTTATTTCTCCTAAAGGTGGGAGGTATGGACTCACTGCCCAGCGGTTCAGGTGGATCTCCACTCAGAGGTTTGTCTTCCAGCTCGATGCTGGCCTGGAAGCTGAGGCGGGCGTCGCTCAGGACCTCATTTGACCTGTCTGAGTTTGGGTTGCTGTCATACTGAGCCAGCTGGGCCACTCCGAGGTGACACAGAGCTCGGCTGTCCCGCGGAGAGGTGATCACCGCCAGCTGGCATGTCTGCGTTGGGTGGGAGGAAACGTCACGTCAGAGCTCTGGTGACCATTAACCATCGATACATGAGAAATCCTAGAGTTCTGAACTCTTACTCTCTCCTGCATGTCCAGTAGCTCCTGGCAAGGAGAGATGGTGGTCAGGCGGATGAGAGCGGTGAGGGCCTGGCACCTCTTCGCCACCAGGGCCTGCGTGTCGACGGCCGCCTTCGCCTGCTGCTCGCCCTGCTGGATCAGTCTCTGCAGCAGGGCGAAGTGAGCATCCAGCAGCACCCACTCCAGCTGCCTGCTCGCCTCGCTGCGACACACAAACTGACTCACGCTCCGGGCAGCCAGCGCCGCTACGCTGAAGTATTTCAGAACAAGGGCAGAAAAAGACTTTTTTTTTTTCTTATTTATTGTTCATAGCACAAACTTCAATGAATTTTGTTTGGGAAGCTATATGATAGACCAAAACCAAGTACATTACAACTATGAAGAGATAGAAAAAAATATTCATCATCTTCGACTTGTATTTTTTTTATTTTTTACAAATTTAAATCTGAACAGTGTGGAGTGCATGTGAATTGAGCCTCCTAAGAGAGTGATTAAGGGTTGATGTCAGGCTGCATCAGCGTCTACTGTTTTGTGAAAGAAAGCAAAAATATATTCAAACTACATTGCCGCCTACATTGAACACAAAATGCTACCAAGTACTTTTTCATAAAAAGTCAACATGTAGCTTCAGTCACCAAGGCAGACGGTAAATTACTGAGTCATCAGAAATCAAAAGTGCAGCCCGCAGATGTCAGAGGTTCTAAAAATAAAACCTCTGACATCTGCAGCAGATGCCACAAAACTGTGTGCAGGAGTTGCACCGAGCAAAGAGAGGCAATCTGCTCCAGCTGCGGGTTGTAAATAATTGTATTAACCTGATTGTAAGTAGTGTAGACACACTGCAAAAACACAAAAGGTTAGCAAGTGTTTCCGGTCTAGTTCCTAGTGTTGATATCTTGAAATGAAACAAAACTAACTTACAAGTAACTTTTCAGGAAGATGGAGGAGCTTGTTTTAAGTGAATAATTCCTTCATATTGAAGAAGTGCTAATTAAATGTGAAATAATCTACCAGTGGAGCTAGGAGTTTTTCCATCAATATTAAAGAATTATTTATTTAAAACACATCCTGCAAAAAAAAAAAAGAAAAAAAAAGTTACTTGTAAGTTAGTTCTCTCTTATTCCAAATGTTATTTGCCAAAAATAGACCAAAAATACTCAGTGATAAGCAGTTGTAGTACGCTGACAACATGCTGGTTAAAACAGCAAGAAGATGGCAGGTGACCATGGCAACCGGTGACACTAAAGGCCTAAACTTTGTAGAACCATGCCTCATCTTCTCCTGTCTATTGACAGGTTGCAAATCTACAGACTGAAAGGATAAAGTGGGCCGAATACAAAAGCACAATACATTGCTTTGTCTTGTATTTGCTAAAAAAAAAAAAAAAGTTAAATAACCATAATTATCCACAACTTTATGTTGATCTACAGCATAAAAACAATACGACATGTGGAAAAGCTCACATGCAGAGCGCTGCTCAGAGTGTCTCCGTACGTCAACCTACATGTGGTACACCTGCTCAGGAGTCATGGACTTCTCAGACAACGTGGCCTTCTGCTGCAGCTGCCCCAGGGTGAGAAGCCCTCGCAGAAACTGTGGATTCAGGCTGGACAGAGGGTCGAATGGATCCTGGTTCTCCTGACTGCAGAGGAAGTCGGGAAGCAAGAATTACACGTGGAATTTACAAAAAAAAAGAAAAAAAAAAAAAAGAAAAACTTCCTATTCCCCCTCCCGCAGGCCCGAACAGAACATCCTGATACATTACACATGCTGTCATGACCTCACACTTTTCCCTCTCTCACTCGAAAGCATCCACCTCCGCCACACACTCAAACAAAACACACAATTAACGAACCTCTCGCTGCAGCGTTGGCTGACAAAGTGCTCCAGTCCCTGATGTAAGAACAGTGCAGCCTCCTTCTCCGTGCCCTTGTCGGCTTTCTGCTCCTGCTGCAGCAGAGCCAGCCCTGTAAAGAATCTGAAAAAAACAAAAAAAACAAATCAATGCTGAAGGCAAGTGGAAATTTTAGACGTAGCACTTTCTAAAAGTATTCGGGCTGAAATGTTTAATTTAGATGGTGATTCGACTTCCAGAAGCAAAACAACATATGGAGCACAGTCATTATCACAATTTATGTGTGCGGACAATTTGTAGACGACTATATTTCAAGTCGTCTTGATATAGTGCCAGTTGGGTCTTTCATTGTCTTTGATGCCCATGTTCGAAATAGAGCTTAGTAATCTAGATGTTAGAGCTCCAGGAGAATGCTGTTTGTTACTGCGGTTACTCTGTTTTCTTTTGGGTTTTTTTTCTCTTTCTGCAGGTGTAGAGGCAGACTCATCGGGTGTTTGCTCGTGTTCTCTCGATGCTCTCGAAAAGAGAACGATGCGGTCATCACGATGAAGGAAAGGAAAGAAAAAGTGAGGAAAATATGGCTTAATTGCAACATTGTTATTGAAACGATCGACATTGATGTTGTATTTTCCAGTTTCCAGCTCCTAAGACGTTATCCATTCTCTGACCCTTAAGTTTCTTTCATAAAATCTACACTTTCCTTCTGTATCTATATGTGTGAGCTTCAAACCTGCTCTTACACACACACACACACACGCACACACACATGATCCCATACGTGAACGTGTGAGCTGACCTGAGTGTGGGGTTCAGCGGACGCAGCGCCAGCCCGGTCTGGACGTGCTGCAGAGCCTCTTTGCTTCTCCCCTGCAGCAGCAGGAGTCTCCCTATGTGGAGGCTGAACTCCCAGCTGTCCGGGCTCAGGGTCCAGGCGTCCAGGTACTTCATGAGGGATCGATACATGTAGCTCTCCTCGTCTTGCATCACTATGTTGCGATCCTGCAACAACAATCTCCCAAGTCATTTATAGACTGCCATTAAGATCACAGAAAAAGGTAGAGAGGAGGAGTTGGAATGGGAATATTTGGACAGTGGTTGAACTAGTTAAAGGGGCAGTGCTGTGTTTTCCAGGCCCTTTGTGCCATTTCATAGAACAAAAAAGTAACTGTGTTAATTTTAGTTTTAAAACAAAAAAAAGCTATTTATATGAATTATGACTTAAAAGAAATTTGACTTTGTAATTTAAAGCCTTGAAATTGGGCCTCCATCGCTTTAAGAACTCCTGCTCTTTCTGAAGCGCCACCTTCAGGAAACCATCACAACATCACTCCTCTGTTAATCCTTACGTAACATTTTAACCAGCATTGCACTGAGAAGTAGCTCCTATAATGAGCTAAGCAGGTGTTTGCTAATTGCTACTGGCTAGTCTGAAGGAGCCGAATTGGGAGTTGTGAGAAAGGGCAGCTCTGTGAGGCAGAAACTCAGAAGGTTGGAAAGTGCAGCTCTGAAGAGGAGCTGCGCCTAGAAAGGTAGGGCTAGGTCCACCCAGGCGTTTTGCACAGCTGAACGGTTGCCAGGGGAGATGAAAGGATTTTTAAAACATGCATGAAATATTCAAAGTGACACTCCAGGTATGATTCTGATGAGGGAATAACATCAAAACATAATGAGAAGCTCAAACAAGTCGATTTTACATAATACTGCCTCTTTAAAATAACAACAAAAAGGAAGTTGTGCAGGTACATTTGAGAAGTTGCTGCAGCAACAAAAATGACTTTAATGTGTAGACCAGTAAAAATACAATATCAACGTCTATACATTCTGGCGAAATCTGTAAAAAACTCAAAACGCATTTCGGTTCTCATATCTCAGGTTTCACACTCTGAGCTACAAGAAGAGTGATTTGTATCCGTGTTTTTCTCATTTTGTTCCTTCTAACGTGTTACCGCGGCAACACCTAATGATTTTTAGAGTTGTAAAAGTGAGACGGTGTTTACCTTGGCAGCATGCTTGGACAGCCAGAGGTAAAGGGTCTGCACATAGTCTGACTTGCTGAACTGTCCCTGATCTTTCAGCTGGTGATACTCCTTATCCAAGGCCTGCAGCTGGTTCTCCACGGAGGGCATGCCATAGAAGCCATGCAGTTTACACACAGCCAGGATGTCGTCCTGATGGGCCGAAGACTTGGCCTCACTTATTTCATCTTTGTCCTTATCAGCCTTAGACGAAATGAAAAAAACAGAAGAAGAGTAAATCATGTTTGTCTGCTGATATATGGCTCAGCACAAAGAATTGATTCATGAGATTGAGCTTCATAGCACAATTAAAACTTAAACAATTGATCAGGCATGGACTAAATGGTAGCAGTTTAAGATCTAAATAACACTGTTTTATGTTTAAAAAAATAATAATAATCCAAATAAATACCTTTTTCGGAGAGCCGTAAACCTGGGTTGTGTTGTGGTGCTCCTCCAAAACGAGACCCAGCAGAAAGTGGAGTTTGGCATTTTTGGGACTGAGGGCGATAGCTGATGCACAGTAAGCAGCCGCCTCGTCCAGACGGTGCAGCAGAGTGTCCACGTTCTCACTCCTCAACCGCTCGCCTGCAGAAAGGGTTAAAAAAACAAACAAACAAAAAAATTATGCTAAGGTGCTTTCTACATCTAACAAAATTAAAAGTGTGATGTATTTTCTTCTAATTCTATATGAGCCTCTTGAGTCAGTACTTCTGGGCCACTTAGTGCCCATAAGTACTGCCATTGGAGCCTGAATTAGAACCGATTTTCAAGTATTTCCGCTGATTCTCAATTGGATTTGGGTCCTCAGTAGACTTTTTCAATTCAATTTGTGTGTATTTCTAAAAAAGAAAAAAGAAAGGTATATGATTTTATTCTCTATAGTATTCCCCTGATAATATCATAGTAAACCTTGTGACTTCAGTTTTGAAATCTCTTGCCATATTTGGGAACATACTGTAGTATATAAGCTTACAGAATACGACGCATAAACACATTTTAACGTTGCATATTTAATGTGTTTAAGTAGCATGACACAGCCTTTTTGTTTTGCAGCAATACGACCCCGGTGGGGTTAAACTGAGCATCTCTTTAAGCCACTCAGCCTCTTAAAAACACAAAGCTGCTGCTGCTGCTTACGCTTTAAGAGGTCTGTGTCTCTCTTCCTCTCTCTCGCTGAATCTGCTGCTATTTCTCTGCTCAGTTTCAGCGACTCATATTCGGTCATCTGGGATCAGCATAAAATGTCGCTTCTGTGAGTCATCAAACAATTAACGAGGCGAACATAGCTGGAGAAGAAAAAAAAAAAAGAAAAGGATCCCGAGCAGTAACTAGAGTCCCTGGCACATTAGACGAAAGAGGACGTCTCGGAGGCGACCACAAATGGGCCCATTTGCATGTATTTTTTAATAGCTGCGGCTGAGACGACCTGAGCGAGGGCTCGAGTGTGTGAACCCGGCCAGTAAAACGGGAGGTTTTAGTGCAGCTTCTGTAAATCTATTCTGTCTCTGATGGGCTTTTCCGTCGAGATTAAACTGCAGAAATTATTCTTGCTACATAAACGTAAAAACATACTGTGGAATATTGGAGAATATTTCATGTCATTTCTGCTGCATTTGCATTTATTGAGGTGAGAAAGTAAAAAAAAGAAAAAAGAAAAAACTGAGTTTAACAGGTGTTTAAATTAATCTGTTCCAGCCACAGTGTGACATAGATCTGATTGATTGACACCCAACATTGATCCCAACATTGGTATTTACAACATATACCTTGCAGCCCTGTCTTTGTCTTTACCTTTGTGACTAGACTGTTATCTGATCCCAGGTAGGTGGGGCAGGTGTATTTTGTAATCGTGTTTTGAAATATACACCCTGTTATTCCTATTATTATTTTAATAAATGAAAAGAATCCTGCATTTCAAATACATGTTAGTGTGTTTTTTTATTCTCACGGTCAAGAACTGTAATCAGGCAGTCAATAAGGGATCAGTAATTTAAAATATCACTGAATGTGCCATGAATTTACTGTGAAAACCTAAGATTCAACTTAAATAACACAATTCCTATAAAACACATGTAAATGTAGCATTTTCAATCATTTATACTTTTTGTTTATCATAGTTTTCACATTTTTATTTAGTAATCCAGAGCAAGATAAGAGAACATCCTACTCAGGCAGGGCACATCATCTAAATCAGGTAAGAAAACAAGAAAATACAAGGTGAGGAAAAAATATTTATCCCTTTGTCAGATTTTTTTTATTTTGTTGCAGTTATACTTTTCAGGCCATCAAAGCCTACCCAAACCAACCTGGTCACAAGCACCAGGTGACTGAGTTTCCATTTCATAGAAAGCTCAGCTAAATTTCAGACAAGCCTGGTGACTGACAGACCTGTAGAATCAAAAAAAAACTACACAAGTAGGACCTTAAGCAAAACGTACCTGCTTTGAGCAGGTGTTCCCTGTGGTGTTTCAGATGCTCCTCAGCCAGAGCACACAGGTTATCCACAGTGTTCTCCTCTTGTGCCATTTGGAGGTTTTTCTCCCAGTTACGCACCTGTAGAAAACAAACGACGCAGGCTAAGCCGTCAACGCTAAAAACCAAGCAGAGTTACACAAGGAACCGATGATGGTGACTTTGATCCAGCATGTGGACGTAAGGAATGTGGTACAGGTCATCTATAAAAATCACAAACTTTGTAATTTTTATAGATGACCTTTATTTGTGGGGACAGCTTAGGGATGACCACTTCCTGTTCTATTACGACTATTGGTGCACAAAGCAGGGTCAAAGCAGCGGACAGGCCGTCTTTAGGATGAATTAGACACTGCAAGCCTCGCCTTCCTGTCCAGCGTCAGTGTCTGACCTCACAAATGGGTGAATGGTTAAATCATTCAAGCAGTAAAACTCCAGACTATAAACATACATTTTAGTGAAATCTGTGGAGTGTAAACAAGAAAGCAAGAGATAATTACCGTACAAACATGCTTTGTCTCTATCTCCAAACCTGCAGGTATTGCAAAGTGCTCCATATACCACTTGGTCACTATGACATCCTGGAAGAGCAGACACTGATTTTAGTAATGTTGAAGACTGACAAAAACATCACGGCAGATTCAAACATTTAAAGACATCAACAACTCAGTTCAGAACCACACACAGCAAATGTTGCGTTAGCATTGAGAAGCTGTCAGAGCAACTCTGACTTGTAAATAAAGGATGAGCAAGAGTCAAGGTCAACAACAACCGCTGAACTCTGCTTCGTCTTTCATCTTAACCTTTGCATCCAGCTCCCCGGTGGGTTTGTGTGGACAGTCCAGGACGTGCGACCCGAGCTCTGACAGCTGCATCACGCTGTCACATCCTATCAAGGCAACATAAAAACATAAAAGGAAAAAATAAACCACAGAAGCTGGAAGTTGTAGACACAACTCTAGGGGTGTGTGTAAACCTTTTACTTAAGAACTGTACAGAATTAACTTGCGTCAGTATAAGTAACCGGGTGCTACGCGTTTAGTTAAGTAATAATATCCCTTTCATTAGTGCAACATAATCTTTGCCTACACTACCACCAGGAACATGATATGATAGGTTGGGTGAAGAGGAGAAGTTAGAGAGAGCACCTAGCACATCAACAATGCCGTTATTCAAGCACCTGTAACAAGTAGAGCTTCTCTCCAGAGTGGAATAAGAACATCAATCTTTAAGGATCCAAGAAGTGACGGTGAATACTTTCTTTAGCATATTTACTGTTTCTAAAAGTCCCTAGTGTGAAGTTCTTCTTTACTGTTGCTCAAACCATATTCAGCCGCAGGTTTAAATAAATCTTTTTATGGAATTTGAGGCTTCAAAGTTGTACCTCGGTAACGAAAGAAGCAGTGAATCGGAGCTGCTGACATTGTTTTGTCAAGGTCCAGTTCAGAGACCTTCCAGCCATCTCCCAGAACGGAACCGGTAAACGGGTCGACCTTTGACCGTCGGGCCAGCATCTCGATGTAAGGTCTTGAGAAGATGCTCTTCGGGTCACTGCAAAGTAGTGTGACAATCACAAGTAAGTATTGATATTGATATCACTAGAGTCAGTTTTTACGGTGGCCTAGACTAAGAGGATTCACCTCCATGGTCAGTACTTTCTAGCTTGATTGGAAGCTACCAGTCCCAACACACACAGACCAGACAAAGCAATTATTGAGATATTTTGGCCTCAGTAACAAGATGAAATGTTTGGATGAGTCAAGATGAGGCTTTTAGACTCTAGAACATTAGGCCATCGACATAGCACAAAAAAGTTTTTTCTTTGACGTAACAATAATTCTTGGCAATAATTGAAAGCCCTGTTTGTTTCCACTTAGTGGTGTTACATTTGTAACAAAAATGATTTTGTGGCTGAGTTGAGTATTTGGGTTTTGCTGGATTTTGAGGAAAATCCTCTTTATCAAAGTAAAACTGCTTTTGGTGACCTTAGTGAGATGGTGTGGCAGAACATCTCTCACTGGAAAAAACAAGGCGAAAATCTAAAATGAATTAAACTCCTGCTTATAAAATTCAGGTACATTTTAAGTTGTGTTATCATTTCTCCTTGACAAAAAAAACCAGTTAAAATAGTCAAAAATGAATAAAAACATATTGTAACTGTTGTTTGTCTAGTAGTAATATTAGCAATATCTGTTTCTCATCCCCTGTACCTGCTTTGAAGTTTTTTTTAGCTGCTTTGTCGCAAAGATAAACAAAATCAACCTCTTTATTTGTTTACCAACTATAAAAATAATGTAGACATCGTTTTTATCATGTGAAATAGCATTTAATTTGCATTATTCAATATTATTTTGAATATGTCTTTTTTTATCTCGTTAACTTGGTGCCCTCCGGGGCCCCCTGGTGGTGTGGGGGACCTATTAAGTTGCTTAGCTCACTTTTGCACTGACAGCAAATGAAGCACTTGTTTGTGAAAATTTTCTGAGTGAATGAAACTCATATCTGACTCAGGTCTCACCTCTGGTGGACAGACACGGGTCTGTACAGAGCGCTGAGGGACACGGGGCATTCATATTCCACCTGATGCTTCCCCTCAGAGAAGGTCACAGCCACGGGAATCAGCTCCCGCGTCACACACACTGTGTACGCCTGCAAAAGTGAGACGGCCATTATTTAATGATAAACGCAGCAGAGCCTCATGAAACTTTAATGGCCCTAACAAAGTACACTCAGAAATTTAGTTTATGTCTTCTTATTTATTAATGGGGAGCAACTTCAAGAGGAGGGAGACTTTAAATTGAACTGATTTTTTTTAAAGTATGATTTAGGGGTTCATAAGGTAAATGGCAGAAATTTGAAAACAAATATACTGACTGCACATTAGATATTGAACGATCTACAAAAACACTTTTGTACCTGCGTAACACTGCCATCTGCTGAGCAGACAGAGATCTCCACCAAGGTATCTCCAAAATGTAGTAAGACAGTTTGAGAGTCACTATCACCATTTACTGCAACTTTAATAAGGCTGTCTGGAACCTTGGTTTGAACTGTCACTAAATTACAATAAAATGGGACAAAACCTGCAGGAAAATAAACCAGGACAGTTAGTTTTACAGTGAAATAGAAATAAATAAACAAATAATAATAATATTCACTCATTTTAGTTATTTAATGAGTGAATCTGGAAACATTAAAATGAAGGAACATACAGCAGGTCTGATGAGAATAATAAAGTTTCTACTCACTGCTGTATTCGTACACTTTGGTAGCAAAAGCTGGGTGAAGTGGTATATCCTCTTCCAGAGACAGTTCACTGAGCTCCGCGACCTTTGCTGACAGCTTAGTGATGTCCAAACTGTATTTCTTCACTGTCCCATCTTCGGCAACCACTTCAATTTCCACTCTGTTTATCCCCTCCTTCAGTGTAACAGTGCTGGAACGATCACCAGTCAGCTGCAACAAAAGAAACCCCAAAACTAAAATAGAAAGAATTGTCTTTAAGAATAATAGTGGTGATAATAATAATGATAAATGAATTGAAGTTTGTTTAGAAAGTACCACTCACAATGCTGTATGATGCTCCACAATCACTGGTGCTCAGGCCCAGAGTCATTTCGTTGACACTGCACTCCACTGTCACTTTGTAGTCTGTAACCTGTGGTGAGAAGGCTGGCTGGAGCTTCCCAACAGAGATAGTGAGCTTCTCCAAATCACAGTTGTCCATGGCTCAAGCCTTTCTCTGTCTATGAGGACTGTAACGACGGCAAAAACGATGGCTCTTCTCTTTTACACATAATGACGTTCCTGGTTGCCAAGGCAACCGCAGCACCTCTGTCAGGTTTACCATATATATCTTCTTCGAAAATGACCGTCTTCTTTTACTCACCTTGCCGTCTTTTTTTCTTGAATAAGATTCTTGAAGGAAATCTTATAAATAAATGTAATGTAATTACTAAAGTTAGCCAAATGGCTAAATGCTTTAGAGTGGCTGGAAAACGCGACGCAAGAATACAGCTGATAAGTCTAATAATACCTACTTATGCTAATATAAATAACGTACAGTTGCAAAAAAAAAAAAAAAAAAAAAAAAAAAAAAAAAAAAAAAAAGTGTAAAGCAGCGAACAAGCAAACAGCGACTCTCCCAAACGGCAGGGGGCAGTAGAGAAAGTAAAAGCGGTTACACATTATTCACTTCCTGTTCGAAGGTTAAAACGTGAAGCAAGGTAAATACAACACTTTCTGTAATGCCTATTGAACCACCAATAGAATCCTTTTACATTTAGCTGTTGTAATCCTTTTTCTTTTATCTACTTTGTTTTTTTTTATTATTTAAACGTGTATCCCCCTTTAGCTGCGTCTGTTAACTAGCAACGTAGCTAGCCGGGACAGAGCATTACTTCCTGTCTGTTACAGCTGGGGTTTCTGAACGTTTTGGGGATTGTTAATTTGTAGAAAAATGGCCGAGGGAGCAGCAACCGAGGACTACCCGCAGGAGATAGACGAACAGCTGACCACGTTCGATTCCTCGGTGAATGCGGTGAAAACCATGCTGGAGAAGCTGATGTCCATGTCCAGAAACGACCTGCTGCAGAAGGTGACGCTTGTTGCTTCTTTTTGTGAGACACAAAACACAGTACAACGCATAAACTCTGAACCAGTTTTTAAATCTGTTGAATTGCAGAGGTTAAAATGTTTATCTCAAAGCTAAACATTTTAACCTCTGCAATTTCGATGTACGAAAATTATATTAAAGCCGAAAATTTCCTTATTGTGACTTATTTCTGTATGTGCATGTTTCATGTAACTTGCTTTTGGGTGAAATAACTGTAATGACTTATGAAATCATCATTGCAGCTGGATCCTTTGGAGCAAGCCAAGCTGGACCTGATGTCTGTCTATACTCTTAATTCATTGTTCTGGAGTAAGTTATTCATTTATTTATATTGATAAATGTATGCATCATGATGTTGACTTGATAAATGCAAAACTAATGCCCTGTATTGATTGAATATACATGTAGCCCATTATATCTATGAAATATGAAGGGGAGGCTAAATAGCAATAACACACAAATATACATATATATTTAAATGCATATAAGAAACGGTGTTAACTTTCATAATTGTTTACAGTGTATCTGGTGACAAAGGGAATAAACCCAAGAGAACATGGAATCAAGCAGGAGCTGGTATGTGGGTCCTTTAACATTTTTTATATTTTCTCTATATCCATGGCGATCTTCTCATCATCCTCCTTCTGTTTTCATTAGGAGCGCATAAGGACTTACATGAACAGAGTCAAAGAGATCACCGACAAGAAGAAAGCGGCGCGGCTAGACAAGGGAGCCGCTTCGCGTTTCTTGAGGAACGCCCTTTTTGATCCCGACGACAAAGAGTTAAAAAAAGCTGCGTCCAAGAAGCCAGCGGATGCTGCCTCTGAAGCCCCACAGAGAAAACGCCCCAAACAGAGCTGAGCCTGAGGAAGAGCCGCTATGTCTGCTCTCATTACATGATTTTCCTGAAGGTTAAGGAAGCAAATGATCAAACTGTTAAGATGATGAGTTTGATTATCTTAGCAATTTGATCATCTTAGCAGAGACGGCAAATATTTGTCTCACTTTAGTGGAGTTCATTTGGAAATCAGCCCTTGGACGTCGATCGTCTAATCTTCACCGGCTGTTATAGAGATAAACAAAATGCTAATTCATCTGCTTGGCTTGTCGAGTTGTGCTGCTGTTGAGACGTTACTTTAGATCTCTTTGCTTACTACAGACAGTATCTCTTTAATTTGAAGTGAATTCTATGAATGCACTTCAAATATATGTATATTTTTAATTCTTCTGTTCATTGTAGGTTGTTTTTATTCAGTCATTCTTTTTCCTGTATTGATTAAAAACATTTTTCTTTTCCTTCATGAGATCTGAAGAGACGTACTCTTTAAAAAAAAGATTTATCATTGTGTTTCGGGTGCTTGTGTTGTGCTTTTTGCCCCACGTTTATTCACTTCTGAAGTCTCCAAATAATACAAGAAAATAATGTAATTCAATCAGATCCAAGTGTTTGTTTTTTTTATTACTTTAAGGTTTTCGTATTGTATATTTAGGGCAAGCTGTTTTCAGTCTGGCAACATGAATACCTTAAAGATTATTTTACAACATAGCTTTAATGTCACCAACATGTTCCTCTTAGCCTTTATAACTTTGTAGTTGTTCAGCCGGAATTAGATAGGCAACCTGTAGAGGGAGCTAAAGATTAGAGTGATGACAGAGGCCTTCTGCTCTCAAACACTTGGAGCTCAGTGCAAAACATAAAATTGTGGGGGGGAATAGAACATCCTAAAAGCTGCTAAGTGATTCCACAAGTGGTTTGATTCTTGCTCTTCTGTTAGTGATTTTCGGATAATACCTGAGAAGTTATTGCTTCAGTAAATTAGTAAAAAAGAAAAAAGAAACATTTAGTTTTTCAAAATTATACTCCATTGTTTTCTAATGAGTAATTGCAGGGAAATATTGGGAAATTGTGAAGTACATTGATAATGATTAGCGTACATTTTCCTCTTTCTTTGCTACACACAAGGTCTCTAAACCTCTTTGTGAGCTTTAATATCTCAGGTGCTATAAAATGTCTCAGATGTTCCAATTCAACAAATGCATTATTTATGTGAAGAGTGTAACATATGAAATGCAGCCCATTAAAAAGTTGATTGCAACATTGCGCACACTGATAGACAATTATGACTCAATATCCTGAGCATATCTAGTATGCTGATTTACTTAGTACACTAGATAATAAATTAGTATATTAATTTATTATCCCCATTTTTCGCAACTGTGAAGAGGTTCTGTTCTATTTTAATGTAATTTTCCAGAACCTGTATTTTACGATGTAATAGTTCAAGGGATGTTAGACCTTTGCCATTATACTATGGCTATATTTAGCTAATACTTTAATTTTCAAGGTTGGATTTAACTCATCATATGATGTGTTCAGGGTATTTTAAAACCAGAGTTTGACAACTAAACCTAAAAGAGTTTAAAAAAAGTTTGGTTTTTTTATCATAAACTAATCTGTTTTTTACGTCATAAAATATAAGTTAAAAGCAATGTAATATTTGCCAGACTCATCTT
The DNA here is from genome assembly GCF_904066995.2 of Poecilia reticulata. Lineage (NCBI taxonomy): Eukaryota > Metazoa > Chordata > Actinopteri > Cyprinodontiformes > Poeciliidae > Poecilia > Poecilia reticulata. Next base: position 8,003,094 of record NC_088844.1, on the reverse strand, counting down.
TCTGACTGCCAAATTTATCGAGCTGCTTTACCCGTCATGCTAGCTTAGCAGCGCTACAGCTTCTGTTAAGAAAAAGAGCAGCGAAACCGTCCTGCTGCAAAGCATGCTAAAGCTAGCTAAAACCAGAAGGTATGAGGTAGCACTTTACTAAACTGATGTGATAAGTATTGAGCAGTGAATAAACGTGAGGAAAAGAAAACATTCTTAAAGTTTATGTTCTTTACATATTGCCTATGATAAAGGGGTCCACGCCCAGAGGCTAACGCTGACAGGGCATCATGGCAGGACTTGTACAAAACTGAAACTATGTCATTTAGGTTCCATTCTTTTTAATGAAGGCCAAAATTGTTACGTTTTTCCATCATAAGCTGTGAATCTCTGCAGTTCCTCCAGAGTTATTATTGGCCTCCTGCTTAATGCGCTGCTCACCTAGCAGCTTAAGCTGAAGGTCTAGATAGCGTGTACATATGCGTTACGTACATTTTATTTCAGGATGATATAAAGCCCCTAGATAAAGGTAGCAAGCACATCTTTAGAGGTCTTGTATCTTAGTAAATACAGTGCACCCTTTGTGTAATTTAGTAATAAAGTGAGTCGAGCACAAATGCGCAGAACGCATTTAAGATTTTGTTTGTAAAATATTTTGAAAATGCAACAGTTTACTTAGCTTCTTTACCTTTATGCACACATAAAACCCCCCGAAAATACTTTAACGTTTCCAGTTGTGACAAAATGCAGTCAAGAAGAAGCCAAATTTCAGTTTAAGAAGCGTAAACACTCACGCGAAGCATTGCGAATCGAGCAGTTTGAATTTAGCCATATTAGGTTTAAACCTGCAGCCTCTTAAGTTGCACAGTGGTAACCTTTAGAAAGCGCTGCTGTCACTGCAGCTTGAGTGGTTAAGTGCAGGCTATAATCGCACTTCCTCTTATAAAAACCAATGTCACTTCTGATAAAGGCACTCATAGTTTCCTTTTGGTAATTGTCAGCTGGACAGCCGAGATCTTAATCTTAATGTTCCACGAATCATTGCGTCCCTCTAATCAAGGCCAGGAAACCGGTAAGCCGGTGAGGTAAATTTGCAGGAATGCATCGTTTTCATCATATTTCCCATTCTCATCCACCCAGCATCCAAAAATGACATTTGTTTAGCCCAGACTCCCCTCTCTTCAGCTCTGTATCGCATTTTCCACAAAGCTGTTGTTTTTAGCTCCATTCAAAGACGTGCATCAGCCTGATGAACTGCCCTGTCTGCATGCTGGAAAAATACCTTCTTTTTTTTTTCTTTCCATTTCTCGGCTCCGTCTTGAAATGTTACCCTTCCCCTGCTCTCTTCCACACATGTGCTCGCTACAAAGGAGTTGGGTCAGCGTTTTCGAGCGGAAATGAACAAACAAACGTTAAAATGTTGAAATTGTGAAGGCTGACCAAGCGGGTTTGTCCCATTTGTTGTTTATTTATGCTGTTTGTGAGCAGTGGATGTTTACATTACATCACATGTTGAGGCGAAACAAAGATATTCCCCATTTTCTTTGAAAATGGATGTGAAAACTGGCCTGCACTGACCTCCTTTTAAGTAGCAAATTCATTCATATTTTTCTAAGCAAATTTTCAAATGAATCTGTGTAAAAACAAAAAAAAGAAAACATTTTTCAAATAAATCAGTGGAAGGTTTATATTCCAATTTCGAAGGAAAAAGTCAAACAATCAGCGTTTAAGTTGAAGAAAACGAGTAGGAGTCTGAGTTTATATTTTTTTCTACATTAAAATCCTTTTAATCACACTGTGAGTTTTGTTTTGATCAGGCTGATTTTGTTGGATGCAAAGATTCAAAGTTCATTACAATTTAATGCGTCAAATGCGCGCGGCAAAAGAATCCTGCGTCTTTGCACGAAGCAGATTGTCATTTAAGTAGTGGCTCATGTAGTCAGCGACGGAGGCCACAGACGTCAAAAGCGAAAACCGTAAAGGTCAAAACGCATCATTGAAAAAACTCATTTAATGTCTGTGTGATTAAAGTGGAAAAACAGCAGTAAAACCTGCAGCGTGTCCTGTTGCAAATCTGAACTTCATCACATTAATATGCTTTAAATTGAGAGGACGATTAGTGCGAGGCTTTACTGGAAATGGAAATAAATAAAGAAATCTGTTTCATTCAGTCTGAACTGTTTGGAATCACATAGTCATTAGTGAATCCTGAGGCCTGCCACTGATCAATTATAATCACATCGACTGAACTTCTTGAATTCCCATCAGGTTGAATTTGGTAATTTCAGGTAACTTGATACTTAAATAATAAGAAAAAGTTGTTTATTTTATTCTTCATGAATTAGCAAATTTTTAAAAAAGAATCTTTTCTTGCAGCACATAAGATGAAAACACAAACAGAGCTTTTTAATATATTGTCGTTTTCCATCCAAAAACATTTGATTCAGACAAAAAAATTTAATGTTGTCCAATGTAGATGAAATAACAAATTCAGGTTTTAACAGATTCTCTGTTGGTTGTTTTTTTTTATGGAATAATTGCTTGAAATCTCAACAGAATGACAAAAATACCAGCAATATATAAACGTATATATTTGTACGTATGTAATTGTCATTAGTTTGGAAAGGCTGCACTTTTTCTTACATCCCTTTCCACAAATATCAGCATCTCATGCATAGAAGAAAATACATCAATTCTCTGCAAGACTTATCTATTTCTTTATTGTAAAAACTATAACAAAGTGGAGTAAAATTGTGAAGTGGAAGGAAATGCATGGTTCTAAGAATTATTGACAGATAAAAGTTGATCATATATGAGTCTCCTCTACTCTGATGCTGCTAAATAAAACCCAGTGCAGTCAGTTCTCATTACAAGTCTCCTCAATACAATTGAATATCCGCAAATGTAACCGTTCTGAAGTAAAACCAGCATGCAAAGTTATACACGCCAGGAGGAAAACTAACGCTACGACAGCCTGAGAGGAGAGGACCATCCCCATGGTGAAACGTGGAGGTGGCAGAATCATGCTGAGGGAATAACATGGGCAGAGTTGAGGGAGGGATGATTATTACTAAAAATAGGACAATACTTTAAGAAATCGCTTGTGAGGATTACAACCAGACCAACAGCAGAGCAGTCTCAGTTAAATTAGAAAATGTGGGAAGACTTTCAAATGAACGTTCAGTCCTTTAGATTTGCAAACCTGCTAGAGAACGTGCGTCAAACTCAAGGTCTGCGGGCCAAATCCGACCCGCCGTGCCTTTTTATGTGGCCCAGAAAATATTAATATTAATTAATCAGTTAAGTCAAATGCATAATTATTTATATTTGTGAAAAGACGTTATTTATTTTTGAAGAAGTACTCATTGAACACAGAGACAGATGCTGTATTTCAACAGTTTATTAATAAGCAGCTTCATCAATGCATCTTGCCCATGGACGACATTATGACCTTAATTTGGCCCGAAATGAAATTGAGTTGGACTCTCATGTGCTGGAGGTATATTAAAAAATAAAAAGAAGAAAAAATCAAAAAGGTTCCAGAAAGTAGTAGCTCAATAAATCTCCACACCATATTTCAAATTTTAGTTTTTAAACTATTTGAAAGACCCTTTTTCTTTCCATTCTACTTTAAAATACGGTTCTCTTTGTTGATAAATCACTGAAAATCAAGCTTGAATAGATGAAAAACGTGTAAAAAAAAATCAAGGTAGGTGAATACTTTTTGCAATGTTATCAAAGTTAATTAAATTAACATTTTTATCCAGATAGTTTCTGCTCCTCATTTTGACGCCACATCCCGACCCTTTGGTCATTTTCCGAAACCCGTCCCATATTATTCCACATCCGAAAGAGTTCGGTCGAAATCTCCCGCCATAATTTTTTTCTTCTTCCATTTTCTTTACTTTTCTTTCTTTTTCCTCCAGAATCTGTAAAGCTAACAAAAGCGGTAGCGCCCGGACATGTTGGGACGCAAAAGAAAACAAAGCTCTGATTGTACAGCACTTTACATTCCTGCAGGGTTTGGCCATAAACAGAGAGACAGTGACGGTACGCCGCAGACATGCAGAAAGAGGCCTTGAACCCTCATCACTAAAACCCCTCACATCATCATCATCATCATCATCACGCTTCATCAAGTTTGCATACTTTATGCTACCATTCTGTCGCCTCCGCGTTTCATTTACAGAGAAAATAAAATCTACGTGTAATAATCGTTGGCCTGTCAGAGTGGAAATTTTCCTGTGTGGGTTTTGTGCTGCTGACTGAAAATACTAACGGGTGTTTACGTCTGAAAATTGTTTCAAATTAATAAAAAACAATAATTATATAGATTCCTTTTGTTCCTCCCCCAGGTGCAGACCAGCTTTCTGATGACATCACCAACTTGTAAAGACCTCATCTTTTAGCGTGACCTACAGCTTACCTCCTGTAGTCCATATGGCTGCAATGTGAAATTAAGCTTCCCCCCCTCTCTAAAACCGTGGCCTTCCGGGATAACCGTCCGGCCATCAAAGAGCCGAATGTCCAGAATAACCGAATCCTTCTTGCTCACAGCACACACGTGCACACGAACACACACACGCACACACACACAGGAGATGTCAAGCAGCTGCAAACACACAGCGAAGTAAAAAAAAAAAAAAAAAAAGCGGGAAAATGCACACAGAAAATGGCTTGCATGTGCTTATGCGAACACTCGGAGGTTGATTGGAGGTGTAGAATGGATTGGATGCCCCTCGTAATTCCTGGGACGGCATTTTCCTCTCGCTCCACACAGAGGCGGATGGGACCACAGCTGTTTGGACATAAATTTCCAGAGGAATGCCTCAAGTCTGAGCCCTCAGCGTAAAGGAGCATGACTGAAGATTCCTCTCCACATGACAAATGATCGCCCTCAGGACTTTTGTGTGTGTGTGTGCGCGTCTGCGTGTAAGAAGAAGAAGAAGAAGAAGGAAAAAAAAACAGCTTCGTGTGCAGACATGCAAGGTCATTGAGAGGCGGTTTCTTTTACCTGTGAGTGATGGCTACATGCAACATGTACGCTCACTTGTGTTGGAAGAAGTGGCAGACAGCGGAGGCTTCTCTCCGTCTGTTTGTGGACCTTCAGCAGCTGGACAGGCCCATAAAAAGTCAGATGTCTCCTCACAGTGGCTTAAAGTCACATTGGCAAACGAGCGTGCAGGTTTATGGAAATATCTTGGATAGATTTAGTTGCATGCAGCTTACAGAATGTAAGAGAAAATAAAACATATATGTCTTCATTAGTACATTTTAAGGGTCTCGACCTGAACCAGACTTTAGAAAATGTTGGCACATTTTACAAACATTGTACCTTATAATGAAGTCATGGCCACCAAACCAGCTCCAGCCCAGGGGCTTCTATTCTTCTACATCCGCCCCTGGATTCAATGGATTTATTTATATATATATATAGCTTGAAAGATGGTGTCATCTTTCAAGCTATGTGAATAATTTATAGCCACACACAAGTTATAAAACTTTAATCTTTAAATAAACATACATTATTTGTACATTTGTATCCATTCCAGCTATATTTTAATGAATTCTTGACACACACAGACAATAAAACATATTTAATTTTTTTAAATTTTTTTATGTGAAACTGGAAAAACAATGCGATGTTTCGGGGTTACCACTGACTTGTTGATCAGAATAAAATATCCTTCTCCCGTCTTTGAATATTACCCTCACACTTTTCCAAACAACACAATTAATGTTTTTTCTCCCCATTTTGTTGTTGTTGTTGCAGTTGCAAACAAGCAAATAAAGCAGGGCTCTTTGACGAAATCAGCCATTTCTCTGCAGCCATCTTTCCCCGCACACCTCGTTTCCTGCTCTGATGCGATAAAATAACGGTTTATGGCGCATCAATAGCCCCTCTCATCTCTTTCGCCTGGTGCATTCAGAGCCCAGGTTTACGGCCAGCGTGGGGCCGGAAGGGCTGAGGGGCTTGATGTGAGTGCCTCAGGCTAACGGCAGCGTTGGGTACCGTAAAGAGATGAGGGGGGCCTCCTCTTTTTTTTTTTTTTTTTTTTTACGATGATGTGAATGATGTAGCATAAGAGAGTAAAATACTGCGCCGGACTGTCAGGGAAGTGGAAAGATTCAGTATTCGCATCATTTACAATAATTTTTTTTTTGGGGGGGCTATGTAGGATTTTATCACAGCTGATAAACATTTACCCCATGGCTGTTTTATTGATTTGTCCTGTTTGGAGGTAACAGAGCTACTGAGATGAACTGAATGTTACAGAAATATTATAGTGTAAGATTGTAAGTACGTGAGAATTATGTGGAATAAACAAGCAGAGGACTCTTGGTTATTTGACTTTCTTTTCTTTTGTAGAGTCACTAGGTGGTGTCAGTGAAGGACTGTAAGTCAGAATGTGGCTATAAGCTAAGCTAAAAAAACAAAAAAATGTTCCACAGAAAACGCAATGCTACTTTCTAAAATTAATTCAGTCATAAGTCATAATGAGTCTGAAGAATTTCAGATTTATACAAAACTTTTCACAGTCAGATAAAATGTTTTATCACAAGAATCTGTTGCACAAACTTGCATATTGCTTTACATTTTAATTACATTCAAACCTGACAATATATGATTGTTATGCTAATTATAATCACAAATATTTTGTCAAATGTGGGATTCCACACGGATCTGTTTTTGGACTTCTTTTTTTTTCTAAACTTACAAATGATTTTTTACGTTGCATTAACATCCTTCTTCGTGTTTCTAGAACGTTTTATGTAGCAATGACTAAAACTATCGATTACCTTCCAAATAAAATAAAAAAGGCTAATTATAACCCTCCTCTCTTTGTTGAAAAGAATTTGATGACCCAGAGTCCATTTATAAGTTTTGCTGTGGTTTTGATGGACAGAAATCTAAAATAGATTAATTGTACTTATTTTGTCTAAAGAAATGAAATCCAGATCTATTGGGATTATGTAGTTAGTCAGAAATATTTAGCTGCTGTAGTATGATTTATAGTATATAATATAATATGGAATAGGAAGTCTGACTTATATTCATAGATTTATTTTACAAAAAAAAATCAGAGTAATTGCAATTTTTAGTTTGAGGTTTGGTTGTTTAGCAACTGTAGTAGTTTGTTTAAGATTTTAGTCATTTTTAGCATAGATCAATATTGTATTTTTTATTCATTTTTTTTTAAATCGTTTTTTCTGGCTTGCTTTAAAACCTCTTAATGATACGTAAATTAAAAGCACCTTCCTCTCTTTCATAGCCAACTTATGGAGATTCACTAAGAAAGTCAGAAGAAACACAAGTGTTCTATTTTTCTACACCATGTGACCTTCCACACTTTTAAATACTTACTTATACATTTTGCTTCAGACTACTTAATTGGATTCTTTTTACTCATGTAATTTATTTAATTTTACAGTAGATAATTTCTTTTTCATGTTTTTTTATATGTACTTTTATAAACTTTTGTTTTATCTCAGAACATTTTTCAAAAAACATTTTTGTTTCTTTTCCTTTTGAAAATCAATTGTGTTTTTTTACAGTGCAAAAAAAGTATTTCACATTACTGAAGAAATAATAATAATAATGACTAAATCAGAACAAACTAATTGAGACAAAATAGCAAATAAATGAATAAGATTCTAGGATTTGTTGCACATATTTTTTTCCAACAAACTAATCTGTATTTAATGTCCTTGACAAAGTGGAGAATTTCTTTAACTAAATATGCGAAATCACAAGCAGGGATCCTTCAGTCGAATTAAAAGTAGGATGTGAAGTTCCCCCCAGCCGCCACTAGGGAGCAGTCAAACACCGCAGTTCAGACCCTCTCAGCTCGCTCAGCCGTGAGTGGCAAGCTGAGGTTTGCTTCCCTCCTCACCGCAGAGCAGATCAGAGAAGATTAGCCCTCGCCTGGCCAGTAATCGCCCTTATCACACAGGAAAACGACAACAACGTTGGGAGTTTAATGACTGAAGTAATTGTTGTGGAAGTCCTGCGTTATGCTGCGGTGGCGTGATGAATGACAACCGCAATGCACCGTGCTGTGAGGAGATTGCTGCTGCATGTTGTTATTTAAACCCATTTGTTATAGTTGCAACTTTACCCTGGAGTTGTTTAGCCGAGGGAGCGAGTGCATTTCAAAGAGGAGAGGTTTTATATTTACAGTAAAATGAAAATAGCCTCTCGTTCCCATGAATTAAAGGCTGGAAAAGTTTTGCAAAGGTGCTTCCTTAGAGCAGATATGCTGGTTGCAAAAGGTGTACAATTTTTTTTATGTCAAAGTATAATAGTTGCAGGCATCTAACTTTTCATGGTTGATGTAAAGTTACAAAAAAAAAAAAAAAAGACATATCCAAATACAATAATGTTTCAAAATATGCCTGGTATTCTTTAGCCACGCTCAAACCACAAGTGTACATGAAGGATAATCAACATGAATTGAGTAGAAGCTGACTGTTTATATAAGTCTGTGTGTTATGATCTGCAGAAATCCCCTTGAAAGCAAAAGGAGAGAAAAAAAAAATCTGGACGCTCGTTTCACTTGCTGCAGGCGGCTCGGGCTAATCATGAGCTAATACACAACCACTTCATGCTTGGATTGACATCAATTGGGCAGCTTTGTTCTGTTGTTGCGACTGTGTACCCAAACTGTGTGTTTATACGTCAAGCCTGCCGCAACTTTAAAGGGATAGCTCCGAGTTATTGAAGTGAACTCCTGTCGAAGCTCTATAAGGAGTTAATAAATGCAGTATATCTTTTGAGTATAAATTCAGGATGATGCTGACCAAGTTGGCCTTCAACTGTTGATGTGATCAGTGTGGTGTGAAGGTATAGTCATGTGTACAGAGAGGTCAAGGATTTTTTTATTTGCACTGGAAGTGGAAGTAGAAGATAGAGTACCACAACTGCACACTGACAAACAAGAACATGCATAACTTACTCCATTAGCATCCAGCAGTGTGGCCAGGCTCGGGTCAACTCCACTCTACACATTCAGGTGGTTTTCCTTTACAATAACAGCTCTAGTGGTTGGGGTTGTCATTGGGCAGTCCTTTTACACGGAGCCGCTCTTCAGTTGAACCGTAACATTTTTGTTGTGATCCAGCCGCTCGTTTACACGACACCAGTAACCGGAGTCTCTCACACAGGCACTTTTTGAAACCAGGACGCAGAGGGAAACTTTTCTGTAACATCCCCCTGTACTCCTGCAAAGGTGTGAAGTACTCCGCATGTAGCGAAAGCGCACAACGCACGGCTAGTAGATCTTATTCTACTCATGTAGCAGCAGATAACAACAAAAATAATCATAATGCTTAGCCTGTACAGTTAAGCATCCTTTCTGATAAGGATTATATGTGTTTCATGAGCAGTTCGTTCATGGGAGACGGTTACTGTCTGCTATGAGGTTGAAGCTAAGTGGACGCTAAGGGTCAAAAGCACATGTGCATTGGATGACGTGCTACAAACACAGCGCCATCTAGTGCATGACTTCTTAAATAATTGTTTTCAGTGGCTTACTTAGTTGCTCTGACTGGACACTTGGCACCTTCAGTTCCTAGTTTGTGTTTCACACAGGAGAATCATGGATGGTGCACTGCCTCCTACTTTCATTTCCTGTGCAAATAATCAGCGTGAGTTGTTAAAATTGCCTTTACCTTCCAAACTTTTTTGAGACAGACTCTAACGGTCATAGAAGTCCATTTTGCCTTCTCAGACTAGTTGCTACCTTCGAACATAATGACATTTCAACAAAACCTCACAACTATCCTTTTAAATCTGTTTTTTGGTGTGTGTGTGTGTGTGTGTGTGGATGGGGGAGGGGTGTTTCTCAGCTTAGGAACGGTCTCTACCAAGATAGCTGCGGTCTAGACTGTCGCTCTCATGTCACGTTATTGCTCCAAGCCTAAAAGACAAATGAGGGGAAGAGGCTCCATGACATGCAGCCTCATCTGATAAGAGAGATGACAAAAGGATCTACTCATAGCTTCTCCAAGTTAGCATGAAAAGACAGCTAACTTGAACTAGCACTGACAAAGTGTTCACAGTCGAAGATTGAAGTTCAAAGTTTTTGCATGAAACCTTTTATAAGACTAAATTGTCTTCAAATACCTGGACATTTGAGCTATAGCGAAGGAAAACAGCGACAAACCGATTTATTTGATCTGATCTGTGCAAAAAAAAACAAAAAAACAAACAAAAAAGCAACTTGTGAGAGACCTTCCAGAGCAGTCAGAGTAGGAAATGCCAGACATAATGTCAGAGGCCTGCTTCGTCCTATTACGGCAAATCGAAGCAGAACGTGCCATTAGCTAATCGGGGGCCGGTTCCTCCTCCCCTCGTAACGGCAGACAGAGAGGGCAGCCTCTGTCCCGAGCGCCGGAGCCTTCAAAGACGGCCATTATACTTCAATGGATGGTAAACAGTTGCTCCCAAAAATGACGGTCTCCAAAGTTTAAAGCAACATCATTTATCAAACCCTGCCAGGCTGTGCAGGTGTGACCCCATTCCCACAGCCCCGTCCACACCGGGGGCAAGTGGGAAACTATCACCAAAGTGCATTTTGCTCTGCTAGTGTGGTCAGTTGTAGATAAATCTATGCACAAAAAAGACCTTCCGACGTAGGAGCTAGAAGCATTTCAAAGCAAAATCCAACAAGAAACTTTTCGTTTTTACACATAAATGTAAAAAAGGAAAAAGATGGAGTTTTAAATCACCAGCTTCCAAGATATTAAGCCTGTTGTTAAAAATAATCTTGTTAAGGTGAATTCGGAGTGAAATGATTTGGAGCAAATAGTGTTTCTTGAAAGCTCGCTGCACGCGTTTTCACAATACAACCCCCATGATTGATAACTCAACACCAATCACACTCCTTTTTCCTTTCATTCTTTTTTTTCAGACTGTGTTTACAGACTCTGCCATCCCTCTTTCTCTCTCTAACACAGACATTCGCTCAACTAATTTAAACTGCTTTATCCAACAGATGGTCCTCCAAATTTATTACTCATTTTTTTGGATGCTGAACAACTATTAAACATCAATATTGTTTGACACTGGTTTGCACTTGAGCTTTGGTGAATACCTGTGCCAAGTGGTGGAAAGAAAGAAAAGGGGAGTATGAAGTCGTTAGTCATCCTGATTCTTTGCCAGTCACTTCAGTTTCCACTGATTCTGTGTTTTCCTCTGTTTGGAAGTCAATTTAATTTAGTGTCTCAAAGTGCCATGGGTGAATAACTTTCTTCATGTTGCACTCCCACTGGTTGTAAAGAATATGGGTGTAATGACAGCTTTATGCAACTCTGAATGGTTTTCCTTCAAAGACTAAAGACACTAAATAGGCAACGGATAAGAACAGTAAGGAAGCGGAGCGCCTCGGTCCGGCATTCTGTCGACTGAACAGCAGGTGGAAGTTCTCGGTAGTTCCAGAAAAAAAGAAAAAGCGTTGCTGTAAGTTATGGCAGAGGGTGTCTAACGGTAATCACCTCATGAATTGCTGATACAGTTTCCAAATCTACCATGGTGAGATTTTTAAACCCTAACAAAAAAAAAAAAACAACGAAAAAAAAAAAAGACGAATCAGGTGTGTTTATAAAAAAATAAAAAATACAAATATACCCAAAAATGCTAATATTGACTGATTGAAACAACATTTTAGCAGGTGAATTCCACTGAAATCTTTTGCAAAGGTGCTCTGACCAACACTGGCAGCAAAATGATTATTATCATTGAGGAAGAAGTTTGTTTCTAACATGAAACAACACAAACCTGTAAATAGCTGGAATCCATGAATATTTGAGTTCAACACCAAATATCACCCAATATGTATTTACGTGCATAGTTTAAACTATCTTACCTGTACAGCAGAAGCTAACATCCACAGTGTTTCTTTATTTCCACTTTTATGGGCACAGCCAATCAGTGCCAAGGAAAAGAAAAGACGATTCCTGATTGGCGTCATTGCAAAGGGTTTTTCAGCTTACCAAACTGCATTTTCTTTCAAATATTTTCAATCTGACACTATGAAAAAAAAAGTGAATATGTGAATCTGTGTACACTGAACATGTAGCGGACAGGGGCTCACTGTATAAATAAATGTGAATAAATGTGAAAAAGAAAATAAGGCTATTAGTTACATTTTATGTAATATTTACTCCCGACTCCACTAAGAGACAGGGTGTTAGAAAATGGATGGATGGATGGATGGATGGAATATTTATTGGGAAACGCTTTCGAATATTCAATGGAAGAATATTTATTGACATAAAGGCACTGAAAAACTTCTGATTTGTTGGCCAGTGTTTTGTGTGTTACCAGTAGTGCTTAGAGGATTTATTTTTGCTGGATCTTTGAAGGCATCATTCATATCATTATAATGATTAGCTCCCTCCACAGTTTTTTTAAGGAGTTGAAATTAAGGAATTCTAATGCTACATATGTTTCAAGTTGAAAAACAAGACAAAAAAAGTCTCCTAAAATGAAAATCCCAGGTGAGATTTGAGCTTCTAGTAGTCTGTATGCCATTAAATGTTTGACAGAAACATGAATACATTAGTGAACATGTTCCTTCAGTGTTTAAATAGACAAAATGTTAAGAACACTGTTGTTAGCTTACTTCGCTAGTAGCAGTTAGCTTAGCACGGAGCCCAGCAAACATTCTCACTAGCTTTTTGGAACGTAGTTAAATTTGGTTTCCAAGACTTTAAAAAATAATGAAGCTTCTATTATCGTAATTTGTTTGATTCACCGTAATTCAGTTTATACTGCTCTCAAAATTACTGCCTTTAGTTTTTAAGTAATTTCTCACTGGAGCTACTTGAACAATCCATTTTTTGGCAGTCTGTCGGCATCGTATTTGCAGTGACGCCCCAACATTTCTTCTGAGTTCCAGTGAAGGCAACCTAAGGATGACTAGTGCTACTTGCACAATATATGGAGAACTGACAGCTTTGGTTCAGCGGGAAGACTCGCTGTCTCTCAATCGGTGGGTTGTGGTTTTGATTGCAGCCCCAAGTTGCCGACTGATACTGTGTATGAAATGTGAACTGTAGTGTAAAAAGTGCTTTGAGTGTTTGATTTGACTTGCAAGGCACTAAGTAAGTGCAGTCCATACGCCCTGGGAATATAATATTCCTTTGCTCAGTTATAATTTCGGTGATTAAGGGAAAATGCTGAACTCCAGAGTGCACAGGCCAGCGGTTGGCCATTTGATAAATCTTTGATTTGAGCTCTAAACTCAACATTACTTAATCACTACAGGTCATAGATATTGTTTAAATGAGCACATTTGCCTATGAAAAATTACAGATTGATGCTAGTTGCTAACAAAAGTTACATTTGTTTGTTTATTTTTGTCGGAAAGTTCTGCCAGTAGATAGATGTCATCCATCTGCTGACAATATTTTTAGTTTGTTTTGACAAATTGTGTATTTTTGCTGAATTTTTATCACCAAGTTCCTTTTGAGTGGACAGTCCTGTCAGCAGAAGTAACTAATACGTCACAAACGACTAAAAACTTGCAGTTCTTTCTAAATTCTGACCAGGACAATGCATTAAAAGTCGAAGTTTATCATCTTAGCAACTTTTCTCAGTAGCTTTACCCATTTACCTTGAGATGCAGCATTTACTCAGATACTTAAAGAATGTAGCCTATAGTCACAGAGCTTCATCTATCATCTAAAATGTGTGTACAAATCTACGGGCAACAGCTGCGAGCTCCCAAATATGTCACTTTGTCATTGCCTGTGTGTGAAAGCTTTATCAGATGCATCGCTTCGGCTCGGTTTAATTAAGGCGGGGCCGTGTCAACAGGACCCATCGAGGTCAAGGTGATTGAGGCGGCTGAGCAGGTGGAGAATCAATGAGATTGGCTCCCACAGAGTGCATCGACCGCTGGTCAAACACAGAGACTATCGATCCACATGTTTACAGTGGAAGTGTAGTTAGCAGTGGAGCTCATAAACTGGATTCACATTAAAGTTCTCCGTTTGAATCTCCCCACATTTTCCAAAACTGATTTATTCCTCCTGTTTCTTTTTGGTCTTGCTTTAGAACTGGATGAGCTTTGAGCGATTTTGGGTTAGGTTGGTTCATGTAAAATTACGTCTGAATCATGAAACCCCAAAATGCACTGCAAGGATATTCCAGCCCTTTGTGTATTTATATAAATGCACAAAAAGAAAATTGAATGCCTTTTAATAGAGTTGTATGTAACAGACCAAGACAAAGTAGTAGATAATTGTTCAGTAGATGGGAAAGGATTTTCGAAAATGTTCACAAATAAAAATCGGGAGTGATGTGGCATGAGAAGTCAATGCAGTGTGGCTACGGTGGTCAGTCTACTGGGATATATATCTGATTAACATTTACAGACTTTAATTTTCACCAACTTCAGTCAGAATGGATGGAAAGCATAAATGAACAGTAATTTTCAAGTCTTAAGGCAGATTCCTAATTTATTTTCAGTTTGGACTCAAATGTTTTCACGTGTCCCAGCAAGGTAAAAAGCTTCCCCACAGCATGATACCGTCACTACCATGCTTCTTCACATGCAGCATGTCAAAGTTCAGTTTTAGTCTATCCTGGAATTTTCCTTAAATAGGAACCATTTTGTATTAGACTATCGCAGGAATTTTCTATAATATATTAATGTTTGTTGCAACAAGCAACTAAAGATTTAGATTATTTTTTTATTTTCTTGACTAACATTGTTTTGAATAGCAATTTTGTTTACAGAGACATGTGATCCATTTAATTTATGATTCCAGTTATCTGTGTTTCCTACTCGTCTTATTTGTTATGTTTTAACGTGGATATTTAAAATGTCTTCTGGCTCTTAAGTTCTTCACAAAATTAAAATTTATTGGTCTTTGAGAGGGCAAATACGCACTATTGAGCCATTATCCAAAATAACTATATTATCGTTTATCGCGATAACTTCTGGGACAATTTATCGTACCTGCAAAATGTGCTATTGTGACTGGGAGCTAGATATAATATGATGAATTTAGAAAATATCTAGATTACGAACACTTTTGTGAGGCAGTGTATTTGTTTATGATCATGAAGAATATAAACCAGCTAGTACTGCATTAATCCCGGTGAAACACAACGAGTCATGGAGGTTCAAACTATCATGAGGTCCCCTAACACTCAGATTAAAAAATTTGGGGATCAGCAAACTTTTAGAAGAGAAAGACAAATTATGCAGAAATAGCATCGAGTCAAAAAAACAACAAAAACCCCCCAAAAAACACCTGAGTTTTTTATGCAGGCCTTTAGAATTACAAAGGAGAAAAGGAGAGGGGATGAAGTTGGACAGCTTGATGTTGTCAGGAGGCTCAGACAGACTAGCAGTAGATGAAGTAGCCTTGAAGAGGCTTGCCACCCCCATCCCCGTGAAAACACAAGCTAATTATTAAGAAAACAAAGGGAGGACTACAGCGACCCGCGCTGCGAGCCAACGCACACAGATCCCCGGCAGAGTAATTGTGCGTAAGCTATTTGGGCTGAAAACAGCACGATTTGGTGATCTTTTCCCCGGCACGGCCAAGCAGAATGAACAACAGCTGTTCCCCGAGACGGGCTCTGAAAACAAGCTTGAGAAAAGATTCACTCTCTCCACTCAGTCCACTGATAGACATTAGTCAAGACAGTTTTTCATATCCTGCTGCTTTCAAATAATAATAATATTTAAAAAAAAGCGAAATGCTATTTTCACCTCGGGATTGTTATTTTGAGGTTTTGCTAACGCAGAAGTAACTTGTAAGAGTTGGTTTTTTTTTTTCCCCTTTTTTATCATCAAAATTAACAACTAAAGCTCATAAAGGCTTGGCTGTGTTAACAGCACTAGTGCTGCCAGTGGAGCTCAGGAGCTGGGTGGGGTGAGCAGGAGGTGAAACACGGTTCTGAATGGGCCCTGAACGTTTCTGTATTGCCTTCTGTCATACATGATTAAGTTATACAATCCAAGAGGCTTTTTGTGCGTCCCCTGCGCTTTCCCAATCTCTACACAGTATCAAAAAATGATCCCCGTCCAACACAGCTGAGCGCTTTGCTTCCAATCTCGCTTTGCATTTGGAGCGCTGAGGAAAAAAAAGGTCTCTGGGATTTGGACGATACCCGGCGGCCCCCGGCGCGGACGCCTTGGTGGAGAGCCATGTTTTCAATTGGTTCTGGAGCTGGAGCGTTTAACCTTAGCCTTAGCGGGACGGTGCGGTTCCGTTCGATTTCGGACGGAGTCAAAACAACTGATGTCAGCTCCTGAGAAACGGCGCTGACGGGCGAGTCAGAGAGTCGTTGTTTTCGCTATTTGACCCCAGTATGAGTTGAGTTAATGTGCGGCGGGGCCCGGTGGTGGCAGGATTAGTTCTGGTGAAGTTTGCTGGTTGGCTTCTACTGTCTTTTTTTAATTTTTTTTTTTATTAGAGTTTTGGCTAAAGTAATAATTGGATGTAAAAAAAATACATGACTTGACAGTAATTGATGATGATTTGAAATTTATCAGATATTGGAGTTTCGGGGAGTTAGTATAAATGTACGCAAGAGCATGTGGGCCTCGATTTTTTATTTTTTACTTTTGTCGAAGAATTCCGATTTTATTCTTCTAATTTTGACTCTTCAAATTCTGACTTTAGTCTTCCGAACTCAAAAGTCACGAATTCTGAGAAAAAAGGCAGAATTCTTGTTTTTTCAATGGCTCTAATCCTCTTGCGTACAAACGTTCTCCTTTCTGTGTGTTTGACATAAATACACCCTCTTAAGTAAAAAAACTTTTGTGTGTGTACTGAGTGCATATTGTAAAGCGACCTCCTAATCACACTTGTGCTGATTAACAGCTATGTTAAGAGCACACGGTTGCTTTGTGCTGTCAAAGCCCTGCAATCTCCAGACCTGCAACATTCTGGAGCATGCTCAGCTGCTTCAGGTCACATGCAGACACACCATGGACACACACACACACACATGCGCGCACACACTGGTTTAGGGATGTAGAAAGAAAATGCATGGCAACGATTAGAAATAATAACCTGATACTACACCTGAGATCCCTCGTACAAAATGAATCCTGTTTTAATCAGCGTGTTTGGTTATTTTTTCTTATCTCTAGTATCGGTTACAAACCCAACCTGGCGACTGCTTCCAGCTTTTTAGACAGATAGACCAATTCCTGAGAATCGTGTGCAAATCAAGTTGCAAAAAGACGCAGTGATTAAAAAAAAACAACACACCAGCTTCTCGTTTAGCTTGATTTCAGTTAAACCAAGCAGCTCCGATTATGCGAAGAGATTTTCAGATGAATGTAATGGACGGAAAAGCTGATAAAGTGAGCCAAAACGCAATCACAGCCGGCTGTGTGTAAGCCTAAAATAGCCGGTAAACGTACGACTTTATCTTGTAAAAGATAAGCATTGTTTTAGCTACTTTTCTCAGAAATACGCAGACGGGCTCTGATGGATGTAAGGCAGGAAAACCAGAAGTGCCGGATCACCGATCATGGTGTCAAGGTACTCCAGGAAAAAAAAAAAAAAATCACATCAATTGGTAGTTTTTATCAGAAATACAAAGTTGTTTAGTTATTGTGTTTTTTGGGGGGGGGTTTTACACTTTCACAGCACTGAATTACAAATTTGACATTAAAAACTGGAATCAGATGGAGAACCGATCTCGTCTTTTTTAATGTATCGTTATGTTTGTTTGCTTTCATCTGCAGCTTTTTACTTTATGGTGTCCATCAGTCTCGGCTGACTGGACTGGACATACGAGCAATTTCCTTACGGAAAGGATCACTGACTTTCCTGAAGTTGCACGTTTGCGAAAGACCATTCTCATTTCAAAGACGGACAAATGCAACATTCAATGACGGCCACGAAGGATAGAAATAAGCTTGTCACAAAGAAACAAATATTAAGACAACATCTGATTTGGATCCATCAGTCAGTGCATATTTTTATGTCCGCTGTGTTGAGGTTTGACACGACACTTACTGGCTTCAGCAAAGTGTGACAAGCAAAAACCCCAACACACTTCAAGGCCAGCCGAGTGGGTTAATAATTTATGGATGAGGGTGTGGGACCACCCAGCGACTGGGGGCCTCTCACAGCTGCTTAACACGATCGTTTGGGAGAATACACTCAAGCACACACACACGCACACACACCCCCACACACGCACAAACACGCACACACACCTGCACAGATAAAAATGTGTACTTTAAAGCAAGCCTACTAATCGTGGACAAGCACTTTTGGATGGATTCAGTTCTAGCAGCAGCAAAGTGAAGCAGCTTCATAAAACTATGCAATGCTGTGGGAAAAGTATGTCAATCAACCAGATTGTCATACTTTAATGTGACAAAGATTACATAAGAAAACATGAAAGGCAGATTTATTAAAGCCGATGAAAATATTTCTAAACCAAGCTGACCCGATGTGAAACAGGGACCTGCCTCTACGTCTGACTTTAACTTCCTGGAAGTGTTTGTAATCTACTAATCGATCTTTTACGTCACTCTGGAGAAATTTTCAGGTCATGTTTGTAGGTAAATCAGACTTTGACTAGCCCAAATTCATTGTCCTACAACTATGAAAGGTGGTCCTGGTAGCAAAGAAGCAAAGCAGAGTCAGACGGTCAAACTTCTGCCTCTGCAGCTTCCATCTGATTGTCTCTGCTAATTTTGAGTGAAGTTTGGAAATTATGTCAGAAAGAAAGGAAAAAATGCGAAATAAGAGTTTTTCCTTCCACTGGCTTGGAGTGAATCACTTGGGCTACGCAAAGTGTAATTTCGTCCGATGTCAGCGTTAAGCATGGCTGTAATAAACAGAAAGCAGAAGGTTGAAAACTATCATGGACCACCCATCTCAGGAAAATAGAAAAAGGTTTTCAGGAATGTGTTTCTGTCGGACAATTACAACTTGTCTGTAATTTTAAAAAAAACATGCCGAGCCGTCTTCTTTCTGCCACTTCCTGTCGACTTCTTCGTCTTTTCTGACAGTGGTAACATCCGGCTGTTGATCACATGACTCGTGTGACGTGAAAAAAGTCAAAATATTTTTGTGGAATACATTAATTTCGATACAACCAAAAAAAAAGTTATGGAAAAACATGTTTTTTAAAAAATCGACGTTTTCATTTTATTTTTGTAATTCCAGTTTGTGCAATCTACGGTCAATGGAAACGCAGCGACCGATCTGAAATGCCACATCAGAACCCAGATGTGAGAATGTTTAGTGTTTTCCTTAAGTTTTTAAAGGAACGATGCTCTTCTCATTACTCCTGATAATTCCGGCTACTGATATTTTGTGGGTCTGAAGCGAAAAGATTTGGACTTTAAGAAAGATAAACCTACAAGGAGACAACAAATCTGCCAAACATTGTCTTCAACAATAGAAAATCCAGAATAGACAGCCTGCTATAAACATGCTACAATTTACAGCAGAGACGATCTCTATTAATAGAGAACAGACTTCTGGGTCGGCTTTTGAGGACATTTTAGTCTTCAGAGGCGATTTTGCTGCAAGTCAAATGTTTTTTTCAGGCACAACTTGTAATAATCAGAAAAGCTGACTGAATAATTTTATTCATTATGAAGTGAAAAGCTTACCATTATAGCCTGACTGGATTTGCACAGATTGGAAAAGCATGACTGAACGGGATTGTAATCTAAAAAAAAAAAAAAACCCTCTAACAAGGGAGCATAAGCAACAGATATGCATGCGCTCACATTTCACCCTGGCATGCACATTAGAGAGGTACAACAAGAGGAGGGTTTCTGATCGCCGGACCTGCCTTTTGGATAAGATAGCTCAGCGGGAGCATGAAAAAAAAAAAAGGCAGCTCATCTCTGCATCGTGGAATCCAATCGCTCCTGCAGTGATACAATCCCCAGACAGTACACCTGCTTCTTTTCATGCCGGTGGTTTCCTGCAGACGAGGGATCATATCTGCTGGGAGTGGGACGGGGATTAACTTTTCCAGAAAAGAAAAGACAGGGACGGCCGGCTTAGATGGCTCTCTTTTTTTTTTTTTGAAACCAACTCATATTAGCTCCAGGCTCCCGTCTCGTCCTCTTATCCCCCCTGACATCTTCTGGGCCACACCGAAGAAAAGTAGTTAAGAAAACACCAGTAATTTGAGTGCTTTTCTTTGCCTGTGCAGGTGTGTGTGTGTGTGTGTGTGTGTGTGTGTGTGTGTGTGTGTGTGTGTGTGTGTGTGTGTGTGTGTGTGTGTGTGTGTGTGTGTGCGTGAGAGGGATACATGTTTGGTGTGGTGAGTGTGGACGTCTCTACCTCCATAATATGTATTTGTAGTAAAGTTGTTTTTTTTTTATTGTACCTGCTTTTACATTTACAGAGTCTTGCAGAAATATTCAGACCATTTCAACTGCCTACATTTTCACACGGACCTCGATGTTTTTTTGTGAGACAGGCCAACACAAAGCAGTGTGTGCAATTGTGAAACTGAAGCAAAATTATGCGAACTGTCGTCATTTTTATAAATGAGTAACTCAAAGTTTGGCATTTGTTTGAAGTATTTTATGCCTCCATGTTCTTTGACATTCCCAAATGAAATCCATGCCTTCAGACGTCATTTAATTCATTAATAAAATGTAAATAAGTTAAAGTGATACGAATCGCCTTTAAAGACATTGTCATTTTTTTTCTTCTGAACAAAATAATTGTTAAAGAACTTCTGGATATTTCTGGGTGTCTATTTATCTCTTTAAAAGTGAAGCAGGATCTCAAAGCCAGTTTGGTATTTCTTTGGGGTTCACTGTTAAATCTCATTGTTTGTGATGTTAATTTTCATGTCATATACTATTTTAGTTCTCAGCCATTTGTTGGCTTTTTAAAAAAAATCAAAACAAGGCAGGAATTTGTTTTTGTCACCGAAGGCAAAATAAGTTAATTTAGTAAACATGTCGCAGTGAGCATATAGCTGTTTACTTTGTTTAGGACTAACCTGCACAAGTTATTATTCACAACTTTAGAGTCAGCAAATTTGAGCAAAGTTTAAAAAAAAAAGAAAAAGACAAAATTTACATACCAAACTTTCATTATTATTTTTATTTATTGATTTATTTTTATTTCTCAATTGTGCTCTGATTTTATATGCATGCAGATGAGGGCAGGTTGGATGCTACCAAACCAGCCACTAATGACCGGTGAAAGGAGTTGTTAAGAGTTTGTAAAAACTTAGAACTTTGCGACTGGCTAGCAGTTAGCATTTAGCATTTAGCTTCATAGGTTTCATTGTATTTGTGTCTCATTTGAGATTAACCCGGCCTGTAAATTTACTCATTTGTGTCTTAGTGATGAGAATATGTTCCCAGGTACTACAAAAGATCCATCGAAATGCTGTTGGGAGGTTTAAACCATCACTCATCTCGTCTTCTACGTCTCACTCATGCGCGTAATAAAGCGAGTTTATTTTCTCTTCTCTGTGCTCCGATTACTGCTACACACTGTGTTAACAAGAGACTCCCGTTTTGTTGTGAGCACATTAATTATGAAACTTTAACCACAACCAGAGGAGTAGCTGCACCGTGTCTCCTAGAATCAAAACAGAAAAATGGTGATGCTGCAAAATGCTTATAACAGTGGAATCACAGATGTGCTTTGAACCGCGACTTTTATTGGATGGCATATTATGATTATTACATTTTAAAGTTTATTATTTTTCTTATTTTGAACATCAGTAATACAATAAACTTGAGGATTATCACTATTGATTAAGAAAAATAAAATATGTTCTCTTAAAATTTCGTCACTGTTTGTCTGTTTGGACAAAAATGCAACATATCAGCTGAATTAAACTTATTTTTATATCAACAAGAAGTTATTTGACAGTCACATAAAGTTTCTTTAGTCCCAAAACATTTTTTTAAAATCTACTAACCAAAATTGTGAAAAAAAAGCAGCAAGTGTCAACCCTGAATTAACAGTTATAGAAAACTTGTTCTGTGCATAAATAGCGTAACGATATATGTGGCACTTATATGTAAGAATGCACCTGACTATGTGAGCATGCACAGATGTAAATGTTGGGAGTCGTTACGCGCAGCATGTCTGAGTGAAATCTATCTCTGCTGCTTCTTCACGGGATGCTGTCATCCACTTCTTTGATGCTGACTGATGATGGAGGGAGCTGCTCCCAGGAGCCCTACTCAGTGTCACTCCAGGTGACTTGGGTTTCACCCTTGTTAAGTTGCTCTCATTCACCGCGCTGCACTTGTCTCTGCTGGGTAAGCACACGACTTACTCACGCTTTCTGCCTCTGTTTGAGAGACATTTGGACGCTCGGACAGAACCGTTCCTCAGAGATATAGTGACAATTAAAAAGATCTACTTATTTATTTGAATCGAACTTAAAAACTGCAACTATGACTGATTATTGTGCAGTAAAAGAAATAACAAAATGTGTTGTGAAGACCTGTGGCATTACCAGCAAATTGTTAAAATCATAACTTAAAAATCTTTGTAATGATTCTCTGTAAAGTTATTATCAGTATTATAGCTTAATCACCTGCAACAAAAAGATGCCACACACAATGCGTTTGTAAAAAATGCAAAGAAAGGCTATAAAGTAGTAAGACACTTGCCTGGATTTTCGCTGATTTGTCAATTTAAAACAACTAGAAGTGATCATTTTTATATTTATGCCTCCAAATGAACAGAAATTAACTGTTCACACTTTAGCATGTTAGGTGAATTGTCGTATGCCACCGGATGTCAGCTGATTTCTGGGTAACCACAAGACCTGGAGAAAGTTGAACAAATCACCCCAGTTTCTATGTCCCCCTTTTGCCCCCCTTGGGGGTGGCACTGCTAAAGCCAAAAGTTAACTCCATGCTGGATAGATTTATATAGATATACATATGTTTTCTTTGCATCATAGATTATTAGAACAATATTTTTTTTATTTTTATGTAAGCAGGACTTTGTTATTTTGGACTTCAGCAGGTTTCATTACAATTGTTCCAGAGGAGAAAAATTAAATGTTGCCGCAATTACTTATAAGACGACTCAGACGCAGACATGGAGCCGTCAGATTCAAGCAAACAATAAGACAATAATTCCCAATGCACGCTGTTGTCCTAAAAGAATATTGACGTTTGGCATGCTCATGTAATCATCTGTCATTCTTAGGTAATCACACATCTCCATTTTGGAATTTTATCATTTGTATATATAAACCTCCATTTAAAATATGAGTAATGGGAGGATTTCTGATTTTATTATCTAGGGTGGAGGGGGGGACGGATAAAGGAGGCAGAGCCCTGCTGTTTACATGAGATAAACTCTAATCAGCCAGTGTTTGATGTTGTGCGCACATATCATTATCATGCATATGTGTGTCTATGAGTTCAGTCGTTAAATATTCATCATAGAGCGTCATTGTTTTTGGAGGGCTACATATGGGGTAATTAGAGCAATAGTTTATGTCCACACAAACAACTGCATCCCGGAGCCCAGGGACTCGGCTTTAATGTCAAACAGACAGGGCCATTGTGTCTGCATGTCTTTCTGCACGCTTGTCAGTTAGCGTCAGACAAATGTACATGTTGTATGTGCGCACATGTGTGTGTTTGTAATGTGAAACAGGCAATGTCGGAGGAAACGTTTACATGTGTACGTGTGTGTCGTGCTGTGTGTGTGTGTTTGTTAGGCGGGGAGGACGGGGGGAGCAGAGGGGGCGGCGGAGTCCATGTTAAATGTGAAACAGACACTGGCGATGCCGCAGTGGCACAGAGAGAGAGGCATGACCATCCAAACGGCACCTTGGGGAGGAAGAATCCATCCACAGCCACCAGTGACTGAGTGTGTGTGTGTGCATGTGTGTGCGTGCTCATGTGTGTGCATGTACACAACTGAGTTGCTTGAAAGGTCAGGTAATGCTTTTGTGTTTTTTTTTACCACCTGACTTCCCCAAGAAGAAAAATATAAATCAGATCTATAAAAACATATGGCGACATTATAATAAAAAGGTAGCATTTAGGTTTGTTTTACAGGGATTATATCCAGATTAGGAAAATATGGAGAAATAATCTATTGGTAATAACAAATATAGAGTTATATATACTGCTAAAAAAAAATAAAGGGAACACTTAAACAACACAATATAACTCCAAGTAAATCAAACTTCTGTGAAATCAAACTGTCCACTTAGGAAGCAACACTGATTGACCCGACGAGGGTCCCCGTTGTCAATCAGTGTTGCTTCCTAAGTGGACAGTTTGATTTCACAGAAGTTTGATTTACTTGGAGTTATACTGTGTTGTTTAAGTGTTCCCTTTATTTTTTTGAGCAGTGTATTTTATTTTTTTAAATACATAATAAGGGCATTGTAAATTTGTTGTCAGAAATCTATTGTGAAGAGTAACTTCACTTTAATATTCTGCTTAGCTGGACATTAGAGTTTTGTGTCTGATTTCTAATTTTCTTAAAGTCTAAATTTTACCTGATTTTACCTGAGGAATTCTATGAGGTCTTTCTGCGGTGGCTATTCATATTTGCAGCAGAGGTGATGTCACACTGTGTGCATGAAAGATGAAATGACTGATTTATGTTGAAAATACAGCAAATATATGTTACATACATGAATGTATACTAATTCATCAGTAATATAAAATGTAGCTTTTAAAGGAGACAAAAAGCTGCTTTAATTTGCACATTTACATTATGCGATTATTAAAAATATTTTGATATTTTTTATATGCATATCTAGACATTACATTTTTGCATATTTTAATGAGAAATGCATATTCAGGTGGTTCTGCCAGTTTTTTGGATAATTTGTTTGCTTCTAGTGTTGCCCTGCGACAGACTGGTGACCTGTCCAGAGTGTACCCTGCCTCTCGCCCGGACCGTTAGCTGGAGATGGGCACCAGCAACCCTTCCGACCCCACTGAGGGACAAGGGTGTAAAGAAAATGGATGGATGGATAGTTTGCTTCTCATTTTGCTCTATATAAGTGCCAAATTTCACATTCCAGTGCTGTGTGTCTCTTTACGTGTTTCAGTGAGAGTCCTGCGAACGGATTGACCTTCACCGGAGTGTCCCGAAGCCTTCCCATCAGTTCCTAAATAAAAACGCCAGTGTGAAGAAACTTTTCCAGCTTTCTCTCTGCTTGGAAAAAGACGTGCCCCGCAACGCATGCGACCGAGTGACAATGGGTTTTCCAAAAATATACACACAGAACGGAACGGGTTAGTCGTCGCGTCATCAATCTTGCGTGCACGCTTTTGTTTATGGGCGGCAACTTGACCACTACAAATTAGATTAAAACTGGGAAAGAGGGCAGAAAAGAGAGAGAGAAGGAAGCAGTCCAGACGATAAATCACAGCAAAAGTGGCCTTTATGTTTTGCCGTAAAAGTCAACAGCATTGTGGTCTAAGGGTGAAGGCTGGTGCTTCATCCTTTTTACTGTGCTTCACTCTTTTTCTGTCGTCTGTTTCGTTCCACTGTAATCTAACCACTGTTTATTTTCCCTTCTCGACGTCCCCACTGTTCTTGATTTCTTGTTTTTGTTTTATTTCCTGACGTCTTTTAACAGGCATGATGAACCTGGTGTTTCTTTCCGAGTCAGAAATATTTGTTGACAAAAACAACATCAACCTGCTGTGTTACAGTAATCAAAATGTATATATTTATATGAAATGCAAACAGTTCATGGAAGTGACTTCGTAACAAATATATTTATGCTCCATATTTATTTATGCACACAGCTGTCCAAACCAGTCCATGATGGTACGTTGTACTGGTTTGTTTCTGCCCACCGAGCAAAACTCTTAAAGGGACAGTACTATGTGAAATCAACATTTCTGAGCTTTACATCATGCTATGTTATCCCCTCATCATAAACATGCTTGGAGTGTCGTTTTGATTCTTTCATGCATGTTTGAGAAATCATTTAGTCTCCATGGCAACAGTTGAACTGTGCAAAACGCCAGGGTGGACTGAGCGCCTCTTCCTCGTAGCTGCACTTTGCAAGCTTCCACCTCACAGAGCAGCCCTCCCCCACGACACCCCTCGGCTCCTTCAGACTAGCAAAGAGCAATTAGCAACACACCTGGTGGAACTGTGCATCTGCTGAGTTCATTATGCGAGCTGCTTCTCAGTGCAACGCTGGTAAAAATGTTGCTAAAGGGCTAAGAGAAGTAGCAGAAGTTTTTTAAAGAGACAGAGGCCCAATTTTAAGGCCTTAAATTACAAAATCATAGTGCTTCTTCCTCTTTCCAAACCCAATGTTTCTTGTCTCTTATTTAAAATTCCTTGTTAATTTTTTTCTTCACGCAAAGATCAAATCACTCAAAAAAGTGACAGAACCAAGACACCAAAACATGTAATTTATTCAGCTTGCAGCTAGTGTGACTGTGTTTGCTGGACACAGTTGTCTACATGTCAAAAAAAAAAAGAAATGTATTGATGGCGCATTAATTGAAGTTGATCCTGGAAATAAAACTCAGCTCGTTCCTACTTTGAGTAAAGGTGTCAGCAAGATTCATAAAACAGAAACTGGAGAAATTACCCTTCACACAAAACCACATGATGACCTGAGCAGAAATCCTTTCGTGCCAGAGGAAACACGAGTCGCCGCCAGCTGGTACCGCAGTAGCAGCCGGGTCATCATCCTTAACACACGCACTAAACACAGTCGTGTTTCTTTCAACTGCAGACGATGCTGGACGATGGACTTTATCTGACCAGCTGCCCAAACATTAACCACTTCTTTACAAGGTGTTGTCCTAAATGTGGTAGCGAGTTGCTTTAAGTTGTCCTGAACTGGGAAATTGTTGCACACAATGCAACAGTGTTGACAGATAAACACACCTGTTCACACCCTGAGGCATGTGAATACATGACCATACAGCGAGCACACACACATCACACATGGTTTGATGTGTGACGTGTTTCGAGTTGAGGTGAACGAATTGTGCTGTCCATCTTGTTTCTCTGAATGTAGCTAAACTCAAGCAGGGATGTGGTAACATAAGCACCCATTCCTTCTAATATTCTCACATTGTAACTGGTTATGTTCAAAAAACTAAATTCTGTTCCTGTTCCTGGAAATTTTGCTTAGCAACCGTTGAAGGTCTGAGATGACAAACGATGTTCGAGTAATATTGGGAAGAATGCACTCTTTAATTCTAGAGAGAGAATGACTTTCTTTTTTCTGATGTTTTGCCAGGTCTCTGATGCAGCTGTCTTCAATTGTTTATCCCATTCTCGAGCCCCTCGGATGATATACAAGGCTTTCACCAAAGCCCTCTGCTCTCTCAAATATGCGCAAGATCCCGTATCACATCAAAGCATTAGTTTAATAGCCGCAAAACGTATCCCCAATAGACACCAAATGCTGTTATAAAATGCTGATTAATTTACAAGTAACAAGACACGTGTAAAGATAACGAGGCTAAAAGGTTTGAGGCCTCCCTGAACAACTGAGTCTCTATATAGGCTTCAGTAAATTCCTCTCACGTTTGTGTACTTTTTATTTTTTTCTGACAAACTACCACAGAGTTAAGATTAACTGGTAAAGATTAGACATTGAAGCTACTAGGTCAGGCTGAACAGTCACAGCTATTTGCTTACATTTATGCACCGCAGCTTCGAGAGTTGGTTATCTTGATGTTTTTAGCTTTAGGAGCCAACTGGTTCGGTTTATTCAACACAACTTCCTCACTAAGTTTAGGGAAGTTTAGTTAAGGTTTAAACATTACAGCTGCTTGGGTTTGAGTACTGGCTAAGTATTGAGACCACAGTTACATTTATCCATCAAACTCCTCATGAGGTTTAGGCTTTGCTGCTCCTTGCCGTAGGATCCAACAAAAAAAAAATCAGTGCGTATTATTCAAGCTAAGCACGCCGACCGCAGACCATTCAGATTTCATAGTCAAGCATATTGATCACCTAAACTTCTCTTGATAAATTCTTTCATTTTCCACAATCTGAATGGATGGAGTGCTAGTTGGACGCTTAGCCTAGTTTCTTCTTCACTACGGCAGTCACCACACACCTATCAGTGTCACAAAGAGAGCAGCGGTCACTCTACAAACTCTTTGGACTGGTTGCACTGACTCAACGACATCAACTCGGAGTTGCGTACAAAACAGTTGGATGGGAACTCACTGAACAGCTTACTGTGTGACACCAAGTGCATCTATGCAGTGGTAAAAATGTAGCTTTACAGGGACGCGTCTGGTGGACGTCCACCTTGAGTACTCATGGACTGACGCACAGTGAAGTACATCCAAGTATGTGGAAACCTTCATGATTATGCACAATAATTGCCTTGTTAACTTTACAGCTACTCAGGTGGGTTTGAGCAACATATCTGACTCAATAAGGTGAGGCATTAAAGCTACCTGAATGTAGTGTAAATCGCTTTGGAGTCCTCTGGACTTGATTAATCGCTACGCGTCTAAGAAATAGCCCATGTCTAATCTAATGTCCACTTAAGCTTTAGTCACCAGATTAGAACATTTGACAAGTCTTACTGTAACCAAAATTACATCATTTTCCAAATATTGCTCATCCTAACTTTACAGTCACTAAACCGTTCCCCAGGAGTAAATAGGAAAATTGCTGGTCTTGCTTTTTGTTTGTCTCTTTTGTGTTGCACATCAACTTTAGAATTACTTCAAATGCCAAATATAATAAAACCTCCTGAACCTGTCAGAGCGCCTCGGTGCTCTGCGACACACATGGTATGAGGAAAGCCAAACCTCACACGCTGTATGAAGTTTCACATTGGTAAACTGCTCCATAAATTTTATTGACCGCTTTTCTTTTCATCCTCATGCACTGTTTTGACTATGCAAAACAATGAGTGAAATTCAAGCACCACATAAGTCATAAAACCCAAAAAGCCGGTTTCCACGAGTTGCTGTTGCCTCTGTTTTGGTTCCAAGTCCGACCAGAGCAAGTGGATCTGATTTCAATCTCCAGATACTTTTGCACCAGCCAGAGCTTTCATTGTCGTGGGGATGGAGTGGGGAGGGGAGAAAGACTAAATACAATGCATGCATGCAAAAAATAAAAATCTGGAAGATGTAATTTGATATGCAATATGACATTTTGCTCTCCCAAACTCAAAGTGCTCGTGCTTTCTCAGACAGAAAAGCACTCAGAGACTCATGAATGCAGCTTGTGACTGCATGTGTGTGTGTGTGCATCCAGACATGCTGCATGTATGTACAGTAACACACACAACCAAATTTGCTGTCTGACAGCCTGCCAAAAAAGTCGTAGCCCTTTTCCACAGACAATCCTTCACTGTTTCCTCCAGTCTGTTAACTGGCTTTAGCCAAACCCAGCCCACTGGCTTGAGTCAGGAACAATTAAAAACTCCATTTATACTTGTGCAGAGAGCGCATGGGCTCCCACAGAGAGCGACTGCCCACATCGGTCCTCGTCATCTGAGTGTAATTTTAATACTTCAGGCTGCTTTCTGTGTTTATTTGAATGTGGCCCGACTTGAAAGGTTTTGCAAAGTGGACTGCGAAAATCCCCGTCTGATCGCACAAATGTCTGGCTCTGCCCTTTGAATAAATACCCAGAGTCAGAAAACGTTTGCTCTCACAGAGCTGGCCGTTTGTTGTTTGAGTTTTGCGGGGCTGAAACCGAGCTAAAATGTCTCGCTCTTTGTTTTAAGAGCACGGCTTTCTCAAAAGGAAGCCTGACAGAGTTAATAACCTCACTTCGCAAATAAACAGCCTTCATCCTCCATCTCAGCGAACTGGCTCAGTCCCGCGGAGCACAGGAAGTTTTCCGACAGGTAATTAACTTCTGCCCAAACAGCCAATTTTACAACGTACCGCAAAGTAGTTGGATGACGACACAGAGAGGAAGTGAGCAAAAAAGGGGACTGGCATTGTTTTACCCTTTCTAAGAAAAGGCTGATTGATTATGGTTGATTCTTATCAGTTCTTTAGGATATATATATATATTTTTAATAAAGCAGTGGACAAAAAAAAGTATCTAAAATATGATTTCCCATGCTTACAAGCAGAGATTTATGATGAAGATGTCGTCACATTTTGTTCCAATATGTCAACCCTGTGTTTGTACTATATTATAAAATGCAGGTCTTAATTAATCTGCTCTTTTTAACTGATGACCCTGACGCACCATGGACTTTTTAGCACTGTAGCATGAAAGTCCTGGGTTCAAATCTTAAGTCTTGGGGTCTTGTTGCGTGAAATTTGCATATTCTCTCTGTAACATGATGTTCGGTTTAGATCAGTGGTGCCCAAAATGGGTCCTGGAGGGCCGGCATCCTACATGGTTTAGTTCTCTTCCCGGTTTAACACACCTGGATCAAATGATGGCTCACTAGAAGGTCTAAGAAGAACATTGACATGCTGAGGAGGTTGATGCTACCACCAAGGAGAGAACTAAAACATGCAGAATGCCGGACCTCCATGACTGACTGGTTTAGGGTGTTCGTCCATGGTAGATTGTCCTCTTTTTTTTTTGTGCTTCGCTGTGATGGACTCTTGACATGGACAGGGTGTACCTCTCTCACTCCGTTTATTTAGAAGAGTTTAGATAAGAGCGCAAAAACTCCACCATAACATGGAATCAGCACCAAATCATCATCTGCCGACAGCATCAACATTAATTATCTGCCAAATGCATTCATACTCAGTGTTCTGGATCTCTATGCCACTCAACGGCCAATAGTGATATACTTTTAGCTCTCATGCATACTAAATCTTGAGAGTGTTATGGTAATTCAAAGGGTTTGTTTGTTATGTCTTGGACAGCAGCAAGGTTCCCACGGACTTTGAGGGAGAAATTGGCTCACAGGATCACAGATCCTCCAACATACCCAAGAGCTTTTCATTAATATCACACCCGACTGACATGAACATATTGTTCTAGTTTAAGAGTGAGGAGAGTTTAGCAAACATGCGTTGACGCAAAAGCTCTTCCCTCCCAGGCCTTCCAAACAGAAAAGACAAACTAACATTTCAAACAGGTGAATACGCCAAAAGGCCTCGACATTTGTACAAAACAACAGCTGAATTGTTTGATCATGTATTGTCTTATGTGCTGTCCTTCATTAAATAAAGTTACCTTTTTTTTTGTCATTGGTGATTTTGCCAAAAACAATTACTTTTAAGATGAGATTTGCTGATTAACTCAGTAAATGTACGTAGATTAAACACTGGATCCTTCTCCGTTTTTAAGATGCATCTTTTTGCATGTGACTGCAATGTCTCATGTTAAAATGTTTTGTTTTGTTTTGTTTGCATGAATCAGTCTTGGTGTGGAAAGAGTTGAAACTTGATGCAATGTAAGGACTGCCTTCTGTCTGAATTATTATGCTACTCTGACAAATACAATCATCGATATTGTTCACTTGACACCATTGCATAGTTGTCTCTGCATTTATGGTATTTCTCAACAAATTATGTTCTTTTCCATCTGAAACAAAGTGTATTTCAATAAGAGTCGCCAATTTAAGAGCAAGCAACGTCCAGATATCTACATTTTCATCAGGCTTAAAAGAGGAAAACGGAAAAAAAATCCAGCCCTGACGGAGTCAACTTAAGTCAAGACGCTAATTTAGATAGGGCATAAGGAGCCGCTGTGTGCGGCTGTATGTGTGTGTGTGTTTAGAATATATGAGGTGTTTGTGGATATGAGCCTGGCGTGCCAGGGCCTGCAGCAGGTGCTAGACATCTCTGGTGTGCAGTGTCCTGGTATGTGCTGGATGGGTGGTTGGGTGAGAGGTATCATTCTCCCTCATGGTCTCAGCTTTCTCTCCTTTCTGAGGATATAAATAAAAACACAGCAGCAGAGAGGACCTCTGTTGAAAAAGAGGCCATCGTTTTGGGGTGAGCTTCTACTTTGACATGCAAAAACAAAATCTGTTTCACATTGTTCACGTGTCTCAATGCAATTCAATTCAATTATGCTTCATTACAGTTGTTCTGAAATGGGGATTTGATTACAATAATAACTGTAGGTTTGTTAATATCCCTCTTCTGTGATTTGTCAGTGCGGTATTGAGGTATTTTGGGAAACTGGGACACATTTTGCAGGTTCATATAACACAAAACTAACTTTTGATTTAAATTAATTTGATTTATTTGATTAAGACAGTGCACATTACTCAACACTACCACAATCCATAGCAGTGTAATTATGCAGAAATGAGCACAATGGCTAAATTTCATACTTTGTCCTAAAACAAGTAAGCAGACAAAACAAAACATCACTATACAATTCACAGTTCAGAACACAGTACACACATTAAATAACATCAAGAAAATAAAACATTGACACAAGAAATAGCTAATCATCAAACAGAAGG
Organism: Poecilia reticulata; assembly: GCF_904066995.2. NCBI lineage: Eukaryota > Metazoa > Chordata > Actinopteri > Cyprinodontiformes > Poeciliidae > Poecilia > Poecilia reticulata. The sequence continues at coordinate 7,970,771 of NC_088844.1, read as the reverse complement.
AGGATAAAAACACGATATAAGACATTATGAATGGGTACATAACTGGTTTGCTTTCAACCAATGCTTGAGTTTGTTATTTTTTAAATGTGGAGTTTTCACTGATATATTCTGGTAGTCTGTTCCTTGCTCTTGGTGTGCGCCCAACAAAAGATGTTGCTACAGAAGCTGAAACTCATTCTCTGGTACGCTCCCTACCCATCAACGCTGACTCAAGGTCTCACAGAGTACCGTTTAAAATATCCCGCCGTAAAATCGGACACCCTCCGAAGCCATTACATCATCAGTTGTCACCAATTCCTTGTGCTTAAACAGATGCGGGGTTAATAAACGCATAAATGTCACGTAAAACCGTTATGCATTCAGCAATAAATGTTGGTGGAACGGCCGAGCTTCGGTGCTGGTGAAGCTGCTGCTGCTCCGTTTCTTCTCTTCTAGCGTGTGTCGCTGTGTCCAAAAACCTTCGTCTGTGTTAAATGTGATGAAATGAATCATCAAGGGATGTCACGTCCACGAACTGTGTGTCGTTTATATTGCACCCCGATTTGCACAGAAGTGTTTTCCCTACCATTTTATTAGCGGGCGCCCCAATCGCCCTTAAAGGTTGTTATTTTTTATTTTCTAAATGGAGTCAGATCACAACAAGTCGTACTTCTATCCAAGAAACATAAATATGATTAAATGAATGAGTGAAATAAACAAAGAAAAATGTGTATCTTTAAACATAAATGCAAGAAGAGAAGAAGAAAAAAATAAATATGGCTTTTAAGCATGTTTGCGATAAGTTCTGATGGCGTCTGACTTTGGTTGAACTAAACACTTGCTAAACACTCGCTTGTGCGAGTGTTTAGTTTTACCCTTAGATTTTCAAGGGTAAAAATCTAATGTTATCTTAAGTGAATTAACAGGTGGGGTTTTAGTCTTGATTTGAAGGCACTCACTATTTTGACTGTTTTACAGGTCATTCAAAATGGATGCGCTTACCTGTCTCCTGAATTATCATCTTCACTACCAGTAAGAACATCCCAGACACCTCTCTCTGCCAAGAACCAGTTCAGTGTGCACTTGCAGCCATTAGTAACCTGCAACCTTCGGTGCAAAATCAGTCATTGATTTACTCCCTGGCACCCCTCTTCCTCCTGGGTTAAGGTTATTTACAGGGTGGCCCATGAAAATGTAGCCCGCCTCCCTGCCAGAGTGGCATGCCGAGTGAATCCTTCCCCGTAGCACCTTGTCAACCCAACCCTTCAATCGATTTTATTGGGGGACGATGTTTGCGTCACATTTCCCCGTCCCCCGGGTTCTGTTAGTCTGGGAAAACAGCGACAAAGGAGGCATCATATTGCCGGATTGCGATTCATCAGGAACCTCTTCACGATCAGAAAGTCGGCATCTGGTGTGCTGTGTCTGGAACTTGGATTGTGGGTCCCATATTTTTTGAGACAACAGTGAACACGAAAGTGTACATGAGAATTTTTGAGGACTTTTATGGAAGGTTGACGCTGGAAGAACGTGGGTACGCCTTCTTCCAACAAGACGGCGCGACTTGTGACACTTCACACGTGTCACTGGCACGAATTTGGGAGGCATTTACAGAAGACAGGATTGTCACCAAAAGATTGTGGCCACCAAGATCACCGGACTTAACTTGTGACTTATCTGTGGGTCATTTTGAAGGGAAAAGTGTATGCTAATAACCCGAGAACTTTACAGCAGTTGAAAGACAATATTCGTAATGCAATTCAGAGGACTGGTGCCCCAGAGTTGCGTCGCGTATATGACAATATGCTATGGTGCGCCCAAAACTGCATTGACGCACAAGGGGATCATTTCCAGCACTTTCTGTAAAGAGTGAGTAAAGATTTTGGCATTTCAAGTTCTTTCTTTCTTCACGGAAGGCCGCCAGTAATGCTATAGTAACGCGGGCTACTTTTTTGTGGGTCACCCTGTACAATCTTTCTCACCCAGAGAGGGAAGCTATGGAGAAATACAGTATATCGACGAGGCCCTAAATGCTGGCATATTCCGGTTCTCTTCATCACCGGTGGGTGCAGAATAAAACTTTTGACCCTGTATTGATTACAGACAAAGATCAAAATCAAATATTCTCTTCCCTTGATTTCAGAAGCTTTTCAACCCATCCAGAAAGCATCATTCTTCTCTTCAGTGGACCTGCGTGATGTCCACCACCTAGTCCAAGAAGGTAATTTATGGAAAACGGCTTTTAAAACACACATGGGTCATTTGGCCTCTTGTGATGCCATATGGACTCTGTAGCTTTAGTAACTGTTCTCATCCAAAGGTTCCCTGAAGATGACAAACACCACCGTGTTCGTGATTGGGATCTAGCCATAAAACATTCCCCACAAGAATAGAGACACTGTCTAGAAGGAACATATATTTCTGTAATAGTCTGGACGGACCACAACAACCTTTTCTCAGAATGCTGAAAGACTCAATCCCTTGTTATTCTCCAGGTTCAATCTCAACATCACTTAACAAATTCCAGAAGCATAAAACTACATGCACTCTCTTGACAGTTCTCTCCAGATGAATCTGAGGAGAACTGATTCTCTGGAGAGTATCAGTTCTCTCTAGAGCATCTTGTACTATGAGAAATTGCACTTGGGGACTTGGAACAACGTATTCAAAGCACCACAGAGGAGGAATCAGACCCTGGAGGAGGTCTCCCTATCTGTCTCTTTGTCCCGTCAAATGTCCAATACCAGGTTTTCCAGTGGACTCACTCTTCTGGGTTCTCCTGTCTCCCTGGAGTTAGTCACACTAGTGGCTTCCTCCGTTGTCATTTCTGGTGGCCATCTCTTAATAAGGATACCACCAGCTTTGTCCCTTTGCTCAAGGAAATATCTTTTCCCACCCTCCTGAGGAGTTACTTCAACATCTTTCCATTACCAATCAGACTCAGTCCCACATCTCACTAGATTTTGTCACTGGTCTACTTGTTTCTAAAAACAAGACTCTTGTTCTTACCTTAATTGACATGTTTTCTAAGGCTTGCCATCTCATTGCCCTCAATAAACTCGCCTCAGCCTCAGAAACACCCAGAACCCTTTATTTGCATGCCTTCAGGCTTCACAGCATCCTTAAAGAGATCTTCTCTCACTGAGGACTGGTCCTCGACTGGTCTTTCAGGGAGAATACCTATCTGTGGCTCCCACATAGTGCTCACTCGTCTGTCCACCCTCCAATGCTCAATCTCACCCAGTAAAGAGACAAGCGGAACAAACCCGATCGACAATCAGCCAACATTTTTTAACAAACTTTTTAAAAACAGGCATGTGGACTTAAAAGTGTTGTTTTCAAAGGGCCCTTTTAGTTTTACAAATGAGATTTGTTGAAAAGCATATTCTGTTTTATTGAAGATCACTGTCAGATGAAAAGCATTTACATTTGTTGGATTACTGATTTCAATAGGTTGAACAGTGAGTGTGTTGGTTTGGAGATAAAGCCACTTACAGTGATAAAGATATTTTGTTTTTGCCTCTGTAAGTCTTAACATGAAGTCTTAGAAACCAGCAATTCCACTTCCTCTCCTCTCCTTACCAAACACCCATTTATCACCCACCATCTCTAGCTCTCCCTTAACTCCTTTTCCACCCCCACACCTTCTTTTCCCTCCTGGTCCTCCCTTACTTACTTGCCGCCCACCTCCAGTAATGGAATATACGTCTCCGCTCATCCACTCACCCGTTCTGTCCTGACCGAAAATGGTGATGCAGCCAAGGTTGAACTCCAGGACATAGTGGGAACGTCATCAAACTAAGAGGAAACTCTGCATATTGGGTTTCTGTGTTTTTAGCTCCAGATGTAATAGAGCGCATGGGTGCACACACTGAGGCCTTTTATTGTCCTGCGCATTTATTGCAGAGCAGGGTTGATGTACAAATATGGAACAGCTCTGTTGAGAAAGTCATTAAAGAAAAGTGAGAGGATGTGATGGGGTTCCAGAAGATCATCAATATGTTCTTACTTGAGGAGGTTTATGGGTTATGAGCTCAAATTTATCCTGATTTTGGCTAAATTTAACTTAAGAATACGTTAAAAAAAATTATCTTAACTATTTGTAGTCAACAGTTCCCATGATTCAAGCATAAAATGGTTTTACTTTCAAGACACTTTAAAGACTCGGTCCACAGATGTTTCAAGGTATGCTGCAAATTACAAAATAAGGAGTATGTGGACAGTTTTCTAGTTCAAAAAGAAGTTTAAAATGTCCTCTTGCTTATTTTCCTATGTCTGAAGAACACCCCGAGGCAGAGCCGAAAAGAAGCTAACGTTGAAAGAAGAACATTGAAAAACGACCAGAAAGACAAGAGAAATATTTTTCCAGGACACGTCTCGAAGATTATAGGAAAGCCTGGCTTCTTGGAAGCGAAATATGAAGAAATATTATTGGTGTCATCTTGCTTCAGTTTAGTTTACGTACAGTATACATCTGAATGTGCATAACAGTTCAGGGCCTTAATCTGTTATGAAATGCTTTTTTTTTTTTTTTCTTTTGCGGGTTGATCATTTCAACTTAACTGCTGTCCCCTCAAGAAAAGGGGGCGGCAGTGACCCCAAAATAAAACCATTCTAGTGGACTTTGCTGACATCGAGTAAACAATAGAGTTCCATGTAAGGTCAGATAATGTTTTCACTTTTCCATGTCCTGTGACTGATTGCCACGCTGACTGTCTGTACTTGTCTGGGACAGAAGGATCTTGTTGGCTTCGCTCCGCCTTTGGCTTCAGCTCCTGTTCGTGTCAAACTCGGAACAAGATGGAGGGGCAGATTTGTCGGGCGGCTGTAAAATGCTATTACAGCGGAGTGAGGACAGGGCTGAAAGCATAGCATAGCTGTAGCTCATCGACTAACATCTTAACTCCCCCTTTTTCATCCCTGTAAATCAGTCTAGTCAGGGGCTTAAGTGCCTGACACAGCCAAGGGACACACCATTTAGACATTGTTGAAGAGGCGGAGAGGTGAAGGGTGGCGGTGGGGCAGGAGGAGCCGAGAAGACAGAGTTGTTCCATTGCACATAATACCAGCACTAAGCTAAGGACTCTGAGGTACTGTGAAATATGAACTCTTTTTAATTTACGGATGGAACGGCACTGTTTTGCTTGAACATCATCAACAACGTGGCTGGAGTCCATAACTGAGAGTGAGCCTGCCGCACAGCTGATTTAATATATATAAGTGAGAGCGGGCTGCCATTTATCTTAATATTGGAAACGAACTGTGGAAAACTGAAAATTTTTAATATAAAGGCAGGACATATTTTGGTCGTGGCCCGTTTCTTTTATTTTATACCTATTTTTGACGAGTAATTCCTTTGCAGGGGTTAATTTACAGACTTCTTAGTGCTACACTGACCCAGTTGTTGATAAAACATTCCTTTTTATAGTTATTAAAGAGAGATGACATTTACTTTACACCAATTGGAAGTTATAAAACTTAATGAACAAAATGATGTGGGGTTCCTCAAGGCAGTATTCTCTGTCCACTTTTATTTAGCATATAATTTGAGCCATCTGGCTCCAGTTATTGAATAGTACAACTCTTGGCATATGCGTGCTGATATCCCTGTTATTCTTGTCCACACGTCACCGTCACCGAGTTCAAAAGACACACATTACTGGTTTTACTCCCAAAAATGTGCCACAACTAAACTAAATAAGGCCAAAAAGATGAAGCGCACAAGAGACTTAACTGTCACTATGAACATAGACAATTTAACATCCTTATAATGTGGACTGCATCATAAACACTTTGCTAGAATAAAGGGTTCCCTGTCAAAACAGGACATGGAAAAATTGGGACATGCTTTTTCCTTTCAACTGATGTCTGAAAAAATAATAATTTAACTCCAGAGCTTATCCTAAATTTCACTGCCAAAGTCCTGACCAGTGGCAGGAAAATGGATCATATCACACTAGTAGTTAAATCTCTGCACTGGCTCTCTAGTTTTACGTTGCTGTCCATAAAGAAATGGGGAGATTTTAAAACTATAGGACACTAAATGGTCTTGGGCTTAAATACATGTCAGAGTTACTTGTCAGGTAAGAACCATGTGGATCCATCGGGTCATCAGCACTGAGAACTTTATTACTCACTACAAGCTTACTCATACATGTCAGTGATCAGTCCATTTTTATCATGTCTTGTTTTAAATGTAAACTTTGATATTTTTGTTTATATGTGACGCTTACATTTCACTCCAACTCTTGTAATGTTTTTCTGCTCTGTGTAATTTGCCTTGCCTCCTCTCCTTCACTACATCAATTGATAAAATAATTTTTTTACTGACACAGAGATATGAGTTTCAGGATGATTTGGTGGCTTTAGAAAACATTTTACTAAAGAAACTACTTTAACCAGATTCCAACATGGATTCTGAAGCATTCTCAATCAGACAGACTTCTGACTGAAGCGTTTCAGTCGATCAACGAACTGCGACGGACACCAGCACAGATGCCGACACTCAAACAAGCAGCGGCAAGGATGTTGGGGGATCTTGTTGTATTCCATCATGCTGTTTTTCATCTGATTTATTTTCATGACTTTGCCGCTCATTAATGCAGTTTTGTGCTGCGGTTGCCTTAATTACTGTGACACACCAATCCAGTAGTAATAAATCAGTCTCTTATACACATTAAGCATTTATCAAAGTTCACAAGCAGGACCTAATTTTGCGACTTCGCTCGTGACGACGAACCACGCCTTTTGTACTGTGATTAAAAACATTGGAAACATGTTACATTTGTTTCATTTTTAAAGCTTTTGTTGGCTCTAGGGGTCTTTATTTGACAGTGAATTAACAGGAAAGTGGGTAATGAGATAAGGGGAAGACATGCAGCAAAGGCCAGGAATCGAACCTGCTGCGTCCACGTTGAGGACTAAGACCTCCATATGTGGGTTGTGCTTTACTCCTGCACCCATGTTACATTAGTTTGATAGATTTTCAGTGTTATATACACTGCTCAAAAAAATAAAGGGAACACTTAAACAACACAATATAACTCCAAGTAAATCAAACTTCTGTGAAATCAAACTGTCCACTTAGGAAGCAACACTGATTGACAATCAATTTCCCCTGCTGTTGTGCAAATGGAATAGAAAACAGATGGAACTTATTGGCAATTAGCAAGACACACTCAATAAAGTGTTCTGCAGGTGGGGACCACAGACCACTTCTCAGTACCTATGCTGTCTGGCTGATGTTTTGGTCAGTTTTGAATGTTGGTGGTGCTTTCACACTCGTGGTAGCATGAGACGGACTCTACAACCCACACAAGTGGCTCAGGTAGTACAGCTCATCCAGGATGGCACATCAATGCGAGCTGTTTCAAGAAGGTTTGCTGTGTCTGTCAGCGTAGTGTCCAGAGGCTGGAGGCGCTACCAGGAGACAGGCCAGTACACCAGGAGACGTGGAGGAGGCCGTAGGAGGGCAACAACCCAGCAGCAGGACCGCTACCTCCACCTTTGTGCAAGAAGGAACAGGAGGAGCACTGCCACAGCCCTGCAAAATGACCTCCAGCAGGCCACTGCCATTAGGTACCGAGATGAGATCCTCAGACCCCTTGTGAGACCATATGCTGGTGCGGTTGGGCCCTGGGTTCCTCCTAATGCAGGACAATGCTAGACCTCATGTGGCTGGAGTGTGTCAGCAGTTCCTGCAAGATGAAGGCATTGAAGCTATGGACTGGCCCGCCTGTTCCCCAGACCCGAATCCGATTGAGCACATCTGGGACATCATGTCTCGCTCCATCCACCAACATCACGTTGCACCACAGACTGTCCAGGAGTTGGCGGATGCTTTAGTCCAGGTCTGGGAGGAGATCCCTCAGGAGACCATCCGCCACCTCATCAGGAGCATGCCCAGGTGTTGTAGGGAGGTCATACAGGCACGTGGAGGCCACACACAATACTGAGCCTCATTTTGACTTGTTTTAAGGACATTACATTAAAGTTGGATCAGCCTGTAGTGTGTTTTTTCACTTTAATTTTGTGTGTGGCTCCAAATCCAGGCCTCCATTGGTTAATAAATTTGATTTCCATTGATAATTTTTGTGTGATTTTGTTGTCAGCACATTCAACTTTGTACAGAACAAAGTATTCAATGAGAATATTTCATTCATTCAGATCTAGGATGTGTTATTTGAGTGTTCCCTTTATTTTTTTGAGCAGTGTATTTAAATGTGAGCAAAAGCTTTTGAAATTATTTCAAACATTTGTTATTGTTTCCTGGGAGCCTCAAGTCTTATCTTGGTGTCTGCAGAAAAGATAATCACTTCTAACATTATTTTAGTATGATAATCCCCCAAACACTGAAATCTTTTAGCCCGTCTCTCAGTAAAATAACACTTCAATCTAAATAACACTGATAAATCTTGTATGACTTTTTTTTTCTAGCCAGGGAACAACACACTCCCTAAAAAAATAACCCACCACACTTCAGCTGCTGATAAAAGGTTACTCACTGCTACATGCGATATTTTGACAGCCCATAAACAACAGGGGAGTTTCTTCCCCGGTTGTCGGCGTTAAGTCACAGAATCATAATTTAAAAACTCGAGAGGCAAGTTTCTCTCAGAGTCGGATTAAAAATCATTTTAATTTCTTTTTTTCTCTGGATGGTGAGAGAACAAAATGTTCTCCGTGTGAGTTTGTGACTTGTATTAGTTTTTCTTTCTGAGCTCTGAATCAGGGCACATAACCTCACAGTAGAGTTAACATGCAAACTAAAGTTTAGCTAAACATGTTTAACTCCAACTCACTCTGCCTGCATTCATCTTTATGATGAAGACTTGGATTTAATAAAACTCAACAAATTCTAATTTCAAACGGTCAGAAATCATCTTAAGTGCCAAATTTTCTTCAACAGCGAGCCTCTAATGAGCTCAGAGTTGCCATGTTCACCTCCCATCCCCCACTATTTATTACCTGTGGAACATTTGAAATAATTAGCCGACTTGTGCAGTCTGGCTATCAGTTTTTTTTTATTTTTATTATGGAGCTGTGCAAAGTTGCACCACGTGATTGTAGCATGTAGCGGTGTGTGCAGTGTGAGAAGCGGCCGTTGAATCATTAAAAAAACAAAACTGGTGTTATTATTTTAGACTTGAGTGTTTTTAGATGTTCTCCTGTTGTGGTGGTGTGACTTATTCCAAGTATTTCACAGACAAGTCAAGGGCCAAAAGTAGCAAAAAAGGTGAAAAAGTATTTATAAAGATTGCATTGTTTCAACCATTTCTACGCAGCAAACGTCATATTTGCAAAGCTGTGCTTTTGGTTTTAATTTTATGTTTTGGTGAGTAGTACTATCTGCTTCGCATTGAAAACATTTCCACCAAAATCTTCACCAAGTCCAGCAGATGTGGAAAGGTTTTCGCTCCAAGTTGTAGTCGTCTCCACTTTAGCCAAAAACAAACAAGTACAAAATCCCAGGCTTTGTGTTTGGAGTTTTTAAAACTAACAGGCCCAATTTAAATCACGTTTAGGCAACATATCTGGTCAGAGAAATACTTTAGTGAAAACATCAGGACGGATTTTACCACCTGTGACCCCCAGCGGCTCTTCTGCAGGAAAAACTTTTATTCGTTTTGTATACAAAATGTATTGTCCAAGTTACCACCAAGTTTGGGCATGTAGTGTTTATTTCAAGTAATTTATATGCAGCAAGCAGCAGTTGTGATGCTGGTTGTTTGTTATTTACAGCAACATGGCAGATTTTCCCGAAAAATAAAAACATGAATTTGCACAGACTGTAAAAATTACCATATATATATCTGATAAAAGTAATGGACGGACGGACGGATGGACGGATAGATATTTATTCATGGCAATACAAGAAGTGCTTAACAACGACAGAAGCCTGGAGGAAGAAACTTTTGTTGGAGCTACAGTATAAAACTTTCTAAGCAACATTTGAAACGATCATCACATTGAAACCTAAGCGAGTGCAATAAAATGCACAATAATGAAATGTGTTCGCCGACTCTGCTTTCCTTTGCAAAGGCGCTGAGCACCTTTATGAGGGAAAGACTCCCTTTCTCTCCTTCATTTCCCAGATTAACTGGCCCTGCATATCGAAGTCTTGGCTTGAAGTCAGTGACTCTTTAAAACAAATGAAATCAGCTTAATTGAGTCGGATTTGCAACATCTGTCCTCCACATAATGAGCTAATAAAAACTCTGGGGTAAATTTTGCATTCCAACAAATTTTTCAGGGCACTCTTTTAGATTAAGAGCCTGGATCTTGGAAATGCGCTTCAAGACCTTGAATATATTTGCATGTTTGATGGCAGGAAACATTCATCACTCCAACCTGCGGCACGTCGAGTTTAACCGGAACGCTCGGCGGGAGAAACCTGGGTTTGCTGCTATCGTTTTCTGAATCAAATTTATCCTTCGAATAATAAAAACAAATTAAAAACCAAGACACTCATGCTTTGAATGTGTGTGTCAAACTTCAGCTCCTCAGTGGAGTACATGGTGTTCTGTAACTTCTTTTTTTTTTTGTGGAGATTAGACAACATGTGAAACAGATTTTATCCTGCTTAAGCAGATGGATGTGATGCAGCAACAAATGAGCTGTTGAAAGAAAAATCCTGCATTGCTTAGCCTGGAATCTGCTCCTGGTGCCTGATGATTTCTTAGGTCTGAAATCTGTGTCTGTCCGTTGTAGTCCGTGGTGTTTCCTACGAAAGATCAACTCGAAAAAAGCAAAAGCAAAATAAATCGCACAACACATTATTACTGACATTCTTTGAGCTTCTTAAGTCTCATAAATGCATTCTTCACCTTTGAGCTTCAGTTGCCTTTTGTTCCCGTTTTGTGCAATCAGTGAATGATTGGACTTTCATTTAATTTCCTATTTAATGGAAACACCGCAATTGTAAGAAATTGCGTTTTTTTTCCCCAACATCAGCTGAATATGGACAAAGATTTGCACATGTTTGTAGTGGAAACTCATCTACCGAGTGAAGGTTTCCTCTTGTGGTGAGCCTGGGCCTTGGTGGTTGGGTTCTTGGGTTAGCCATAAATGTCTGTATAGGGTCTGATAAACCTGGACTCAACTAATTGCTCCAACGGGACATTGATCCCAAAACGATTTAAATATGCCACTAGAAATATATCAGATACTTAAACTCCTCCACTTGAGGCAGGACAACCCCCGAAAGAAAGAGATCATGGATAAAAGTGGCCGAAATGGGTTTCCTCCGCAGGGTGGCTGGACTCTCCCTTAGAGATAGGGTGAGAAACTCGGTCATCCGGGAGGGACTCGGAGTAGAGCCGCTGCTCCTCCACGTCGAGAGGAGTCAGTTGAGGTGGCTCGGGCATCTGGTAAGGATGCCTCCTGGACGCCTCCATGGTGAGGTGTTCTGGGCAAGTCCCACCGGGAGGTGGTCTCGGGGGAAGACCCAGGACACGCTGGAGGGACTATGTCCCTCGGCTGGCCTGGGAACGCCTTGGGGTTCCCCCGGAGGAGCTGGAAGAAGTGGCTGGGGAGAGGGAAGTCTGGGCCTCCCTTCTGAAGCTGCTGCCCCCGCGACCCGACCCCGGATAAGCGGCAGAAAATGGATGGATGGATGGAAATACATCAGAAACATGTTGATGGCTACAAATGGCATGCAACTGTGGCAAAGGACAAGACTTTGTCCATAAACATTAATTATGTGTATTCAAATGGGAAAAGAGAAAATCCACAATGAATTGAAACCTTCATATCAAGTACAAACATTGCTGCTTTAAGCTATGTAAACTAAAACTTAACAAAATCATACTTGTAAAGTCAATGACAGTCAAATAAGACAAAGACAACAAAAAGTTGCCGTTTTCTGTCTTGGCAGAACAAAATTATACTTCAAAAGATTCAAGTTTTGACAAAGACATGATGATTGTACCCAGTGTCAAGGGCGCGTGCACTCGATTTAACCCATGACAGGCATCTCTGTCCAAATTCTCTCCAGGTTTGACTAATCAGAGTCTGGCCTGTCACAACGGCCTCGGCAGCCGGAGCACAACGAGACTTGACTGGCCTAATGACATCGTACATGCTCTAAACTTATTCTTGGAACGTAGTCTTCCACTACAGGGAGCCGCGCTGAAAATTTCACACAACTTTTACAAGGCCCCGGGCTGTTGCCATTTTCTTCAACTGTTTCTCTTGGGGTGAAAATTATATTATATTTGCTGCATGATGTCACTTTAGTTTATACGGTTGATGCAATCAAACAATCCCCCCGAGGGGGGAGCGAAAATATGAAAATGGTAAGTAGAGGTTATGATACTTTTTTTTCCTGTACTTTGGTCCTGGAAGAACTTTCTACAGCTGCCATAAGGATTAGGCAACTGCATACACTGGAACGGTATTTTCTTATGATCACTTAATAAAGACAGAAATTTTGCCTGTTGCACACTTCCAGCACCGTCGTATCTGCAGTGATCCTAATGACGGAGAACATGAAAACTTCATGCAAGGAATCCGAGGAAGAGTGAAAGTGACAGAGGGAAAGAAAGGAGCACACGGGAAAATTGACCCCCCAAATAGCTGCCATTGTAGATGATGGATTCCTCCCTAATCGAAACAGTTTGCCCAGTCGCCCAGCTGGGCTTCATGTGCTTTTGATTACTCTCCGCCATTTAGTTCCACAAAATTACATGCTGCCTAATGGCCTTTTAATGGTTATAGGTTTCTGTGCTCTTTAATGAGCCTGCACCAGTTGGCTGCTAATGCCCTATGGAAATTTGGCAAGCATCCAGTGTGGTTAAGTATATTTCCCTCCAGTTTACAGTTTACTTTGTTGTGTGAAATCGCAAACAAGGAGGCTGATGTGGAAATGCAACTTTTTTTCCCCCTCTTCCTGTTGGCTTGTTTTGATCTTCTGTGGAGCAGGGCCATAATTGTCCTATTAGGCATATGATTGTTCACACCATCGTGTTCCCTGGGTTTGTTTGTTGGGTTGTTTTTTTTACCGAGGTGATAATGTGGTAAATATTCCGTCAATGCCAACACGAGAACATGCTCAAAAACATGGGTATATGACATTGCAATTGTATTCAACTGCAAAACAAAAAAGTTGTTTTGTCATACGAAGGCCCTCGGGAATTGGGCAAACAGCGGGTTATGAAGGTGAGTTCACCCTCAGAACTGATCATCGACGCTCATTACTGTTCAGTCTGTGCGGCTTTATCTCTGCGACCCGTCTGTTTTGGTGTCCTCGTGCATCTAAGTGTGTGTTTGTGCCTTAATAGGGAGCGCAACAGCTGCTTTTTGATGAGTGCCTGTTTACCGGACCTAATTAGGCAGAAAACGGCCGCAGATATCCTCTCCTAAAGCAGGGCCGCAAACAGATGGCCCGAGGACCCGAGAGGATGTCTGACACCTCGCTGGATGACCACTCAGCTGCCAGTCGGAAAAGGAAAAACAGACATCATGATGTTTCTGTCAACAGTTCTCTGAAACAAAGTTATTAACCGGGTTATTGTTTTGGTACATTTGCTCTGAATGCCTCAACGATACCCTTCATTAGATTTAATTTAAATGTATGCGATAGACCGACAAAGTGGTGAATGATGGGGGGGGAAATGTACGTGGTTTTCTTGAAATTATGTGAAAAATAGAGTTTGAAAGGCATTTGTGGTGAAGTACAGCAAACATGGCCCACATGACAAATCCAAATTGTGTTGGAGAACCAACATCATCCCTTTGGTGAAGCATGGTGGTGGATGCATCATACTATGTGGATAGTTTTCTTCAGTGGGGACAAGCAAGGGACTCTGAGGTTCTCCCTCCAACAGGAAAGTTATTCTAAATATGCAGCCAGAGCAACAACAGAATGGGCTAGATATGAGCATATCTATGTTCTGGAATGGCCCAGTCAAATTCCAGACATAAATCCAATTGAGAATTTAAGATTAGAAAATGATTGCTCACAGAGGCTGTCCATACAGTCTCCCTGAACTTGAGTTATTTAAAAAAAAATAAAATCAATAGAAATTGTTTACATTCACACGTGGAAATGGCTGCAAACAGATGCACATTTATATAACCGTACACATTTGAAAAGCAGAAGTGGAGTCTCCTGCACAACCAACAAGAATGCAGCAAGTGGTTTCTAGATGGTAAATCGACGACAAAACACTTGTCTTTTCCAGCAGCCATTGTACATAAAACCAACTAGCCAAATGTGCTGGAGCTCTGCTTGGGTTGCTATGCAATGGGCTGGGTTTCACTGGGGTTGCTAGGTGAGGGGCACTGCCTGCTGCTTGGTTTTTAAAACAGTTCATTTTCCAGATACTGACGCAAATGAACTTAAAAAATGGTTGGGTGTTTTTTTAAGAACTTGTTCTATTTTTAGACCTAAATAGAAGCACAAAAACATGCAAAAATGTGAATTTCTTATAAAAGGCCCCATTTAACAAATATACACTAGTTACTGTTGGTTCACTATATAAATCCCAATAAGACACATTTTGCTAAATGGGAAAAGAGCATACTTTTCCCATGCAGTTCATATAATGGAAGATGGGCAGAAATTTCCACTAGAAAATGGAGCAAAGATGAACTTCTGATGTTTGTCATTCGGCTTCTGGGGTTTATCCATCTCCATAAGTCCTTCTCCTGAATCTGACAGGTCTGGAGTGAAAACACAGTGCCTCCCCGATGGCCTCAAGGAGGAACCCTGCGATACCGCTTCTGCTTTGTTATTCTTAATATTGCCTTACCTGACTGAAGTCTGACAGAGGCTTACCTGAGGGAATGTGGAGGAGTTCTGCTGACACTAAACGGATCACAGGAGCAGCTCGCTACACGCCTTCCTGTTGGAGACATCACCGCATAGCTATGCAGAGCGAGAGACCGCAGGCACCGTCATGTTTCAAGGACTTTCAGCCAGAACAATGGAGGAATATGGAGCTACTCCTAGACTTGTGTTAACCCCTTTGAGTACTTTGGTGAAAATACAACTAGATCCAGCAAGTCTTCATCAGGTAACAGAGGATAGGGTCTACTGTACAAAATGCATGCAGAGTTGTTTTTAAAAGTTTACATTTTCACCGTAACCTGTCATCGATCCGTGTTTCAGAGCAACAAGTCCAGGACATTCTACTAAATACGTGGTTCCACAGTGGTAGTGGTACCACTGTGTTATCTTCAGTGGTACTCAACAGAAATGTAGGTACTGATTATTTCTAGCGTAAAGTTGAACAAATAATTCTGGTGTAGAACTAATAAACGCAACAAGCACTGGTTTCCTGGTTTGCTGCTTTGCTTCATACTGGGAGTTCTCAAAATATTGTCTGTGGAGTAGTTTTTCATGAAACAAAGATCAATCTGTGTCTTATCTACAAATACTGCTGCTGCTGCTGCTTCATCTGTGAAGTCAGAACTTGGACACCAGAGTGAAATCACACCCACTTTATTGGTGTTCTAGTCCCAAGTCTGCAATCTCAGTGGGGATATAAAGCATTTAAAAAATATATATGTTTAACCAAAATGCTCTACAATACGGAGAGACAAAAGTGAAACAAACTAGTTTCGGTTTTAGTTTACGTTTTCAAAATAAAAACATTGTAAGCAGAATAAGTCGTACTAAAAAAAAACTACAGAATTATAAAACAGAAAACAACAAATCAACTCGCATTGTGTCAGAAGCCACAGCAAAGGTTAACTGCAGCTAGCAAAGCAAGCTAATGTATTTCTCTTTATTTATCATCTTCAAAACCAAAAACATGTTTGCCAAGTGAGTGTGAACGACTATGCAAGAAATAAACTGTCAGAATTGTAAGTAATAATTTTTAAAAATCTGTCACTACATTTTATAGTCAGGGCAGCCATTTTGGATTTTGAGAATATCAGATTCTTTAACTTTCCAACTCAGAATTCCAACATTTAAGGAATGTCTGAATAAAAACAAACCACAATAATTGCATGACATCCTTCAATCAGCCATGCAAAAATATTTTTTAGATTATTATTATTATTTATTTATTTTTTAAATGTATGTATGTACATATTTACCTAAAAAAAGAGTGTCTTTTTGTTTCAGGATTTGTTCATTTGTACTTGGAAAACATTAGCACTTTACGGCCTGGTTACAAAAAGTTTTCAAACTGCTGAACTAAATTAACTCAAGTTCTTGAGATCCTTTTTGGTAGCACAAACAGCCTATTAATGTTTTCATATTTATGAAGAAACATTTGATGCATGGAAACAATTCTTTCATTTAGTGCAACAGGCAAAACTTTCAATCTAAAGATAAAAAATAATCAAAATGCCCCTCAACACTATCAGTATAATTTGTACATCTGCCCTGCTACATCTCTTACTATTTTTACCAACCAGGACGGTCCTGCCAGTACACACACTTACTAACGGCCCTCAGGGTGCACAGGTGCTGTAACTGTATTTAACCTAAAACACTATTTGAGTTTAATCTGATATTACTCAGTTTAAACTTGATCCTTGAGAATTTTGGACATTTAAAATGTGGTGAGGAATGCACATTATTCTGTGTGTTGTAATAAATGTGTGTCTGCGTGCGCGTGTGTGTGTGTGTGTGTGTGTGGGAGGTAAAGTGGTACTCTAGAGGGCAGCAAGAGACCATGTTCAATAATGACCGCTCATATCAACTTTTGGCATTGAGTTCGTTCAAGGAGCATTTGAGTGTTTCGCTACAGAGGCAACCTTTGGTGTGAATGACATATTTTGTTTCGTTTCTTTTTTGTTTCATCTTACCATTTCATGCAGTTGTAGATAAAACCAGGACACACAGAGGTAAATAAGTTTTGATGGTTTTCCAGTCATGTTGAGCGTTTGTTAACTTCAGAATTTGAGTATGTGCACAGCAAGAACCCCGCAATTAAAGAATGACCCTCACATTAAGGGTTTCACATGGTGTTGGTTGAATAAAATTAAAAATAAAAAACCTGTGATGGAGCATCTTATTAGCTATGCGTTTAGGAACAGATGTGTCAATGAAGTGTTGCCTGTGTGAGAGACGAGGACTTTTGCTGCATGATTGCCGATTTTTGGAAGGTTTGATGATCTAGAAAAACATATTTCAGTTAGTTTGTAGAAAAGTGAGGAACGTCTCAGGATAGTGGAGCGCTAATAGCTAGCCAAATAAAGCTCAGTTTTAGCTAGATGTATCAACTTAAAGCAATTCACTCTAAAAACGGCTGCATTTATAGGGTACAACATTATACTAGAACATAATAAACATCTCTGCTTTTACAAGAGACTGTCGGATTGGTTGGTGTTGAATTTGTTGCTATTCAAACACTGTGGTGTTCTGCTCCTCTACAGCCAGTTTTGGCTTATTTACCCCTTGTTTCTGTGCAACTTACCTTGATTTCAGCTGTTTTCTGTTTGTTGATTGTCTCCTGCCTGTATTTTAGTCGGTGCTCTGTTAGGCCCTAGTGATTCCCTGCACGGTTTGATGTACAGCTGAATTCTTGCTTTCGCCTCACCTGCTCAAACCTGGTGCGCTTCCCTGCCTTCACAAACCATTTCTTGACAAACACCACATTAGCAGAGGCTGCCGGCTGCATCAGTCCGCCTCATCACCTATGATGGAGTCCGCTCAAGATCCACCGACCAGCTGTATTTGTGCAGAGACATGGCAAAAGCTTACGTCCATCTGCTTTCCCAGTCCCCGTAGCCATTTGTGAATTATTGCAAAATTCAGATGGAGGAACCTGGTTGGCAGCCTCTGGAACATAGCATCAGACAGAATTAGCAGACTTGTAGATGTTTAATAAACATTGTGCAACATTGTGTTGTATCCCACAGCTATAAACATTTTCAGCTTGAGTTGTTTCAAATGGCTAAATTTAGATAAATTCTGAGTCTCAAGTTGCTAGTCTTCCAACAATTTTGAAGATTTCTTTGCCATTTTACAATCTCATTTGCCAGGATTTTTGTCCAGAATACATTGGGAACTAATACTGATACTACTACTGATAACATCTATTCTTACCTTGTAATTATTTAATAATTATTCAATAATATATTACTATAAAATTTCCAGAATATCAGAATTGTTTTATAACTGTCAGGATTTCATTTTTATCCATTTTCACCTCCAATTTCTCCATTCATTTATATAGAATAGTGACTCAATTGCTACATCAGATTTAACGTATAGGTCAGCGTTCCAGGCTAGTCCGTGACCATCTCCTTCATACAGTTTTACAGCATGTTGATAATAAGAGCTGAACTCTATTATGGGATTGTCCGCTGTCATCACAGTCCCAGATCGGACCGCAGGCCGTTAGAAACCCGACTCTGTCGCTCAGGAGTCCGGGGATGAACAAGAAGGAATTAGTTCAGGAATGATAAGGCCGCAGAACATTGTGAACCTTCACAAACAGTGTTCGCGTCTGTATCCCCTGCCGACAACATGATATGTTTTTTTGTTTTTTTAACTTCATGTTCTCGTACTGTCATTAATCATTATAACAAAGCAACACCAGGCAATGCCACTTAACTTACTGTGGACGTTTTGCAGAAATATTGAAACTCCTTGAACTTTAATGCATTTACAACAAAGGTCCACAGATAGTAACATCATTTTATACAGAATAAACACATTTGTAGAAATTAGAAAGAAAAACTGTCTACGTTAAGCACATAAATGTTTTCCATGTCCGTATGACTTGTCTGTAGCGTACAGACAACATTTATTAATTTGGGTAACTTTAGACTCAGTTCATTTGTTAAATTTTCAACTGCTGCGGTTTGATTTCACACGAACCAAACCAACCCTCACCTATGGTGGCGCTGCACCAAAAACCTCTGAAGGAAGCGGCATGAAAACCTCTGAAGAAGACACTGAGCGCAACGTCCTTCTTTAACGGAAACAAAAAAGGTGTCAGTTTTTAGTGGTTGTAGGATTTCTCTTTTGTCTTTGGTAAAATATCTCACTAGTGTTAGACTCATGCATTTGTTTTAGCTATATACATCCAAAATGCCAAAGTGATCCACTTTCTGCTTTTGGACCGGTCTCTGGTCCGGTAGGCGTTCACATTTTCGCACCGCACCAGAGTTCACTCCGACCCAATCGAGACCTAGGTTTTCAGGCAGACCAGAGTTACATTTTTTGGTCTGCAACAGAGTTTTATTGCGCAATCACAGCTCCCCAAAGAAACCGGACTTTCTAGACAAACGAGTATGATTAAAGCGGACTGAACAGGACTCACCTGTACTCTGACCTCCCCTTGTGTGAACTCTACAACTTTTGGACCAAACGTCTCATGGGTTCAAACACAGCAGCAGAGAAAAATAAAGGTCAATAACACCTGGAGATTGTAGCTTGGTAAATGTTCCAGTCATAAGATGAATGGGCAATGAGTAAATGTCACCAGTGTTGGAAGCTGCACAGAGCTTTTAATTTGTTCGCAGTTACTACCCACCAGACAGACAAGATGTCTGTTATGTGCCGAGAAATCTGCTCCCCAAGGTCAAATGGTCTTTTGATTTTTTTATGATACAACTTACATTTTTGGAAATCAAATACCAACAATCAAACTACTAGTAGCTTCTTGACTCATGTACAATAAAGGTCTGCTACGTAAAGCAGTCACTTCTATCAAAATATGATTTTGTGAACAAAGTAAAACCACCTCTGCATACATAACGATGTAAGTAATTAGATATAAATAGAACATCTATTTTCTGTTTTTTAATGGGTTTAATGTCGTAAAATAGATGACTTGCCGCAATATAGTAATGAATGGAAGAAATGTAATTAGAGTGAGAGAGGGTACAATTCCTATCAGGTATCTAATGAAACTGAAGTTGCGTAATGTTACGATAATGTCTGATGATTCTGCCACCAACTTAACTGTTTAAAAAAAAACTTACATTTATGGGTGTGTGCAATATTTATATTAATGTTTACTTGTTAGCATCTGAATTGCAGCAAAAACAAAAAGAATTGATATTCTTTTTTATTTAATTGTTAATAAGGTTAGATAGTAATGAGCTCAATAGCACAAAGTGCCTGTTGTAGATTTTAACATGATTAGACCACAAAGCTTCTGTTGATTTTGGTGGGTCATTAAATACATTTAGGTTCCAATAAATGAAGCCTCACTGACTTTATTTGTAGATGATTCTTTATAACTATGAAAGAAACTTTTTCCACCCAATATTGTATCATGATCTGTTGATGTCTTAAGGGGACAGTATTATGTGTTTTCCAGGCACATAGTGCCCTTTTATAGCATGCTCAAATAACTATGTTATTAAAAATGCTATATGTCAAATATAAAAGAAAAGAAATTGTCTCTTTAAAAACTCTTGTTCTTTTTGAAAATCCACCTTCAGGAAGTCATCACAACATCACTCCTCAATTAACCCTTTAACCATTTCTCATTTTACCGAGGAACAGCTCATTTAATGAGCATATCCGCTGCTCCACTAGGTATCTGCTAATTGCTGCTGGCTAGTTTGAAGGAGACCAGTGCTGTGTGAGGCAGAAGCTTGGAGACTTGGAAGCTGCAGCTCCGAGGAGAAGCGGAGCTAGGTCCACCCGGGAGTTTTGCACAACTGATTGGTTACCATGGAGATTTAAAGGATTTCTCAAACATGCATACAAGAATAAAGGCAACAACTCTAGGTATGTCTTTGATGAGGAAATATCACAACATGAAGACAGTTTTACATACAGGACTACCCCTTTAATTGTTCTCTATGACCTGACAATTCAAAATCTTTGATAAGTTCAAACCAAAACTTTTATTAGTTCTTTGATACAAATCAGTGAGCACATGGAAGAGCCTGATTTCACTGCATGTGTGTAAATATTCGCTTCTCATCGCAGAATTATCATGTGTTGCTTTTCAGCAAAACGGTGATAGCAGCAGGTAAACAAGGCTGTAAACTGAACTGCGAGTTTTAAAGTGCGACTTTTTTTAGCAGGATGCTTTGCTCAGAGGATTTATGGTCCGAACGTTGTCTGACTGAATCACCCTTTTTAGTCGGAAGGGCCATTAACAGCTAATCGTATCCAGTGCTAAACTGTTCAGAAGGTAATGAAACTTTAAGCCCACAGCACTTATTTCCTTCTGCAGTTACAGCTGGAAGAAAGTTCTCAACCCAGCCGAGACGAAAGGAGGAAATTAAGACAGTGCGAAATACCCGTCTCCTTTAGCTGGAGGCAGCAGGTTTAAACAAAATCTTGTATTTAACAGGTGATAAAGTAGGAGCCGAGGTGGTGAAATCGTGTCTGTGTGCTATCGAGGTATCGATACTGTAGTGCATGCTCGTGTCTGTTTGTTCCTTAGTTTGTGCAGCTGTAAAGCTGACAGGCTGACAATGATGTCAGAGTGTTTTAATAAAACATTGCAGAGCATATAACTGGACCAGGGCAGGGGATGTGCAAGAATAGTATTTTTATAACTGAAGTACAGACGACGTGTCTGGTGTTGTGTCAAGGGCTAAACACGGCCGCTCTGGACACAGCTGCTAAGTTACAAGTAATAATCCCAAATATTGTCTCTTCATTTCATATAAAACAGGAATACAAGACAAACAGAAACGTGTTTCCCTCTCGATACGTCCCAGTCTTCCTTCAGATGGAAGAGATCAAACGGCACTCTGCAGCGCACCTGTCACAGCTCCCCCAGAAGTGGGACATCTTGGTCAGCAATGTCTGCTCAGCAACCCGTGTTCGGTCTCCATAGTAACCAACCACCGCAACTGTTTGGAAAACATCAGGGAACAGTCGGCAAACAAAGAGATTTAGTAGTTCCCAGTTAGGAATTACAAAAATACCACCAGAGGTTTTTAGGACCTCTGGTGCTAACAAAAAAAGAAATGCACTGAAAAAAAGGAATACTCTAATTTGTTACAGTCAATTTATATTAGTTTTGCTTAAGGTGTAATCATGTTATAAAATTAGCTACAACAAATTAGATAATTTTTTTTAGGTTGGTTTAAAGAACCATCTTTTCTTTCAGTTGTAGGAAAAGCCGTGACATTATTTCATTTCAATCAATTTGGGTTAAAAAATTCACAAAGCATCCATCATTATGATAAAAGCTACATGCAGTGATATAGCAAACAGGATAACGTGTAGTTGTGCACAGATAATGGAACAAGCTGTAGCGCCAACGTGGCAAAGTGAATATTTCCTGTTCTGCAGTTCCTCATCCAACCTGTAGGTGCTACTGAAGAGCATAGCACCACTACAGAGCAGAAGATGAAGAGTCAAACAGGAAGTACATTCCTCTTACACAACTACTAATTAGATATAATTGTACTCACTTTTTATTAGCTTGTTTGACACTGACTTGTGTTTCTGTGTTAAGGTTTTTGTCTGAATCATCCTTTGGGGGAAAAAAAAGATTTTTACAAAAAAACAAGCAAAAAAGAAAACATTTTTGGCAAAAAATGACTATGGCCATTATTTTAGGAAGGCAATTATGCAGCTCATCCCCTGACCCATCTGTGAGAATAATGTGCATTAATATGTTTTTTACCCTGAAAACCCATAATGGGCACATAATGAAACTGCTCTATATTTTAAAAATATTTGTACCAATACTTTTTAAATTAATCCATCGTAAATTAGTCAAATGAGTAAAACATTTGGGCCGGTGCTGATGGTGCAGAAACCTCTGCGCCCCATTCCTCATTTCTAATGTTTAATAAAAGCCCATGTGGTCATGATGCATCACGCTGTGCTCACAATTT
The DNA here is from genome assembly GCF_904066995.2 of Poecilia reticulata. Lineage (NCBI taxonomy): Eukaryota > Metazoa > Chordata > Actinopteri > Cyprinodontiformes > Poeciliidae > Poecilia > Poecilia reticulata. The sequence continues at coordinate 7,948,064 of NC_088844.1, read as the reverse complement.
GAGAGATTAAAACTAACTTTAAAAGCGGCTTCATTTCAGCATGGAGCTGCAGACTCAGCACTTGGAGCGGTCAGCGGAGGTGTTAAAGAGGCACGACAGATCAGTGCTGGTGAGAGTTACATGAGCTCTGGTACTTAGTGCAGCTGAGGATTTGGAAGTAAGCAGGAGCAAAACGATCCGGGGCCAGGGTGATGACTCAAAGTGGATTTGAGGAACAACAAACAGTTTAAGTTCTCTTGACCTGTTTGTCGAAGATTTAAGACACTTCAGAAAGAAATTATATATATATATATATATATATATATATGTTTCTACATAATTTTGAAACATGGACATTTTTATGACTTATGAATTTTTCCTCACATCGTTATGTGTAAGTGTATTCTTGATCATTTCATAAAAAGACAGAAATGTTAACGCAATAACGTCTTCTACCAGTTCCGCTAACTGAATTAAAGTTGTTGTTAAAAAGATTTTAAATAGTATTTTAATTGAATATCATAATTCTTGAATTTAGAAGGTCCGAGACGTTTGATGAAAAAGAATTAAACGTTACTCTATTTTACTGTTAATCTTTTTCTTTTTGTCAAATCACTGGTTTGAAATCATTTTGATTTCACCACAAATCTTGAACAAACTTCCAGAAAACTGCAAAACTGCCAAAACACTGAGATCCTTTAAATTAAGGCTAAAAGCCCACCTGATTAGAGCTGCTTTTGATTAGTAGTAAGTGGAACATTGATCAACATATTTGAAGTTTTCTGATTGTTTTTATATAATATAAAGTGTTTTGAACTGCCTTGTTGCCGACTTGTGATTTACTAATAAACTTGGCTTGATTTATGCTCAACTCATTTTTTTCAGGATTAAACTTCACATATAATTGATATTTAGAGTAGATAATGTCAGAACCAGGTCATGTACTTCCAGTGACAACATGTAGTGCTGAATGCATCTTATTGATCCTAATGGCACAACAGGCTCAGCAAACAGAAAATAACATTACAACAACAGAGATGGTCTAGAAACAAGAAACCTGTAAACTGTATATACCTACTTCTTTTTTTGGTTAAATATGTTTCTTTTTTCTTCATTAATTTACTGGTATTGAATAGAGTATCCAGAATTTCTACTCAAGTTAGAGACGCAATAATTCATAACATTATAAAAGTTCAAGTAAAAAGTAAAACCACATATAAGTCTTTTTTCTTCCTAAAAATATAATAGAGTATGTAACTACCACCTCTGCACTGAACGCTGCTTCTCAGTTAAACTAGCCTTTTTGTTCTCCTTCTTTAAAAACCTCAATTCTTCTGTTCAGTGCATCTCTATGCCTTCATCCTTTTTGCCTGAAAACAAAAAATAAGCGATCCAAGCGTTGTTTGTCGTGTGCAGTCAAAACCAAAAGGAATATTGGAAAAAACAAAAACAAACGGTATCAGAATAATTGGAGCACAAAGTGTCAGTTTGGCACATCAGCTGCTGGTTGAGTGGGAGTCGCCTTCAGTCGTTTTATTTTCACTGCATTTTTGGCACAAGCCAACAACAAGACAGGTGGCAGGAAGTTATTCCAGTAATTAGTAGTAATATCATCAGCTCTCTTTCCTGACACACACACACACTTCTTCACAGCACCACATGCTGATCGCTGCTCACGGGGTGTCAGTGTATCCCAGCATGCAGTTAGGGTGTCTAAAATAGGCTGTGGCACAGCTGGGGCTGCAGGAATAGGAACAGGAGAAGGAGGAGGATTTTTCCAGCTAGTTCCTGTTTGCAGACGCTCCTGCTGAGGCTGGCCGCTGCGGTTGTCACGCTTCGTGTTCTGTCTTGTTGGGCTGAATCATGCAGAACCGTGCTTCCAGTTCCCTGGCAGTGATGAAGGACAGTCGTTGGCCTCCAGATCAAGGCCAGGAGCTGGCCTTTGGAGGGCTGCTTAGGAACGCTGCAGCTGTCAGGCGGTTATGGGCCGAGTGTCCGTTTGATCTGCATTTGCTTTTGTTGCAAGTTGCTGACCAGCCACCTTGTTATTTGCGCGGCTATAAATTCTCGTTGCCCAGTGAAACGAATGACTCAGCTCGTCGCATGGAGCGTGCTACTGGAAGGGGAGCTCTTACAACGCGACAAGTTAGAGGAAAGACGTCTTGTTTGCAATTTGTAGGAGATGCAACGGAAATCTGGAAAGAGGTCTTCAGGTCAAATGAAATATAAATCCATCCTCACTGTGAAACATGGTGGTGGAAGCATTATGCAGTGGGAATGGACGGGTACTCTGCCCAGAATATCCCTTATTTATTCCAAAGGAAAGTTAAATATTGACGGAACTCATTTCATCTGAGTATCTTCAAAGTGTCGACGTGGATGATGGTGCCGTGGCCAGGAAGGACCTTCGGTAGCAGTCAGTCAAAAGATGCCTCTGACTGAAGGTTGTTACTGTACTCATGATTGTCATGACATGCTAACAGGTTAGCAGAAACAGTTTTCTACAATATGTCCTGAATGACACCATCAGTTGTTCACAAGCACTGCTAACCCACCACTTTTGCTTTTGCCGCTCCCCTTTAGAAAGGTGGGCAGAGAGACATGCTGGATTTGGGGATAAAATCTTTGCCCAATAATGTGACTGTTGGGAGAGATGGTTTGAGCTTCCTCCTTCCCTCCATTTCATCTATTCTGGCCTTTGGGGTTGTAGTTCAAGTATTAGTTGAGCTTACACCTCCTCCCACGGGTGAAAACAAGACCTCGTTGCCATGGTAATGCGTCACAACAAATGGCCAAAAGTGAGAGCCAAAAGGTGCACAGCAACCTAAACCGGAGGAAACGATTGTCCAAACATGCAACTCATCAACCTAAAACATTAAGCATAAAAGTACAGACTAAGCAGAACTAACGTAACAGAGCCGTAACGCCTCTCCTCCTATTGGAGGTTTAATGTTCCCATATTCATATAAAACTCCAAATTATTCATGGAAAAGTCACCATTCATGGATTTTTTTCATGGAGCATGTCAAAAATATTCAAAAGAAAACGCAGCTTCTACCTGAACTCTCTACTTTACACACAGTTAGCCAATCCAGGAGCACCACGCATTTTCCTTGATGCTGATTGGCTAAGATCGGAAATAAGGAAGTCCATTGATATTAGCGTCTGCATTGGAGTCCATTGTGAATTTTAATGCATATTGAATTATGTTTGGTGTTTGAGCTATTAAAATAGGTAATAAACGATTTTAGAGGTGATCTCAGGAATTTGCTCATTTAAGGTCGGTTGTGAAGCATCAACTCTGTACTCAGTTGTTCTACGTTGTGTTGGTCCATCACACAAAATCCCAGTAAACGGATTCAAATGGTACACTAGTTATTGTGCTCATTTTGTGAGAAAGGCAACAATATAAGAGATTTTCAAGTTTTCTTTTCACTGTAGCTACAAAAATCGATCAGTTTCTTTTTTTATTATTATTATTATTGTAACTTTTCTTCGCTTCCATCTGGGATTTCCCACATTCACACTTTGACTTGCAAAATGAGTTTTAAATCACAGAGCTCATCGCCGCATCACTTAATCACTCCAGCAAAAAGAAAGAGGGGTCAAAAAGGTTTTTTAGCACTTTACATTCTCTACTCCAGATGTGGTATATTTTAGCCGGCAGCCTCAACAAAGCAGACACTCTGTTTGAATGTGAGAAGCTTCAGCGGAACAATTAAAATAAATCTTGAGGCGAACCTCCATTAACCTCGGTCTGGTTTGGGTTTCGCATCTCGCAGCCCTGAGGACAGAATCTCTTCGTTTTGTTTATAACGTGCAGACTAAATGAGTGAGGTGAAACTGACGTTTTAAGTTCACTGTTGTTGTGATGGACTTTATTTCTTGCTTACCTGACATTTCAGTAGAGCTGTGAATTTTTCCAGCTGCAGATTAGTTCTATGGAAATGACGGTGAACGTTTTAGAGCTTTTTAAGAAACATGCATGACTTGTTTTTACTGCGTTTTGATCTGAATTAGTTTGCTTTTGTTCTAAAGGTAAATGCAGACACAAATATTTCGTGTTGGTGTGAAAAAAAATCCCCTCAAAACATCACAAGAAGCAACAAATAATAAAAGTGCTCTAATAAAGCCCTTAAAGACAATAAATAGTCGACTGATTTTCAGAGCAGTAAGTTCAGATTAAAGGAAAACGTTCCAAAAGTTGATTTTTATTATGAGTGATTTTGAAATGAATGTCCCTCTGTTTAAAAAAAGAAAAGGCAAAATGTCAAAAGGCCAAGTGTAGAGTGAAGTTCATCCAGCATATTTTGCACGTATGTATTAGCCGTGTTTACGTTTGGCTGTGATCAGAGCTTCGCTGGCTTCTGTGATTGCTGTGTGCCGATGTAAACTCTCCTGCCCGGGTTCAGGTTTCAGCCCCGAAGGACCAAAGTGGCCAGTATGTGTCGAAACACATAAACACTTAAGAAGGAAGACAAACAAAATGGAGGAGAGCATAAAAAGAGAGCTGAACTCATCACTAGCTGGTGAAAAGAAAACGGAAGAAAAGGTTTGTTGGTCGTATTATCAGAGTCCCTCGTTTCACTTTTTCGCCGGTTTAGTTTCGCGCACTTTGTCAAACTCTTGCACTGATAACATCACATATGCAGTTCAGCCTGGTTGCATATTTGGAGTTTCGTTTTCCTGACCGCATGAAATACGGATGAGAAAATGTACATTAATATCATTGTGAGTTGGTTTTTGGTTATTTCTTATAAAGGAAATAACTTTACAGGAAAAGATTTAACCAATAATGATAAACTTTATTTATGTGATAACTTTCAAAACCAAAGTTATGGTTGAGTGGAGATTGTGGTTTTCCACAAAAGAACTGAAGACATGAAGTGTTTGGCCTGGGGCATACGGTGTTAGAAAATGTTGAGATATCATCACAATGCTAAAATAATGGCCCATGTCATTTTTTGCCAAAAGTGATTTTTGGGGGAAAAAAAAGTTTTATTTCATTTTAGAGGTGACATAATTAAAAACCTGTGGAAGGATACAGCTGTTTCTCTTGAGGAAAATCCAAAAATATTAACTGTAAGCATGGTTCAAAAGGTACAAATTTCAACCTGCTACCAAGTTTCAAAAATTTCTTAATAATAAAACAAGTGTCTTACACTCTGACATGGTTTTGCTTTATCTCTAGTTGAGTGATTAATGCGGCTGCCTCCATGTGTTTGATAGTGGAAATTTGCTTAAGGCAAAACTGAAAAAAGAAAAACATTAAATGTTTGTGATTCTATTAACATAAGATCTTTTAGTGAAACTGGTTATTGCTACATCTTGTCTTACGGAGTCAGCTCTCATTATAAATGACTGATGTCTGGTAAGCGATTAATATCTTTGTGTCGTCATGCAGTTGCGGTGACCCTGAGGGAGAACCACCGACTTCTGACTAAACACGATTCCTCATTTCTTGCGGTTTTTATTTCTCACCTGTGTTTACATATTAAAACTTATTTAAGCTACAGGAACATCATTCATGCTTCATCTGATGCCACTTAAAGTTGTTCTTGGAAAATAAAAAGACTTGACATTTGAATTTGTGACACAAACTTGATTTATAATCAGTTGTTTTGTTTATTCCATCGTTTGACATTTTACAGGATCAACGTGAAATTTGCATAAACGATTACAGCTGTGAACGTTGGCCATAAATATTCCCAGAGTAAACCGCTCAGATGTTTTTTAAAATATATTTTCCTTTTTAACTTATTAAGACCCAACTTGAACAGTACCTAATAATATTAGAATTATGAAAGCAATGTAATTATATTCTTAAAGTTGCAGAAATACAACTTGTTAATGCTAACTTCTACATCTGCATTGCACTGAGAAAAGAGAAACAAATACCTGACCCAAACAATGTGCTTTGATATGAATGTGCATCACCTGAGCTAACTTTACATTGACAATGTAACACTTCTCAAAATAATCTCTGAATTATTTTACTTTAGTGACAATTTTGCAATTTGGAAAAATGCTGTTGAACTGAAGCTAAATTCTCATCGTTCAACAAAATCATTTAATTTGTTCTTGAATTTTCAGTAAATGCTAAATATAGTGATAGTGACCAGCCAATGCTAACGCTAGCCTATCCATGCTAGTCCAGAGGGTGACCATGCTAGTCGTTAACTTGTCCAAAGCTAATGCAAGTGAGTGGTTGTCATTTGCCAGTACCACCCGTTCAGCTACCGGTTCTGGTTACTCACTTTGAAATGAGTAGCTTGCTGAGCCACCGCTAGAATACAAAATTGTTAAATTTGGTGCTGTTAAGTGCCATAAAGGATCATCTTTCAACAAAACAACGATTTCAAAACATGCCTCCAATGCAACAGTAGAATATTTTATATCCAAAATATTTGTGTTAGAATGTCCTTGGTCAAAAGTCAGACCTAAATCAAACTGGGAATCTTCTGCAAGATTTGAAAAATCCACAAAAACTCTCCAGAAATTTCACAATGAAGAATGGGCAACATTGTCAGGTCGGGGGTAAGGATGGTCACAGGAGCAAACCAGCTGTAGATGGAGTGAAATGTGGTCCTGCAGGTACTGACTCAACAGAATAAAAATTCATGTCACATGTCTTTGATTTATATTTGTAAAATCCATTGAAAGCCAATGTCTTGTTTTTGTTTTACCTCACATTTAGGCAGTTATAGTGCCGTAAATACTCACTTCTCATCATCAAAACACTGCACTGCTGCGGATATTCAACACACCAGCTGCCAACTAGAGGCCTGCAAGTTAGGAGCAGTAAATTTAACCTAAAAAAAAAATTCAAGAACTTCCAGTTCAGTGTTTTCTCTTTTTGTTGGTGTGCGATTTCTTTCCGTCTGTTCGGACGATTGAAGCCAACGAAGCTCGTCGTGCTTTATCTTCGTATGTTAGTGATCCACATTTATTCCACGCAACAGATGTGTTCTCATTCAGCTAAAGATGTGGGGGGAGAAAAAAAAAAAGGTATGCATATGAATGTGAATGCATTTTTGCATATCATTCCATCTATTAAATTTACAGCCAAGGCTCTGCTATGCTGGTAATGTTTTTGGAAGGAAATAAGTGGTCAGAGAGCAGCGTGAAATTTACTGACTCCAGTTTTGGTGCTTTAGCACTTATCCCTCATTCATCACAAGACAGTCTGCATAGAAACTGTCTTCTGCTGGCATTTAGCAACACAATTTACCCCTGCCTCTTTGCATGCAGAGTCTATTTGTCACTTTAATCTCGGTTCCGTGCATTTATCTCCCTTCAGTCAGTTTAATGCACACGGCGATGGACTGTGGCAGTCTGTCACCTCGTGGCTGCATTAGGGCTTTAACGAGACTTTGAGGTACATTTTTCACCAAGATACACGAGCGTGCCTTTGCAATTTGCATGAAGGGAGGAAAAAAATGAAACACAGACATATTGACCATTTCACACGTCTTTGCTCTCACGGGAATGCAAATGTATTTAGAAGGAAAGTCACTAATAATTAATCCTGTCTGAAGCCATCATGGTGGAAAAGGTCACCATGTCATGACCATTAGTTTAATCTCTGAGCAAAATGTGTTTATGTGCATAGCAATCTGTTTGTCTCTCTGGTTGTTATGACTGCTCACACTACGAGACATCAGTCATTTAACTATTAAGTAAAACCTGCTGATTAATCAGAAGTTAAAAAACAGACAACTGACAGTGTATTTACTCACTATTAGACAGAACAATGAGCTAGTTTGTAGCTCTCTAAATTTCAAAAACTTGTAGTTAGATTGAAGCTGGGTCAATTTCACCAGCTTGTAGTAGTGAAATTAGTTAGTGAATTTACTAACACATAAAATATATCAATGCAATCTTTTTTTCTGCATTTCATCATATTGCAATCACAAACTTCAATACATTTTAGTAGAGATGCAACGATTTGATATTAATATCTGTATCGGTTCCAATATTGAACATATGTTCTAAATCGGATATCGTGACAAAGTGCCAGATCAATAAAGGCAGATCTATTCAGTCTAATTCTACGCTTTGTGCTGTGAGCGATGACACGCTATTATTTATTTTACATCATATTTAGAATTCTTAATTGCACTTTCTGAGCCATTTGAGTACTTTGCATGTTTGACCAAGGCAGTCAAGCTATAGTTTTTGTCAGTTTCAGTGTTTCAGTCTGGCTTTTACACTCCTAATTGCACTGACAGAACAAATTAAAGTTATTTTTACATGCCTGACTAAGCTTGTGAAGCCATCGGTGTATTGCTGTGCTGGTGCAGTGTTACCAAGTTAAATTGGTAATTCAGTACATTTTAAGAAATGTTTTAAATCAAATCAGCAATGTTTTTCTGTGTTGGATGTTTATTGGCAAATAATAAACACAGACATTGGCATTGGAAGTGAAAAAAGTGGTAGAACAGGGATACAGATTCTGCATCTCCAGAGCTGCATGTGGCTTTTCATAACTTTATAGAAAAAATAAGCAGTTACATTTATAAAGTTTTCCTTTGAAATATGTACATAAGTATCCCACTACACAATACCACTGATTATACAAGAAATTGTCATACTGTAAGAACTTCCTCTTGGCTCTGATTGGTTGGTTTGGAGATCTGCATTTCTAGATGGTGATAGTATCACTTGGAGAAGATGGAGGAGCTTGATTTTTTTTACAGATTATCTGTCTCATAGCAAACTGTCACTACATGGGGATAGTTTTAACAAATATGTAAAAAAAAAAAAAAAAATTATATAAATATATAATTTGTAAAAGTTGCATACTACAGCTTTAATGGCTTCTTTGTTTTGGTCTCTCACTAGCCAAGAAAACTCATTAACTTTGTAAAGTAGCTTTCTTAAAAAAAGAAGTTCAAGAGATTTATATGTACATTTTCATCAATATTATTTGATGAAAAAAATCTGACTTTATCTAAACCAGCTAGAGACACGCAAGCCCCTTAATGAATTACAAGGTATGACTTTGCCATCATTACACAGCACCGTCGTGTAACCAGGTCAATAAATTTCCCCGCAGCCATCCCTTGTGCTGATAGCGGCTTTCTGCCGTGTTCCAGAAGGTTCTGAGCGGTCGGGATCCAGGTCAGGCTGCTCCGCTGATAAACGTCTCCCCCGCTTTGATTTCCTGTCTCAGGCAAGAAATCATTCATGAGTTTCATCAGCCTCTCAGCCGTATAAATCATGGCAGCACCAGACAGCGGGGCTAGCATTAGACGAGCCCTGTCCGGAAAGCGCCAGGACTAGCACCAGCTCAGGAAAAAAAAAAAAGTCATGTGACTAAAGGTTAAAGGACGACGCTGTCGGCATAATGAATGTCTCGTCCTTCTTTGGTGAAACTTAAAAAAGAAGTTCAAAGCAAAAGGAAGGAAACTCGACGTGAGTGATGAGTTTTTCACATTAGCAAAACATGCTTGAACCAGAGGAATGCATGAAGAACTGAATCCTAAACCAGAAATCTTTGATTCAACGTTAACTCTATCAGTCAATCAGTGAATTAAAAGCATCAGTGAGATTTATTGGCGCTAGCCTTCACCGAGGACCTTTCTGGGCAGGTGCAGCTGCAACGATATGAAGGGACGGGGGAGGAGACCGAAAGAGGTAGAGGCAAGGAGAGTGGGGGCTTCTTCTGAGCTGCTGCCATGTCATGTACATCTCCCATAAATCTGCCACGGATAGAGAGAGGGAGAGAGAGAGCTAGCTAGCATTTGCATTTCGTCAGCGTGGCTTTTACTCCTCTTCACGCCCAACCCTGTCCCCTCAGTGATGTTTATTTTCAGCCCCCAACATACTCTGAAAGCCTGCGAAGTAATTATTTTATAAAGTTACACCTCTGCTGCCCACAGTTGGCCCACATTTGAAAAGCCAGAGCCAGTGATTAGCATTTTCAAGGCAGCGAGCCAGGAGAGGAATCAATCCGCTAACACAGGTTGGAGGGATCAGTGGATGGAAGGAATGATCCAACAAACCTTTGTTGCTTCAAATCAGGCTTAGAGCTGTAATGTTTCAGGGTTTATGAAATGATTGTCTGTTCCAAAAATGCAGTTAAAGTACCAGCTTTTGACCAGGATGTCTTCTTGTTCTGTATGTTTGCTATGTCTCCTAAAACTGGTGGCAAAGGAGCTTCTGGTTTTCATCAACGGAGGCACACTGCTGGTCACTTTACCATAAAGGCCGTATTTGTTGAATTCACAACTAATAGTGATTTTGTTGACCAGTTTTGTCTCCAGAGCTCATTATTAATTATATTAATCTTCTCCGCGCCCAAGGGTGTCACTTTAGCTTGCTATGGCTTCATATTTTTACAATAAGCAATGCTAAGCATGGAGCTAATTTTTGAGATATCTGAACTGGATTATGTTTTTTTTCTAATTTTCTTTTTTGGAGGCCAGGATGAGGTCTGGTCTGTCTGTGTATATCCCTGTGTCCATTTGCATTCTGTTACTGCAAAACATTGTCAGACCATTAATCCAGTAAATAAAACCAAAATTAAATCTAGAGGAACCCCTGCTCTAGATTCAATTTTCTCCCTGACCTCTCTATTGTGGTCCTTGAGCTTTTTTGGTGTTTGCTCTCTGATGTTTTCTAACAAACTCTTGATGCCTTCCTTCGCAGAAAATCTTGATTTAAAGTGAGATTAAATTACAAAATGTATTAAGTAATTTCTCTCTCTCTCTCTATATATATATATATATATATATATATATATATATGTGTTTTTGCTTCTGACTGAATATCATTTTACTATTTTGGGTTGCTTATTATTGTCACTATTGGTGCTCCATATTCAGTTCACTTCTTTGTTTTGAGTTTAGATGTTATTTTATCGTTTATCTTCTGTCTTTGGCCAGTCCATCCTGTCTTATTCCCACTCTGGTAATGTCTTTGTTAATCTCTCTCTTTCCCTCAGGTTCCCTGGTCCTTCACAGCTGTGTTTTGATTTAGCCACACCTGGTTCCCACGCCACTCATCAATCCTCTTCCCTGCAGTTCCTTCCCTCTTTGCCAGGTACTTTTGTTCCTCTTTTTGTCAGTATCCTCCATGCAGGTTTCGCCGTTTTTGCTCGGTCCTCTCAGGTCACAGTTCCACCTCATCAACGTGAGGCTGCTAAGTTCTATCCTAGGTTTGAACTAAATAATTCAAAGAAAGAAAAAAAACAACACAAAAATACCAAAAGTTCATAAGTTTGACGAGATATCAAACTTAAGTAAAAAGTATCGGTATTGGCAATATGGGTCAGATCGATACCCGAATTTGCAGTATTGCACGCCTCTACTGAACACCGACTCAGCACTGAATACAGGCATGTAAGACATGTTTTTAGATTCAATTCAAGACATTTTCAAACCTCCACTTCTGTTGGAGTTTGTCAAGTATTCTTTCAATTTGTAATAAAAGATCTTTTACAATATGTGTGGAAATTAAAATCAAAGATTACAACTGTAGATAATTATGACAAAACTATTCTAATGTCAAATCTTTTATATATATATATATATATATATATATATATATATATATATATATATATATATATATTTCATTGTTGCCAACACTGAGCTAATCTTCATGTTTCTGCTGTGACAGAGAGAGAGAGAGCACAGATGAAACGAGGACAATGGGACTTTCTGATGTAAAAGGTTATACATGTAATTCCTATGAAAACATCTGCATGAATGCAGGCGCATATAACTGTACATATAACTCACACGCAAACTCGCAAATATCTGTTGGAGCTGCTTGCCGGGGCATGTTCACCCGAGCCGTAAAAGTGAAGACAGAGAAGGGCAGAGTGGAGCTCATCGCGATTTTCAGAAGTTATAAATAGAGGAAAAGCTAATAAACATTTATGGAGCAGCTGTAAATCGCAGCGAGTTCTGCTATCCTCACAATGTCATTTGAATGCCCTTTAGAGATGAGGCCATTACTCACCCAGGCTCCCACTGCGTTTTGAGCCGGTGGCTCCCATTGGCCGCAGCTCCGGGGGTCGTCCAATCAGAACGCCGATTGTGGCTGCCTGTGACATTCACCGGGTTCTGGGCGTCCTCACCATGACATCATGATGCTTGACCATTAATTTATCTGCGAGGTGTGAAATATAGGGTAAACTAAATGTTATTATCTCTTAAACATGTCAGCGTTAAAAGAAAAAAAAAACATTGGTGTGTTTGTAGGAAATGGGATTTGTTGCCTTGTTGGATCTTATTGTAAGATCTAGTTTTAGAGTCTCAGCAAATTAATGTATGAGCTAAACGTATAAGAGAATGCAAGACGAATTATTTGGACTGTAAAAGCTGTTTCATAAACAGGGTTCAATGACTTTGACCTAAAATTAAAATATTTTCAATGATCCAGAAGTTAGAAAATGACTGAATGTCTATTCAAACTGAGGGGAAAAAACCTTGTTGTAACCTCTTAATAACAAAAAACTTAAATACATATTTTAAAAGCTGCCTCTTTGACCCAAAATTAAAATATCTTCAATGATCAAGAAGTTAAAAAAGTGAAAGTCTGTTCAGACCGATGGAATTTGTTTTAGCCTTGCCAAACAACAAAAAGAATTAATATTTTTTTAAAGTCTTGTCACATTGCTTACGTAATGTTTCACACCTACAAATATTACACTGTAAAAACAATGAGACTTGAAGACAATTTCTCACATAAAGTCTGATTTTTTCTGTGTCCGCAGGCTGAAGCAAATGATGGCGGGATTGTTTTCTGGCTGCTGCAACGACTCCTGAGCAGTGATGGAGTGTGTTATGTTTTAAAAGCTAATTAGCGTCACCAGCAGTATCAGCAGCCATCAATCTCCAGCTCAGTAAATAACCAGAATGGACCAAATAACCAAGTTTGGCCAATGACTGGGGTTGCAATTCTCGTTGCTAATGGTGGTCATTAACCTCTCGATGGCTAAATAATAGCATCTTAATTAATTTGCTTCAAAGACAAAGTTTGCAATAGAATTTAATTATATTAATGGCTGGAAAGCCACAAGGTGGACGGCAACAAGATTGGGAAACAAATACGGAAACTCAGATGAAGTTATAATGTTCGTATTCAAATGAGAGAGTCATGCGCTAATCGTTGTGTTGGGTTTAATTTGACTGACCTCCACAACTGGGCAAAGGGCTCGTTTGTCAGACTATTGGACTATTGTACAAAATGGTAACCAATGTTGTTGATGGTTTCCATGAATTATAACATATTAGTCAGATTAACAATGAATTGTGAAAATGTAATGACATTAGCTCTGTAGCTTTTTTTCTCTCTTTACGAAAAGCATCTGAAGACCAAATTCAAGCTTTCCATGTTGTGGATGATGCGTCTCACTGTGGTTTACAAAAAGGGCTGGGCGATATGGACTAAAAGTTTTATCACGATATTTTGTGGTACCATTGTGATAACAATAAAAGTAATGAAAAGAAATATTTGTTACAACTTTTTTACGTAACTTTTACTGCGGCTGTATGTCACAGCATTTAAAGCCCCGCTAACTTAAATCCTCTTGAAAAATATTAAATTTGTAATACGCGTACAGAAGTGCAATATGTATCACTAAACTGCTCACAGTATTTGCATTTTCAAATTTATTAGTATTTTTTAATGCTTTTATTGAACAAATTGTAGATAAAATAGTAAAACTAACAATCCTGCCAATGGGGACACTTTGGGGGGATTTTTAAACAGCATTTATTGGAATTTATCATGACAACAAATCTAAATTCTTGTCATGATAAGAAATTTATCACGATAAACGATACAATAAATGTCCATGCTAGTCCCAAAGCCTTAGGAATGGCTCTGCAGACTGATAAGACACCACTGGTGTTGCTTCTATTCTTGAATTTCTTTCTTAGAGATACTTTAGCCTATATAAATGACTTTATCAGTCTAGTTCTGTTCAAATTATTTCTTTATTAAGTTAACCTTGCAATAATCCGACCTGTTTGAGGCTGGTAAAGTTGAACTCAACCTTCAAAAAACAAAAATAAATAAATAAATAAAAAATAGATAGTACCCTAATACCCAATACTACCTTTTCTTTTGATGCACAGTTTATTGTTTAACTTGTCGTTTAACAGAGTTTATCGTTTTATCTTTTGGAACTAGCTTTTTACACATTTATTTTTGGAAGACCATTTTTGGAAGACCATGATATCAAGTTAAACCATTTATATCGCCAAAATTTTAAATTCGATTGATCCACGTTTGCACCAAAACATTTCATCCTCTATGGCTGCTTCTAAACAGCTGATGTAACAGCAGCGCCTCGTTCTGTGTGGAGGACGCATCGCGGTCCACATAACGCCACACTCTACATTCCTTCAACCAAAGCACATGTTTTTACTTCCACTGGCGTTTTTTTTTTTTCTTCTTTTTTCTAGCCGGTGCCTCCATTTGCAATGACTCACGCCGACAGTCACAGCAGATTAAGGCTTATCTCAGAGCAGAAAATTTTATGAACAGCGCATGCTGTGGTTTACTATTCCCGTTGCTCTGCTGCTGACCAGATAAAGATGCCCTAATTCGGTGAATTCAGCCTCAGTCCACACGTATTAGGCCCCCGTACAACCTTATTAACGTTCAGATTCTGCTCTCCGTTCACTCTTCTTCTCCCTTATTCTGCACTCTGCCTCGCTCGCATTACTCCTCTTCTCCCTTTTAACCGCCCTCCCCTCTCTTTCTCCGGATATAAGTACAGCCAGATCTATTACTGGGCCCTGCGGATGTACCGAGACAAAATGAGAGACTTTGATTTTCTAATACCATTAGACTATATATAAGTGTGCGCACGCGTATGTGTGTGGTTGGTGCGGGTGGGCGAGTGGGAGAGTGTGGAGATCTGATGGAGGACTCAATAAGAGAAGAGCTGAGATTTATTAGTGGGACACAAGTCCAAAATCAATCAGGTGATTGAATCAGGATATTATTGGTCGTAAATTAGAGTTGTTTATGTCAGAGAAGGGAAGGAGCAGAGTAGAAGAAGACACTGAGTGCGCTGCCGACAATGGCAAGGTAAGCTTGTTGGTGGGATTATTTGATTCTTTATGACATGACTGATACATGGCTGAGTAGTTAAGTCAGAGAAATGCCCTTTTCGACAACTCAAAGCATTTTTTATGTTGTGTAAGCGTTGCACTATGCACTGTCCTTTCAAGGAACATGTGATGTTTTTTATTCTTCTTTGCCAGTTAAACCCTTCAAAAAGGTTAACCTTCAGCAAGCAACCAAATAACATCAATGTTGATGGGCCACATACAGTAAATAATGGTATAGTGAAAGCACCACCACACTGTTTCTAATGGTAGTTGTTGTCATTTTTGTAAACGTAATGGCACAGGCTAAAAAGTAAAAAAAAAAAACCTAGTGTGTGTGTGTGTGTGTGTAACACTGAAGAGTGGTTGGTCTACCAAAATTACTATAAGAGCAAATCAACAATTCATCCAGATAAGAACCATCTTCACCTCACAGTGAAGAACCTCTAACCACTGGAGGGCCTTGATCGCCTTGTTCTGAGTGAAATCGTCACAAAAGTTTTGGGATAATATGTGATGGATTAAGGAGACAAATTGGATCCTATTGGATTGTGCGTCTCCACAGGATTAAAGCTTTAGTAACATTTGTTACATCTAATGATGGCACAAGGTACGAGTAATTTTGCTTTTTCACTGAGGACCAGATTTAAAGACTTTAAAGTCTTTACATTGGCTCCTTGTAGCTCAGAGATTAGACTTGTATTAGTTTATAAATCACTGAACGCCTCAGCATTAAAATACATTAAATATTTGTTGTTGTTGTATCAACCTTCCAGGGCGCTCAGGTCTTTTTGTTCTGGTCTGCATCCCCAGAACCAGAACCAAACAAGGAGAAGCAGCATTCAGCATTCAGTCTTAAGGCCGACTACATTTTATTTAATATCTTTTCATTTCAACTTAATTCTTAGCTTTCACTTTAATTCAGTTTTTATCTTTCTCACTCCTCCTCATCTGGTGCCTCCTTTCAGATCCCATTACACCTTCCAATCCCAACTTTCTCTCCATTCCCGTCTTGTATCTATTCTTTCCCTGGTTTTCTAGGTTCCCCTTCAGTCCTCCTTAATTTCGTCTCCCCATCTGCAACCGGGTTTTATCAGTCATAGCAGGGCTGTTTGTCTATCAGTTACAAAGGCATACCTCTGCCAAGAATGAGATAACAGAGGAGGAAACCATGCGATGGCTGCTGCTTTCTCATCTTCCCCTCTCCTTTGTCTGTTCTTCCTCTTAATCTACCTTTGTTTCTCCCTCTCAGTTGATTTTTCTTGCCCTCTCTCACACACCCAAACTTTTTTCTTTTTCTACTGTTGTTTCTTTGTTTCTTCTTGTTTGAGCCCATTAATCCGCTGAATCAGACATGGATCAGAACGCTGCTCTGGCACAGAACCTGGCTGCAAAACGCACACACACATTTGCGTGGCTATCTTTGTGGGGATTTTCCATTGAGTTCCATTCATTTCTACAGCCTAAACCTTATCCTAACCCTAACCATTACACACCTAGCCCCAACCAAAACTCAATTCACACCTTAGTCCTAAACCTGACTCCTGACCCAAAAACAGGCTTCGGTCCCCACAAGGAGCAGTGGGTCCCCACAACGTAGTATGCGTCAATGTTTAAACGCACAAACAAAGGTAGTGTGCGCACACACACACACACAAAACTAACGTGTGCACAAAAATAGAGAAAAGTTGTCTGAACAAATACAAGTCCAAGAGCTGTACACATGAAAAGATGCATACAAACACATAAACATGCTTGCAGTAATCAAATGCCCTCCCAAACTCTCCGCCACACACGCACACACACGCGCAGGACTGCCATCCATCCATCTTAGCTCCTTGATTAGATTAGGCATTATTAATGGAGGGCCTGTGAGCCGAGCAGACAGTGGGGTCATGCTGAGTTTAATCCCATTCTCAGATAACTTCATTTGGCTTGATGCGATTGTTATTGCCCCAGTGCTAGATGTTTATAGGAAACAATAGCCCTCATAACACATCCAGACATCCTATTTAAAGAGGGTCAGCCAGGGGCGCTGGATGCAGCAGCTCCTCTTCCCGCTGCACGCAGTCCGGCGTTGTTGCTGATTTAAGGACCTGGCCGTTTCCCATGCCTCGACGAGAGGGATTAATGGGCATATTGAGAAGTATTACCTTTGCAGAGTAAGCACACATACGCCATAAGCCCGCGTGTCTTACTGTACAGGGATAGGCGAGCGAAAGCGAAGGGAGCTGTGCTGGAATTTTGTGATAATCCAGATCATGGGTTCTAGTGAGCAGTAAATCGTCTTTTATTGGTTTGTCACAGGGAGTTCGCTTACAAAGTATAAACATTAAGCATGGATGGCTTAACTTTAAAATGGGTGGTAACCGACAAGGTGAATAAAGCTGTCTGAGGTGGCTTGATAGAGAGGAGAAGAGGAAACTGAATCGCACGCTGCATGACGAAGGAGAAAGCAATTAAACTGGAAGAGTGCACTATAAAGAGGAGGGTATCAGATATTCACCATTAAAATGATCCAAATTGCAATCAAGCACACAAGTTTCTAAATGTAATGTTAAATAATGATAAAATTTTAATAACGAAGTAAAATTTTTGTCACACATCAAGGATAAACGTTCTGAATAGTATTTAGGAGCAGATGTTGAATCGGTTAGCTTCCATATTCATTTGTTGTGTCCAGACAATGTCTGATCCAGTTACAGTTTAACTGTAATGCCTATTATTATATGACATTATAAATGAATAAATCAGAAAGTAAGAGTCTTGGGAACTTGAACAAAAACCTGTGGTAGAAAAGGTTTTTCTGCTGGAGGAGGAATTTAAGCTGCCATCCAGCTGTAGCCACATTAGCAACAGCGCTAATGCTAACAGCAAGTTGAGCTTCTTAAGGCTGGTTCTGTTATTGCTAGTTAATGACACGCCTTTGCAGTGGTGTATTCTATTATTAGGATAGACAGAAAGAACTTGTTCACTTTTTATTGAGGTGTTACGTCTCAATTATCTCAGCAATAATATTAATACCAAAGCGAACCTTGCTAGCACTTTATGTCAATGGTAAACTTAGGACATATGCACTAAAAAAAAATTATTTGTAAATATATTTTAAACATTTGTTGTAATTTCCCTCAAGTTTTTTTGTTTTTTCCTGTTAAACCAACATTTCAGCTTAGAAATATTTACTAGAAATCAACCAAACTGCAATCATTTTAATGGTCACATTCTGCTTTATGAGTGCATATAATATTGGTTCTTACATTAGTATAGATGGATGCATAAAAACTGCTCTAAATTCATATTCAAGACAAATTTATGACCACCAACCACATAATTTTATGCAATTTTCCTTAAGGAAATGGCGGAGCACACAAATGTCAAAACAACATATCCAACTTCCAAAACCAAATTCGGTCATCTCAATTTTAACAAGGGAAAGAACATTTAGTAAAGGAGATGATCGGACCATGAGCCGGGTTTCATGTTCCAACATTACAGACCATGTAAGAGCTGCTCCTTAGTTTTTGCTTTCAGTTTTTTAGGCCAAAGCAAAAAACCCTTATATAAATAACAGCACGTTAAAAGTTACACCTGCTGACATTTCAGTTAGAGCCTCTTCAGAGCTGACGTAATGCCTTTCAGCCTGAAATCAGACGGTGGTAAAAAAAAAAATCAAGGCAAAACAATGAAAGGAGGACTGGAATCAACCCAAGAGCTCTTAGGCGAAAGCTTATCTTGTATCACGTTGCCGTTCTTGTTAGTGTTAGCCTGCTGCTGACGGACCACTCTGTGCGGGTGGGTTGGTCATCGCCAAACCAGAAATGGAGGCCCCCGCAGATCCAGTTTCCTTGTGATGGATGGTTCTGGCTAGAAACTGGCAGCGGATCCCTGTTCATTATATGCGTGCTTCATGGAGTGCTGTTGTGGATCGAGACTACAGCTCAAACCAGACAGAGAATTTTTATCTGAACACCTGCAGCACTGCGGCTAAAAACATGCAAAAAGAAACCTTTTAAAAATGCGTTGGGCCTTTGTCACAGTAAAATAAATGAAACCAAAAATAAAATCCAAACCTTTTCCAATTTTCGTTAAGCTCAACAAGCCTGTATTTAGTGTTTGAGACTTTAATTGTGAAGCAAGGAAGGAAGTTGTTGTTCAGTTATTTGATGGAGCAAAGTCAATTTCAACAGCGTTGAAAGATCCTCCCCAACTCCCAAACTGTTTGTGTTAACATTTTGTGTCCCCAGGAGAAAAAAACAGAGAGTAATGGTTTGTAATTGTTGAGAGAATCGTTGTGTAGTAACCATCATTTGGTAATTAGGGTTAGCAGCTAAATGCTTAACAAGCTAGGTCTTCTTTTAGTTTAGCCAAAGCGAAACCCTAATCTTGAAATGCAGTTCCTGAGAACCACCTTAGAATTGAACAAACAATAAAACACAATCTCTTTCCTACGCTAAAGACAAGAGAACATGCAATTTGCAAAGTAAACGGGGGAGTAAACAAGAAAACAGCTACAAACCAAAACTTGCCTTTATGGTCAGATAAAAAAATTAAAAAGTCAAATGTGGAAAATGATGCTGGATAGGTACATATCTATATAATTATATCATAAAAAATTGAATAAAAAGGCTTATTGTTGGTAAATTGCAGCAAAATTATCAATGTGAAATTATGCTAACGTAATAAAATCTGACTTTATTTAGCAGGGTTCCAACAACTGTTGAACTGCAACAATCAATTATTTAGAAAAGAAGTGTTTCACCTCTAAAAGCTCCTACACTTACATAATGCAGATCAGATATGTTTTATAATAATACTTCATATAAATAACAGCAAAATGTAACATTTTAGAACTTCACGTAAGCAAGTAGTTTCACATCTTTACGCCCTGGCTACAATCATTTTCTGCTTATGTCCTCTTTTTTACAAAAGAGTCCCAACCCACCAGAAAGATAAGTTTTACCTCCAGTACTGCCATAGACCAAGGAGTGTAACCATCAGCCCTCCTCTTGCCTCTTATGTTTTTAATGTCGATGTATAACAAAATGCTAAATTAGCTGAAATTCTGTAACAAGAAGGCAACTACGGAAGAGACGAGAGTAATTTCTGTTCCTGTGACCTTGTACACAAGCCCACTTCACCTCGTTGGTGCCTTTGTTCTTGGCAGTAATAAAGTGACCCTGGCTCTGATGTACATGCGGTGGTACAAGAGAGGGGGAGTTCTGGTTTCTCCTCACACACGGTGCTGCTTGCTAGCAGCAGTGTCCAACCCTTGGAGCGCTGCAGGAGAGCAGACTCACCACGGACCGCGCAAGCTGTCGGGAAACCCTCGGCGGTCATAATGAGTTCGTAGCGTAATGCATCACGCTGCCGGTGCTATTGGAAGTAACGGCGTGCTGGGCCCATAGCAGACGTAAGGAAAGTTAATCACTGACTCACAGGCTAATCTCCAAAGTTTTTGTTCTCTTTGATAAAGGAGGAAAGGTTTGTAGCTGTGGAGACAAGAGGTATTTTGTCAAAGATTCGTACAACAGCTTAGCCATTTGTTAGTCTTCACAGGTTGCTGCATCTTTTTCTCAGTTGCAATCCAGACTGGAGCTGAGATGCAGTATGTCTCTGGAGACTTTCCTAGGTACATTTAACATCTAGAAGCGAATATGAGGCATCAGGTTGAGGAACTAGGCCTGCCAAATAAAACTTTGCTGGACAATAATTTGTCTCAGTAATTATTGCGATAAATGATAATGTTTTGAGACCATTTCCTTGGCAACATGTTTTAGAAAAATATATACAGGAAACACTCTGCTGCTTTGATTTTGATTATGATTTATGTATAACATTGTGAAGGTATAATACACTTTTTTCAGTCTAAATTTTGTGTTCTCTCCACTGACAGGAATTTGAATATTGTTTATTTCTTATTTGACAAAGCGCAACACCAAAAACAATCAATAAAATGGAAATAAAAGCCAGACACTGGCCAGAAACCGGATAAATTACAGTGCCTCTGTAAACAGAATTGCCCTTCAAAGTATATTAATCATCAGAATATAACTTATCGAGCTCATTTTAATTTATCATTAAATTGGTAAATTGCTCAATGCGACACTCCTGTTTCTAACCCTAAAGAAGTCCCATCAAACAAGCTGATGTTGGCATTCTCAAGTTGGCAAAATCCAAACTGAGAACGCTTCATGATCTCAAACTACACCTTGCATTCAGGCGTCAACTTTTTCACCTAAATTTAATGCACAAGCTGTTCTGCGAAAGTTGCCTTGCCGTTCTGGCCGACTGCCAGCTTGATCGCAAGCGAATTTGATAACCGTCCTACTTTTATGTGCGGCGAGCTATAACTGATAGTTTTATACCGATCATCGGCCGTAAAGCTGTCATCGACAGTCCGGGGGCTGCCAGAGGTCGCTTCCTCATGTCTCCCTCGACTCGGCCTGCGGTTTTGTGTGCAAAACAAACAGCTGATAACAACTTACCCGCTGATAAAGGAGCTGCGTTTTAAACTGAAAGGGAAGTCAATAATGACACTTTAGAGTGATACATTACAGTGTTTGCCCTGCTGGGAGTGGAGATGATCTCAACACGGCGCTGATTACAGTACAGAAAGAGGACCCTGTTTGGTTTCTGTGTGTCTCTTTGTGAACAAGAGGAATGGCGCTCCGCTCCACGGGGAACTTTCTTCTAGCATTGCTTGGCGATGCAATGCGTGTGGCGTTTTATTGTATTAATGCGTCTTATTGGTATTTATGTGGTGTATAAATATAAATGAAGTTTATTATGACATTCCTGTGCACATACACAGCAGGTAATTGTGCGTTTTAGTGGCATATGTGTGTGTTGGACCTGGAAGCCTGTTGTGTGTGTATTCATGGAGCTGAAGAGGAGCATCAGCCTAAGTGGCAGGCTCAATAATGGAGCTGGGGTGAATAATTCATACCGGGATCGGAGCTCCAATGAGGATATCAAGCATCGCGCATTAATTTGCTGCATGAGAAATGAGGTCTAAGTTATGCCATAGTGCTTCATTGGCAGAATATTTCATGTGACTAAACTATGTTCGTTACTGGAGAGAGTTTGGCTGAGAATTGTTTTGCTTTTTTTTTGTCCCCATTTTGTCCTCCAGTATAACAAAGTCACGTTAATTTTGGTTGAATCAGCTGTTTGTCTGACCCGTCTCTTGTCTGCCTCCAGGTAACTCAGCAACCAAGAAAATCGTAGACAATTGTGCTCATTTAAAATCAAAATGATCTATAGAAAGTGACACTGACCAAAGAAAACAGGTGATTCAAAATTTATTTCACTTGTAACATGGGGAAATGTTATAAGTGAAAAAAACATGAATTATTTTCTTTGTGACTGTAAGGTACAAAATGTGAAAAAGTTCAAGGTGTTAATTTTGGAAGGAGTTTAAGAATGTCTTGACACCTCATAATCCAGTAACATTTTGTAACATTTTCACCTGGTGAGGTTGGTTTTCACACTGCAACTATGTCAAACCTTTGGAAAACTCTGTTCATCTCCCTGCCTGTGGTGGCGCTGCACCAAAAAATACTGAAGGAATTGACACGAAAACCTCTGAAGAAGAAACTGAGAACAAAATGTAAACAAATGGAATCAGATTTCAGCAGTTGGAGGATTTCTCATTCGTCGTTTGGATAAAAACCACAGACCATTTCTCTGCTAGCAGAAGACTCACAGGGTTTTTTTGTTTGTTTTATTTACCCAGAATGCCCTGCGCTGTAGTCAGCTTCCTGTTTTTGGAGCAGCCTCCCGTCCCAGACATAGGTTTCCAGGCGACCAGAGTTAGCTATTTTGGAGTTTGACTGCGCGTTCACACCTCCCCCGCCAAATAAACTAGAGTTTGATTAAAACGAACTAAACAGGGCTGTTGTGAATGCAACCCAAGATGATTTGTCTGGTTGTTGCATGTTCCTCTCTATCCTGTGCGTTTGGATAAAACAACTGAGCAGCCACGCTTGTCTGCTCAGATCTCCCAACTTTTACATCTCACAAACAAGTGATCACACAAATCCATTAATCATCTTCCGAATAAGGTGATCCATTGTTTGAAGAAAACCGCATCTAGATGCGGTTTACAAGTCTATATAGAGGCATGTTATGTGGAGGTCTATTGTTGTGGAATGGAGGAAATGAGAAGACATGAATATTGCATTAGAGCTTTGTTATGCTCAGGCTCTGGACTCTCCTAATGGGGCACTTTACCAACTTGCTATATCCATTAAATGAGAGTACCATATGTGAGTGGATGTGCTCTGAGTGAGTCTGAGTGTGAGTGGGATGAACAACTGAGCCTTTATTTACGTTGATAAGTGATGTGCAGCTTTTTTTTTTCGTCTTCTCCTTCCTGATCGAGTCTCTGTGTTTTGTGCGTGACGAAATCTGACCATTCTGTGGGATTTATTAATAACCTAAACAAACGCTCTTAGAATAATGCCTTTAGGCTCGTGTGAAAAAAGCAAAATAAATGTGGAGGAGAAAATAATTTCCTTCACATCTCCACCTGTGGAGGAACGTCACACGGCGAACCGCGATGGTTCCCAGCGCTTATCTCCTGAGATAACAGCGATGGCTGTTTGTTTAACGACTACAGTGACCTCTCAGTTGTTGCTTTTCGTTTTTTTCTTTTCTTTTCCCCCCTCTCTTTAACTTTTCCCTTGTGATCAAGGTTGTGAAACTCGATACCCCCGGTGCACTCTGTTTTCACCTGGTCGTCACGGTAACACAAAAACACCGGGCGGTCGTGAATGAAATTCCTCCGTGTCATCAATCATTGGCCGACAAAGACGGGATTGTTGTGGCCTTCTGGAAGGAGAGGTGGGGGAGAAGGGGAAGGAGGTGGGTGGGGGGCTGCTGGCTGAGGTTGAGGCAGGGTGCTTTGTGCGGTCTGGACCAGCAGGCCCTTAGCTGAGACCTGGATGTTTGCACTGCTTCTCTGACCCTGGCACTGATTCAGTTTCTCAGTTCAGAGAGAGAGAGAGATAGACTGTAGACTGAAGTGAGGAGTTGCACTTGAAATAAGTAGTTTGGGTTAGTTGAATTTGGGGCTACAATTTAACAATTAGACTGGAATAAGTCAAGAAATGCTGTTTTCTTTCATCACTCAAGGAAGAAATGCAAAACCATTTACAAAGAATGGGCCGTCCACTAATGCGGATGTTTTTTCAAAAACTAAAAGGAATGTATGATTTTTGCCAACCCTACCTGGAGTAGATACCCAGAGAAGTCTCCCCCAAATCCAGGCCATCCAACGCAAATACAAAAATCTCCATCGTTGATCCTGCGGGGATCAGTTAGCATCCTAAATGGTGTATCCTCATTACAGAACAACAAAGATGAAACACACCTGAAAGCCAAGGCTCTGAATTTACCAATTTGTCTGTTACACTGAGATGTGCGATCCCGGGTACATTTATTTAAGAGTGCATACACATTAGTTCTCTTTAATCAAACTAGTTTTTTTGCCTAGACGGTCAGGTTCAATTGAACTCTGATGCGAACCAAAAAAAGCAAACTCCGGTTCACCTACAATCTTAGGTCTCGGTTCGGTTGAAGTGAACTCTGGTGTGGTTTGAATGCATATGTGAACGCCAAGCGGACCAGAGACCGCTCCGAAAGCAGGAAGCAGACTATAGTACAAGGCATTATGGGTAAATACAACCAAAACAAATGCAACGGTCTAGAGCTAGCGGGAGAAATGTTTTGTGGTTTTTTGCCAATGACAAAAGAGAAATTCTACAACCACTAAGATCTATATTTTGCTTATATTTCATGAAAAATGAAGTTGTGCTGAGTGTCTTCTTCAGAGGTTTTCAGGCCTCTTCCTTAAGTGATTCTTGGTGCAGTGCCACCACAGGCAAGGATTTGAAGAGGTTTTTCCAAATAGTTTGGTTTGTTTGACACAGTTCAGTGTGAAAGAAAACAACAGCTGCTGGAAATGTAACAAAATTTGCAATTTGTGTCCGAAATCGAGCCAAGTCTGTGGACGATCAGGTGTGAGACTTGAAACCAACCTAATATCTAAAGCCAATTGGTAATGAAATACATTCTGCCTGTTGGAAATTCTCAAGACTCAAGAAAGCACAAAATAAACCTCCCAGAATGCACTGCACGACTAGAGTGTTATTCTTCAAGTTGTAACAATGACATTTCCCGTAGACACACAGCCGGGGTTGTTTTTGTCTGTGGTCTACTCAACGTCTCCATTTGCTTTTCTTAATACCTCGACAAAGAATAAAAGTCGGCGTAACCCTGGTGTCTCTGCTGCTTTAGCTGAACTTTGACTCAAACACTGCAGAGGAAAGAAGCACAGAAACTGAATGATAAACACACAGACTACTTTCCAGCAGCGGCATCCAAATCCAGGAGCTGCTCTCCCTCTGATTTACAGAAGGCAATATGTTCATGCTTCCTTGTTTTCTCCAGCGGGACGTCTAGCCCCGACAGTAAATCTCTATCACCAATACTCTTCCATATGGCTGCATGAAAATTTCATTGCAGTGAGCCTGAGGCTTAGGAGCCTAGCTGGTGCAGAACAAGTGTGTATGTGAAGTTTCTCAGACGAAATCCCATCACGTTGGCTGGCTTTGTCACTGAAGTCGCTGGATTTGCATGAGCATGTCCCTCTGTGAGTCTCTGCTCTTTGTATGTTAATATGTATTAAAAGCTGGTTAACAGTAATTAGAGTTTTAGCCGCACATCATGAGGGAAATTTAGCATGGAGAATTAAGCAGCATGTTCTTTATGCCAGACAATAGCTGAGTTTAGACTTAAAATTGTACAAATTGACATTAAGAAAATAAATTCGCTAATGAAAAAAAAAGCAATTAAAAAAAAACAACAAACTCAATTTTTCATTTAAAGCTTTTGTGCTAGGATGAAGTGGTTTTTCGAAATTAGTTTATTTCACAAACACTATTTTTTTTCTTTTTGCATCACACTATTAATGTGATCAATAGCCGGATGTTACTACTGGCAGAAATGACAAAGAAGATGACAGGAAGTGGTCGGAGGATGTTTTCTTAATGACTTATCGCGTGTGATTTTAACTGCATTTCTTTTTTTAATGGAAATGTTTTAAATTGCAAAATTGTGTTTTTTTCAACTTAGTGGAAGTTTTATGCATGTTTGTAGTGGAAGAGCAGCTCATTAGGTTTTTATACGTGTGTGCATAAAAACCTCTTTGGTGGATTAGAAACCCATTCAAGATTTTATTTTAAAAATTATCCCCTTAAAAGCTGATCCTCCCAGTTGTGCGGAGAATGCATTCATATGTCTTTGCTGCAGGTTGATTAAAGATCTGAGTCTATTGTAGCTTGATGTTAAGTGAGAGAGATGTAGAACTCAGCACTAAAACAGCTGAACCGGGTTCTGTAGGTTTTATCTTTTTGTCAGTCTGTCCATTTGAAGAGATGGTGTCCAGATTCATTTCTAAAGTAGAGTGTGGTGAAGGATGGTGGAACTTAAATTTAGCAGCTATTTTCTCTATACAACTTGATTTAAATAATCATATGACAATAGATAACAGGGCAGATACTTTATTAATTTGTCTGATGGCAGGCAGTGATCTGATTTATTTGGAGCAAAAAAATGGGTGATCAAAATTATAACAATGTTGCTCCACTTGCTCCACTGTTTGTGTTTCTTTTAAAATTTCACAATTTTGTCAAAAGAGATTATTTTAAATAATTTTCATCATTTCCAAAAGATTATACCACAAAAAATAGTAAATATGACACCACTCTCCTTGTAAACAAGAAATACGCAGCTAAGCGGGCCAGTCACGATGGCAAATTTTGCTGGACGATAAATTGTCCCAGAAGTAATCGCGATAAAAGATAATGTTGTTTTGAGACCATTTTCAAATAATATAATGCTAATGGCATAATAATGCAAGAACATGTTCCCGAAGATCAATAAACTTAAAATTCTAGTGAACATTCAACACTGGAACTGGAAGACATTTTAAATATCCAAAAATTAAATCAAAAAACAACAGAAACAACAACAAAAAATCTCTGTAAATAAAACTGCGATTCAAAATAAGGGCTAAGTGAGACCAAAGCACCAGACTGAATATTTTGGTAAAAAGAGAGAAAAGAGAAAAACAATAAATGATGCAAATGGAAATGATTGACTTTTAATTTATCATGCCATTAATTTATTGCTTATTGCAACAGGCCTGCAGCTAAAATTTTCTTACTGTCTGATGATGAGTAATTTTTGTGGAATAAACTTGATTTTGTGTCTGCATGTTTTCAATCATTACAAACAAGATCCAATGAAAAGTCATTGACAATCAATCAATCAATCAATCAATCAATCATCTTTATTCTGGTCCATATTACATATTACAGCTTAATCATAAAATCCAACACCTCAGTGAAATCAAACCAATTTGGTGTCAATCAAAACTGTTAGATGCACAAACCAGCATAATTAATTTAAAAATCAATTTGATCAGATTTGTTAATAAAATTAACAAATCCAGAGGTGAGATGAATCTTCCAGAAGTCACCAGATATCATTTAAAAAAATCTTAAAAATGATATCTGCACAAATGACATTTCTTGCTACACAAACGTTTGACACAAATTTTAAGAAGGTAAGGAGGCACTGGGCCGCAGGGGGCCAACTTCACTCAGGTGAGTCACACAGGAATTTTACATTTTCAGGCGTTTCTAAATGTTCATTATTGCCATTCATGGCAACAAGGGGTTTTTGAAAGAGGCAGGCCCACAGCATCTCAGATCCACCACCATACTTAACCACTGTGCACACTATGCTTTTCCACATATTTATCCATTGTTTCATACCAAATCCACCTGGAGGTTTTACTACAGGAAAGCTTAATTTTACTATAGTCACAGTACAAACATGGCAAATTCATGTTTATACATTTTTCCCTTTAGTTATTATTAGAACAAACGCCTCATTTTCTGGAAAAATTGGAGAAAATTTAGGAAGAAAGAAGGTCTGATGACTCATGACTATGTTTCCGACATGACATCCATTTCATGTTTGCCTGTGCCGACTGCTACACTTTCAAAGTTTTGAAGGATGAATGAAATAAACGTGAATCATAATCGGTGAGGACCGTCTGACAAACAAAACCACCTTTACCTCCAAAACACGCCCTGTGCAAACAAAGTTTCCCTTTCTCACCCAAAGCAGCAACATGTTCCTTAAAACGGCCAGGAGCTAAACCAGCGTGCGTTAAAGCAGCTTCCATGTTCGGCTGCTGCAGCTTTTCAGGAAAGCAGCCACACTAGGGGTCACTGTTGTAGTTCGAGACGACTCCGCTGATGAGCAGAGGCTCAACCGCAAGCATTCATTTCATTTGCCCTTTTTACAAAAACTTCATATACAAACCACTAATTGACGCCATAAATTACCCAGAAGCTGCCGACAGACACTTGAACAATCTTAATGTGGAGAAAACCTTTAGCTGACTTTTTACATAAGGTTTAAACTGTCATAAAAGATAACCGTCTTCACTTTACTCACTATTTCTGTTTTTCTTATGATATTTCTTGGTTTTCTTCCTTTCTTCAAGTGTTTCCCCCCCAACACCGTTGCAGTTGATGCAGTTTTATATTTGGGGTTAAAACGAGCATTGTTCCATTTTTACACACATACTTCTTAGAAAACAAAGGAAGTATAAATATACCAACGTTGCGTTACTCACTATGGAGCTGCGGCTGCTTTGCTGTGAAATCCATCACCTGTGATCAATCATTTATGCGCTCCATCTGCGTCCGGGGCATTTTCAGTTAACAGCAACACACCACAGGCTTCTGCAACACCGTTTACTTCCACAGAGGAGCAACTTCTCAGATGGAAACCAGGGAATTTTGTCCCAAGACTTGAACTGCTTCATTCTGAAATGATTTCAAACTGATATGCATTTCAGCATGTGATTATTCCATCAGTGCCAGAAGAGTCCCATTAGATTTATCCAAGTAAAAAACATCTATTTGAACAAATGGCAATCATGTTTGGGCAGCCAAAAATATAAGATCAAGTGAGTTTAGTCCAAATAATCTGACCGTGTCGACTGTGTGCACAGGGTTGGGCTTTAGTACTCCAGGTCAAAGGCTGGCATCACACAGCATATGAAGACAATAACGCATCAGATTGTGGGCAGAAGAAGAAGAAACAACCCTGATAATATGTCATAAATAAATACGGTGAGGAAAGATCTGTGTTTCTGAGTGTTGCTCATTTCAGTAACAGGATCAACAAGGATTCAGAAACTGATGATCTTCTTTTTCTCTTCTTTTTCTCTCACTAGACGGTGTATGAACCGGCTCGTTAAGAACTATGAAAACTACGTATGTCTGAGTGGAACGTGGACATTTGGCTATAAATATGAATACGGGTTATGTGTATGTTTGCTCTTTACATCTCGGAAGATAACCTGAGCAGGAACTCAACTTTGAACTTACTACCGTTTGCTTCAATCAGATTTTAGGATCTATTTGTTGAGACACAGCGACGGTTTGAGCCGATTCCTTTTTTTGTCCAATAATATTTGTCCAATTATAAGCACAAGTGGCTATAATGAAAAAAAGTCTAATGTTTTGCCAACATTACCGGAATACTTTTATGAACGATCACCCAGACTCTGACTACTTTGGTAAAGTAGGATCCTCTGATCTGGAATTGATTTATGTCCAAACTAATTTATTCAAAAAGGGGCAGGGTTATGAACAGATGGACACTAGATGGGGCTGGAGCACATCTAGCACGTCTATCCTTTTTCCTCTGGACAAAAATCGTGCCCTTCTAAAATCTTTTTTTTTTTTCTTTTTGCACAGTGCAGTATGTGTCTGTATCATAAACCTGCTCTGGTTCAAAGGCCAAATGAAGCATCAGGTCACTATTATTTTTAATTTGCCAATTTAATTTGTACACAAAGAATGTGATTTTAGAATTCCAAGTGTTATAAAAAAAAATAACGCTGATCTATTTCAATCCAAGCACTTAAATGAAAGTATGTGACAGACACTCTCAAAATTAGACAATTTCAGTACTGTGTGGAATTATCATTATAGCCCGAATGCTATTTAGGCAGTTAAGGTTCTCCATGTTGTAAAAACTCCAGTAAAAAAAAAAAAAAAAGGTTTTAGTCTGGAAGCGTGTGTAATCCTGAAATTAAAAACGAGTAGGAAACCTCGATTAGCTCAGTATGAATCCCCATGTGCAAAATCTAACATTAACAAAGATGTTTGCACACATACAAACATGGTCACAACTGAATAAGCAAACATACACACTGAGCTGGATTTTTCCTGCTTCATTGTCCCTCCATCCGTCATTTTACCAAGTAGTAATTGAAAACACATCTCCCCGAGCCCCTGGCACCCACTACAAATACAGCTCACCGGGCCTTTTTTTCCCCTCGCAAAATAAAGCGCAATAACAAATAGAGTCGAAACAACCAAAAACAGAGGATGCACGCTGTAGTTTTTGGCACAAGATGAAGAGAATGTGTTCCAGGTTCTTGGTGGAGAGCCAAATCCATTATGCTAGATTGGGGGGGGTGGAAGAAATATACATTTCCCTGACAAATGGATGAAGCACTTGTCCCTGACCGAATAATAAATCGTTAAGAGTCTGAGTTGAAGTCTAAAAGTCTATTTGTTCAGCATGTCCAATACTCTGGTTTCAATGACATTTTCAAAGCGAAGTGCACAGACAGACCAAATGGAAATGGGAATAAACAATAGACAGATTGTGGATTTCCTGAAATGACTTTAACAGAAAAAACACACAGAACTTTGCTCAAAGTATTCACTCATCTGCCTTCACTCACAAATTGATGTCGGATTGTTCTGGTAAGTCTTTCCACTAAATTTAGAAGTTTGTTCCAGGAAATTTAGGCCATTCTTCCATAAGTGAGGTCAGACACTAATGTTGGACAAGAAGGTCTGGATTAACGTCTCTGCTGCTGTTAATTGAATTGAGGTCAGAACTCAATTGAAGTTCTTCAACACTAAACTCACTCATTCATTTAATAATGGACCACACCAATTGAGCTTTTGTGGAGTCATATTGAGAAAGGAAAACTGTTCCCAGAATACCGACAGCATGAAATAGTCCATAACGTTTTGGTATGTAGAAGGATTAAAGGGGGAAATAACTTTTAAGTTTTACATCATGTTATATCCCCCCGTCAAAAACACACCTGGAGTGTTGCCTTGATTCTTTCATGTGTATTTGGAAAATCCATTAATCTCCCGTGGCAACCGCTCAGCTGTGCAAGACGTCTGGTTGGACCTAGCTCCGCCTTCCTCCGCATCTCTTCCTTCTATTACATGCTTATTTAATTATACATATTTTCAGGACAGTAAAAATAATTATAGTCATTGGCTAATTTCTTAAAAAAATATTTTTTCATTACATCACTCAGAGTGTCTAAATTTCAAATAAATCTATATGAATCATTATTGTTCATGACTCTTGCATCAGTGTTCAGTCATGTGTTGCCATTGTGTGACAAATTTCCTTCCATATAAAAACCCACATTACCTAAATCAGAGGTGTGACAAGATGCTCGGCTCAGGAGATGAAACAGGCCTTGATATTCACAAGAATGCAAAAAAAAATTTGATTTCATCAATATTTTTGCAAAAACCAAGGACAAATTTTTCTCATGTTTTTACCAATAAAAGTTTTATACTGCAAAGTGTGTATTAATTGATGTCCAATGCAGGGGTGTCCAGAGTGTGGTCCGAATGCAGGGTCGCACTGACCCTGCATCCATTTTTACAAGGGTTTTTTTGTGTGTGTGGTTTTGGGAACTGACGGTCTGACGGGACAACCACTCGCTTCCCTGCTGTCCGACCGTGACATCTACCGTGCTTCTCCTGAATGTCGTGTTAAACAGCGGGAGGGAAGGTTAATCACTAAGCTTTTTGAATTGCCTATAGTTTCATAGACAGAAGACCAAATCTATCTAATAACTTTTACTCAAAGAAGACTTTGCTTCACAGTTTTTATTCTGGAGAACTTATCAATAATTTAAGGAAAACACCAACTAGACAACTTTCCATGAAGTAGACATTACTTTGATAAGAACTATCATGACGAAATCTCATTACATCTCTACCCAAACTCCACCTTAACCTCAAAATGCTTGCTAATAGATGAACACGTGAAGGAAGTCAGCCACAGCTCAACAAAAGCTTTTATCAAATTTGTGAACTGAATTCAATTACACACACATCCTTTTTCTAACGCCTGTCACAGGTAAAGAGGTATTACGACGCACGGTGTTCACATTGACATGGAGGTACGACAACAAGAGACACTTATTTAATTGGCAGTTGAGAACGATAACACCTGCAAACTACCCACGTCTTGTCTATGTGGTAAGACTGCATTCCCTAGATGTGTGCATGCACGCATACACACACACACGCACACAGAATTGAAAACAAAGACTGATCAGTGAAGCAGAAAGAAAGAGAGAGGAGGTGGAGGAAGAAGGTGGGGGTGAAAAAGCAAGGCCTGACAGGCAATGATTGATGTTCACCCATCAAGCGAGGCCTGACACTCATCTCTCTCCCACCCTCCATTTGCAACAAAGTCACCAGCATACGTGTGAGTGCATGCGTCTTTGTGTGTGTGTGGATGGATGGGTATTTTCCAAAGTGTGTGTTGGGAAGTAAAGCCCATTCAATCAATAAAGCACGGCTCTCCGAATCGCGGGGCATTGGCCGGATTGCTGACTCAGCGGACGACGAGGCGTAGGGGAGCGCATTTCACATGTAGATTAAAATCCCAGCATGGTAACCTTTAGCGTGGGCTGCGTGTGGGCGGCTAAACAGAGGCGCAGAGGAGTCTTAGCAGCACGTAAACAAGTCTTATATGTCAAAGTGGCACGGGTGACACAGGACAGACATGTACCAGCGTTACTGAGACATATCTGCGACGTGGAGGTCGCCCAGAAGGTGAAATGCACTGAATGTTTGTACAAGTAAGTCCTGGATCTTGGAATGTAAAACATACAAAGAACAAGAAAAATCTCTCTGAAGCAATTTTAGACTCAACAGTTTGGTTTTGGTAATCTTAGTTTAAGTAACTGAAAAATCAGACACATAGAAAGCTACATTATGTAACTTTTTACAAAAATATGCTTTTTTTAACATATTTGTTAAACGTTTTATGTCTCAACAATGTAATACGAGACAGATAATCTGAAAAAAATCAAGTCAAACAGCCAAGGTTGACCTTGCAGAAGATCTTGAACATACAATCAGAGCTTCAAGGCAAAGTTTTAGATCAAAACTCAATGACCCAGTCAAGTACAAAATGTAATCCAATTGAGAATCAGTGTGAAAACAGAGTCCAGATGTTTTATTTTGAAAACATTTTGAAAACGTATTATTTTCTTATGCTTTACAATATTTTCTTGGTGTGTCACAGGTCTGCAGCTTTTGTCCAATCCAATGTTACATGACATTTTGAAAAAAAGACAACTTATAATTTTTTTATAAATATCTATTATATGTAGGTCTTTAAAGGAACCACCGTCTTATTTTAGTTTACTATTTTTTTTAATAAAAAGTCATCAAACTTTTGTAAAAAAAAAAAAAAAAAAAGAAAGAAAACAATAGAGGCATTTTCTATGTTTGTTAAAATTATCAAAAAAGCAGTTTTCAACTTAATGAATAGAAAAATAGATCTAAATACCACAAATTATAATTTCATTCACTGGATTTGTGGTTTCAACCTGTGAAAATGTTGAAGTTTGAGGAGTGTAAAAACTTTTGTAATTAAAAATGACAAATTCAGCATCACAGAGGACACATTTAATGGTTCCCCTAGCAGGTCGGGTTTGACTGGGCACGAGCTACTTGGCAGAGAAAATTGGCAAAAATGTTCAGTCTCAAGATGTTGAAAATCAAGAGAGATTTGCAGCTTATACTGCAGGAAAATGTTTTTCTATAAAGTATGGAATTAGATGGGTTGAACACATGACACACTTTTCCCGTTTTGATCTGATTTGTTAAAATAAAAAAATAGTTTCAGATTCATACGTGACAAAATGTGGGGGGGAAACTCAATGGGTATGAATACTTTTGCAAGGCGTTCTGTCTCGCATATAAAAACTACGGTTTCACCGACTACATGCATTTCAGTCTCAGCCCTCAGTAAAAACTCTCAAAGACAAGTCTTGGAACAAGAAAAAAATACAAACGAGTGTCTCGCTCTCGGAGGAAAAAACTCAGGGGCTAAATGTTGATGGAAATGTTTAATTTCCTTCCCTCCCAACAGATGCCAAAACGGGCCGCCAAGATTTCTTGATTTGCATCTTTAGTTGCTTTGTTGATCTTTACACCACATATTTGCATTCGGAAACAGCCCGAGTAATTTGACTGGGGACTCCCAGTCTGCCTTTGAGGAGAAATCTACGCGTCAGACATTGCCATACTTTTCTTTTCAAAGTAGTTAAAATGTGAAAAGGAAAAAGTGTCTAAACTATCTTTTGCGGGATAGTTTTAGCACATTTTATTGATAGCAACTGAGAAAAAAACAGTAGAAACTATCTTTGTTGTTTTGGTTTAGCATCAGGATTGGAGTTAGCATTCACATTTAGCTGACTGTTAATACTGCAGTTTTTGTAGGAGTGTGTATAACACAGCTGTAATCATCTTGAATCCTTTCTGAGCAGAAATGCTCACTCCACTAAGAAGAGTGAAGCTTTAAATTAAAACTCAATTATCTGAATAAAATGAGAGGCTACTTGGCAGATAGGATGTACAGAATAAGAAGCACTTGTCTAAATGGGCGAATTTAGCCTGTCCCTTAATTACCTTCAGAGATTGAAAGGTGAAACTGATTAAAAATGCAATAGAGGTGTGAACACACGTTTTCATAATAAAACCTTTTGTCAAACATTATCAGACCGACCAATGGAGGAAAGGGAAGCCTGTTTTGTATGACGTCACGTTTGAAATTCAGGTATAATAGGACAGCTACACCTCTGCACCAACTGAACAATCAAGCTAAAGTCAACATTCAAGAAAATTTTAACTATAAAAAGGTCAAACTACGACTGAGACTCAGCGCGTTTATTTCTGAATGCGCTGTGCTTTGGCATTATTTTAATGCGTATTTTTAATTCTATGCTGTTCCTTTAAATTATATGCTACGGCATTTAGCACAAAAGTAAAACAATAACAGCAGTTCAGATTTCCTTCAAAGAGCGAAAAATAAAGGTTTTTAGTCACAGGCTACGCAACATTCAGAATCACTTGAATTCATAAATCCTACTCGTAAACACATGATCTTAAAACTGCTTCCTCTCCGTCCTAAATGAGAGCCAGATGACACAGCAGCAAAGGGCCGAACATCGTTAGCAGCTCGGCGTTCAGCTGCAGTCAGATCCCAGCATGACCCCGCAGGGGTCACCAGCAACCACTGTGTGCACGTCTGTGTGCAGTAGGTGGGAGAATTTGTAGGACCAGGGACCCCTGAGACCCCTGTCCCACCGGAGACGCTCAGCTGGCAGGTGCGTTTGTGCATTAGCGTACAGTTGATCTGCTTTGCACATTGCTAAGGGAACCCCTTGGCCTCAGCAGTTTCTGCTTTCCTTTGCATTTTCCACGGAGTGTTTCTGCTCTGCATCTGTGTGTGAACGCGTGTTAGTCCAGCAGCTGGAGTTCCACTCAGCCCGGTCTCTCCCTCTTTATGCAGTCCTGCTGCAAATAATGAACTGTGTCTCTGCACAGTGGGAACCATTTTAACTCAAGAGCAACGCAACGTGCAACAGGAGCTAGCGCCACTTAACGGGAATTTTTTTTGCACCCAGTTTACATATTGAGGCCGCCGATTTACGAGAAACTAAAGGCAAAGCCGTCCAAACGGCGTTGCTCCGAGAGCTTGAAAAGGCAGCCAAAATCACGTGAAAGCCCCGACGTGAAATGTTTATCTGCCAATAAAGGAGCGGGCCGCAGGAAGATGGCTCGCTTCTCTGCTTCTGCTCCTCGCTTTTTCTTTTTTTTTTTTTCCTTCTTCTTTTTCCTGAGGGGGAGATTTGGCACCTCACTGTACAGCTCGGCAACAAAATTACCTCAGCCTAAACCTGTCAACAGACCATTACAGCCCATGCTGACTATTACAGGCTGGGGAGAAAAAGGCCACAGCCGCTGTAGCGAAAAGGTGTTGGCAGATATAGGCCGGAGGAATGCGGCAGCGCGGATGTTCGCTGGCCGTGTGGAGGAGAGTCTCACTTCTCCAAACACAGTTGGGTCTGTAAACCCTTATCAGCACGCTTAATGAAGCGTGCTGATCTGAGATATCAATACGGGTTGGATGGGATTTAAAAAGGAAAGAAAAAAAAAAGAGAGAAAGAGAGAAAACATTACGATAATCCAGGCTTGAAAAGTGTACAATGCGAGGAATCGAAAGTTTTGTTTATTGCCCAACTTTCAGCGGAGTGATTAATCTCTCCAGAGATGTGTTTTTTTTTCTATTACTCCCTCCATTCCAGAGGAATGAGTTAGTCTGCAATAACAACGACTCGTTTCTAGACACCTCCATTCTCCTTATCTGTGCCACGTCTGGGCAATTTTGACCTCTCCCTGACTTATTTCATCAGAAATTTATTTTAACTGTCATGCTTACTGTAAGTTAGTGGGACGTGATCTAGTGCAACATGAGTTAAGTGAGCGATAAAATCAGGAAGATGCTGCCTTAAGACTAAATACTATTAAAGGAAGTTCAATTATTAAGGCCATACATCTTGTGAGCACACAAACAGGCCCGTTTGGGAGTCGGTGGCACCAGCTGTAGCATCTTAAAACTCTCATTTCTTCTCAACTCCCTACAGTTTTCATAAAAGCCCATATTTTCAAAAGCAGAATATGTTTGAAGATAAAAACTGGCCACTATAAATTTCCCTGAAATGCGGCGGCTTTAGAAAGTATCCTTATCCCTTGAACTTCTACACATTATGTCTCGCTACAACCACAATCTATCTATTATAGATCTAGCTGACTTTCTCTAGCAAACCCATGTATGGTGGCCCAGAAGGGTCAATCAAATTCAAATTTGTTGATCCTTATGGGCCATCGTAGCTGTGAAACCTGCATGGGACAGATGTAAACTACACAGAAGAGGACAATTTTTACCAAGTAACTTACTTCAGAGGGCAACCTGGTTGCCTCCCACCTTATTTAGGAGTATTAAATGAAGTAAGCTAAATATAGGTACACACCACACTTTTCAGACTTGTCTTTGTAAAAAAAAAAAAAAAAAAAACAAAAAAAAAAAAAAGACAAAAGAATACATCATTTTTCTTCCACTTCACAGTTTGAACGTCTTTCAGGATTTTGGGTGGTATTTGATCGCACAGGTTTTATGTAGGGGTGTCGGTGTAAAAGATGTTCAGTACGAATGCATAGCACCCCTGTCAGATTAAAGTAATTAAATAAATAAATGACGTAATATTAGTCTTCCACTTCACATTTAAAAGTCCATAAAAAATACTAGTATGTCCAGGGCCGGATTTAGAAGAATAAGGACCTCTGAGCTGGAGTCAGTTTTGGTTTCTTGCCTCAGAAAAAAATTAAAAAAATAAAATAAAATATATATATATATATATATATATATATATATATTTTACTCATTCAAAGTACAGATCGTAAACACGGAGACCTACAGATTTGCAGGTACGAATTGGTGGCTGGTTGGTTTAAAACATCTGACAGACGGCTTAATGTTGGTACCACAAAGATGATACTTCTCAAATATTTGAGTGTAGTTCAAATAAATAGAAATGCAAGAAAATTTGAAAATAAATTTAAAAAACCACACCACATGTTAAATGAGCCAATGACTTTGAGTAATGTTTGTAAAACAAAACACAAAAAACTGTTCTTTGGGAGGGGCACCCCCAAAACTCGTGGCCCTGGGCAACTGCCCTGTATGCCCTTCATAAAGTCTGGCTCAGAGGTCGTCCCTAATAAAAAGTCTTCCTTCTCTAAACAGGCTCAGTTCTCTACTCACGGGCCTTCGTTTAGTCGCTTCTGTGGAAATGTAGACCCCTCCCAGCCCACCATGTCACCCCTCCCTCCCCCTGCTCTCTAGCCCCGTGAGGCAGGCAGTCATACCTGGGGGCCCATGAATGAAGCCCTCAGGTAAAGCGCTGTTGAAACAAATCTAAAGCTGCCTAATGACACGCACCGTGAAACTCTTCACAGGTCATTTACGCTGCTGACAGGCTGCTGCCATAGTTGTGCAAAAACCTCCTGCGCTCAGCCTGTTTGCGTGTGTGTGTGTGTCTGTGTGTGTGTCGGAGGCAGAAGTGGCGCAGATAGACACGCTGATAAGGGAGCCAAAGTTAGAGAGCAAAGAAGAATGAAAAAAAATCTTATGCTGATTTATTTGTGGTGTGTGTGTGTGTGCTAGTTGTATTCTGGGAAGGTAATCTTGTTGCTCTGTAGAGCTGTGTTTAGTCCTTCAGCATGGTCTCTGCATGGGAAAGCTATTAGAGGAGTTGTCTCTACTGGCTGCTCAGTGCTTTAAACATGCTTTAGTTTTGCTTTGTTTTCCTTTAGTGAAACAGCAGATGTCCCTGGAAACTTCCGCCTCATATTGATCTCCAAAATGTTCACATAGTCCAACACAGTAGTTTAAGACCATCTCTGTACTCGGCTCTGCAAAAGGAATCTCATGCTGGAGATAGACACACATAAACTTCTGATTAAATACATTGAAGTATGGTATTTAATTGTAACAAAATGTACACAAATGTGTCAAGAAGGAATAATTCTGCCAAAGAAACCTTTGAAATATTTTGTTCAAACCTAGGACAGAATTTAGAAAAAGTTTATAGAAAAATACAAAATACTTTAACGAACAGGGCAATATGATTTTGTGCATTGTTCCTAAATAAACAAAGTCCAAATCAAAAGAAAATCTCATTTGAGGTAGAGTGGAGAAACTACAGTACCAAAATAAACACAAACTTCAAGAGGAAATCTGAAACTAAAGTATCGATCTTACAACATTAGCATCGACAGGGGTGTTAGCTTCAATCCCTGGACACACCTGTGGCTAAAGCTAGCCTTAGCTAATACCTGTTAGCACTGTTTGAAGAGCAACGCTAATTTCCAAAT
This sequence comes from Poecilia reticulata, assembly GCF_904066995.2. Taxonomy (NCBI): domain Eukaryota; kingdom Metazoa; phylum Chordata; class Actinopteri; order Cyprinodontiformes; family Poeciliidae; genus Poecilia; species Poecilia reticulata. The sequence continues at coordinate 7,908,853 of NC_088844.1, read as the reverse complement.
AACCATTAACTCCTTCTCAGCTTTATTTTTAAGCTAACATGTGTTAGCTTTAGCCAAAGATCTTTTACATTATACATTTAGACAATCATTCCTAAAAATTAAACCTTTAGCCTATGTTTTTCCAAGTCTACTGTTTTCTATTTCTCAGTAACATTAAGTAGCGAGGAGGTCAGAGTTTTGTGCCTTTGATGAAACAAGATTCCAACGAACACAATTTCAAATTTTGGAATATTTTTATGACAATATTTTCACAATGGAGGTCGAGGAAAAGAATATTTTTGTTTGCCGAGCAGAGCTGATTTCCTAATAACCATCAGCTTACTCAGCCGTATTTTTAAACCATATTTCCGTATATTTATTGTACTCGCTGAAAAGACCGCTTCCATCGTTCGCATTTAAGAAAATATTCCACGTTGTTTTCTTTGCATATCAGATGACACAACACTAATCTGCCCATCACATGCTCCCATTTATCCCAAAATTGCTCCCAGACCTCTCTCCGAGGGCCCCTGTTCCCGACGCCGTTTAATGTCTCTGCATATAAAGTTCAAGCTTGCAAACTCTGCTCTGCTGGAAAACGAAAACATCCACACAAGAATAGACAGTTTAAACAGGTGCTATGGTAACATAATTGTAACTGCGGCAATTACTGCCGAATGCCCAACTAACAGCCATAAATCATTCTTTTTCCGACAAAGGGGAACGTTGTGGCGCTCCGCTCCTATCCGATAATCAGAAATCGCTCTGTGTAACGTGTGACGGCAGGGCACTGAAACGAGCCTTTCTTCTGCTCGCCGCCTGATATTTCGCTCCGAGTGCAGCGACATCACAGGGATCCTTCAGCGAGCGTGATATTGTACCTGCTCAACACCTGTTAGCTTTAGCCAGGGGTTTCATCAAATAGTTGAAATAAATACACTAGTCATCATCATAACCATAATCATAGTCATAAAAAGGAAAAAAAGAAAAAACAGGGGGCCTTTATACTGTTGCCAAATTGCCCTGCCATGTGATTTACAATCAGACTGGGGTTGGAGAGGGGGAAACCGATGGGAGCAGAGGAGGAATAAATAATCAAACACACACACCTGCGGACCACCCGTCTCTCTCTCTCTCTCTCTGACACACACCTGGGAGCTCTAACAGGCGTGTAACGGGGTGGGAATGGCTCTGAGGGAGGAACACTGACAAATTATCCCGGGATCACAAAGACCAACATTGTCCTCCCTTCCTTGGAACACAGCAGCACAGCAGGTGAGTGTAATGATAAGACAAATTAGCCCTCATATTAAAATAATCCCTCCTGTCCAATAACAATAATATTCTCCACGCCGAGGCGGCGCCTGACGTCCACAATAAGTTTCGAACAGCAACCTGTTGAAAACAGATTTGAGTGTTTTGTGAAATAAGGCCACGATGACTACTTGACCTGTCAGCAGCTCCGCAATACGCAGAGGTTGGGATAATGGGAACCAACGAGCGCCATGAGGGAGCGCTTCTGTAATGACTCCAGATCCTGAGCAGCTGGTGGGATCCCGGCAGGAGCGTCACCGACGCAGCCTGAAACTGTGGACGACATCAAAACAGCTGAAACTACACCTGGGAAAGACTAGTTTTTATTCACCAAGTTACGTCCTCGACTTTTCAGTCGGAAGGAAAATAGTATGATACAAATGCGAGATGTCTCTCATGTCTTGTTTTTAAGCTTTTAACATGGTTTTGATCAAATCTGACCAAAATTGATGTTTTTTGGGGGTGTTTCTTACGGTGTGCTCTCACCAATCCTGTCTAGTTCGCTTTAATCAAACTTTAATTTGCTTGTCTATAAAAGTCTTGTTCATTTGGGGGAGGTGTGAATCCAACTCTGATGCAGACCAAAAACGCAAACTCTAGTCTGCCTTAAAACCCTGGTCTCTGTTCGGTTCAAGTGAACCAAATTGAACGGATGTAAATGCCAAGCGTACCATAGAGCGCTCCAAAAGCAGGAAGGGGGCTACAGAGCAGGGCATTCTGGGTAAATACAACCAAAACAAACACGCCAGTCTAGTGCTAGAGGGATACATGGCTGGTGGTATTTTACCAAAGACAAAAGAAATCCTACAACCGTTAAAATCAGACAATATTTTGTGTTGCATTTTGTGAAGAACCAAGTTGCGCTCAGTGTCTTCTTTAGAGGTCATCATGTTCCCTTCAATGGTTCTTAGTGTTTTTCAAATGGTTTGATTTGTTTGACACAGTGCAGTGTGAAAGCAAACCGCAGCAGCTGAAAATGTAACAAATGTTGCAATCTTGATCCCCAATCGAACCAAGTCTACGAGACTGCTAGGTGTGAAAACACCCTGACTTTGCCAAGCAACACAACTCAAAATATGGAGGGAATCAATGTGATGTCTACAGAGAACAGATGAGGTGATGTTCCAATTGAAAATGGGATCTTTATGTTATTCTGTTAGCCTAGCCAAGCCTATAGCAACAGAGTTGGGAAATTAGTTTTACTATTGTCAAACGCCTACCAGAGATCAACATTATTTTTCCACTCCCAAATTGAAATACTAATGAGAACCTGATAATATTACAATATGTATCAGTACAAACAGGCAGTAGCAATTCCATCACCTCATTACCAAAAATTATTAATAAAATTAGCTGCCAAAAATTACATTTTAAGTTGTTGCGGCTAACTGTATTTACATCAAACAATTTTAAGGTTTAGTTAATTAACTCGATTTGTAATATTTAATCAAGACAGCTCAGCCTGTGAATCTCAAGAGAAAAACTGAAGATACTTAACTGATATGTGCATCTTTAGACTTAACTCTGTAAACATTTTTACTTGTAAATATTACTTGTCAGCTTCCCCAGCTTATTCCTTCTAAAATGTATTTAAGTTTTTAACATTTTTGTGTAAAATTTGAAACAATACTGATTGGCTTTTTAAAAAGGCAGATTAAAAAAATAACATTTTTCATTCACATAATTATTGTTATGATAATTATTGAACATAATTATTGTTATGTAGGCTTTGTCTTGTTTCCTGGTCTTTTCTCTTGAGCTACGGTCAAAACAACTTGGGCGGAACTAAGAGTTGTAGTACAAAAAAAATTGGGCTAAAATGAGGAATGTTGAGCCTCTCGTTAAGATATACTTATTTGGTTTTACAGATAGGAAAAATATAAATTTTTTAACACCTTAACATCCAATTACTTGCCTCTGTCACTGTTTTTCCTTTCACTGTTACCAACTTCTCCAGGTGTCCCCCTCCGTGAGCTGTAGTCCGTGTTTGGGTTGTCTTCTTCTACTGGGTTTAACAAGCTGACAAATTTGAGCACTGCTGCCACCCAGTGACTGGAGGATTGTTCACCGGTCAACCGTGAAAAGACAAAGACTTCCTGCATCTTGTCCAAGGAAGAACACCAATGGAGACAAAGAAGGGGTTCAAACCAGCAACCCACCAGTCACAATACAAATTAATTATTAACTCCTGCTTTTATTATCAAAGCTGGAATCAGCACTTTATACTGATATGTTTAAAATTTTGAAATAAACATGAATGAACTGGTGCTGGGCTGCACAGTGGCGCAGTTGGTAGAGCTGTTGCCCTGCAGTAAGAAGGTTCTGGGTTCGATTCCCGGCCCCAGTCTTTCTGCATGGAGTTTGCATGTTCTCCCTGTGCATGCATGGGTTTTCTCCGGGTACTCCGGTTTCCTCCCACAGTCCAAAAACATGACTGTCAGGTTAATTGGCCTCTCCAAATTGTCTGAGTGTGTGTGCGCACATGGTTGTGTGTCCTGTCTGTCTCTGTGTAGCTGTGACAGACTGGCGACCTGTCCAGGGTGTACCCTGCTTCTCGCCCGGAAAGTTAACTGGAGATAGGCACCAGCAACCCTCCTGACCCCACTGAGGAACAAGGGTATAAAGAAAATGGATGAACTGGTGCTGTGTGACTTCAAACTCAGAAGCTAATAAAATTTTCATGTTCAAACTTTTAGTGTCTTGTGTTTTTTGCTTTTATTCCAAATGTTTAATCTTAAAGGATATTTTAATCACTTTAAATGTGTGACTTAACACATGACTTTGAATTTAAAATGTGGAAATAAATACAGGGGAATTACTTCCTGAAACTGAAGTTAAGTGCACAAAGTGTCAGAGCACAGTGCCTTGCAAAAGTAAGGAATTGAACTACATGCACAAATATCAATATATTTCACTGAGATTTTATGTGATGAATTGAAAAAAACAACAAATAAATAACTCAATCTGTTTATTGTTTGCTGTTGATTGTGAAAAAACTTTCAGTGAGTGCAGTGTTAAAAAAAATCAGACTCAGCTGTCTACACACATTTTGAACAATAATTGGTTCAGATCAGCGTAAAAAAAAAAGAGGGGAAAAAAGTGCAACGTCAAGATTTATTCAAAAATGTTCTTATCGCATTCAGTCTCATCAGCATCAACTTATTTTAAGGTTCAAAAATAGATCAGACATTTGCTTAAGCTTTTCTGCTAGCGTCTGCTACAGTAATGTTCAAAACTCTGATTCTGCTAAAGTCAGAATCAACTTATAAAACATTTACCAGAACAGTTTCAGTCACTCAGACAATAGAAAACATCCACAAATTTTTAACTATATGACATAAACCAAGTGAAGAATATCATTATCTTAACACTGCATTTTTGAATTAAACGATTCTTCAAGTCATTGTCAAATCATTTTGTTTGAGCAGGAACTATTTTAGGTGAAAGAAAGTAAGGCCACTGTTGGTATGAAATGATAAACTGATTGTCAGCAATAAACTGATCGCTTACAGACAATCAGTTTATCACGAGACATTTTGGTCTGTCAGGATGGAGCTCCTCTAAGGTTTTGAAGCGTTTTGCATTCTCAGCCGCTTCCGGGCCAAAGCCTCCTGCTTCTTCCTCTCGATCTCCGCTGCAGAGCACTTCCCTGCCGTCTTGCTGGTGACAAAGACTGAAGAACAGAAGGACACTTTCAGGTGAAAAAAAAAGACCAAGATACATGTAATGAAAATTGGCATTATGACGGATTTGTGATCTCACAGTGCTTTGCTAAAGTATTTTACCTTATTTTCATGAAACGACTACAAGGATTAATGTGCGTCATTGAGGTTTTCTGAGACAATCCAACACAAAGTTCAGAATAATTGTAAAGTGGAAGGAAAATAATGGCTTCTATTACAAAAAAAATCTAAAAAGCACGACTTGCATCAAGGGTTTGTATATGTTTCCCACGGTGAAATTCAAGCACTTTTCAAGCATTTTCAATCTTAGTTTTAAAGTTTTCCAGCACCACACTTTGGAGATTAAAAACCAAGTTAGAATTAACTAAATTATTTTATGAGACAAAAATTTGTTATATTTTAGTTTATCTTGTCTCTGCTGTAGAAGACAGTATGACTGCTATCATAAGATATTACTAATAACAGTAATAAATGACACATAGTGAATAGAAACTGTCTTCTTTAATTAATTTGTGCAGTTCTTATTATATTGTACCATCTTACCTTTGTTGTTTGTGATGGCTGAGTCAGACACATTCCTCTTGAATGCTGCATGCTGGGACATGGAGTTCTGGGTGACTCTGGTCATCGCTGGATGAGGCTTTATAGCCACTTTGCCATGGGAGAAATCTCCACCCGGACCAACTTGGCTACCTGGGAAGCTTTGAGAAATCCCCAATTTGTTGTTGCCACCTTTCAGAGGAATGTTCCATCCTTGGTAGTTTCCGGTTTCACAGGAAGTCAACGGCAGCGAGTAGGAACGAACAAAAGAACCCGATGATCGTCTGTTCACACCGACACCAGAACTCCCAGAGGATTCGGCGTTGACATCACGATTTCTCATATTCTGGCGTCTGTCTACAGGCCCTTTCGATTTTTGTCCCTCACAGATTTTTGGAGCCGCTTCATCTGGCTGGCTGTTGGAAACCCTCTCCACGCTGTCGCACACCTGGTAGAGGAGGGCGTCGTCATCGCCGTCGTCCCATAAACTGTCCGAAACGTCTTTAACCGAAGAGGCCTGCTGAAAAAACTTCACCCTATTAGTCACTTTTTCGCATTGGGGATTGGAGTTCGTCTTTGTGGTAGCAGGTTTCTGCTCTGTGCTCTTCGATTTGGGTTGTGCAGCAGTAGAATCAGACTTTGCAGCTTCCTTATCCAGCATGGTCTGAAAGTGAGGATTGGATTCCAACTTAAAAGTGCTACGAGTTCTAGTTTTTGTTTTTGGACATAGGTCCTGCAGCAAACCAAAACTCGTTTTACACAGCTTCTCCGGCTTCTTATTCATAGTTGACTGGAGAGCAGAAGCTAACTCTGTGGTGTTTGTGTGAGACTTTGCTAAGGTCTTAGGAGGATTACTTGGATCTTGCGTCAGTGCCAGGATCAAGGAGTCATTGAGTAGGTCGTCATTGTCCCAGTCGTCCTCAAAGTCAACCAAGTTATTTGTAGAGTGCTTATCTGCTGGTTTGGGTTCTGACTGTCTCTGGTCAACGAAGGCAAGAGTCTCGGCTAGGTCCTGTCTGTCTTGCGAAGAGACCGAGCCTTCGCTCAACCTGCCGCTGATTCCCTGCGTGGACGAGTCAAACAGGGCCCGAAGCTCTGCCTCCGCCTGTTCCGACAAAGATGGACACCTCGGTTCTTTGACGTTGTTTTCAGAGACGTCCCCGGTGTCACGAAGTCTACCGGTGACGGTGTTCTTTAGGACAGAAGTCTCCTCATCTTGCTGCATGTTTTTATCAAACTGCTTGGCAAGTTTCATGAGATCCTCCACATTGCTCTGTCTGTTTGGGATGAAACAATTATCAAGAGGTAAGAAGAATTAGCTTCTACAGGTGACAATAGTTTGTGAGACTTTGAGACTTTAGAGTGCTATTGTAATTTCACACCTGGAAGACCTTTTCCGGATTCGTTGCTTCGGAACGTCAGGGGTGCAAGGGATCGCGCCATCGTCGATCCAGTGCAGCAACGAGGATTCGGTCACTTTGCGTTTTATATTCTTTAAAAGATGCAAATTGAAGGAAAACAAAACATCTCAGAAGTTTTTCAGATTGAAGATGAATGCAGTGATGAAGGTGAGGATGAAACGACTGACCTTCGGAACGATGCGGTTTACAATATCAGAGATTTTCACAGCTCTGATGTTCTTACATCCTTGACCTAAAGGGACAAGAGGAAGGTAGAAGCAATGTGATCATATCCGATTAGCATAAGCCGAGCTGTGCAGTGAGCCTCCATCGCAATAGCGTTGGGCATTTATCACGTCGTTTAACATTTATTGTGGAAAAGTTCTTATAAGAATTTAGATCTATTGTTTCAAAAATGTTCAATTAATGATGTTGGAAAAACAAAACTGACCACATTGTCAGAAATGTTATTTTTTTAACTAGTTTTCTCAATTGTTTGTTCCATTTAAAAATAAAGAAACATAAGTAAATCCAAAAATGTAACTTAATGCAGTTACTAGGTGGAGTTTGTTGATATAAATCACACTTCTTTAAGTCAGTCCCTCCAGCAAGTTACAATGTTATGCTTGCAACTGTTAACGCAAGAGTTATTAATACAGTGCCACGCAGTCACAGCCATACAGTCGCCTAAAAAAGGAAGTAATAAATTGTTTTTATGGTCATTTTTAACATTAACACAATAGTACCAAAATAGTCACTTTTTCTCCCCAAATTTCTAACAAAATTGCTGTTACTACACTTCTTGCTTCCCTGACAATATATTTCACACATGATCAGAGCATCCAGTCAGACAAACAGCATGGATTCGTTACCAGTGTGAGTTGGGGATGTGCCATCCCAGAAAATGTCCTGTGAAGCCTCAACATCTCCTGGAGACTCTGACACGTTAGAGCCAAGGAATCTGCTGCTGCTGCTGGTGCTGCTGCCGCCTCGCAGCCGAGGACTCTGCAGATCTGTGCGAACAGGAGTCAAGTGTTAGTCACAGGCTGTCCTGAAACATAAACATTGGAATCAGAATAAAAACAATTTGACAAAAAAAAAGCATCATTACAGCTTATTTATTTATAGGAGAATGTACAGATATAGTGACTATTACTGAGGATATTTTTGTGTAAGTATTAAGGATTAAACTTAGGACGTTTCCGAAACTTCAACATGTCTGATTTAACCTGAACGAACCAGAACTACTTTCCTCCTCCTCACCGTTACATCCAGGAGAGGTTGCTGTGGCTAGCATCTGCTGTCCGCCTCTCCTGGCCTGTCCTTTGCCGCGGTCAACTTCAGAGATCTTCCTCCACAGCTCGGAGAACTCAGGGCTGCCAGCAGCAGCTTCTGCCCCCGGCTCCGACATGCCTCACGGTAACAGCAGCATTTCCGGTTACCATTATTCTGTTAACTGTTTCAAGGGAGTACTGGAGGGCCGAAAACAGCGCGGCTCGCGACCTGCTGGGTGTAGAAAAATCTCTGTTTTGGGTCTGTACATTCATTCGAAGTGAGCCGCCATGTTGTTATCCTGTGACGTAGGCAACCTACGGATGCCGAATAGGTTTTGACTCTGAGCTGGGATAAACATCGAGCTCATTTGACGCGTGAAGTGAAAGGGTAATGTTTTTTATTCATCATACTTGTTAATTATTTATTTCAAAAAGCAGTGAGTATTGCATAGAAGCCCTTTTCCGCCACGAAAGAAAAAAAAGCTCCACAGGAAGTCATAATTACAACTTTCAAAGTAATAAATTTTACTTTAAACGCCCTAATTATAAGATACAACGTAATAATTCAAACTTATAAGTCATAATTATGATTGAGTTATGATTCAATCATAATTATGAGATACAGGAGCAAGACTCCTTAGAGAAACAGTGTCTATCTCATAATTATAATTTTGAAAGTCAAAATTATGACTGTCTCATAATTATGACTTTAAAAGTCAAAATTATTACTTGGAAATTCAAAATTATTACTTTTATTCTCATAAACATAACTTTAACACTCGTAGTTATGACTTCCTGTTAAGCTTTTATTTTTTATTTCATAGCGGAAATGGCCTTCATAGATTTGAGCTATGTTCATAAGAAAATGTCTAAGTAATCGGTTTTCTTACCGTATTGTAAAACTATTTAACTTCAACTACCAAAAACACACCATAGATTACATCATGTCAACTTTTATCAAATAACAAGAAAAAGTGCATAAAATTAAATACATCCTTTGAAAACCCTCGAAATGCATGGTGGCTTTTTAAAGTCCACACAATTCTATTGAAAGTAAAATTGCGCTGTTGCCATTGCCTAAAGTGTGTCTAATCCTTTGTTGAATCACCTTTCCATATTCTTTCAGCATCTAATTTTCTTTATGGTACATTATACACTTGAAAAATATCTAATGCTTGATGTAAATTCATGCTTTCTCTTATTATCAATGTCTGTCTTCATTGTACCAAAGCATATAAAAATAGTGTCTATTTTGTTCCCATCTCCTGACTCATACCTTTTATACAAAAATGTGAGATTATTTTTAGAATTTAAACTTTTCTGAAGATGGTGGTTTTAGTTAAAGGATGCAAATTAGATTTTTTAAAAATCTGAATAAAGTATGTTTTGAAAATAACCTTTAAACAGGTAATAAACATTCTTTTCTTTAATTATTGTGCATATGTAATATTCTGAATATTGTTGTTCAGATTTAATATTCTAATGTTCAATGTGTTTTCATCGGCTACAGGCAGATAATCATCACGATTAATGGGTAAAAAAAACAAACGATAAAGCCTATGAAACATCAATCTGCTTGCAATTAATTTACATAATATTTTGGCACTACTGAAATAAACAAACATCAATAATTTGCTAATTTTTTGAATGGGTCTGTATATTTTAGGGTTGTTACACGTATACTAAACTCCTGACTGAGTATGTCTCAGTTTTAAAATCACGGTTGTTTACGGTACGCTTCAAGACAAACAAATAATTGTTTTTTACTTGAACTTTCTTGACCCTGAATGCACGTTAAGCGTTCAGGACGTCCCCTCTCCTCAGAGGAAGTCCAGTCAACATGTCTGCTGCTGTGCTGCATTTTAGGCTGGTCGAACGCTGCAGGCTGCTGGATTTGGACCTTTGTCTATTTTTCTCCAGTACTGATGCTATTTTCATTTGGCTTTAAGTTGTTTCAGACGAATAACTTAGCTACTTGTTGAAAAATGCTGACAAGTCTGGTTTGGTCCTTCCTTTTATTTCTTTTTTTCTTTGTTGTTGTTTTCAAAAGACTTATACTTTTAACATGCTGTAGTAGAAATCCATACGTTTATTTTATTTTTCTTAGTGGTAAAAAATAAAATAAAATAAAATACACCCTGACTTCATCTTTACTTTTCTCAGCTGCAAACTGTATCCAGTAGCAGACATGCACAAGTTTGCTAAGAAATAATTTAATGTATATTTTCACTCTTCATCGTATCCTCGTGAAGTGTTTATTGATCTCACCATCAGGGTGGAGTTTTATTTGTGTATTCTGGCATTAAGAACTTTTCTTTAAAAAATCCTTTAAGCAATTCTAACCGTTTAAAGCAGTCGGGGAACAATCCACATTAATCTTCTCTTAGATCTTACAGATAATACTTACCATGTTAGGTCTTGGATTTTATTCAAAGAAGTACTTATTTTTATCTTTACTTTTTGTTGTCATAAAAATAGTTCAGTTGAGTATGATAGCGCCAAATGAAAAATGACTTTTGTGTTGACAAGGTTTCAACAGAGCGGTTGCTAATAAGCTGTTGTTGTTGCAACATGTCCGTGTTCTTACAGATGGCATCATCTTCTTCTTCTTATCTCTGAAAACTGAGTTTTGCAGTGAAGCTAACAGTGTTGTTTATTTAACGATGTCATGCCAATTCACCTTTATGATTTCAGTGAAGTAATATCCAAAATATTTTGTTCGTAAGGAAGTGAAAAGCTCTTTTTCTGGTGGTTCTGTAACAGAACTAGCATTCTAGATTTATACTAATTGGTATTTATTGGTTTCACGTAATATTTTTTCATTATGTAAACAATTTAAGCAGTTTAAAATGTAAAAGACTCTTGTAAAGTACTGCATGTGTTTCACCATGATTTTTATTTGGCTTTTTCTCAAATTTGCAGATTTCACAATTTCTTGTTATTTATTAATTTTTTTTAAACTAATAAAATGAATAATTTCAGTTCAATGTCTGACTTTCTGCAGAGTAATTTCCTGAAAAAATCACTAGATGGTGCTTGCAGCCCTTTTTGATATTTTCCATACTGTACATGTTTCTGTGTCTGTGCATGAGAGGATACAGTAAGGAACACTCAAGGAAAACTGGATGCAGATTTTGTAAATAAATAAATAAATAAAATGTTCCATTGAAATTCTGCGCTACAGTGAAACTATCTTGGAATAGGCGACACAGGCCCACGTGCGCACTCAAGCTGCGGCAAATTACTGGCCTTGATTATACTTGATTCTGCTTTGATTGTTTTCATTTGGAAGCAGTTTATCAGTACGAAGAAACCGAGACACCAATCAACCGTGCCGCTTTGATAGAACGCCAGCAACTGTTACGAACAGATGACCTGGTGTTCGAGCCTCGACTTCCACAGTTAGAGCATAATTCTTATTTTATCAAAACAGCAGCGGATACTTAGGAACATGTGTTGATAAAATTCATAAGAGCTGAAAGGAAAGGAAAAGCATGTCATTGTTGAGGTATTTCCCAGTTGCCCTACGAAGGGTGGGCTAGGGGGTCCCATGGCCCTTCCTAAATAGGTTATAGATCCCTGGCCAGCAGTCTTAAATGGGGTTTTTTAACCACAAATATAAGGAATTACTTTTTTGTGTATTTAACACCCTTTTAATATTAATATGCATTGTTTTTGAGCTGTTAGCACAAACCAGCACTTTCAAAATTTTAAATTTAGGAGAATTCAAGAGAGAAAATCATGAACAGTAAACATTTTGGAATCTATAACAAGAAACTGTTTGAAAACATGAAACCACCAAATAAAAATAAAAAAATCACCTTCTTCCTCTTTTTGGGATAAAGGTGATTTTTAATCTTATTATCGAAACATACACAAATAAAACTCTTTTAACCACACCGCCTCCCTCTTTGGCCCCCAACTGAATGCCGTTTTCTATTGGTGATCTGAAAGGATTTTTACTACCAACAAAATCCAAAGTATTTACAATCATGTAGTGTTGATTAGCTAAGTAAATAGGGGACTAGAAATAATGTGATTCTAATATTCTTATACTTGCTCAATTAAAATGCAAATTAAACTCTGAACATGTACAGTAAATCACCAATGAAGTATAGAAATTTATTTTTAACCGGCACATATATAAGTTATAAATACCATGCCTAAAATCAACTTCCTTCTATAAGACACTCAGCTGCCAAACATCTAGCACCTTTTAGATCTGCCGTTTTATTTATTACTTTTATGGAATTTGTTGTTTCTTCTTTTCCCATTTTTGATTTAGAAAAAAAATACATAAATATCTTAGCGCTGCTGCCATCGTATAAGTTAAACTCAGATTCAGTGTTAGATCTGTAAATCTAATTTTTAAAAAGTACCTAAGATAAGACAAAAAAAGCTATGTTTTCTTTTATTTAGGATTTATAAGTAAAATATGCCATGTAGATGTAAAATAGAAATGTGTGGTAGTTCTTAAAAGTTAAAGTTTAATTCAGTGTTTGATGTGCAGAGTATATCAAACACTGATGAATGTGAAAAATACAACATTTGTGCTATAAAAGCTCAAAATAAGACCTTTAATTTCAAAATCAAGACTTTGTTTCATTTTAAAGCTCAGAATGTATTTGTATTTTCACCAGTGTAACTAAAATGCATAAAATACAATATAATAAATATTTTTATTAACTAATTAGTTTTTGCGCTCTTACCTTTTTAAGGGAAAATTTGGAGCCTTTTTTCCTTCTTAAAAACATGGCCATTGATATACTGTAGAGACCAAACGGCACATTTCTGCCTAGAGGCCATTGTCATGTTAGCGGCGTAGCTGCTGTCAATGTTAAAGAGGTTAACTGGAACCGCCAGAATGGATGTAACAGTGATTTAATCAACAGTTAGCCACGTTTTTATGCCTCCCCTTAATGCATTCAACTAATCTTGGGGGTATCCCCATTGCTCCGTGAAGCGAGCTGTGTCATATCACGCCACAGCAAAAAAATAAAAAATAAAAAAATCCACACCCGGGGGGCAGCGTCTCCTGCCCGGCGAAAAGTCACAGTAACACCCTCTGTCACACCGAATGTTAGCATTTCTCAGAAGTGATAGTTAGACCACAGCATAAAGGGCATGGATATGTCAGTTTGAATCTGAATATGAGCCATCAGCCTGCCTCGTGTTTTTTTTTTTCTCTCTCTCTTTCTCCTCTCCTCTGTGAGCTTTCCACAACTGTGTCAAAGCAGAAAAAAAGAGGGGAGGGAAACAAAAAGTCCGCCATAGGCTGCGCGGGGTCGACGGAGAAATAAGGTTTTTATACTTTCCAAGCTGGTATGTTTCATTCCCATAAGTCTGTCTTTTCACCCCTAACTGCCTACCCCCTTCTTCTATTTATTGGTTACGCCTGGGTTGTTTAGAGGCAATTAAGGAGCTAATTGTGGGGTTTTCTGAGGACTGGGTATTATAGTAAAAAGTAAAGAGCTAATGGCTAATTGCCCAAGCAGCTGCTAGTGTTTATGAAGGAGGAGCGAACATGCCAAGGGATATACCGGGCGTAGACAGCAGTGAGAGCGAATGTGTGTGTGCGCATGTGTGTGTCCGTGTACGCTCTGAGGTAGCGGAGGCTCATCATTGCTGTGGATCCAAGGGACGATTCACTGGGCAGCTGCCAGTTGTGCGAGGATAAAAGCTAAACTCACAAAAGTGTCGGCATAAATAATAATCACCCCTGATGGTCTCTGATGATCCATCTCCAGTGTTTGTATGTAAAGGGTGCATCCCAATGTTTATAACAACACCCCCCCACCCCCTTCCCCACGCCGCCCCCAAACACACCCATCCTGTCAGACCCCCTCTGGGCTAGCGGTGCCTCGCGGATGACAGTAAGCATGTGGCGGAGCTCTCTGAAGTGGAAGGCTTCCAGGATCCCGGGTTACTGTGCCAAGCTTCGCCAAGCTGGGACTTCGCCCATTTCACAGTATTTTGCCAAGGCCTGGGACTGGGAGCGAAAGCTTTTGAAACAATGTGTAACTCTGCATTGTCAGAGCTGTTGGCTTCGGCTGCAGTGTTTGGACGCAGCCCGAGGAGGTTTGGCGTCTTATTGAAAAGAATCCAAGAAAACATTTCTGGTCACATGAGGCACAAAAATAAAAAAGAAGAAGAAGCGCTAAAGGGCATCTAACTGTGCTCTGCTTAAACAGTAGAGGGGTGAGATTCCAACAGGGAAGGAGCAAAGTGATCACAGAGTTAGGAGGATTGCCAGTTCATCCAACACACCTACCTGTCAGCCATTGATGGGGAAGTCACAAATGCTTTTGTGGTGTATGAGGAGAGCGAAGTGGTGGTTCCTTGAAATGGGAGATTTTTTTTTTTTTTAGGAAAAACTTAAAATGAAGGATTGGCTTCACAAAAAAGAACTGCATCTTATTTCACACCTTTGTGTTACAATTCTTTTGCAACCTACTTAAAATTGGACCTCCATGCAAGCAATTTTGCAGCCACACCAAACCGTAGCATTTCGGTTCATTTCTCTTGGTGGATAAGTATTTTTTGTGAATTAGAGTAAAAAATATATAAATTCCTAAATTTCTTGAATTAATTATTTAATTTTATTTTCTAAAAAAAAGCAAACAAATGTATTGCAACCTATTTTTACAGATTATGATTCAGATTCTCTTTTGGGGGAGATTTTTGTTTTATTTTTTAAATTAAATTTCTGATATTTTGAAACCTGATCAAACCGGGGAAAAAAAACTCTTCTTCGGGTACATATTTCATTTGAGCCACATAACAAAATGTCCTTCCAATATGTTATAAGAAGATGGTGGAAAATTTACCAAAGTGTGTTTGAGTTGACTCCTCAGATGTGTGAACTGATATATGGTCTGTAAGATATGCCCCTCTGGAAGATGACTCCTTTTCAAAGCAGTAAAAGTTGGATATGAAGGCAGAAACACTGCAAAAGTAGAAAATGTCCAAGAACAAAAAGTGGACATCACTCAGATATTTTCTGATAAATAGCATTTTACGATTAAGTGGTGAAATATGTTGTGAAAAATGTAACTGATTTGAATGTAACATCAGTCAAATGGTTTTAAAGGTAGCAAACCCAGCAATGGGATGTCGCCGCAAAATTGTACTATTCGCAAATACTAAAAAAGTTTGGACATAAGCAACTTAGCTAAGCATTTTTCACGTGAGATTTTTCTAAGTGGTTTTCATCTCACCTGCAATTCAAAATTCTCCTGGGCTTTTGATTTAGTACAGGTCCAGATAAGATGGTCCTGGAGCCTGAAGTTACCCCGTTGGTCTTAAAGGGGCCTGCCCGAAGTGAACCGCAATCTGAAAAACCCCAAAATGGTGATAAAAACACTATTTTATGAGCCTGTAGATAGACAGCAGCAGTTATTTAGACAGAAGCCAATAATTATTTACTGAGGAAATGGAGGTAGCTGTAATGCACACTAGGAGGACCCGAAATCAGCCACGAGACAGGAGTGAGCAGAAAACCACAGATCTTTATTGGAGACAGCCAAGGGCGGCACACAGGATAACTAGCTGAAGCACTAGCTGGAAGATAGTGCGTGGGGGCGGGGGGAGAAGCGCAGATGCAGGGCTGCGTACTCACAACCGGGGATCAGAGGAATAGAGTCCAGATCCAGTTCTTGGTCAGCCGGGCCGAGGTCATACACGAGGTGGAAGATAGCAGAGTCCGAGGGAGTGGGCGTGAGCGGCGTCAGAGAACAGGCTAGGGTCGAGATCCGGGTAGGCAAAAACAGTAGTCCAACAAGGGAAGGCAAAAGGGGAAAATCCAAAGGGCAAGAGCGAGGCAGTAATACACAGGGCGTGGATGAAGAGCTAGAAACTACTTGCTGAAAGCGTTCGATAATCTGGCAGTGTGCAGGTAGCGGAGGGAGGCTTAAGAAGGGGAGCAATCAGGGAGCGGCACAGCTGCAGGGAATCAGGGAGATGAGGGACACGACATGGATGGAGTCAAAACAAAAACAACAGGCACATGTCACCATTACAGTACCCCTCCTCAAGGTCCGGCTCCTGAAGGACCACCAGGCTGGTCGGGGTGATCACGATGGAAACTCCGGATGAGAGCCTTGTCCACAATGTGGCGGGACGGAACCCACGACCGCTCCTCAGGTCCATAACCCTCCCAATCCACCAGGTAATGGACTCCACGGCCCCATCGTCTGGACTTGAGAAGACGCCTCACCGTGTAGACAGGCCCCCCAGCGAAGATTCGGGCGGGAGGAGGGGGTCCGGAGGAGGGCACAAATCGGGATGCGGAGACAGGCTTGATGCGTGAGACATGGAAGGTGGGATGGACCCTCAGGGAAGCAGGCAGCCGGAGACGGACGGCCACCGGGTTAATCACCTTGGAGATGGGAAATGGTCCGACGAAACGTGGAGCCAGCTTCCTGTTCACCATCCGAAGCGGAAGGTCCCTGGTTGACAGCCATACCTTTTGCCCAACCAGATAAGCGGGGGCCGGGATCCTGTGTCGGTTGGCAGATCTAGAATATATGGCAGAAGTAGTTAAGAGTGCCCTGCGGGCCCTTCTCCATACCTTAAGGCACCTCCTGGCTGAGGCATGGGCAGAGGGAACCATGGCAGCCCGTTCCTGCAAGGAGAAAACTGGTGGTTGGAAACCATAAACGGTATGGAAGGGAGATAACCCCGTGGCACTGGAGGGAAGAGAATTGATAGCATGCTCCACCCACGGCAGATTCTGTACCCAATTGGTAGGGTCTTGTTCGCAGAGCATGCGAAGTTTGATCTCCACCTCTTGGTTGAGACGTTCAGTCTGGCCATCAGACTGTGGATGGAAACCAGAGGAGAGACTCACCTGGATTCCCAACTGTCCACAAAACTCCTTCCAAAAACGTGAGACAAATTGAGGACCACGGTCAGAGACGATGTCTACAGGAAGCCCATGAAGGCGGAACACCTCCCTGGCAAGGACTTCACTCAACTCCTTGGAGGAGGGCAACTTCACTAGGGGAACCAGGTGAGTCATCTTGGAGAATCGATCGACTATGGTTAGTATGGTGGTGTACCTGTTGGAGGTGGGTAAGCCAGTGATGAAGTCCATTGAAATATGAGACCAAGGCCGGTGGGGAATAGGTAGAGGGTGAAGAAGCCCCGAAGGGGTCGGCGAGATGGCTTAGCCTGGGAGCAGACCCGGCAGGCAGAGACAAACTCCTTGACATCCTTGGCCATGTTCCTCCACCAAAAGCGTGTCTGGATCACCTTCAGGGTTCTGGCTACACCAGGGTGACAAAACAATTTAGATACATGGCAAAGCTTGAGTACCTCAGCTACAAGATGGTCAGGGACGAATAGACGGCGGGGAGGACAGCCTGGGGGAACCCGTTGTTGTCGGTTGGCCTCCCGGACCCGGTTCTCAACCTCAAGGTGGGTTACTGCCAGTCGAACAGACTTAGGAAGAATAAAATCTCCAGAAGTCAAAGGTTTACTCAGGGGTTCATGAATCCTGGACAACGCATCCGGCTTCACATTCTTGGAGCCAGGTCTGTAGGACAAGGAGAACGCAAAGCGGGAGAAGAAAAGGGCCCACCTGGCTTGCCTGGTGTTGAGTCTCTTGGCAGTCTTGAGGTACTGGAGGTTTTTATGGTCAGTCCACACTAGGAAGGGTTCCTTGGCTCCCTCTAGCCAGTGTCTCCATTCCTCCAATGCCAGTTTAACGGCCAGTAACTCCCGGTCCCCTACATCGTAGTTGCGCTCAGCCGAGGAGAGGACTCTGGAAAAGAAGGCGCAAGGATGAATCTTACCATCCTCATACCTCTGGCTAAGGATCGCGCCGACCCCAGACTCAGAGGCGTCGACCTCCACAATGAACTGACGACTCAGGTCCGGAGAATGGAGAACAGGTGCGGAGGAGAATAGGTGTTTGAGTCTTTGGAAAGCCTCCTCCGCTCTAGGATTCCACTGAAAACGAGACTTGGGAGAGGTTAGGGCATGAAGTGGAGAAGCAATAGTACTGTAGTTGCGAATGAAACGGCGATAGAAATTAGCAAAACCTAGAAACCTTCTGAGCTGCTTACGGTCTTGTGGTGTTGGCCAATCCAGAACAGCGGAAACCTTGCGGTCCTCCATGGATAGCTTGTTGGGGGAGACCAGAAAACCTAAGAAGGTAGTCTGGGAAACATGAAATTCACACTTCTCAGGTTTGACAAATAATTTATTTTGCAGTAGACGAAGGAGCACAGAACGAACATGGGTGATATGTGAGGGAAGATCCTTAGAGAAAACCAGGATGTCATCCAAATAGACAAAAACATAGAGACCAATCATGTCTCTAAGGACATCATTCACAAGGGCCTGAAAGACTGCGGGTGCATTAGTCAAACCAAAAGGCATCACCAAGTATTCGTAGTGCCCAGTAGGGGTGTTGAAGGCAGTCTTCCATTCATCCCCCTCCCGAATACGCACCAGATGGTACGCATTTCTCAGATCCAACCTTGTGAAGATGTTAGCACCTTGGATGCGTTCGAATGCAGTGTTAGTGAGTGGGAGGGGATAACGATTCTTGATCGTAATGTCATTAAGCCCTCTATAGTCAATACAGGGACGGAGTGAACCATCCTTTTTACCTACAAAGAAAAACCCTGCGCCAGCAGGAGATGAAGAAGGGCGAATGATTCCTGCCTGGAGGGCCTCCCCAATGTAGTCCCGCATGGCTCGGTCTTCAGGGACAGATAGTGGGTACAGACGTCCCTTGGGGGGTGAGGTGCCAGGAAGCAGGTTGATGGCGCAGTCGTAGGGGCGATGAGGTGGCAGAGAAGTAGCATGATGTTTACTGAAGACCTCTTTAAGGTCGTGGTAGTCCTTGGGGATCCCTGAAAGTACAGGGTCCAGAGCCGGGGGACCCTGGAGTACAGGCCCAGGATGATTGGCAGCTTGAAGACAGGAGGAAAGACAACGAGGGCTCCAGCCAAGGACCAAACCCTGCTCCCAGTCTATGTGCGGGTTGTGCAGTCTCAACCAGGTGGCACCAAGAATTACAGGGATCTTAGGAGAGTTGATGATAAGAAAGGAGATGGATTCCTGATGATTCCCTCCCACGATCAGTCGGACTGGCTCTGTCTCCAACTTGACCTGGTGTAAAACATGACCATCAATTGCCTGGACCACAGACTTGCGAGTACTTTGTTTTAAATTCAACTGGAGAGAGCGAGCTAGCTCAGCATCCATAAATTCAGTGTCGGCTCCAGAATCGACAAAAGCTGCTAAGGAGAGGGAGTGACCCTGCATAGAAATTTCAGCTTTAATGGTGAATAATGGAGATGCGGCTGTAGTGCACTGACTTAGTAGAGCACTACCGACCGAAGGAACTAACCTCTTCGAGGGACACTGACGGAGTTGATGATCCTGACTGCCGCAGTAGAAACACAGGCCCTTTTTGAGCCTACGATCCCTCTCCTCCGGTGTCAGCCTGGAGCGACCAATCTGCATAGGTTCGGGTTGGTCCTGGGGGGAGAGGAAGAAGGTTTGGGAAAAGGAGACCTCGTTACGAGCCTCGAGGGGGCCCCCGGTGGAGGATAAGGTCGGTCAGAGGCCCTTTCAAGCCTTCTTTCATGCATCCGCTGGTCAATCCGGGATGCCATGGATTCCAGATCAGCCAGATCCTTAGGGGGGTCACGGGTGGAGAGTTCATCCTTTATGCCTTCGCTCAAACCCTGGTAAAAGGCGTCACACAAGGCTTCATCATTCCAATCACTGTCTGCAGAAAGGGTGTGGAAGTCGATGATATACTCATTAATGCGTCTTTTGCCCTGTTTAATTCTCCAGAGCCCCCTAGCTGCCTCTCTCTCTGGGAGGCAGGGATCAAAAACACGTATTAGTTCCTTGGAGAAATCATCAAAACTGTAGCAGAGGAACGTGTCCCTCTGCCACTCAGCTGTACCCCAAATCTTAGCCTTTCCAGATAATAGAGAAATCATGTAGGCGACTTTAGCTCGCTCAGAAGGGAAGGAGCTGGGCTGAAGCTCAAACTGAATCTCACACTGTGTAACAAAAGGGCGACATAGGCTGGGCTCCCCACTAAAGACCTCAGGAGGGGACAGACGGGGCTCCTGTGGAGGAGTTAAGCGCTGCAGCTGTCGTGCGGGAGCCGGAGCACTGGGAGGCGCTGTGGGGCTAGACAACTTAGAGAGCATAGTCATCATTTCCTGCATATTAGCTTCTAGCTTGGTAATGGCTTTCTCTACAGTACCGCGCCACTCCTGCGCGGGCGTCGGGTCCATGGTGGCCAGATTATACTGTAATGCACACTAGGAGGACCCGAAATCAGCCACGAGACAGGAGTGAGCAGAAAACCACAGATCTTTATTGGAGACAGCCAAGGGCGGCACACAGGATAACTAGCTGAAGCACTAGCTGGAAGATAGTGCGTGGGGGCGGGGGGAGAAGCGCAGATGCAGGGCTGCGTACTCACAACCGGGGATCAGAGGAATAGAGTCCAGATCCAGTTCTTGGTCAGCCGGGCCGAGGTCATACACGAGGTGGAAGATAGCAGAGTCCGAGGGAGTGGGCGTGAGCGGCGTCAGAGAACAGGCTAGGGTCGAGATCCGGGTAGGCAAAAACAGTAGTCCAACAAGGGAAGGCAAAAGGGGAAAATCCAAAGGGCAAGAGCGAGGCAGTAATACACAGGGCGTGGATGAAGAGCTAGAAACTACTTGCTGAAAGCGTTCGATAATCTGGCAGTGTGCAGGTAGCGGAGGGAGGCTTAAGAAGGGGAGCAATCAGGGAGCGGCACAGCTGCAGGGAATCAGGGAGATGAGGGACACGACATGGATGGAGTCAAAACAAAAACAACAGGCACATGTCACCATTACAGTAGCAGATGGTGTCAAATCAATGGTTTCCTGTGAGGACAAAACATGTAAAGCCTTACAGCCAGAGTAATTACATACAAACTACGAAAATCAATAAAATAGTATTCACTTAAGCTGTTGTTTTTTTGTTTTTTTACCCTGCTTTACTTTTAAATCAGACAATTACTCTGACTGGATGTGTTTCACATGGGTAGATTGTTGATGACGCACCACCTCCAACAACCATTTCCTATATATCGTCATCTTCTGCGCAAGTATTGCAACCACATGCGGCTCAGTGGGTAATTTTCTTGTAATTCGAAGGTTGTAGGTTTGATTCCAGCTTCCTTCTGTCATATGCTGATGTACTATCAATCAGACAATTGACTTAGGGTTAACCCCAAGTTGCCTTTTCCTGTGTGTATCAGTATGCAAGTGTGTTTGTTAATGTAGCTCTAGTGTAAAGCACTTTGAGTGGTCAGTATGACTGGAAGAACACTATACAGGTTTTATCATTTAAAGGTTTAATAGAGCAGTATTTGGATAAACCACTATGATGTTTTATGTGCATTCACACCAGCCCTGTTAAGTCTGCTTTAATCAAACTCTAGTTCATTTGGACAGAAAGTCCATTTGGTTTGGGAAGGTGTAAATGCACAAATCGAGCTCTGATCCGGATCAAAACAGCAAACTCCAGTACGCCTTCAAACTTAGGACTTAGTTTGGTTGAAGTGAACTCTGGAGGAGGGTTTTCATTAGCCTGATAGGCTAACAATATGTGAAAACCAGCCGGACTGGAGACAACTCCAAAAGCAGGAAGCGGACTACCCAGCACAAAGCATTCTGGGTAAATACAACCATAACAAACGCGAGACTCTAGCACTAGTGGGAGAAATAGCTTATAGTCTTCTAGCAAAGACCCCAGAGAAATCTTGCGGCCACTAAAATCTGAAGCCGCTCGATTTTTGTTTACATTTTGCCAAGAAAGAAATTGCGCTTAGTTTCTTCTTCTGAGGTTTTGGTGTCATTCCGTTCCCTTCAGTGGTTCATGGTGCAGCACCACCACAGGCAACGGTAAGTAGGTTGTTCAAAGGGTTTGATTATTGGACACGGTACCGTTTGAAAGCGAACCACACCAGTTGAAAGCTTAACAAATGTTGACATTTTGATTAGAGTTGTTTCAAGATGGTACATGTCCACTTCAGTCTAGGACCACCTCAGACTAGCCACTAGCTTTTAGCCTCCAGAACTGACCAGTCTGGATTTACATCACATGAACATATCAAGTAAAGTTTTAAAAGACAGTCACTTGAAAAGTCCAGTTTGATTGAAACTCACAATGTGGGTGGCATTGGTTGCCTTTGTAACAAAGATGAAAAGAATTTTTTTAGGCTAACCTCTAAAACTTAATGTCTGTAATGAAATAACATAATTTTAGTAGATCCAATTAACCTCGGTCTCGACCCCCTCAGGGCGTCACTTAGCATAGATTCAACTTAAAGTTGACTCCAGCGCCGCTCTAGGTGTTAAATTTGAGTTTTGAAACCTCTCTGTTATCTTCAGTGTATTGGCCATTTATGGGAAATATATGGTGTTATGGTAAACTGATCCATATGTGCCGGGTCATGTAACTTAAAAAAAAAATGGGTGGGGGGCAGGGGTGGCCTCAAAGAGAGAGCCATTTTTCAGACCTGTAGCAAGTCTGGAGGGGCACAAAGGCAAAGAAGGTGGAGAGAGGCGGCGTTTCTGCACTCAGCAACCCACTCTGACTGCTCATTTATTCTGTTTATAATAGCAAAGCCGATGATAAATGTCCCGCAGAGTGCACATGTGCTAAAATATTCATCAATTGGAGTCGCCCTAATTTGCAGAGGAGGAAAGCCGATAAATTCAAATGTGAGCGGCAGTCATGTTATATTTATATGAATATGCAAGACCACGGGTAGGACATTAAGATTAATCTGTCACGTGCGGCGCTTTCACCCGCGCTCCGACGTAACGTCTCGTCGTAAGACGGAGGAGTGTGCGACGAAGGTGCGAATGTGGGAAACAAAAGAGTGCTGAGCTCAGGGGGGGGGGGGGGGCGCTGTGATGGGAGCTGAACTGCAAATTCTTTAACGATGTTTCTAAAATTTCTACATTGATGTAAAAGAAAAAAAAAATCTGAACCTCAACAATCTTTCACTGATTAAAGGAAAACCAGGAGGCTCCTCTGCTGCTGCTGCTTCCACTTTATTCTGATGTTCCAACGTATATAATAACATAAAAACTGGCCTCTGATGTTTTGGTTTTGGAAAAATGTAATTTGTCACTATCACGAAAATCAAACCCCAAACCACATGGAACGAGGAACTACTTGATTTTCCTGTTTTCCTTTAAATCAGCAGAGAATTCCTCCGCATTGACTTTCTTCTTTCCCATTTTGCCTTCTGGCCTCGTCTCGCGTTTTTCTTCTACGTCTCTTTGTCTTTCTCTCCCCCCCCGCGTGGACTTTTCTGCTCCTTTCAGTTGTCTGTTTGTGTGCTTTTCTCGCCTTCTCTGCTCAGGTGTGCGGCGCCCTGGTTGCAGTAGAGGAGGGAAAAACGTTGTGGAGGGGGATTTCTCCATGTGTGTTGCCATGCAGAGCCTCTCTCTCTCCTGGGGTAAGTATGACAGGAAGTCAGCCAGATGGCACAGAGCAAGTCTGCAGCAGGTGACCCTCCTCTCTGGAGGGGCAGGATGCACAGCGCAGTGCAAGGATACGGAGAGGGAGGGAGAGGGGAGCTCAACATGACAAAAAAAAGGAAGCAATGAAAGCTCAGAGGATATTAATCTTAGATTATTTTGTCTTTAAATAAAACAAACGTAAGATAATTAACAACAGTCTTAACTCCAAAAGTCTCATGAAGTTCTGATAAATCGACTGAGTCTCCATGCGACCGATTAAACAAAAGTGCTCTTAACGAAAACATAATCATGAATTTATTTTTGTAAAAAGTAGGATAAGGTGCTTGTCATTAATATGTGATGCTGCAGATCAAAATATCTCAAACTGTGGTGCAAGTCACCAAGGTGGTGCTTAAAACACTTTTACTGGTAGTGAGAGCAGAGTTTGGTTGGTGCTAAACAATTAGCCACTTAATTGTTTAGCTAAGTATGTTAATAGGTCTCAACGTTGGTCAAACAAGAACAGATTTTTGAAGAATATCAAATAATTTTTAGAATTCCCAGGTTAGAAAAATTACAAGTGCTGGTGGCTTTTTGTTTACTTCTTAATTAGTCAGGAAGTGGATTTGACATTGTCAGCTAAGTCTACCATGTTCCAGTTGAAAGGTCGAAAACCGGTGGGATATGCTAACTGGGATCATGTTAGCATATCCCACCGGTTTTAGATATAATGAGATCCAGACAATCAGAAGTGCAAACAAATAATTTACTATTATAGATATTGCTATTTCAATATGTGGCAGCCACTTGGAACACAGGATTCTGGGGACTTTATTTTGTTTCCTTCAGCATTTACCTAAAACGGAAACCAGTCATCCTGACACACATTAGCTTTTTCAAAAAGAGGTAACTCACCAATAGGTAAGCATTCAAGCGTGTGCCTTTCCAAACGTTTCATTTTGAGATTTAATGTTTCATAGCACTTTAAAAAAACAATAAAAACATTTATCATCTGGTTCAGTCCCTGCTTGACCTTTGACTTTATTTTTGCCTGATTTTACAATTAAAAAAATATATCAGATCAGGTTAGGCAGCTAAATATAATGTTAGCTGTAGAAAATGATGGCAATTCTGTTAAAAATAAACTAATTATGTTATTTGATTGTACAATTAAGTCTTCCAAATAAACATTTACCCTAATCATACAAAATACATACAAAATAACTTACCACGTTTTGATAGCATCCATCACAAAGCAATACCTTCAGTCACATTGAAACCAGATAAAAAAGGTGCTGTGTGAGCAAAATGGCTGACCATCCTGACTCTGTTAAACTTCTGAATTCGAAAAAAATATAAAAAAGAAACATACAAAAAAGTGATCTCTGTCAATATTTTTGCATTTCACTAATATAAACACTTTTACTAATCCTAACTGACCTAAAACAGGAAAAGTTTAGCCTTATATAAAGTCAGACAGCATATGTAGTCATCTGGTTTAAACTGTATATTCATGTAACCGGCTTTGAAGGCGTTACATTTGGCTCTAATACACAGAAGATGAAAGGGTTGTAAATATTGGCTTACAAGAAAAATGTAACTAGATGTGGCTCATAATTGAGCCATGTGGTTTGAAGTAGGCTTAAATAATATAGCAGAAATTTAGAAGCAATAAATACCGTACAAGGCTAACATTTAAAAAAACAAAAAACGATGTTCGGAAATTCCAGAAAAAAGAATCTAAATATTTACAACAAAAAAATAACCCTTTAAAAAATGTAATTTTAGACCGTCAGGCTTCACGACGGAAACAAACATCAAAAATCACACACAACCATAAGTCAAACATCAAAAGCTAACTTGTGTCGACTGCCTGGTTTCTTTAAACTCAATCCCTGTCCAGAATTGGTGCTGCAAACGCCGCCAGAGCGGTGACCTGAAAAAGACAACTTAATTTCACCCAGCATGAAGCCCTATCAAGTTAACAGCTCAATTTTTGGCGATGAAATAATTTGACAAATTTCTCTACTTATTGTTATTATTACCATTCCCTCATGCACTGACTGATTTGCTCATCACATTGCACAAAGTTCCATTTCATGCACAACTCCCAGTCTGCCCCAAACCAGCTCCGCTCTCCTCCCTCCGCCCCGCTCCTCCCCCTCCTCCGCCTGGGGTTGCCTTTGATCTAAATTTGGCCTCAGCAGAAAGATGTACACAGTCATTTTCATACGGAGGCTTTGAACGTCCTGATGGAGGGCCCGATGCTGCTCCGCTCACTTTTATCCTCCGAGCGTTCTTCCCTCGGAGCCCTGAGAGCATATGGCGAACACCCCTCACTGGAGTTTCTTACAACAGACAGGGGGCCGCCCACTCCTAACGTCTCCTATTCCCCGAGTCCTTCCGTCCTGCTGCGTTCAGAAATGCAGGAAATTAGTAACACAAGTGGAGCTATGTGCTTACAAGTCGGTTCGTTTTATGAGATGCAAGCGGCGATTAAAACCCAAGAGGAGCCAAACATAAAATGTGGTTGAAATAAAACGAAATGTGGTGCAGGAATATGTTGGAAAACGTTTAGGGTTTGTTTCTAAGTGAGGTTCGGTTAAAAGGTCACTAGCGGTTTATGTACGTCACCTGCAGCAGGTAACTCTTTTGCCATCTTTATTTGGGATATATTTAGATCACAGGTGTCAAACTCAAGGCCCGTGTACCAAATCTGGCCCACCGTAGCTTTTTATGTGGCCCTCTAGACTCCATATTAGATTAGTAAGTCCTTCCAGTTTTTCCACAAACCTAACGCTTTTAGATTGAAATGTATATATTTTTATTAGCATACAAGCTAATTTCTTTAGTTTTACTGATGTGTTGGTTATACTGAACTGTGATAACTTGATTAATATTATTGTACAACATTGGAAAACTTGCGAAATGATGAAAGATCCCTGTAATTTGTTGCTTAATCTGATTGATATTAGCATCCTGTATTTTAAGATGCTTTACTCTGGCCTTGTTCCAGGTCGGGTTTTTTTATTTTGTTATGGTGCACTCTTTGGCCTGTAGTGCTGCAGAGACCCCAACATCACCCTGTCCAGAACTTGGATGGCGAGTCCCAGCCCAGAGGACCGAGAAAACCGGTAGATGGTGAGCCGACTGGTCACTAACAGTGAGACATTGAAATAACCTCTCTTGTGGGTTACACTTACATGCTCAGTAAATGTTTCACACAGGAATCCCAGTGATAGCACACCGCCTCGAACTACCCCTTTAATCTTCAACTTCACCTTCTTCTAATTTACACATTAGTCAGTGTTTCACCATTAACTGTCGTTATTATAAAAATGTCTGGCTGGATTTTCCTATTCTGTTTTTTTATTTTTTATTTTTTTACATCAAGATCGGCTTTCCTCGCTCTCGTCTTTCATCGCGCTCAAGTTAAAAGCCGCCCATTGTTTTGCCAGCACAGAGCTACAGTGTTTTGGTTACCTCTTCACCAGCTCAGTGGCCATCATCTGCTGCCAAATACCTGCAAAGAGACGTCGAGCGAGGAAGATCCACTGTATCGCTCCTCTGTTTCGCACAAAGAGCTCAGGCTGGATGAATATCATTTTGAAAAATGACGTTTCACTGTCGCTGATTGGGGAGGTTCAGTCTGAGCCTTCCTCTTCTCCTGCAAAGGTTTGTCCAACAGGACAAAGATTTAACTGTCGCCACTTGCATCTGAGCGGGTAATTAAATTCAAGACTTAATTGAGAGAGAATCCAGTCATTTAGGTTCAGTTAATTCCAGAAAAAGAGCAATTCATTTGGAGATGAACACAAAGATTTCATTTTACATGCCTCATTGGGATTCTTGTTAAGTAGTCCTTAAGCTATAGCTTAAGATTAGTGTAACTATTGAGATGAATTCTCACCAGCCCTGTTTAGTCCACTTTAATCAAACTTTAGTTTGTTTGCCGAGAACGTTTGGTTCGTTTGGGGAGGTGTGAATGCATAATCAAATTCTGATGTGGAGCAAAGCAAACAAACTCTGGTCCACCTAAAAACCTACGTCTCAGTTCGGTTGAAGTGAACTCTTGGGCGATTCGAATGTATACGTGAATGCCAGGCAGACCGGGGACTGCTGCAAAAGCAGGAAGCTGACTATAGCGCAGGGCATTCTGGGTAAATACAAACAAAAAGTGTGAGTGTAACCTTAGTGGGAGAAGAAGCTTGTGGTCTTTTGCCAAAAACAAAAGAGAAATCATACAGTCGCTGAATTTGTGCTCATGTCTTCCTTTGAGGTTTTTGCTAATAGAAAAATGTTCCTTATCCTTGTTGACCGAAAACAGAAAAAGTTTAGTCTTATTTATTAGTAACAGTGAGAAAAATGTCAGTGTAACTTTTTACAGTGTATGTAGTCATCTGGTAACCAGATTTAAAAGCGTTACGTTTGGGTCTAATACACAGACGATTAAAGTCGTGCATTAGACTTTCATCAACAACTTGTAAACTTGTTGATGAACAAAACTCAATTGAACTTATGCGGTTTGAAGTAGGCTTAAATGATATTGCAGAAATTTAGAAGCAATAAATTACCATGAGAGGGCTGACATGTAAGAATTCAAAAACTAATTTGATCAAGAGACATTACAGAAAAATATTTATTTACCACCAAATCCCTTAAACGTAACTTTTGACTATTGAACTTAAAAAAAAACAAAAAAAACCATTAAAAATCAAACATAGCAATAACTCAAACATTCAAAGCCAGCTCATATCGACTGCCTTGTTCTTACAATGAAGAATTAGCACCACACGATGATTTCATTTCACATGTCTCCCTGGGATTCATGTTAAGACTTTAATAAATGCTACTGACACTTAATAGTATTTTGGGGTGGAATAAACAAATATGCAGAGATTAAGGAGCGAATTAGCGATGAGCTCTCACTTACAATTAAAACCCAATTAAAGCCACCTAGACAGTCATTTTATTTATTCGGTTTCTAGGGATAAAGATTCAAATCTCTCCGTTGTTAATTCCTTTTCTTCCGAGCGCCATTAAGCGCAGAGGAAAGAGAGAGCTAAAATACATGTGTTCTCCGGAAGGGATACAGTACTTATCTCATTACCATTTCTTAAATGTTTACAGCCATTGTCTTCCTCTCCAGTACAAACACGACGCCGCGCTTGTACAACCGCTGCCGGGGTTGTTTTCATGCTTTTATCTTAAACACATTCCTTCCAGATTGTTCAGCCCCAGAAACTGGTAATTACCATATATTATCACCTTCACAAGCTCCACCACAAGGGTTGCCATGTTTGAGGTAATTATATCACTCCCAAGTTGTCTGTATAATCGCTCATCTTAAGAGGCAGCCCTGAAGTTGTGAGGGCTTTGACACAAACATGGAAATGTTTAAAGTCTTTCCTCGGGGACTCGCGGGGGGATCACTTTTTTTTTTTTTTCCCCCTCTTGGATTTTGTGAGAGCTGGTGGACATAATAGGGCTGATTAGGGTTTTTAGAGTCAACCGGAGGGGATTTGTAAAGGATTCATTGAAGAAAATAAGACATAAATGCTCTAAACTGACCACAACAAGAAGGTTAATGTGAAAAATATGGTGGCATTTATGCACTTTTGCAGCGTTGTTGTGCTTTAGTGTTTTGCCCAAGACCACTGCAACCAGCGCCTCGTGAAGAGAGGAGTAATCAAATTACCTCGTGTTTGGTGGTTGGATCGCCTGATCCTTTCTGCCATTTCAACCCTTAATTGTCTCACTTTTTGTTATCATCTCACATACGATGTCGTGTGTAAAAATGAAAGAAATTAAGCACATTCAGTGGAACATCAAATCCTGTCAGATATATAAAGCCAACTGTCATACGCTCCTGTATCATAAATTGTTTGTGTTTTGGGGCAAAGGCATGTGCTCTGTTGTAGACAGAGCACATGCGTGGTGTGGCATGGGAATAAGTAGCATCGTTGCATAACATTGTGGCAGCGCGTACACAAGCCAACTGACAGCACTAAGACCCTCCTCCTGACTCTGATTGGCTTGTTTCTGAGCAGCGTATTTCTGAAGATGGCAGTAAGACCACAGGAAAGAAGAATTTGAACTCAATTATCTGTCTCCTATTATACTGTCAGGACAGATTAACAGTTTTAACAAATATGTAAAAAAACGTATTTTTATAAAAGTTATTTAGTGCAGCTGTAAGACACTATAAAAATGTTCATTTTTACACTGTGTTGCACAGTATTGTTTCTGCAGCAGGCAGTTTCTATCCTCAGTTGATCTGAACAAATTTAACTTTGCAGTGAGTTTCAATAAAAACATCACAGGAAGAAGTATAATATTTCTTGATATAAAATGTTACAGGCCTCATAGAAAGTTACTAAATGAACCAAAAAGTCTTTAATGTATTCCACAATGAAGATATTTAAAGAACAATCCACTGCCGATGCTACAACTAGTACAAATAAAACGTAAATCAAATGAAAACAATGTTTTTTACACTTACTGCTGTTCTTTCAACAAGCTCCATTACGTTTGTGCAAAACTGCTTTATGCCTTAATAGAGAACAGCCCAATCTGTACATTACATTTTATTTTATGCATTTGACTATGTAGAATGTTACTTTCCTACTTATACACAGCTATATATATTTTTTACTATGCATTTTTGTCACACCTGAATATACGTTTTACCCAAAAACTTGTGCAAATAGAATTGCTAAAATAAATTAGCTTACTGGAAACATAGCAATTTAAAAAATAATTGGTGTTTTTCAATAAAAAAGGTTTTTCAGATTTATCAAAATAGAATTATTTCACAAAGCTCAAATGGAAACACTTTTTTTTACATCACACGAGTGACATGTTCAACAACCGACTGTTACTTCCTGTCATCTTCTAACACGAAGAAGACAACAGGAAGTGGTAGGAGGACGCCGGCACAGCACGTTTTTTAATGACTTATCGCGTGAACAAACGTACTCAAGTGTGGTTTTAATTGCGTTTCCTTTTTAATGTAAATGCCACAATAGTGTTTTTTTTTACATTAGCGGAAATATTGACAAAGTTTTGTACACACTTGTAATGGCCACTGACAGACAAATAAAAGCTTACTCTGTTCTAACCACAAAAAAATCCAAACTATCTCTTTAAAACTTGTGTAATAAAACTTATTTCTCGAAAAACTTCTTTACATTTTAATGCCATAAAAATAATCCTTAAAGCAGCAGTATTCCCATTCACAAATGTGGATGCATATAACTTCGACACCCTCAGTGCAGGTCAGTTAGAGAATAAACACTTATTATCATTCCGACGCTTTTTTCAGCTGACTGGGATGTTGTGCTGCACGTCTGAGTCTGGTGTTGTCTGCTTCCCTCATGCCAGCTGTTGGGTTATTTATATCTGTGGATGCTGATCCAAATGAGCTAGTAATTAGGCAGCAATGCTTTTGAACAGCCATCCATCCCTCCCTTCTTCCCTCCATCCCACTCTTTCACCATTTTCCCCTCTCTCTCTCGCTGCCTGGTGTCCCTGAGCGCACCAGGAGACAAGTGGGAGATAAAGGGGAGGCTTGACTTCACTGAATAATTGAAGGGGTTTTTACAAGTGAAACAGCTCGCTATCTGAGCCCATGAAGACAACACACGGGGTGTTATCAGAGCTGAGCAGAGACGCTCTCCTGCACATCCACACAAACTCGCGGCGGGTGTCAGCAGGTCACAGGCAGAACTTTAAAAAGCCTCACGCTTTTTTAACTGGGGAGAGCAGAGAGCAGCGGCTAATAAAACAGGATCAAACCTCACCGCTGAAACATCTGCCTTGAGAAAACAAAAAAATGAATTCAACTAATTTATTCTCCTTTTCACCTATTTGTTTTGAAAGCGGGCGGATGACATAACCTGCCTCCTTCCACCTTCCCCCCCACAACACTATAATTTCCAACTTTCAAAGCCCATAAACTTTATCTAATTATGAACAATTCCGTCGACTCCCTCAGCCAGGATGTTTGGCAGGTTTGCGGTGTTAATTTATGAAGAACAAATCTGAAATATGCAGATGTCTTTTGTTTGAAGCAGCTGTTTGGTCGTGTTGCCAGGTTTCAATCAGGCGATCTCTGGGGACACCAAGCATGTGCGATCTGTGGCCAAGGCCCCCTCTTTGATGTCTGACAGGGACAGAGGGACGAGGCCTGAGCGCGGGGGTTGTTCCGCAACCAACCCAAAAATGACTGTACACAGTGTGCATGTGTAGAGGTTATAAAACTATTTCAGATAAATAAAAAAGTTTCTTAAAAAAGATGTTAAGAAAAATTATATTGTTTCGCATTAGTAATCTGTGATTGCAGATGTAGTGATCTACGATCGATAACTCTTGTCTGGCAAGTTAAAAACTACAGACCAATACAGTAAAGGGATGCTTAAGTTTAAAATATATTGTCTTTAATGTTACTTTTCTGGTTATGTTTGTGTATAATATTTTTACAGAGTTCAACCTTCTTAGATTTTAAGTTTTGAGAGTTTATTTACCGATCGTTTCTCGATTGGTTTTGTCTGAGTCGATGCAAAGGAGTAACGTCGTGTCTGAGTCTGTTTTTATTATTCCGCCTCACAGGGGATTAACACATGAACCCCAAACAGATCCTCCATCTTGTTTATTCAAATGACGTGATATTGCTCAGTTAGTCATAGTAACAATAACAAGGAATATTAACTTATATTGTTGTTATATTGGTAAATTATAGTTTAATTTGAAACAAAGCTGTGACAAAGCTTTTCTTAAAACTTCTTTCTGGTTTAAGTAAAACTATTTCATCTGTTGGGCTTTTGTCTTTTAGCATAAATATTCAAGTAAGACACAATGCCTGAGTTATGGCCATTTTTGAAAGCTGCAGAATTCATAGACTTTAAAGCTCACAGGTTTTTTATGACATAATTACACACCTCGCTATGTTTCAATTCACTGTGTGTCTGTGAACTGGAAGAAAAATGATAGACATTTTGTCACAATTTTTTGAGAAAAAAAATCTGAAATGTGTGGCCAACATTTTAATTTCACCCCCTTTCCTTTGTTACCCCCGTAGTGAACTCTTGGACGTAAATCAATCTGTGTGTAATAAAAAATAAATAAAAAAAATAGAGAGATGAAAAATAAACAAATAGATATGAATATTATTATTGCATTATGTTAACATAAATTTTCTTCCTAATTTTAGGTATTTGTATTTCTCTACAAATCCTAATTCTGAAAATCATTACTGGTTAGCAATTTTTGAAGCGAATCACCTTTGTTCTCTTTACAAATCAATCATATTTCTGTTTTTGTCCTACAAGTTAAAGAAAAAATAGCAGAGGGTTGGGATTAAATTCTGACTCATGTAACCTCAAGTCAAAAAATATGCCTCCCATGTTAGACCAGAAATATAGAAGAGGATCCCAAAGCACATCTGACAACTGCTGTCAGCCGTATTCATTGCTAATTTATAGCACTCATTAACCGATGCGAAACACACAAAAATCAGAGCAATTATCATTTATCTTGATATATTATTTACTAGGGATCATTTTCCTGCTTGGTTGGGGACTTGGGAGGGGAGGGAGGACCGCGGGGGTTTGGAGGCAGCTGGCACGAGAGTCACCGAGAGATCCAGGAGGCAAGGCATGATGAAGGTGTTTAAATGTGGCGAGGAGGATTTTAGTGGAATTTATTCAAGCTTTGTTTTGCTATAAATATTCAATCTAACTCTGATCAGAGTAAATGAAGCCACAACAATAACGGACAAGAATATTTGTGCTTTTTGTTTTTACCCTGTTTCTACAAATTTCTTTCTTGGGAAAGAAATTGAACGTCACAGAAGTTATTCATCAGCAGCTTCTACGTGTGACTATGTGTAGCTGAAATTAAATGAAGTTAGATGGCAAATTACATTACAATATTTTCAACTGTTACATATTGTCTGGTGCTAGTGGCATCTGACATCCGCCAGAAAGAGATATAAGCAGGTTTAGTGGGGGAAAAAAAACTTGCATGAACGTATATTGCAGATCATACTAGATGCGTAATGATTAAATAAACATACGGAGATGATGAAGTGCTGAACGTTTTATGATAAGAAATAAAGAGAAAATACATTTTTGATTGATCCACTTTGGCAGGTCTTGAATTATGATCTTTTAATTTTAGGTGAAATGTCCCAAACCAGCACATTCTCTTTGCAACTTATCACAACTTCAACTTACTCAGGGATTAATATTTTCAGATTTACATATCCGTCAATTTTTACTAGTGGAAAATTCACCTGTTTGTGGATTTATTTGAACAGAAAACCCAACTTGGGGAGCTGAAATACTCAGGCACTATGTTACTTCATTGGCTGGCGTTTGCAAAGCAGCAAATCCAGGAGTACCATTTATTTACGATGGCACTGGCTGGCTGGACTGCTAAGACAGAAAATAAGGAAAACTGTAGATGTTAGCTTCTGTGGTGGTGCTAAGATGGTTTCCACTGTGTGTATTGATGTAATATTTGGTGTTTGAACTAATCTAATAGGCCGTTTTAAGTGCTGTTAAAGGTGAGCTCAAAGATTTGCAGGTAACTCTATTCATGGGCCTATTTTTAAAAACAATTTCTTTTATCTCTGTGCTTGACAGTCTTTGATTTATCCTATTCAGGCTTGATCATTTTACATTTCAAACTAGAAATAAACACATACATACAATAGCAACTACAGTCCTTATTTATGAAAAGATTGTGAAGTAGCCCATTAGCTTTGCACTATGCTACAAACGTTAGCAGTTGTTAGCAGCTAACAGATATTCATGTGTAGTACTCTCACACTGCATGCAAATTATTTGTCTCTGTTTTTCACTCCGTCACCATCTTTTTTCCTATCCAGTACGTAAACACACGTCACTGGTTGACCAGGTCTCCCATATTGTGCCGTACTATGCGGTAGCTGTTAGCGGCTGTTAGCGGTCAATCTGACATTATTTGTTTGCACACAGCTTCAGCAGCCTCCATGGGTTCGAATTTGGATTAGGAAGTTTAACTAATAGATACTAAGAAAACACTGAAGGCTGGTGTGTTTTGGCTAAATGGAGTAATAATGGTAGTAAATGTTTGACTATTCTTATTCTTATTTGTGGATGATATTCTCAGCATCCTAAAAGTAGAAAGTAATGGGAACCGCCGTGTGAAATATTGCACGAGATGAACAAATGGAAATATTAACATGATATAAATATTTTATAGTATTTTACACTTAACACTAGATTTTTCTTTATTATTTATGCATTTGCCCGCTGTTCTTTTTTTCCTAGTCTATCCATCCTTTCGCCTTCTAGCTGCTGTAAATCGCTCTCCTGTTGTGTCTCAGTGACAGATGCCTAATTGAATGATGAATGTCCCCTTCATTATACACTAATTGAACTGCCTTTTTTTATTTCTCACTTCGCAGTTTGATTGGCCGGCGCGCGTGCAGCTGGGCTCGTCTGATTGGCGGGATAGTCGGGCGCCGGGGGTTTTGGGGCGGGGTGCAGTTCGAGACACGATCACTGCCAGTGAGTGTTGGCTGGCGGGAGGCGCAGCGCTGCTCTCCATCTGTCTCATCTCTCTCTCACACACACACACACACAAGCACAAACACACAATGATGCAGCAATGAGCAACAAACTCCCCCCTCAACGCCACCATCACCTCAGCCTGGATTCTCACCTCTCACAAGGGATTGATGCGGGTGCGACACAGGGCACACACTCTTGTGAATCGTAATAAATTATGCAAATGTCATGTTTCCATGTGACACAGATGTTAGTTAGAAATCCTTGTTTATAATTTGTTGACATTTTGCCCTGAAACGTCTTCTCTTTGTATTTTTCGTCCAGCTCGATGTCACACATTTTACTACTTCCTCTTTCCTGCCAACCAGCGTCAGACATGTACTCAATCAGATATTTGATCTGGCACCGCTACGGCTTATTAAAAACTCTGAAATTTTGAGATTGATCGCAGAAGTTGTCTAGAATTTTTCAGAGCTCAAAACGTCTCCAATTTGCCAGAAAACACTTAGAATTTTTTAGATTAATATAATTTTTTTTTACAGAACTTAAAAAAGTTGAAAATTTTCCACTATTGAAATGCAAATAATTTCCAAAAGTCAATTTTCAGGGTTTTTTTTTATTTTGTAGCTCAGAAATTTCCTCGAGTTTCTAGAACATTTCTGAGATGAACCTCAAAATTCCAGAGTTTTTTCTCACAAATTTCCGAATTTTTTGAGCTCAGAAATTTAAATTAAGTTTTAATCCAATTTTTGTGGCGGAAATGCAGTTTTTTCTCTCATATAACTACAGTGGCCCTAATACGCTGTTGTTCACTGCAGCAAGGACACATACATGAACTCCAAAACCCACATGACCAATGTTCAAACACACAGACATGCTTTAAAGGCACGTATTTGTGGTAACACACTGGTGGGCGTCTCGGACCGGCCCTGACCTGACAGGCGGCCGATGAAGATTAATGTGTCCTCTCTGAGTGACAAGCTGGGGAATTGAAGGGCAGAAGGCCTCGTTAATCAAGAGCCTGACAGATGCCATTCAGGACCTCTGAACAAGCGCAACTCCCACACACAAGAACCCATTTAAATACACACCCGGAGGAAGCGGCTCACACATCTCTCCCCGCCGTGGAACCTCATTGTTTCACCTCCGCTTTCCGACCACATCCACTTTCCCACTCGAGCGGGCCAGCGTCAAGCCCAGGCAGGCTTAATCATGCGTCGCCAGGATTAAAACTCGTTCCTCAGAGCGAGGCTGCCAGCATGAAAATAAGAAAATCAATCGGGCAATTCGGAAGGCCAGCCCGCGCTCGTGGGCTTCAGGGTCCTTTTCCGTGTTCATTTATAAGAAGCCTTGAAGCTGAAGGGACCCGCGCAGGGTCAGGCTTTATGATCGTTTATTATAATTTACCCATAATGCCAAC
The DNA here is from genome assembly GCF_904066995.2 of Poecilia reticulata. Lineage (NCBI taxonomy): Eukaryota > Metazoa > Chordata > Actinopteri > Cyprinodontiformes > Poeciliidae > Poecilia > Poecilia reticulata. The sequence continues at coordinate 7,872,203 of NC_088844.1, read as the reverse complement.
TTCCGGGATCGTTACCGGCCAACCGTTTCTGAGAAATCTCTTTGTCTTCACGGAAGTTCTTCAGCTCTGGAGGAGAACGATGGGAGAATGTATCTGTATCATCTTTTGGTTAAATTGACCGACTTAATAGAGATTTTGTTTGAGCAGAGAACAGAAAGTGCTGCCATGCAGCTCCAATTTCACTAAAAGCTAACAGTTAAATAAAATAATCTATAATGTATTTGGCTGATTAAATCCAGGTTATGAAACAGCATAAGAAAATGTAACAATCTTGGTCGTTTTAGATAATTGAGCAAAGGTTTTAGGCTGACTGGGTCAATTTTCCCACCAATGGGTTGCTGACTTGCCTTCATGCTGCCCCCATAACCAAGCAATTTCACACCATTATGCTCTCTCAAATACTGTATTATGTATTTGGGATATTTCTTTTGTTAGTTACATCTTTTGATGATTTCCGACAATAAGTAATTTTTTTTAAATCCTCAGACCTTAGGTCTTAACGTCACTGTTTATGTGCTCTGCAGATGCGACTTTAAGCTTAGCTTGGTTTCAACAGGTTCATCAACACAAGTGAAATTATTTCCTGCAATCAGTGGGTCATTTTGTATTGGTTGCCAAAAGATGAAGAACCAAGACAGATTTGAAGAATCCACAATGAAGGCGACCACGAAAAAAAAGAAAAACTTTCAAACTCACATTTGGAGCTCGTCAAAATACCAGTGGCAACCTGAGAAAATATGGTTAGCAGTTACAGGAATGCTTTTACTCCTGAAATGAACATTACAAATTGGTTTAATAACGTTTGACAGATGCATGTCTCATTTCCTCTCTGAAACAAACATTTTAGTCAGCATCAGCGATGGAGGAAAGCCAAAACAATCTCAATTTAACATCTAAAAAAACCTTTCAACTGAGCAAAAGTCACAGGGATAATTCTACTTGACAACGATTATATTTGTGGAAAATACAACAGATGAACTAATTAAACCTCGACTGGATTAATGTACACTAATTACAGAAACTTTTAAAGTACGTGTGAAACTATCGCTTCAAAGGTGAAAACAAACAAATCCTAATTCATGGTTTTCAAAAAGGTTTTCTCCTGTTCACATGAACCTTATTTTATGTACTGTGTTGCCTCATCACTTGAATTTATTGCTACACCAACAGTAACACAAGTACAAAACACTAAATTACAGAAGAAAAAAATGACCCATTCTTCCATTTTGCTTGCGATATTTTTGTTAAGCTTGTGATTATCTCAAGCAAGCAACTTAAGCACTTAATAAAATTACATAAAATGTCTTAATAAAGAATGATGAATCCCACAAACATCTTTGTGTTTTTCTTATCGCCACTAAATGAACCTACCTCAGTCTTGACAGCGTTAAACTGTAATAAAACCGAGAAACGTTTCATCATTTCCGTTTCTGCCAATAAAACCCCAGGACCTTTACACTTTAACTCTTTACCTGGCTCGGGATTCCTCGGTGAGGCCGGCCACGTTTTTGCACTCTGCTTTTATTAGCTAATGGAACTTAATATTTCATGAGCTATTAATGGAAGCTCAGCTTGTAATTAGCAGTGTGTCAGAGAAATACGAGCATGAATCTTCATTAGGCATCGCAGCAAGTCTTTTCATCTTCATTATGACCTCTCTGCGTCATTTTTCACCCTCTTATTACGCCTTTTGTTTTTGTTGCTTGCTTGTCGCTCCGTGCTCGTTATCTGGTGGCAGAAGATAGAAAACATTACAGTTTTTTTTATAGAGGTTAAAAAATACGCCTGGAAGGAGTCTGATTGAACAAAAAAAAATGTTTCTTGTGTCTCAAGTGAGGCTTTGCTACAAGTTATTAGTCTATAGTAGATTGTCTGCAGACTGATACCAATAATAGCTTCATAAACCATAGCAATTCCCAACACTTAAGTCTTATAAGTTCCTTCTGCAAAGCCATGTTAATTACAGACAGGCCCGTTTACCTTTTAACACCCAGTTCACAATAATGTTATATATATATATATATATATATATATATATGTGTATCAAATCTCCATGTAATAGAATGGATTTACCCGACAAAAGCATTTTCTGTATTACGTTTTGATCATTTCATCCCATCAATGCTTTAAAAGCAGCAGCGTAACGATTTTGTGCGTGTGTGTGTGCGTGTGTATGATAAATTACCCAGATTATCCACCGCATTTTCAAAATGTCCTCTTTTACTCTTCCGAGTGTCATGTGTGATTGTTGGGAGTTTATGGCCGCTCATCCCTGGAAGAACACCAGCGACGGTTTCCAGCCAAGGGCCTCAAGGGCACGCATCGCTGCAACGAAGCCATCGCTCTTTACCGTGGCGATTCATGGAGGCCCCACTTCCACTTGTATTATCTTAATTGTCCTGGCAAGTATGTTCAGTGGTTGTATTATCAATTTATGGCTCCTCTTGCCACCCCATTAATCCAGCCGTTAAAACACTGTAACCAGTGGCTCAAACCCTGCTGGAGGAACATAAAGCTGTCCCGGGACTGCCTGCAGCGCCGGGAGCACGACAGAGATCTGACAGCAAGGAGGGATGCCATTTTCCCACATTTTTCAAGTGGATATCTTTTCGTTGCTGGAGAAGTCAGTTAGAGTAGAGTTATTGTACATTAAATTGAAGCTCTGTGTGAAAGAATCACCTACACTTTTCACCGTTGTCTCACGAAGTTCATTCCTCACTGCAGACGAAGAGATAAGGATGCATCTGTGAGCCGTGTTAGCGAGCAACTTTGAAGAAGAAAGTTCCCAGTATTTTTCTCTAGGCCTCATTGTTTTTGTAAAGTTTTTTATTGTCATGATTTGTTGAAGAGACGTATTGAGCCTTCACTATTCTGTCAGAATTAAATGTAATTTTTAAAGCTGCGGTATGGAACTTTTATATACATGACAAAAAAAATGTTTTTACACATTGGTTGAAATTGTCATCAAGTTGTGACAGTGTAGTTTAAGACAGATAACTTGTGAAAAAATTGAGCTCCTCTGCCTTCTCCCAGTGCTAAATACAGAAATACACAGTTTGCTCAGAAACAACCAGGAGGGGAGGGTGTTAGCGTTGTCAATCACACTGTCTTCCTTTCTCTCTGCTACAGCATCTTTCCTTTAGCGAAAGCTGCCACAAATGCTAAGGCTAGTTAGCATAGCCACCGATTGCTGCGGATAAAAGGTTTTCCTGTAACAAGTTATTTCTTCGCCATTAGCACAATTAGCAGCACGTACACTAGGCTGACTGACAGCGCTAAGGCTTCCTCCCGGCTCTGCAGAAGCCAGAGCCAATTGGTGGCTCTCATAGGTCGTTTTTGACCGGTAGCGGAGTATTTCTTCAGAGGCAGTGGAGAAGCTTGATTTTTTTCACAGATTGTCTGTCTCATACTGTCACAACGTCATGATAATTTTAACAAATACATAAAATGGTTTTTGAACTTTTAAGAGACAATTCTTTGTAAGTTGTGCTTTTTCATATTGGCTTCATCTGTGGTTAGCAAATAACATGAATGACCCTGTGGTTTTGCGTACATTAGATTGGATTTAAATAATGTAGACCTCAGTAAAGTACGGATTATTACATTATGTAATCTGTTAAACGCCACGTTAAACTCTAGAGTTGACGGTAGGTTTACTTTTGTTTCATTGTGACGGTATATCCACTGATATGGTTATTTTTTATTAAAGTTATCAATTTGTTTCTGTGTTTGATTAGAACCAAGCAGACTCTTAAAGCCTGCACATACTATAGTAATATTTAGCTATCACATAAGACCAATAAAAAAAACAGTAAAATCAAAGAATCCAGTTTCACATTTAAAACTAAATTACTAAAATAAATGTATTTTTCAATCATATTCTCATTTATTGAAATGCAGCTGTATATTCAGTCATTTTCATGTCTGTATAAACAAAAATGAAGTAAAATTTATGTTCCCTAGTCACAAATCAAGTGTTGTTTTTTTTATATTCACAAACGGCTGCATGACTGTATTATTTAAAGAGCCGATGATAAAAGAAAATAAACAATTTATTGAAATAAAAAAAAAAAACGCCTTGATTGCAGAATTTGATTTGGAGACATTAATCAGTGAAAAAGAGAAAAAATGCAGACTAGTTTTGATTTCACGCCAGCGCACTACAGTCAGAAGAGATACATGGCCGTCTCCGAGGTGATGTCATATGCCACGAGTCAGAGGTCCAGCGCCTGATCCAATTATAGGCCTGTCATATACTGTACATGATCCAGATGACTGGGAAGTCACTCACTGTTTTACAGAGCAGCAGTTGCTCGTCTACAAATCAGTCCAAGGAACTGCAGCTGGACCACAAACCAAACTAATGAATGCAGATCCGCTTTGAGGCAGGGATTTTTGGTACAAGAAAAACATTTTTCTCTGAACAATCAGTCCTTTGACTTAAATCACTCTATCTCTGAAAACTCTTACAAAATAAAGTTTTCGCCGTGTTCTTTTTTTTTTTTAAACGCCTTTTCGCTGTTTTTGCAGTTCTCAAACGCTGATGATTCACAGATATCGAGCAGACAAGAAGCCCTTATTGCAGCATTGTTTGTATGTGTGTGCACTATCTGCTCTGCCACCATCTTTCTCCAGCCCTCTTCTCGTCTCCGGGCTGAAAACTGCACCAGCGGTAATTGCCTGACCTTTACGGCGGCGAGATAGTCTCATTAAGCCTGATGGATAATGATGGCGCCTCGCCATGCTACGTGAACCTCTGTGATAATGAAACAACACAACAGCCCTGCTGCTCCACTCAGAGGGGGGGGTCATGGGAGAAGGCTGATAACCCAGAAAGAGCAACCCATTCCTGGCTAACAACAAGACCCCGAAGCCCCCCGGAGTGTCACCCTTCTCTCCTACAGCCACATGGGAGATAATCGTGTTGCGCTTTTCCCGTGTTATCGAGATCCTGATGGTCTGGTAAATCGTAATGGGGGGAAAAATTTATGTTTTAAATCAAAGAAAACTTGGGAGTTATTTTGAGTTTGACATAGGTTACAAAATGAGTTTGTACTTGTCTGTGTTTTTACTTATATGTTAACTAGCTAGCTAGAAATACATTTTTTTGTTTGTTTTTGGTGAAAAATTGTGAAATTATAATTCTGCATGAATTTTGAAAATGTTCCTAACATGAAAAAAAAAGATGTCCATAAAACCTTATGTTTCTCATTTAGACTTAATGTAATTTGTAAAAGAATGAATATTTTAAAGTAGGGGAAAAAGTCATGCAGTAAAGAGTAAACGCAACAGTTGACTTTGTTAACTTTAAAATATAAATTTTCTAAAAATGGGAATTTCATTATGAGGCAACAGGCTGAACGTTTGTTCAGATGTGTTTAATTTGAACAAAATGTTAAATTTTTATGTTAGGTCAACTTAATGTAATAATGTAAAAACTTAAATAAGTTGGGGTAACAATTTGTTTAAAATTCTCGTAACTAATTTTAATGCGATTGCTAAAAAAAAATAAAGCTGAGTAAACGTACTTAAGTTGTTGCTGTCAGTTTTAGTGTTTTGAATTTCACAGTTAAATCTTGATAACTGAGTCAAAACAACGAGGAAACTAGACTGAGCCAAGTTGACTCTACAAATACATAAATATTTTTACAGTGTACTCTGAATGTCCTGGTTTTATGAGCTACAAGAAAATCCCGAATGAAACATTTTTGGAAGATTTCTTGTCCATTACTCTCCATCAGCAAATGATAAGAAGCTTTCAAACATGTCATGTTTTCTTCGCCTAAACGGCTAAAGGCAAGAGCAATCAAATCAGCGCTTTCTTTGAACAATATTTCTGTAAAGGTTTGCCTCAACTTAGCTGCGTAGAAATTAAAGAAAAAAACAAAAAGAGTAACACTTAGATGTCCGCTGAAATCTAAATGATATGTGGAAAGTATGAATCAAAACATGTGCTTGTAGATAGCAGTTAATCCTCCTCGCTGATGGATCGTGTTTTCTCTGTTTCAAAGACATTTGTTATCCCACATCATTACGCGAAGGCCTGACTTCACACAGACAGACTAACTCTCCATTTGTGTTACAACTGCAGCTCTTGAATTATTTATACTAATTTCAGATACCATTTATGAGACGTGTTTATTTACAGTGGAGAGACTTTTTCTGGACACGGCTCACCTCGGGGAACCTCTGATTGACAGAGTAATCGGCTTTGTTTTGTTCGTGTCCAAACAAACTCTCAACATTACAACAGTGATTGATGGAACAGGTCAGCCCAGTTTTTAACACGGACATTTAAATCCGACGAATCTCGCGTTTAATGAAGGAATGAAAAAGTAAAACATGATTTTGGTATTCCAAGTCTTTGCCAACTAGCAAATTTTGGATTTATGAGCTATTTGTTAACAGCTTTAAAAATTCCTTTCAGTTTATTTATTTTGTGCCAATTCGCCACTAATGTCATACCAAAGCCCTTAAAAGACAAAATGACATATCGAGATAAGATGTAGGTTTTTATCCACCACTCTTAAATCAATCTCATCATGTGGAAGGATGTAAGTTGTATTACACACCGTCCAAATTGATCCTATTTATAATAATATCCATTCAAAGTTCATTTTGTAAGGTCACCTGGTAAAATGTTTTCTCCAAAGAAGGTCAGCTGATTGGAATAAGTCGTTAATTTTGCAGCAATCTCTTCTCCAAAGCATTTAGCGACAGTGGAGAGGAAGTGAAATCTAGAAGTTATCCTGGTGAACAAAACTTTCACACGTTTCGCTTGCTTTTGTGATTCAGTTTTCCAGTTATACCTTTACTGAAAGTGTTAATCAATACGCGTACATGATGATAAAAGTGATTTATCACCGTATTAAACTACAAGTTATTTTGAGTCAGCCTAAACAGACCAGTACCAGGTATTCTAAGGTTCTAAGAAGCTTGGTTTGAAAAACCAGTAAAGTTTTCTGTCGTGTTGTTTCTGTAGCTTAATGTCATTTTAAATGAGATACCAGAAAAAGTGTCGGTATGGTGCACCATGAGTCAGTTTTCTGAAACGATGAATCTAAGATCATCCGATTCTTAGAAAAAAAAATAATTCAGCTGGTTAGAAATATTTCTGCTCATGAAAAACATAGTTACAGTAACTGACTGATAATTACTGAGCTAATATCACCTCGCGATGCCTGTTACTTACTCAAAATCACCTTGTTCTTACTCCATTTTTTGCAAAAGTGGGTGTAAAAATAAATGTAAACAAAAAAAAAAGTTATAGATAATACTGTTACAACTTCAGTGATCAAAACTATATTATTTTGGGAGCCTTTCTTATTTTTGTTGCCTTTCTGTTTGAAATGAAACCAATTTGAGAATACTGTTTGACATTTTTAAGCAAACATGAAACTGGCCTTTTCACTCATTCGATGTTGCTCATTTCAAGCACCTTCGAAGCTAAACAAGAGTTGGTACATGGTCAGATACTTGCCAGAAAAGTCAGATTGCTGTGTTTTCCTTTCTCAGTTGAGCCACTTGTCATAGATTACAAACAGTGGCATCACTGCAAAGAGGTGGGCAAAACGTAGCTCTTCTAGTTTAGCAAGCTTGAGTACATTTAAACTATTCGCGTTTTAATTTGCACTTCAGTCTGTTAGTATTCATACGTGAGGACAAGATTCAACTGAGATCGTATTTTTAGATAAAAAGACATCACCCAGTTGTGTGGGTTTTTTTTTATGGATCTCTGCCACAGTGAGAGTTTTCATTAGTTAACTTTACCTGCTGAGGTCTGACAGCCGCTAATGTGTAAGAATGAGTGGAAGGTTTTTTTTTTGTGAATGGGTGGGGTGGGGTTTGACCAGAGGGCAGGCTTCTCTCCCCCAGTTGGGGACGGAACACCAGCAGGGGGTGCTGACACCCTGATAACCGGCTCTCAGCTCATCTTCCTCCCACCCTGAGGAAGGTTGCAGTCCTCAGATTCCCTTTCAGCTCTGAAAATGTGAGAAACAGTCAAAGGGAAACGCTGAGTCTTACTAAACGACACAAAGAGCTCCAGCGAAAACAACAGTGAATTTTTCTTTCGTTTGGATATTCCTAAGTATAAAGAAATTATATTTTTTGATTTAGCTTTTTAGTTTTTTACCGTTTTGTTTATGAATTTCTCTTCAATTCTTGCATGAAAGCAGTGAGTTTTTACACGTACGCGTCAGTATCGTGTCTCATTATGCCTCGTCTGAATTAACCTAAATAATAACGAATTTTCCAGCAAAAGGAGGAAAACACACTTCACTCGGTTATCATGTCACTTACAGTAATCAGCCCTGAAATGTTCAATTAATTATGAAATAATAATTATTATTCTGAAACGCCCTAATTATCAAAACGGCATAGCTGTTCAGCCGATACTGTCTCCCTAATTAATGCTGTAATCATTGTTGGGTTGAGGCTTCACATGTGACGGGTCTTCAGTCTGAATTATGAGATTGAAAAAGCAGATAACAGGATTAATGCGGCCGATTATTGGAACCGTTGTCACATGTCGGCGACACAGAAGCCGCCAGTTATTAAAATTATAGCTAAATCATTGCATGCTTATCACGAAGCCTCACTTTTTTTTTACTTCAGGACAAAAACCTTTTATGAATTTATTACAAAATGTTGACAACAGATCAACATTTTATCCATAGTTACAAAATTATGAACAATCAAAAATGATCAAATAATTGTATTAAAAATGACTACTATTTTACTGGAGGAGAAATTGAGAAAGTACAACTTTAGATACAACTCAAAAAAGAATTTATACTTAATGAAACAGAACATTTTGCAAGTTTCAGTAATAAACAAAAACAACAGGAGAAAATTTAAGCAAAAATTTTAACATAACGTCTAACTTACTGTATGATTGGTTGACCGCCATACAAACAGTTTTTATGTGCAGTGATGTTTGGCGACCTAATAATTAGGAGGTGTCATTATTTTTTTATTTAGCTTAAAGTTCACACTAAAAAAAACTAAACAAGCGATCCAACTTAAATAAATTGAATTAATTTGTTACAAGTAATCAAATTAAGACTATCCAAGTATATATGTTGAGTTTATTAAGTTTAATAAGTGTAAATAAAGTAGGTTTCACAGACTTAATTGGATTACATGTAACACATTTTTTAAAAAGTTGAGTTCCATTGTCTTTTTTCAATACGTTAAATTACAGATTTAAAGCAGTAAGTTACATTTCACTAGTGAAGTGGTGTTTTCTCAAAAAGTGTTCTTTGTTGGTTTTATTTTTATTTATTAATAATTGCATTTCATACTGACGGACCATCCCAACATCTTGCACAGTCGGATTAAAACCTCCTTTGAGTAACAGCTCCTACTGAGTCTCACCATCTGATTTCATCTATTGCGGCGCTACCTTTTTGTGGGATTATACCAGATGCTCTGAGTGAAGTTTTTTTTGTTGCAGTGACGTTTTGGTGTTGCATCAGAGAGCATGAGCTCATGCGGCGTTGGGGCTGTATACAGTGAGTGCTGCATGTTACATGCCAGCTGTGGGAGTGGAACGAGCCAAGCCAGGCAGGCTGGAGTGGATCAGCGCTGTGATACTGCAACCCTCGAGGCCCCCATGCCCAAGGGAGGGGTCACAAGTTCAGGCCCCCCCACCCCACGCTCCCCGTAAACTCCTCATCTGCTGGACATCCAGTAACCCCCGACCTCTCCCTGTGTAGGTATGGAAGGAAACCAGTAGAGGCAACAAAAATAAATAAAAAAATACCCTCAGATACTCAAAACCAACATTTTTCACTGTTTTTTAGCAGCAATAAAAGAAACCGGCCTATGAAACGTGGTCTCTTGCGTGTTTATTATATCTTTAAGATTTTGCCGTCGGGTCTCAGAGCCACTCGTCCTGTTTGTGTTTCACATCATCCCCAATCTATTTCAACATAGCTGGGGTGTGTACATCATCGCCCCGTTGAAATAGCAGCGTTATCCGGATGCCTCGGGAGGGAAGCATGTAAAACATATCAGGACCTGTGTATATGTATTCAGCCTCTCCAGAGGTGAAAGACGCAGTGAAAATACTGTGAAACGGGCCCATTTGTAAATTTAAAAAAAGATTTTTGTCCCTTATACTGGACGGTTCAAGGTTGTCATCTGTTTTCTACGAGGTGCTAAAAGGGAGATTCTGAGATGCTAATCCATCTCCTAGAAGCCTCCATTTAGGCGGTAGCAGGGCTTGTGAAGCTGTAACTTGAGCAAAACTCAAAGAGTGTTGTATTTCGGGAGCTGCTGTTACACGAGGATATGTGTTAATCCATGCTATCTCTGTGATGATTATCAGATAATTATTGTGTCCAACTTGGGTAGAATATTTGTGCAATAACAGCTGGCATGTGGAAAGGACAACCATACAAACTAGAGTAGTGTCCTGCAATGCGTTCTTTGGTTTCACTAGTGGTACCATTGGCTCTATTGCAACTGGAGTAAGCATGCTAAATGAGACCCAAACAACTCTTCAAGTCTTTGTTTTTGGACTTCTTGTAACTGAACCTGATTATTCCTTGTCATGGTTGAAGTCTGGCTCATCGCCAAAACCCTTTCTCCTCAGATTCAAAAGGGTTTCACTCCAGGTTTTACCTTTGCACTGATACCCTACCGTGGTCTGATAAATCCCCCACAAATCTCTGGGAAATATGTTACTAATTAACCCGGGTTTTCTCCTCTTCTAGACGTCTTTGGTTTCCTTCGCATTAGTCTTTTGAGACCAGACAGCTCCAGCTATCCATCGCTCACAACCGCTCCTCTTAAAGGAAGGAACATGCTTACCAGAGGCACCTCCGCAGTGATAGATGTCCGCAATACCTCTCCAGCCCGACCTTTGCAAATAGAATACCCTGCTGTGCTAAAGAAAACAATGTGTTTCTGAGGAGTAAAATACAATCCATCACTGGGTCCGCAAGGACTGAGAAATGGGAGCAAAGGAGGAAAGACAGCAGCCGAGGAGAGTGCAGCGAAGGGTTATGGGGCTACCTGGTTTTCACATCAGAAACATTGGAGAGGAGGAAGGGGGGGAGGGGGGGGGTTGCCGCGCGGCAACTCAAAGAGCCCTTGAGCTAAGAATTTGGCACTGAAAGGACCACACCGTTCATATAGCTTCTCCTGTTGGCTGAAACCTTAGCCCGGTTCAGCGACTGCCACGCCAGAGCCGACTTTAATCAATCATCAGCTGTGGCCGGCGTGGCAGGAGGCATTCCAAGAGATTAATTGTTGTCTCTAATTCAAGGCCTGATGTAAACAAGGTGCGACTCCGGCTCAGCGAGATTGCCAAGAGGCACTGAGGGGAGAAGCTTAAGGGTTAGGGAGCTAGTAAACTGATAGATTGAAACTTCAGTTGAAATAAAATGTTAAATACGAGGTTTTACGTAAAATTGATTGATTTGACATTAGGAATATGCTGACACAAAAACCAAACTTTCAATATTTCGCTAAACTGCTAACCTTCCTGACTAATCATTGCGGCCATTTGAAGATGACTGTATAGATGACTCTACCTACTCCTGTCTCCCTATGTTTGCCCCGAACATTCTCCCCTCTCATTTCCTGGGGGACCCTTCCAACTCCCCCCCCTCCCTCCCCCGACTAAAAACATTACGCTGAGTTTTCACGACACCGACCTGTACGGACAGGCAAAGACACCTAAGTCATTACCCATGATAACTAATCTATTAATGTTGACTGATGGCCTCATTAAAAGGTTCACATATAAGTCTGAGCTTATGTGTTAATGACATGTTAATGCGTCTGTCAATTATAAGCTGGGGTAATGACACCTGCAATGAGATGATATCGCTGGTTGAAGTCAAACTTGTAATTCCATCTCTCCAGAGGTTAAGTAGAGCGTTGATCTCTCGGTGGCAAACCAAAGATGGATGTTGCGCCGTGCTCTCGGAGTGCCATGCTCATCTGATTGTTGGGGAAAGTTGGAGGAAGATCAAAGGACAGTCAGATTATGATGAGAGATGCGTCACCAGAAGAAAGACTAGAAGTGATGCAGAAATGTCGTCCATCAAAGATGTTTGGTCGGATTTTTCTGTAACCGACCAATTATCTGTCGTTCATTTCCAGTTACCAGCTTATTTCTTGGTGCATTTTTAATTAGAAATTAAAAATTAAAAGATGTCACATGCTTCCAATATGTCTCACAAACCTTAGTGCTGAATCTTGACCCAGCTAAGGTTCCATGAATGTCATGAAGTGGGGTTTGAGGTGGTGAGGAGAGACGCAGGCTGGACCCAGGTTGTAGAGAAAATGATAACCGTATTTTCCGCACTATAAGGCGCACCTAAAAACCTTCAATTTCCTCAAAAGCCGACAGTGCGCCTTATAATCCGGTGTGTCTTATATATGGACCAATACTGAGCCACAACAGGTCTAGCAACTACGGTAAGCAGCCGCCGACTTCATTTCACCCATAGAAGTAGAAGAAGCGTGCGGTGCATGCTGGGATAGTTGTCAGAATGCTGGTTTGTTAATAAAGTTTGACATAATGTAAGAGTAGACCCCACATTGGCTGCTCCAGCGCAGGAAATACGGCGGCCATCTTGGAGCGGTACTCCCTCCTATTTTGCTCAATCAAAACAGCAGAAGATGCCTCAGCACTGAGGGATATTGTTGTTCGGATCTATGGACTATTGATGTGAGGGCTCCACAGACAACATTTCACAAGTAAGATGGACATATTATTGTGTATATTTTGTGATTAGAATATTACTTTACTGTATTTATGTCCACTGGCGAGATACCAGCTAATGTTAGCTACAGTGCTTGGTGTAATTCGGGTTCAGCCCCACTATGAAGGCTAACTGAGATTCTGTAAATCTAAAAAAAAATTAATTATTCTCTAACATTGATTTAGATTATCTGACACAAGAGCCTATATTAGAAATTAAACAATGTAACATACATTATAAAACTTATATTATGTGTTATAACATTCACCAGCAAAGTCTACACAGGTGGTAAATAGTATTATTTATATGCAATTCTTTCACTAGTAAGATACATCTCAAATCTTCCGTTTTTGTTTTGAAAGTTTCATAAAAGACACGATGTGAGGAAGAAGAGGGAGATATCTTTAAAGAGAAACAGATTCACTGCAGCACGGATGAATCTCACATCTGATTTTGGACTTAATCTCAGCTGCTGAATCACTGAAGCTAGAACTCGTCGGCTGAAAAACATTATATATATATATAATGTTACATACACACATGTATGTATATATGTATGTATATACATACATGCGTGTATGTATATACATACATATAAACATGTATCCAAAATATATTTTTCAGTATTAATCATTATTTATTTGTGCCATTATTAATCTTTATTTATGTTTGTAGTTATATAAATATGTATTGATATTACTAAATAATTTATTAAATAAATTATGAACGGCTGTGTGCCTTTAAATATGCTCATTATACATTAATATCAGAATATTCCATTCCTATTCTATTTTTATAGCCACTAACCATATTTAAATATGCTAAACTATGTATTAAAAACATACGTCAATAATACAATTGTTTATAAATGTAGCTTTGATAGATGTTTGAATATGGTTTCCAGTAACAAAAAAGCATGTTATGATCGATTAAATGCGCTGATACGTCATTGTGCCTGCTAAACACATAACGCTGAGTGGAGTGGTGTACCGCTCCAAGATGGCCGCCCTAAATCTCGTCAGCGACAATAGGCGAGAGCGGTCCATGAGGCGTCTATCCTTATATTATGTCTATGTATCTACCTACGGACCTGATAGTTGTCTGCAGATCATTTAGCACTACGTTCTCCACAAACATACTGTGCGCAAACTCAGAAGGGTGACCATCGTCCGCCCACGGAGACCACTTCTTTTTTATTACACATCCACATTTGTACAACCCTAACTGTAGCGTCTATTCTACACATATATGGAAAAAGTTCTAAAATAAGCCATTCATTGAAGGTGCGCTTTGTAATCCGGTGCGCCTGATAGTGCGGAAAATACGGTAAATTGAATGTCCAGAACAGGCGGCACGGCAGAGAGTTTAGCAAACAGCTAAATACCGGTAGCAACTGATAACTGAAGACCGAAAAACAAGAGCTAAGCAAACCAGGACTTAACAGTTCGACTGGAGAGCAGAGATGTGAGACGACAACCGACATAAGACGAGGACCCGACAAAGACAACAGGTGGGTTTAAATACACTGGGAGGGCGATCAAGGAACGAGACACAGCTGGGATCAATCAACAGGGGAAGACGCAGAGACAGAGACTCACAGGACAGAAACTGAACACAGGAAAAGCCTTACAGTAAATACACAGAAACACAGATCATGACAATGAAGCCAGGAACGACCAGGTTAAGCTTATCCTCATATTTTTATTTACAAATCAGATTTATAAAGACAGGCTTTAAGGCTTTAGATTTAAAATCTATAGTTCAACAATAAAATAATAAACATAAGTTATAAATATTTAACTTCAATATAATGTCATATATTTTATAAACTTTTGAAACTGAAAACTTCTTGATTTTCCTGATGTTTTACATTCACATTGTCAGTAGCCCAACGAGACACTGAGTCCAATCTCTATGAGGTCTGGAAAAAAACCCAGAAAGAGTCCAACAGAAACTCAAAGAGAGACTCTAATGCAAACTACAGGTGTCATGGATGGATTTCTAACCAAACGGAACCACCCTGATGTTCTAGGAAGAAATCCAGTCTTGACTCTAATGTTCTGCCAAGTAAGTGGCTCACAGATGCAATCCTAAACCACTTAAACGTCTCCTAAACTCGTTCTGAGCTGTCTCTATGATATCAAACATGTTTGGAAACGTTCAAATCCAGAGGCAGCTAACTTAAATTGTCAATAATAAAGAAAGCTATTTCAATTATGGCTTGATGATGTGTCTTAATCAACCCGTAGCTGGTCTCCCTCAAATTGTAGTTGGCAACTTGGTTTGCTCTGCTTCTGTCTTGAATTTTTCAATGCCAACTAATAGCAGCGGTGACTAGCTGGACCTTTTATTCTACCAACATGTTATGATCTAGTGAATGTCCAAAGTCTAACCCTTCACTGTTGTACCTTAACTTTCCTCCCCAGAATCATCGGAGTCATCTTTCCTTCCTGAACAATATGAACACTCAAAGACATAGGGTTGCACTCCTTCGTCAGAACCAACTCCCTCTTCTTCACTTCATGGCTTCTTCCTCCAAAACTGCAGATAAATCTCTCCAGTCTTCACTGAAATCGCACACAACTGACTCCGCTTCTGTGTGCTCAACTTTAATTGTTTACGATTTGACTTACCCTCATTACATCACAAGATGGCGCTGGCAATTGACCAAGTCACTGCAAATGGAAACGGCGACACTGTGCATTTTTGGTATTCTGTGAGACATATTTACTATTTAAAAGCTTCTACGTTCACAGAATGAAAGCATAGTGGTTCAACTTTTTAAATCACGTAAGTGGTTTTAACACTTTAACACTCATCGTCATCGTCCTCATCCTGCTGGGAGGTCAGTCTTGTGTCTTGTTGCCAGTTTTCTTTGAGTATTGTCCTGTATTTTTCTTTATCCATCTTCATATACAGGCTTTCATATGTCTGCTGAAGAAAAGCATCCCCACAGCATTATGCGGCTACCCCCGTGTTTTACTATGGGATGGTCTATTTAAGGAAATCTGCAACTTCTCCACTTGTTCCTACTTCTGTCAAACTGCAAACAGCGCCTTTTCTGACTTTTAGTCAACAGTGTTAATGAATGGTGATTCTGCTACTCATGGATCCAGCACAAATTTCAGATTTTTATCTGCAAAAGGAATTTTAAAAAGCATGTTTAACTTCCCTTCAACTTAAACAGTTACGTTCTGCAAGCCGCTGCGCATCTTTTCCTCGAAGACATCACATAAACCCATATGGCACGCTTGCTCACCACCGGGCATATTTTTAACATTCATATTGGATTGAGCAATCCGTCATCCCGGAGTTTGAAATTTAACTTGATTTTTTTTATTTCTTCAAACCATTTTAAGTCTGACCTTGACATCAAGCGAAGGAAAAGCTCGTCACCAGCGGTGTGCGAGTAGATGTAAAAAAGAAAAACTCTTTTCCATTCTAGATTTAATTTCAAGGCAATATTTAGAATTAGGTTTAATTAGAGACCCTTTATTAGATTTGGATTCAGATTTATGCAGAGTGTTCCACCCTGTCTGTACAGGTACAGGCACCACGCTGAGCCTGTCTCCGTGTCATCTGGTGTTCATATCATCTGCATGTGCCAGCTGTGCGACCACTGGGACTGATGCCATATATCTGGCTCTCATTTTCTCTGAATCTTCCCTCCTCTCTATAACTTTAAAACTTCCCCTCTCCCTCTCTCTTGACTCCATCCCTCTATCTCTCCACCTCTGTCTGTGTCTTGTCATTTTCTTTCTTTTTTTTTTTTTTTCTTTTTTTGTTTCTGGCCAGGCAGACCGTTTCAATGTGAAATCATGGTTAATGCGCCATGACAATCTGACACAACGCACAGTCCAGGCCCTGCTCCATCTGGTTTCAATTTAATTTGGTCATTGAAGAGGAGGGGGTGAACGGATGACGGGCTGAGATGAAGGGATGGAAGAGCGGGCACTGGGTGGAGGGGTTGAGATGAAAGCTCGTCGTGTTGCTCTCTGGCGAATCGTCTCGCCGTCCTTCGTTCTTTCCAAGTTTCTCACATGTAGCGTGAGGTGATGGACAGTCGATCAAAGGTCTCCAAAAATACGCTGGAGAGAGAAAGCAGCGAGTTTTCTCATTAGAAACAAGAAGCGTGCGTTTGGTGGTGACGTTCACGACTGTTTCGATTCTTTACCGTGAACGATGAGACTCGAGTCTCAGTTTGTGAGAGCTGTTCTTTTGTTTTTTTACAACTCTGCTTGCTTGCTCTACACACTGCAGTAGCTCTTGTTAATCTATTTAATTTAAAATATGTTTATTTCATTGTTAAATAAAATAGAAGAGAGGGATGTATGAGCAGACAGAGCGCTTCTCATTGCTCAACGTTTGCTTTCGTGACGTGTCATGGCGGCGCTGTGTGTGTGTGTGACCTAACTGCTACACAGCAAAAACACAAACTCTTACCGAGTATTTCTGTTCAAAATATCACGGAAAACTTTCACCTGTTGCTGTTGTTCTCATCGCTCCCCATGTGTCGTGTCCACAATGCGCTGCTGTGAACTACGTAGCTCTTTAGAGGCTTGTAGCTCAAAAAGGTAGTTCGATTAATCTGCGCTATGTAATATTAATCCATTAATATTTTCAGATTAATCTCATGCGTAATGTCGACAACCCTGGAAAATATATGCATAATTTTTCTGTAAAAACATACTGCGATTATTTATTTAATGCAGATGATTCAACTTTTGTGAACTTTTATGGGCTTCATCCTCAAACACAATTCAAATTAAACGATATTATAGATAAAATGACTTGTTCTCCGAAAAAATTTACATAAAAAAAATAAAACTGGATTATTTGAACGGAGATTCGGTTCTTTTCTGAGAGCTGCAAGTCCCATCACCGGTGTTTGCCTGTGACGGTGATAACAGATCAAACCACGCTGAACGGACACAGGAGGCGTTTAGTTTAGCCTTGGTGCAAAGAGTTAATGGGGGACATCTTCTTGCAGTTTGCGCTCATCACGGCTATATGGAAGAAATGAGACCATTACTAAATGCTGGACCTGTTAAGAGCAATTTTCCTAATTATAGGGATGAAACGACGTGTCAGCTGCCACGGCAGACGTAGCAGCCCATCGGGTTGTGGAGACGGAAAGTGTTAACTCTTTAATGTGACTAACTAACAGGCTAGGCTTAGGCCAAGGCTTAATGACTTAATGGAAGTAATGATCTAAGGAAAGCCATATGTGTTAAAGCTGCAGTGCAGCCGCACACTGTATGACAGGTTCAGCGCCCATATGGCACTTTAAATGTCTTTTTTTCTGTTTGCTTTGTTAGGATTTTTCTAGGTAAAGTCCAAAAAAACATTCACTATTGTAGAGTTACCTTTATTTAGTTTGTATAGTTTGTCTCAGAAAGTAATGATCAATCAGAAAGGGTCAGAGATTTAATGGTGGAAGTAACATCAGTTAGTCCATCATTCCTGTTTCTCATGGTCAATTTATTCCAGAAAGTTTAAATTTGATTAGATTTCCAAAATCTTAAAACTATAGGTGATCAGATGATTGAATTATATTTTAGAGAATTACTGTTACCCATCAAGCATTATATAAACGAAGAGACGGAGCCAAAGAAGTCCTAAAGAATTCATCCGCCTTCAACTTTTCCACATTTTGATGAATTACAATCATGAACATTTATATATTATACTGGAATAACACAGTATTCCAGTATAATATTTAAATATATAATATGTATGTATTTATAAATATAATATTATATTATATATTGTCCTACCAATATTTTGGTAGGACAACTATTAGTTGTGAAATCCAAAAGACAGGTTTCTATGAAAAGTGGCCAGAAAATTCAAAAACACTCATTTGCATTTACTTAAATCTTTTTCAGTATTCCAAACTCCTCACATCTGCATTCCACCAACCGATGACTGCTGCTTGGATCCTCCGGCTATAAGACAGATATTCTCCGAACCGACTACGTTCTCTCCCTGTGGATGAGGATCTGCTGAAAGTGCAGCTGTGGCAACAGCAACTCTGCTTCCCTCATGGAGGTCAAGAATGCATCGGCGTGTCTCCTCATCCCACTGGAAAGAGATGGAATACACCACAGAGAATGAGAAAGAGATGGAAAAGGAGCGGGATTCTCGCTTCATCCATCACTCTAGGTTCCACCTCCTGTTTTGGTTTTTTTGGGGGGTTTTTTTACACATCACCTGTTCTAAGGAACCGTCTTTATGGAGCGTTCTAAGCCATCAAACACGAGAACGCATACAGAGAAATCAGATCAGTTCACTTCAACTCTCGTTTACAACGCGTTTAACCAGTCGTTGCTTCGGAGAGGGGACGGATCTTGTGTTCCTGCCTTCTCCCAGTCACACACACACTCACACACAGCCATTTTCGGCTAAGGTTATCGGGTCAATAAAACCTGGGGACCTCGGGCCGATCATAAAACAGTCAATGTGGGATTGATTAAGTTCATAACCCGATTTGAGCTGCGCGGAGCCTGAACTATAAAAATCGGAATGAGTATAAATCTAATGTGAGGACATAATCCGAAGAAAATCAAAATGTAAACTAGATGTTTTAAATGGCATATTTTTTCATCATGAGAACGTGGCCTTTCGACTGAATGGCTATTGATATCTTTGATTCACAACCAAGCTTCTCCACGGGGGTTGCCCTGGACGACGGCTTGGCGCTGCAGTTCAGGTTGGTACCACAGCAGCTACAGAGGATTGTTCATACTTTCAGAAAGCGGGGATCTACCAAATGTCCAGGCCACAAGTTGGCAGTAACCTTAATTTACTAATTTCAAGAGATCAAAGGTTGATGAAGTGTCCATTGGGGATTTTGAAAAAAAAAACAGGATTATGGAAGTATGGATTGGGAAGGATGTAAATATAACCAGATGCACTGCAAAGAGGACTTCTGCTGTACCTTTGAAGGACATAAATATTATTTGATTAAAAAAAAAAGATAAAATAATAAAGCATTGCAGGTTCCTGAAGAAATTCCTGTTGACTTATATTTTGGATCTTCAATTCATTTACAAATAGCTGCCTATAAATCATAAATTTGTCAGATCCTTATTTTTTTCAAACCAATTTTTGTAAACCACATACATTTTACAGGCCAAAATTTTCTAATTTCTCTGACTCGTATTTTGAGAGGACTTTTGCAGAATTTCCCTTATTTTAAGCATAAATACTTATTATAAACCCAGGTTAAGAGCTTTATTCATGTCCCAATGTGCAATTCATTTTACAGCAATTCACCGTAACACCAAATATTAATATTTAGCAAGAAAGCATGACACTAAACCCTGTCCACCAAAAACAAACAAGTGCTTTTCAGTCAGAAAATTTGAGCAATAAATACATAATACTTTTAACATGAAATCCCTCACATTACGAGACAACACACTGGAAACAGCACTAGAAATAAATGAATGTTTATACTTATTGCTCCAAGCAGAATGTAATCTAAAGCGTAATCCAGAAGGTAAAAGGTGAATCTCTGAGTGGAGATGGCGATGTGGTCAGGCCAATGGACTGACGGACAGACGGACAAACTCGAACTGCATAGGAATCCGGATTCACGGTCTATTTTTCTCAGGAAGCAAATAAAAATAGGGACCTGTCCCGACACAAAGAACAGGCATGCGGCGTTGACCTTATCGTGCCACATTTGATTGGACACTTTGAGGTGTGGGTCTTGGCAGAGGGCGCCACGGTGGCCTTGTAGCCACTCGCCCACGCTGCTCCTGCCCATCATCAAAACCTGGCAGATGGCTTGTAGCTCAAACAGCTTTCTGGTGTTTAATTATGATTGCAATCAGGGGAAATAAAGATCAATTAAAGCTTGCGTGAAGCTAATGAAACGCGAGCGCTACAAGCAGCCAAACAGTTGTCCGAAAGGTTTTTCGTGATAAACGCAAACTCAGTCCAAAAACCTAAAACACGGGACTTCAAGCTGTCTTTCGCCCACTCAAAGGCCATGCGATCAAGATGGACGGAGGACACGGGAGGACAGGAGGAAAAAGTTAGAGGAGCAGAGGAGGCAGATGCCACCACTGCGGCCTTGGCATTGTGGGATATTAATAGTCCAGAGCCATATTGTGCCAGCCTTATTGGAAATGTGAGCGCCATCATGCTGTGTGCCACCGTGGCATGCGAGCGTCAAAATGAAACAAGCAGAGGTGTGAGGAATGAGATCTGGTTAGGCGAGGTTTCCATAACCACAGGATGAGAGCACAACTTCCTTCAATTACAGAAACTGATTTGAACTATCTGGTGGCGAATTTATTCCCACTGCCTTGCAAAAAAAGAAAGAAAAGGTTCACATAACGACAGACTTCGTTTTAGTATTTGGTGATTGTATGTGACTGAACAACACAATTGTGAAGTAGAACAAAAATGTTTTATGGTTTTCAGATTTTTTTAAGGTTTTTTTTTTATTGCATAGCATTTATTTGTGTACTACTGTGAAAGTGCAGCATATATTTGTAATAAGTATCCAAATATACTTCTTAACCACTGTCTTAGCCATTCCATTGTTGACTCAGTTGCAAGTTTCCCCTGCCTAAATTTATTTAAAATGATCCTAAGAAAAATGTGCTCTGAAAAAGTATCTCAATATAAATATGGTACAAACATAACACAATTTTAGGTATTTTGTTTGCACATTACAGTTCAATTATGCCTAAACCAGACTTAATTGAACATAAAGTTGAACACCACATGATGGCAAAGATGTTTAATCTGTGCTATGTGAAAAACATGCATTTTTTGTTATGAGTGCTACACTCGACTGTGAGAGTTTGATGGTTTGAAACAAATCTGCAATTGGAGTCAAAAATATGGTCATTGCCCAGCTGGAAGGTCTACAAACACTTTAATTGAACTCTAGTTTAACCTGTTTGTTTGTGGAAGTGTGAATGCACAATGCTGACTAAAAATGTGAACTCTGATGTGGTTTGAGTGCATATGTGAACGCCAAGGTTATGCAAGAAGTTAAAAAAAATCTGACTGTAGAATATAAGTGTTAAAACTCCATTTTTATTTTTTTCATGCATTATTTTGTGATTTCTGTCTTTTATGCATTTTTTGTGAAAACATTTCAATTTAAAGCTTCTTTTCTTTTTTTTATTTTAAAAAGTGGCCATTTTCAGTTCCTCAGTCGTATTGACACCCATTTGAATGATGGATGACTTAACAATATTATCCCAAACAAAGAGGAGGTAATTAGTGACGTTTCCTTTAAAGCCCAGTGAGGCCGCGCTGTTTTCCAGGGGCGCAGCGCTGCAGTTCAGAGCCATAATGGCATAATTTATCTTTTCAGGGACGGCAGACACACTGCAGCTGATTGAATCATGCTGGAGCGAAACCAAGTCTTCTGTGATACGAGATCAGAGGAGGAATGTATAATTGTTCTAGCCATTAAGCGTGGAGGCTGTGCGGAGCGGCGAGGGCGAAATGCGCTCACATATGGCACACACTGTTGGTTTTGTGCCGTGTCGGAGCCATATGCTGTCACCGCAGCTGACACACCTAACCTTGACTCTGCGGGCCATTATCAAGATTGTAGGGACGGATGAAAAACAAGGTTCTCACCTCGTAAAGGTTTCCTTGAAAGACAACAGAATCACAATAATGAACCTTTCACTGCCCCGTATGAACTGTCTGCGAGGTTACGTTGGATAAATGAACGGGGGGCAGATTGGTTGGGGTATGGGAGAGGATTGCCCCAGGAGTGCAGCTCATGGGTGGCAGAACCGCTGTAGACACGTGGATGTGATTAATAGTCTGGCTATACGCGAATGTTATGATATTTTTCGGAGTTTATTCTCTTTAGAGTGCGAATGCTCCCGACCGAAATTAGGTTACACATGGAGGGTTTTCTGCCTACCAGATGACAACTCTGATCTAAGAAACAATTTAAAGGAGCTGGAGTGAAAAAAAAAACAACTTTCAGAAAAAAGAAACTCTTACAATTTCACCAATAAAGTCCTGCCACTAATTTGTTTAATTTATATTTTGGTGGACTTTAAACACATATCTGTTGAGTAGAATAAACCATGTATTATTCTATATTATTCATGTCTGTCGTATTAGACAGAACTATGGGGCAACACATATAAAACTAACGTTAAACCTTTGTTTGTGACACAAAGAAAAGCTATGAGTTAACAATGAGGAGAAAGATAAATTGTAACATATAGTTTATTTAATGAGAAAATTGAACTTGTAATTACTGAGAAAGGAGCCAGTTTATAAAAGATTTTTCTTCTTCTAGCTCCTTGTTCACTCATGTGTTGTAAGAGAATGTGTTTGTAAATTAATGATGTAATGTGTTAAATTGAGTGACTAAATTAATTGATAGTATATTAGGTTTAGTAGGAAAAACCAGCATAAATGCCTTAGTTAACGCCTAACGTTTAAGACGTACTTACTAAATGACATTAAATTCTTACTAAATTAATTAATTCTTGTCTATTCTATTTTACATTTACATAAACTTTAGAAAACACCTAATATTTCTCAGGATGTAACTTAATATTCTACTGGGGGTGCAAACCATCTGCCCATTTGTCACTGAATCAAAAACAACAGGATAGCGGTAGGTGTTTCAAAGGTCTTTATCCATAAAATACATTTACAGCCAAGCTCAGAACAGCATCAAATAAACCTGAGGATTCAGTATCACAGCAGTTACGGCGAGGCCAGACAAGTTTTATTACAGCAGAGGATTCCCTATGTGACAACGGACACCTCCGCTGGGTCCTACTCGGCAGCAGAATCGTAACTAACAAGCACCTTCGCTGTTTCTCTCATCAAGTCACTTCGTCTGCCCTCCATGCAGGGGTGCAAAAAGTGGGTACGCACTGTATGCAATGATCAATAACAGAGGAACGGCACTGATTAGGTAACCCCCCCCAACGTCACCTCCCCTCCCTCACAGGTTGCTTGGGCACGTGCCCCTTAAAGAACGCAATCAGCTGTGTGTTTTTTTTCCTTGTAAATTTGAATCGTGTATATAGTGCACTTGACAACAGTGAAGTAAAGATGGAGCGGTAGAAAAAATAAAGCTAACGGGGCAAACAGAAGAGGGATGGGGATAAAGATGATGGAGGGACGAAGAAAAGCTTTTCAAAAATGATTGAAAGACACTGACAGTACTTGCCTATAGGTAATATTTATGTGTGTATATATAAATATTACCTATATTTTTATAGGTACTCTATATATATATATATATATATATATATATATATATATATATATATATATATGTACGTGTGTATAGACACGCACACAAATATAAAAGGGAACCCATGCATACACGGAGAAACTCTGCCACCATGCAGCCCTTACTTTATTAGCAAGAAGTATGAAAAAACTAATACTACTATAACGAATAAAAACTAAACTTAAACTAAGAAATATTTAACTAACAATAACTAATAAAAATGAGCAAATACACTTAAGAAACTAATTAAAGCTACCTGAATTAGACAAGCAAAATGCCACATCTAAATAAAACTGGACTATAATGAAAAGCCCAAAACTTTCCTCACCTCCAAATCTGATAAATCTACAATATCAGAAATCCATGTCAAAGTCTTCTGTGCGTGCTTCCCTCTTCTGTCTTTAAACTGGGGCAGTAATTGACTGTTTTCAACTTTGAGCCATCTGGTAAATCTGTCTGTTTGAACAGAGACCATTTTATTTTCATAAAGATGGAGCTGTGTCAACCAGTGTTCATAATTTTTCTCTGCCAAAGTTCTCTTGTCCATTTCCTCACATGGGGATGCCTTTGCTTTTCACAATTCTTGAAGAAGAAGATGTACGTGTTGTTGAACGTCGGTCATCGGTCCAAGTAAGGTTTCTAGTTGAGTTGGACAAGGATGAACACAAGGCATGGGGATTTTTCCCAGCATGCAGCTTCTTAGGCTTGTATGTCAGAGGCCTCAGGTACATTCTCTACCAGGCCACTTACTCTGTCAGAAACCTCAGTTTGTGGATCCACTGTCCTCAAGTGTTTTAGGGACTGCCTCTTTTTCAGTGACCAGTTGTGATAAACAGGTCACTGTGTGATAAACAGGTCACTGTGTCTTTAGAATAAGTGTCCTTGCCTGATCACCTTCTTTTGATCCCATTGAAACATCTTGCAATTTATTGTCTTCAGCAAAAAAATCTAAATCTAATTGAGATTCTGACTGGAGACATTTTACAAAATGTCTTTTTTATGCCGCTACATGAAACTGCCTGATTGCTTTGTTTTTCTGTCAAAGACCTTCCATAATTTTCCAAATTGTCCGTGAAAAGTGGTAGGTCCACCGAAGCGCCTGGATCAGGAAAGGTTTCCCACAATATTGGTGTCTTTTTTGCAGGTTTACTCTTAAAACTTTGTTTCTTCCTCGGCTGACCCACTGTCTCCTGTGTTTTGGAGGTTGATTCCTTCACGGTGACCAGTTCAGAAGCAAAGATCTAACTTTGCATGGCACAAGTTTCTTTTTCTGAGAAAGCTGCCTCGTCATGTTGTTTTTCCAGCACAGAACTATCACACTTTTCAACTATTTAAGTGGAAGATTCTGCAGTCATGGAAATTGATTTTGCAGGGACATTTTCGTCTGAGGTCTTCTTGACAGAGGTGGACTGTTTTTCAGTGACCAGTTGAATGAATTCTGGATAAATGGTTCGACCTATTGGGCCTAGGTCATACACCTAATTTCCAAATGTTATAACGTTGTTCTTGTTGGTGTCATTCTCCCGTGTTGCTGGTGTCTTCTTGACACGCTTAGACTTAAATGGCCGTTTCTTCTCTGTCATTGTCTAATGAGTGTTAGCGATCAATTTTTCGGTGACTGGTGGAGCATCTTGGTTTTCAGTATTTTCAACTGAAATCTCTTCATCAACGGGGGAGCGTGCCGCCAACCAGAAACGAAGAAGCTGAAATGACTGATTCTTTTTCTTACTCTTCTCTTTTGGTGGCTCTGTCTCTCCTAGCTTTTCCAATGAATAATCTTGCAGTTCAGTATTTTCAACAGAAAGCATTTGATCATTGTGGGGTTGTTCATCTGAGTAACTTGCGAATGATACCTTTTTCTTCTTCTAGGTGGCCATTTCTCCCCTTGTTCATCCACTTTTGCAGGTGTTTTGGACATGGATCCTTTTTCTGTGGCCACTTGTAGAGTCCTGATCACAGAATCCTTGGCAAACATCTCAATTTTTAAGGAATCTTCCAGATCACTTGATTTTTCTGGAACAACACTATCGTGCCTTTCGATGTTTCAGGGAAATTCTCCCTCATCACTCGTGTCTTCTTCACATGCTTGGGCTGTTTGTTCTCCAACTGATTCATTGTCTACTGAGTTGTAGCATTGTTTTCTTTTTCCATTTTTCTATTGAATCGTCTTGGTTTTTGGTAGTTTCAGGAAAACGGCACTTGTTCTCCTCAAACCAAATTTTGAACGCCACCTTCTTTTTCTTATTGCGCCTCACGTTGGGTGGTTCAATTTCAACAACAGGCTGATTTGATTCCTTTCTTTGGATTCTGAGATAAATCATTTTCCTAGTAAATTCTGTAAAAATTTCACAAGACCTGAATGTCAGTCTTCAACAGAGTTGTATATCAAATGAACTCTCAGGTGATTGTGTTCAGAAACGTTTCTCAATATCGTTTCTCTGGAGGTGTGGACTCTGTTGAAGCTTTAAACTTTACCCAATATCTAACATTTGCCTGTGACGTACGGGCAAACCTTGTGGAGGCTATGAAGCTTACCGGAAATCGCCAGTGCTGTAAACAGTCGTCCCCCACTTCAAAGGGAGAAGTGCAGAGCTGAACCAGTCATGGGAACGTGCCCAACACACGGACTCAACGGCTTCACACTTCCTCCGTTGCCATTGCTAAAACTGCAGGCGGACAGATGTTGTTGTTCACAACTTCTCCATTTGTTTTCTGATTGGCCCAGTTGAAATTCCACTGGAGAAAGTCTGTGGTAGAATTACTGTATTTTATAAGTGCATGAATAAGGGAGAGCATATATGGACATATTGAACCTGGGTCAGGAGAGAGAGTGGGGGATTGGAGAGCTTGGGAGTTGCAGATGATGTGTTCGCATACACCTCAGAAAGTATGTAGTTGTATGTAGGTTTGTAAAACCTTTTAAATGTATTCTGACAATTTGATATTCAAAATTTCCCCTGGCAACCTCAGATAAGATGGCCGTTTATCAGAGAACCTCGTTGTTAGCATGTTTGCCTTTAGCATTAGCGATGTGTCTAAAGCTGGATACTAGCTTAAATTCTTGCCCCAGCTCAGAAAAGTTCTCAACCACAAATCTTATGACTGTTCTTCCCTTTTATTGATTTGTTTTAGTCACTCATAATATAACCCATATAAATACATCAGACATACGGTTCTCTATTGAAATCAAAAAACTTTTTTTTTTTTAACCAAAAATAGTAATTAATATTTAGGGAATTTAAACATTCATCGACATTACAATTGTAAATCAGCTTATTTAATATTGAAAGCATCATATTTAATAGCCTATTTTTTTACAGCGCACTCTGAAAATGATTTTATTTGTTTTTATAGTAAGTACAACCTTGAAAAATACGAGGCTTTCCGACCACCTGATATTAAAATGCCACAGCAAAAATGTACCCTTTCCACAAATAGTTCATACAGTAGTCAAGTTAGTTAGAAAATACACATCAGGCTCAACTCCAGGCAAACGGTACCAATATTAAGAGGGCACAAATAAAGTTAGCAGGTGTATATTTTGCAATAGCACCCACTTCAAAGCAAGGATGATTCCACCTTTAAAATACTTAGTTTTATTTTAGTCTACTATAATAAAGTTTTTAATTTTGACTTGTCTAAAACCTCTTATGCATTTATATGTGACTAATCTATTTCAGAATTTTTCTATTTTCATTTTTTTTATTTTGGATATGATTTTTTTCTTCTTCTTTTTTCTGGATATAATCAGGCAATGTTTCAGCCAATTTTATTTCCTAAAATTATACACACACACACATATATATATATATATATATATATATATATATATATATATATATATATATATATATATATATATATATATATATATATATCAGAAACTACGTTTCTTCTCCATTACTTACAATATTATAGAAGCAGGTTTACATTCTGACATGGCAACCCTCTGATGTCTCCCGCAGGACCCTTTTACAGCTGTGCAGTATAACACGTCGGCCTTATCCCTTATCCCCCGCACCCCTGAATAATTCAGTCGTGCTCTGCTGCCTCTCACACACTGTTTGGAAAATGCAGTAACGGGAAAAGCTATAAAACGCCTCAACAGTCTTTGCAGACACCAAATAAGATAGCTTACCCATTGTTTTTTTCCCACAGATGTACTGTAAATAGGGATGGACAGCAAAAACCAGAAGTGGCACATAAGGCGGGGGGAAAAAAACTTCAAAAGGATAACCTGCATATTTTTAGCCAATTAGACATTTCTAATGTTACGTTCGAGGTGCGATGCTCAGCCGAGCGTCCTCTGGCAGAACAAAGAAAGCAATGAGTCCGAGTGTGCTCCCTCTTGATCGTCTAGCAATTTTCAAGGTGTAAACATGAAACTGCCCTGGGAGGAAACATTGGCAAGAGTTCAGAGGAAGATTTGTAAAATAAACCAGATTTGTTCAGGGGTCTGGGATCGGTTTATTTTCCCACTGCCCACATTTTATGCTGGGCCTTCTTTGTAATTGTCCTCATGTTTCAGCTAATTTCACATTTCAAGAGAGAGTAAAGGAGGGATAACGACAAGGAAGAAAGGAATTTGGCAGCTCAAGTTGAGGAGCCCTCCACCCCCCTTCAGATTTTTATAATTTTGGTGATGTCATGTTTCCCAGATTTGAGAGGACTTTGGGACTGTTCCCCATTAAATCTTGTGGGTTTTAGGCTTTTCTTTTCTTCTACTCTTTGAATTACCTTTTCTCTCTTACTCAATACAAATATTATTCATTCGTCTCAAGAAAATGCTGTTATCAAATGTGAAATGTGACTTTTTTTTCTTAACCAGTTGATCTTTTTCCTCTACATACAATTTATTCTACCTCTTTATTTGACTTTTTAGCTGAAATATACTAGTCACAAAGCGTTCAGAAGTTACTCCTTTCTGCTAGAAAAAACACCACCTAACACCAGAGTCATCATACTGTCGCTAAACATTTCAAGCTGCGCCTTATTACTTTAACTGTGGACAGTTAGCTGATGTCTTCAAGTCTTCAAAACTTGGCTCTGTGATGAAGTCTAACAGTCATTCTGTGTTGCTTCAAAAATATTTTGAAAAAAGAGATTATAGGCAGACATTTTACAAGAAGCTGGAAACATTTTTCAACCGGTTTGGTTGTAATAGAAGTGAATACCGTTAAATGGTAGCAGATTTGTTTAGAAAGTGCGAGTTTTGCTCTTCTACCATCTTCCATACTTGTTTGTAATTGGGCACATGCCTTTTTTCTAGAGTAGCCGTTAAGGATCATTGGAATAAACACAATCGCTATGAAATGTTCTGTTGTTAAAACTTTCACTTTATTCTTTCACCGTTGCCCTTTAGCTTAGGGCTAGTGTCATTCATGGTCAATACAAAATACGCAAAATTGATTATTTGCATCGATTACTTACATAGACGGCAGGTCAGGGGTCAACCTCTGCTTTAGTCAGAAGAGCTCAAGAAATTGACGAGATGAGGAAACAGTTTGGACTGTCATCAACAGAAAAGCTGGTGATGGTCAAAGCTGCCAAGGTGAAGACAGAGCCAAGCAAAGCAAGCCTATATTTACTGGTCCGTCTACTTAACCGTTTCTACTGAAGGAAAGAGTGCTCGGATACAAGTGTCTGAAATTTGCTCTGACTTGTGGCTGGACTTGGTTATAGCGATTTCTAGCTCTGACCCACACCTGGACATTGCTGGAATTGCCATGGAATTCCCCAGGTTTCCAACATGTTACACCTCTACAACTCAAACTTGAGACTGAGAAGATGGACGAACGGACAGACGGACGGACAATGTCCTGTTTAAAAACTCTGTTCCCAGCTTTTTTTCCACTATGTGGTAAGCAGGGAATAAATCTTTAGGCTCCGCATTGGATCAAAATGGCTTTTCAATTATTAATTTGGTAACAAATTTTGTATAATGATTCCTAAATTAATTTGAAGTCTATAATTCATTAGGAAAATGAATAATTAATGCAAATGACTGGAAGTCTTGGAGTCTCTGCCGTACTAACAACAAAATTAGCTGCTTTGTTGAACTAGGACCATTAGCTTAAAGTGTTATGCTCCTATAGCACAAGCAGCTCCTGTATGCCTGAATGCGGGACAATTACAAAAATCCACCTAGCAAACACACCCACTCATCAGTGATCACAGCTAATAGCACAAGGGCAGAGTGAAAGGAGGCAGGAGGCTGGTGAAAGTGAGAAGAGCCTCTCTGAACATTACCCATCAGCCCCTCCATTCTCCAAGGGCCAATCCCTGGGGGCAGGCGGGTGTCAGCCGAGGATCCGTTGCCTCCTATGCGTTAATGGGGGATTACACATGTTAACATCTATCTCGCAGTGTGCTTGGCCAAAGGCGCTCTGCTATAGTGGTTTAGCATATGAATAAGGAATAAGGGGATGATTGAATAGGAGCTTCGATGAGTGAGAGCTGCCTTCAGAGATGGAGGGACGGGGTTATACAAAGCTTTCCAATCCCTGTTCGAGATGGAAGCTGAATGATCGCCTTGATCTGTGTCGTTATGACACGAATCCTGGATGTCACATTTAGACATGAACAGGATTAGATTATAATCGCAATTAGTTTTTGTTGTTTTTTTTGTTTTTTTTACTTTTTAACAGTTTCTGTAAGGTGACAAAACCAACTTGTTTTCTTTTTTCAAAGCCAAGATTTAACACAGTTCAATCATTAGAATACGTTCAATTTTTGTTTTCAGGTAATTAGATTGTAAAAACTGTGACAAAGTTCTCACAAACTGTTTGAGTTTGCTGCTGTTGTTTCATTCAACCTTGATGAGGCGTTTATTTACAGCACACAGTGAAATCCATCGCTTTAAATCACCAAGTAGTTATTTGCAGACTGTTGATGGTAAATCACGGTACATCAGCTGTTCAGCAAATGGCCAGGAACAACATATGTTAATGTTCTTCCAATCTCAAGCTGTTGTGTGGAAAAGGGACTGCTGTCCTTCTGTTGTAGACAGAGCACTTTATTCAATTAAAGCAGTTTTTGTTCCGTTTTCTCATTGTCCTTTATCTTCACTAGAATAGTCTTATTCACCATTTTATTTTTTTACATCATGGACTCTTTCAGGATATAATTTTGTATTATCCTTATTATATTTTTATTTTTTGGTCATGTGGTCCACACTTATGACCAGTTGGTGGCGGTAATGCATTCTTCAGTTGTTTCTTCAACCACCAATATAATAAAGATAAAGAATAAGAATAAGTATACCAGCGAATCATGCGAGTCGTCGTTCATTCATGTTTTTTATCTGAAATACGAGCTTAAACCTGAGTTGCTTCGGGACGCCACCACTAGATGGCGCTCAGGCGCAGCATCAGCTTAGACCGCTTGTTCCACGATAACTGACCGGAAGCTTGGGATGATAGAGAAACATGAGCGTGAGTTATCAAACTTTCAAGGCAGCGTGCAAACCTTCCTCTCTGCCTTTTCTTGTGTGTTTCCAAGGCAAGAACACTTAATAAAACTTTTTTTCTTTTATTTTATATATTTAATTAAGTACAGGTAAACTATACACGTCTATTTGTTAATAAAAAATATGTATTTTTATTTATTATAGCGTGGCTTGGGAATATTTTACAAGGTTGGAATGGATTACAATTATTTCTGTTGTCTTAAATAGGGAACATTGGTTAGAAATATGACCATATTGGCTCACTAGCTTGGTCACGGAATGAATTAAACTCGTATGTCGAAGTTCCTTGCTAGTTTTCTAAAACTTAAAAGTTTGCTTAAATTGCAGCAAACAAAATAGACATGAAGGATAATGCAAAGACTCAGAAAAGACATTTAAATGCTAACAAAGTCTAAGCCTAACGCTAAAGACCAAAACATAAAACAGGCAGTGCTAGCATGGTGGTGGCATGTTGTGGGGATGTCTTTTGGGGTTTGGTGATGATTCTGCCAGAACCTTGAGAACCAATCTGTGTAGTTCGGTTACGACGGAAGCCAAGAGTGGAGAGTCAAGAAAACCTGCTCCAAAGTGCTTTGGAACTCAGACTAAAGTGAAAATTCATCTTTCAACAGAATGGTGACCCAAAGCAAACAGTTACAAAGGAATCACTTCAGGAACATTCTGTGCATGTTCTGGAGTTGCCAAGAGGGAACTGGCATGTAAATCCAACTGAACGTCTCTGCAAAGCCCTAATAACGTTGTCGACTGATGTCGGCCACACAGCTGGACAAGTTGAGAGGATCTGCAGAGAAGAAAGGGAAACATACTCCAAAACAGGAGGGTCAAGCATGCCCAAGAAGATGTGAGGCTGTCATTACTGCCAAAGGTACATCAAGAGAATATTTAAAATCCATTGGTGTAAATATTTGTGTACTATTACTTGAATATTATTTTTGCAAAAACTAATTTAACCGAGAAACTTCTCCTTGTAGAGACAAGTTTTCTGTCTTGTTATAACGACAACATTGTACCTTACTAGTTTAATAGACTGATTCCTCTGTTTTACTTTTAAAAGGGCATTAGTATATGTTTTCTAGCAAATAGTTTGATTTTACAGCACAATCAAGTGACTGTTACATTCAGTTTTCATAAAAATGCTGTATATACATCAAATAAGACGTAAAGGAAATTTTACTTCATTTAACACCTTGAAATTCTCTTTAGCTGCTTTAAACTCTGTCTCTTTAAAAACTTGTGCTCTTTCTGAAACTCTGCTTTCAGGACAGGGCTCCTCTATTAACCCTTTAACGTTTTCACCAGTGTCGCATTAAGAAGTAGCTCCTATAATGGTCTCAGCAGATGCACAGTTCCACTAGGTGTTTGCCAATTGCTGCTGGCTAGTCTGCAGGAGCAGAGTGGGGTAGCAGCTGGGGAGGGCGAAACTGTAACGCTGAACCTTGTAAACCGCGTCTGTGAGGAGGAGCTTCCTCTTTGGAGGCGGTTCTAGGTCCACCCAGGCGTTTTGCACAGCTGAATGGTTGCCATGGGACATTAAAGGATTTCTCAGACATGCATGAAAGAATCAAGGCAACACTCCAGGTATGTTTTTGATGAGAGAATAACATTTGGATGTAACCCTCATAACAGTTTTACATAGAACTGCCCCTTGAACTAATCAGTTTGGATAGGAGTTGATTTCTATACTTTCTGTTTGTTCAATTCAGTTGTTTTTTTTTTCCTGAAGCAGGAGGATGAAACCGACCTCTTCTAATATCTCCTTGATTGCAAGGTTTTTTTTTTCTGAACTCTTTGTTGTTGAGAATCTTCGCTCTACGGCCTCGTCTTCACACCGTCTCTCATTCTCCACACTTGACCTCTTTACTGGATCTTTCTTTTGTTTTTATCGTCATGTTTTTATCCCCGTCCCGTGCCATCTCTCTCCACCACGACTTCGAGCCCGTTCCTCATCCTCTTTGTGCTCCATTCCTCTCGTCTGCGTGCCTCCCGTGCGCTCTTTCTTCTCTTGTGTGAAACCAGTATAGGAGCGGTTGGCAGTGTCCGTGATTTATGGCTCACTCTAAGCAGACCCTTATCAGGTGCAGCCAAGGCACTCTGTGCTGCTGAATGACAATGGAGAACCAGTCGCATTATGCTCCGCAGCCTCGCCCTCTTGCATTCTGGACACTGCAGATTACATCTAGCTCCTTGATTTATGGACGCCATTTTGGCTCCTGAGAGGGACATGAAGGGGAGCTTGGAGCTTTGTGTGGGGGTGTGGAAGCTGCGGGCTCCAAGGCCGGTGTCTACGTTCGGCCAAATGTAATTTTGAAGGGAACCTGCTGGAGGTGTGTTTTATGTGCATATGTGTGGATCTAAAAGCTGATTGTATTCATGCGCATGAATACTGTATGTGCATGCGTGAATTGGAGGGTGTCGTTTGTCATTTTGTCAGGAGGTTTTCTGTTCCCATATTGATAAAAGTGACTGTCGGAAGCAGCGGAATACTAAAACTTAAAGTTCAGGATTAGAATAAATGAATATTTCCCTCTAACCGAAGCCAAATATATGGAAAGTAAACCGTCATGGGTTTTTTTTCCCTCTCTCTCTCTCTTTATTTCTCACTGCTGCTGTTTAATTGAATCATTGCTGTAGACATCTCCAGAGATAAGAAGTGTTCTTTGGGAGAATTATTTAAATGTTTAAAGGAGAAAAAAAAAACTGTGAGCTGATGTGATTAACAGAGAATTATCACAGCTGCAGTTCGTACTAGGAACTAACTAATTATGTAACCTAACACATTAAACGAGGGGGGGGGGAAGCATAGCATCTCCCACTTAAACACAGGAGGTGTTTTGCATTCATTTTGGATTCATTTTGCATTCATATTGCTCCGATGCTGAGAAAAAGCCAATGAAATGG
The DNA here is from genome assembly GCF_904066995.2 of Poecilia reticulata. Lineage (NCBI taxonomy): Eukaryota > Metazoa > Chordata > Actinopteri > Cyprinodontiformes > Poeciliidae > Poecilia > Poecilia reticulata. The sequence goes on along the minus strand of NC_088844.1, from coordinate 7,837,864 downwards.
CACCTCAGTCTTTTGAAGTTGACACTGAAATGTTGGCATCTTTTGCAGAACAAGTTAATCAATTTGAGGGAAGAACATTTAGCATGGAACAAAACATGGAGGAATCTCTGCAAAAAAGTAGCAACTTTGAAAATACACTGCCAATTTTTTCATCTACAAATTGTAAATATTGTGATTTACAGTTGGGGCAATTTAATGATAAGAAAAACATGTATTAAAACGGAGACAGCAATTCTGTCATTGCTAAAAAATAATTTAAAAAAATGTTTTCCCTTGGATGTGATTAATGTCTAGCTGTTTTTGTAAACCACTGGGTCATCTCTATATATCTGTACATTAGTCATATCATCTGTAAGTAGAACATTTTGGTAGTATACGTTGGATTAGGCAATAGAAATCCAAGTATATCACAGTTAATTTAGCAAAATAACCTTAAATCTGGTCATTTTAATAAGCATACAATATTAGCTAGTTTACTGTGATTAATCTTAAAATGGATGGTTAAACTTTTGCTTGGTCAGGTTCTATCAAGTTATTCTGATTGTTCTTTTACTTGAAAAGAAAGATGACATTTCACTATAAATTGGTAAGAAAGTGAAGGAATTCTCAAAGTAGAGGAACAGCTAATCAGTGGAAAGACATTTTCTGATTTTAGCAATTTAAAACAAAATGAAAATGTTTATGAATTACAAGGTCATATTAGAAAATACTGAACTTCTCCATTTTAACAAATTTGTTGCTGTTTTCTCAGCCAAAGTCTGTTTCACTACTCAAATGTTACGGGTTAGTACTGCCGATGGCATCGATACACCCGATTGGCTCATCATTCTGCGCTGAACCTTAAGGCTTAAAATTAAGCTAAATTTAAACGTTTGTATCAGGCTTTCAGTAGCCTGGAAGATGCAGTTGTTGGGGGAAATTATCCCGGCACAAGAATAAGTTACAGCTAATGAGGTGCAGGCTGCAGCTTCAGTGTAACACAAGCTAACGCCTAAGAAATCTGTGAAATTGTAACTATTTGTAAGCTTTCAGTTCATCTCATGGAGCCTGTTTGTTTCAACATTTTTAAGGTTAGCCTGGTGAAAACAACCTCCTTGTTCTATGCTTTACTTCGTACAGATAATCTGAACCCTTGGCCATTGAGAAACACAAGATAAGACTTTACCCAGTTTGGTCATGACATGTAATGCTCCAACTCAATCTTGAGGGAAGCCATGCTATGAAGCTAGCGTGCGATGTAAACAACCATCCAAAATTAGTTTTACCAAATCCCTGTGGGGAGTAGGACCACAATATCTTTGCCATCATTAAATTGTCTTAAATGTTCATCTTGCTTTATTTGATCAATATTTGAAAGTGTGGCTAACACGGATTGAACGGCTTCGTTCCCTTCCTCCGCTGCCATTGCCAAATTATTACTGTATCTGGTATCTAAGCTCAGTCTGAAAGATACCAATGTGTTCCTTGGCCAGAAGGGATAGGTAGTCTGCTCAATGAGTCTGGAGTATTATATTTTGCGTAAATAGAACAATGAAACAGAGAAGATAGAGAGAAAGACAACGTAAATAAGAGAAAATATAGCATTTTGAAACTTTGAAAAAAAATACAAGTTTATCTCGTAAACTGAGTTTAGAATCTAAAACATATCTGTCTGTATGTGATGCTAACCTACAAATTTAATAAAGCCTCAATGCTTGCACAGGCTGTGACCTTTCTAGTCCTCCCCTCAGCCACTTGAGGTTGCCGCCATTCGGCAACAGCTGTGAATAAATGTAAATATACATGTAAATGTCATTCCCTCGCAGCGAAGCTCCCCTTTCCTGTCTTTCCCAGACCAGACCTGCAAAATAGCCACTGACGCCGTCTCCAGCGGCATGCGGCTCATGATAAATGTCTCCCCCGCATACATTTGTACAGCAATGAAATCCAAAGACTTCCAGAGGAGGAGGTCTTGGAAGGACGCAGCTCAGTGGAGCCAGAGAGAGGAGGAAGGTCCTGAAATCCCAGAGCGCGTTGCCGCATGTTCCAAAAGCAATAAGAGCTATTGCTTAAAGTGGGTTCCATAAAGACCGGTTGTTATGGTTCTCACCGTTGCCAAGTGGTGAAGGGCTAAGAGGAGGTAATGTGTCCTTGTAGCTCTGCAGCATGTGGGCAGGCAGCATGGGCGGCAGTATGTAGGACAGATGGCCAAAAACCATGCGTAAGGCCGACAACAGTGTTGCAGTGTTTTAAACGGTAGCGCCGATCATTTCTAAAGTCAGGTTTTCACTGAAAACTTGTGATCTATTTAAATGTCATCATACTGCGGGAACACGTACGTATATTGTTTAGAAAGGATAGATATCTGTTATGAACGCTGATCAAGTGTTCTTTAAATCACCAAAGCCAATGTATCACTAATACCAACGTATGATGGAGTATAAAGGCCAAGCTGAGAGATTTATTTTTTTAATTATGACAATACTGACAATATTACGAAAATAGTCATAACACTAGCAGAAAAGGACACAATATTAACAGAAGAAAGTCATGAATTTTCAATAAAAATTGTTTTATTGAGATAAAGGCTTTGATGGTTATCAAGCCCTGACGTGATTCTTTCTTCAAATGAGACAAAAGTCCCACTACTAATAATTTGATGTTATCTGCAGATCCAGTACCAAAGTATAACTTCACAAGATGCTCAGTATTCCTCATTTTAATTGTTTCATATTTTTTGTGTAGAAATTTACTACTTCGTTCTACTAATACCATGACTTTATTCTGGGAATATTATGAGTTTATTCTCGATCATTCTGACTTTTTTCTATTATTACCACGACTTTATTCTCATAATGTTATGGCTTCAGTCATAAAACTTTATTCTCTTATTATTCTGACTGACTTTAATTTGGTATCATTACTATTTTTTAAAACATTATTATGAGTATTCTCATGAGTTTATTCTCGTATTAGTTTGACTAAATGTTGTGCAACTTTTGTCCCAAAATATTATAACTTTATTCTCTTAATTTTGTTTCTTAGCGTGGCCCTAATTTTCTGCTGCCCCAATTTGAGTCATTTGTCTTTTTTTTTCTGATTGAGTTATAGTTTGAGACTTCAAGCATGATAACTTAAACTTTTCAAAAAATTAACACACTGTGCTTTACCTTTGCTACACTTACTCAGTAATTTTGTAATTGAGAATCCAGTCGTGGTTATATATTATGCAGCTCTAACAAGTGTAAAAACAACTTAGAAAAAACTAAAAACTAAAACTACATGTATGATTCAACTCATGCAGGCAGGGTCTTGAATAAACTCCTCTTAATATTTTCAAGTGGAGCAGAAGTGCTAGAATGTTTTCTTTCTGTTTTGATATGGCTTGTTGACAATTCATCTTGTAACAGTACGGTTCAAGGTGATTGTATGTAAACTCTCCTCCTTGCTTTGAATGTCGTATAATGTAATAAGCTGTGCAAATCCTGGCCACCCAGCTTGCTAGGGGTGTGGCTGAGAACATCATAGGCACCAGATTTACAACCGGTATCATGTGTTGAGTTTCTGCAAGGACCTTAATGGGTAAAAAAAAAAAGAAGCCTTGATCTACACTTCTGTTTAGCTCCCACAAACTGCAAATCTATACCTTACATTATGGAATCCACACAGGTGCTGATAATCCTTTGAAAAGGCTTTGACTTTAATGTTCTCATGGCTTGACGATCGCGGGAATTTTCTGGTTTTTAGTTTCTGCACTAATAACGAGATAAGTACTCTGCTCTACTGAGCTGCCATCTGAAGAACAGTTTACATTTCACAATTGTAAAATTCCCAAAATGTTTCATTTCAAATAAAGTTGACAAGTAAAGTTTAACAAATCCTCTGAATTTGCACTTGAAGCAAACGGTATGGTGGTTAGAGCTGCTGCTGATTGACTCACCTGTTGATAACCCTTAGGAGTATCTGGAGCAGGCAAAGACTCCTCGGCCGTCCAAAAATAAAAATAAAAAAAAAGTGTTGAGTTCAATTCTGTCGGACATTAGAGACTTCGAACTTTATAAAAGTAGTGTTTTTATATTGATTTTGTTTTATATTTACTTCCAAATAAAACCAGAAATATGTTCGATCATGTGTGCGCCCCCTTGTTGTGCGCAGGTGTACTGCAATAAGTGATGTTTTATGATCAAAAAGTGAATGAATGCAATATGAAGTAAATTTTTCCGATGTCCTCAAATGTACCACATATCTGAAGCAACCAATCAGAAAGCATTTTCGGCCCTTTTGTGTGACTCGTAACCGGGCAGATTTGAATGCAGACAACATGGAAATCGTGAAAAAAATTGCCTGCAATGTGCTGTAAAAATATGTATACTAATTAGTTTTTGGCTATGTTTGTACACAAGTTCTTAAAATGTAGAAAAAAAAATTCATTTTGGGCTTTCATTAATCAATATTTTTGTGATTGTTATAGTACAGATATCATGATTTTTGTGTGTGTGTGTGTTTTTTTTTCATCCAATGGGATAATGCATTTTGTCAAAATGAAACAAACACTGTAAAATCATGAAGCTTAGGTTGTGCTGAAAATAATGATACCAAACAAGGAAATGAAAATAGTTTTTATGGTGAAAATATAAGGGTAAATTCCCAATTAGACCAAAACGGCGTATGGTAAGAGGTACAGAGACAAGTTAAATATATGAATAACTTGGTATTTATTTTCCTTAATTCATTAAATGCTAGTGAAAAGGAGGCAACAGTAGTCTGTAACTAAGCTAACTATGCTAAATGATTGATAATCTCACACAGTCTACTCACCTCTCTTACAAATTACAAATTCACACTCTTGTCTGTGTCTCTCTCTTATCTGTCTTTTTTTTTTTTTGAAAACCTGACTATTATTTTTCTTGGCAGAATAGTAACTTCCACAGTTGTTCTTGTCTTCCACTGACTGCTGCTGAACCGTCAGGTGCGCCAAGCAGGAACGAACCATTTCATGCAGATACAGGGGGAGTTCAGTGCAAATATAGATATGTGCTCTTGGGTCTGGGAGGGGTAACATAAAATTTTTACTGCTAAAAACAATTTTTAAAATACACAATAACAGTAATTGACAGGGCCCCAATTTTTTTTCTATTTCTGTAAAAAATATAAATATATTTTTTGTGGGAGGGCCACTGTCGGTCAATGGCCTTTGGAATTTTCCTAACTTTCCCCCCCCCTGCGAGCCCCTGACTATCTCCTGAGAGAGATGGACTTCAGCAAGTATAAATCAAGATTAAAAAAAAGGGAAATCCTAAAAATGGCTGAGCAGTAGATGCAGCCTGATGGCGGTGGTGTATCATTGGCCCACAGTATTAATAATCCACACACTGAGACACACTCACTCTCTTTCTCACACAAGCACAGAGGCACCAGGCAGAACTTGGAAGGGGTCCTGGACACTGTCATGGGTCCGCACGTCAAATGAGCCAGACAGCCAAACAACAACAATAACAACAGGAGTTGGAGCATATGGGGCTCCGTACCAGCTGAGAAGGGCCACAAAGGTTATCTCAGTGTGTGTGTGTTTGCCTGCGTGTGTGTTGAAGTGGGGTGGGGGTTATGAATGTGGGAGTGTTTGGAAAGATGACAGAAGGGATAATGTCTATTCTAGAGGAATGTTCCTTTTCAGGTTGTCTCTGGCTGTGATGTAAGCTGATGTCCTCCGCTAAGAAGACATTCTGAAGCACATTTGAATAGATCAGACATTTCATCAGTCGAATCAACGAGCTGAAATTTAAACTTTGTCCTAGTTTTTGCTGTTTGTTGTACACATTGACATGTAGCAACCTTAAAAAGCTTTAAACTTCTTCACTGCTGAGTTTCTCTTGACCTGAGCCATACAGTGATGTGTTTCACGTATCGAAAACGCATCAAAAACACTTCAAAAGCCTTAAGTTGGATGGGTGTGCAGTTTGAAGACAGACACTTGAGTTTGATGGAAAACATAGATAATGAACGTTAAAACTGTTGAAGACACGCGTTGGAAGAAACCTCTTGCTTTTTTTTCTTCTCTCCCAGCCTCTTTGTACAATGGCGGATGCAATATTGTGAGTGTCTTGGCTTTATTTACTGAAAGTAAATGCACCTTTGCGCAGTGTTTGAATTCATTGGATAATTTAAGGGTTTTGTGAGTTTGGTGACTTTCATAACTTAGCACTTAGCACTGACGAGCCCAGTTTGATGACCTGCTAACCTGGATTGGAGCCTTGATCTTCTGGCAGGACACCAACTACCAGCCATTACATCATATAAGAGAGTCTCTGTGATCGGTTGTCGCTTTGAAACCAGGGGCAAAAGTTCTGTAGCATCGGCCACCTTGGACGTGCTCGATGTGTGTTGAGTGCTAGATGCACAAGACGTTTTGTCGCTACCTACATGGACGACGTGCATGGAAACCAGTCGCCCTAACGCTCAAATCGTGTTCAAGCATAAAAAGTCGTGCTGTTTTGGGGTGTAAGGTTTTGGAATAAGTTGTGAATTAAGTTTGGGTTAATTTTAGTTATGTACTAGTAATGGTTTGGTTTATCCTTGACAATATATGTATGTCAAAGTACAAAGGCATTGTGAATACAGAAAGGCATATTTTGTGTGTGTGTGTGTACATCTGGTGACAGCTGTAACTGTATCCAAAGAAACTCTATCAAATTTATGAATAAATGTCTCCCATTAGGTCTCACTGGAGTTTTGAAGCAACCTTTTTTGAAGGCATATTCCATAAACGTTAGTCATTTGTTCATGTTTTCCATGTCTTATATCATTAACATTAGCAGAAGACACAAAAATGGCATCAAGTACAGATTTGTTTGCATTCAGTAAGTGTGAAATGATTTAAACATAAACCAGTATGCGTTCAATTATAAAAACACTGTCAGACCCCATTCAGTGATATGTGTTTGCTCGATCACGTGGTGCTCAGTGTGTGCATGCTAATACACAAAGCCACACAGTGTTAACCAAACATACCAAATCACTAGCATTCAGCACACACTCGGCCCCTTTATGTCATCTGAAAGGTCCGCTTGTAATGCTATCATTCTCAAAGTCCATTTTTGCACTTTTGCTCTTCTAATCCCAATTACCGAGCTCATTCAAAATGATGGATAAGGTCTCTCGCAGTGCCTAGCAAAAACAATTTGGCCGCTGTACTCCGGGAAACCTAAGAGGCAAGCCGCAGCGCACACATCATTTTTCAACTAGGATTTACAGGACTTACGGGTTGTAAAGGAACTTCTGGGTGAGCTGATGTTGGTCAAAACAGGCAACGTGATCTACACATACAGAAACCTATTCTTCAAGGAAAGTGAGGGTGGGGGGAAATAGGGGAACATGATCTAGATGGGCAAGGAATATTTTATTAGAAAGAGAGAACTAGAGAGACTAAAGTGAGATGCATGAGGCTAAACGAAAACCAAGGAAACCAATAAGGAAGAAGTGAGGATGATGAACCACAATTGTCGGCTGTAGGTGCTATAAGTCAGATTGAACCTTTCAGCAAGAGGTCTGGTGTGGTGTGGACTACAAAATGGGCCTGTTCCACCGGGTTCCTGATGACATGACTGCTGTGAGTGTGTGCAGTAATTCCTGCAGCCAGGATTAGCTAGTAGGGGTTTGGGGTTTGGCACACACTCATGTTTCCACAGCACAGGGACGTTTTCACGGGATTTACTTTACACTACTCTCTCTTCTCTGTGTGGCTTTCTGTTTTGCCCAATGTCTCACTTTAATTGTCAGGTGATGTTTATCACATTTTTAAATGTATTGCTTGATGAAAACCTGTTGGCTTTGTTCAGGAAGAATATGCATGTTAGAGGAAGGCTAAACCACTAAGTATTAAATTAAGTCGAAGAAAGAAAATGGGGGAAACTTTGTAAATGGCCACTTATTGAAGGTAAAGTCTTAAATTTTGTGCATACTGTGGTAAACCCTACAATTAAACAGAAACAGGGAAATATAAAAGGTAAAGAAAAAAGTTCCAATAACTTGCTTGCATGCGCAGGCGGACAATACTGTGCTAAAGTACTTTTTCCTTCCAAAATAGCATTTGGACTTTAGCAGAAGCGTCCAACATTTTGACTTGGTAATCTTTTCCCTCCCTACCTTACAAATGTTTTCCAAATTTACGGTTGTGTGGAACCTCTTGTCAGGTTTTTTTGTGGTCAAATTCCGTTCTGACCTTCCAAAGTTTTCTAATTTTCTACTCATGAAGTCATTCTTCTCTTTATTTGACGATGCATGGACTCACTGTGATGCTGCAAAATGATGATTTGAACGTGTTGAATACACAACTCTCCTGTAAAACCTCCGACTATCAAAACGCAGCATGCACAGCCGCCTCCTAGAATAAGGGTCTTGTCGCTCCAACGCATCAATAAGACGCCGATGTCTCCTGTGATGGCTGATAGATGATGAGCGCTAGCGCCATATCTGAATTATAAATGAACAAGCTTGTTCACATGTGATTTTGTTTTTATTTCTTATACAATGGAAACACCAGAATTGCGAAATTGTGTTTTTTCAACATCAGCAGGATATTAATAAAGATTGAAACATAGTTAGTGAGGAGTTATAAATACTATTTTGGGGCTACAGATTTAGATACTTGTTCATGATGAATTTCAGCTTTCCAACGTTTTCACAGATACTGCTTTCATATTTGCGTTTATTTATATTGCAGCAATCAGTTTTACTCTCATCTCCTCTTAATTCCTCTCCTTCCTGTCTTCTTCACATCCCCTCTGCCTCTCTTTCCTCCTCCCATCCCCACTCCGATATCGCCCTCCCTCCTCCCCCCCGTGGCTGTTCCCCTGGCGGATGGGTGCGGAGGGCGCTGGCTGGCGGCGTGATGGATGACCATTAAGGCAGCTTATTGGAAACAGTCTGATTTATGGGCGAGTGCTGCCTCGGCCTAATGGCTTCATTTCTTTCTGCCGCCACATGATGTCACAGCCAAGGTCACCGCGGCAACGGCCCCCCTTTGTTGTGGCTTCGCTCGCTGATGACCTGAGAGGACTGGATGGATGGAAAGAGGGAAGGGGATGGAAGGGGGAAAAGGGGGACAGGAAGGGGGGCGTTTTGAGGTTTGTTTGCAATAGCAGAGGTAATGTACGAGTCGCGGAGGTGAAACGGGTTACGTTCGCAGAAATGCTTTTGAATTAATTCTGTTTGGGAAGGAATTTGAGCTTTTTACAGCTTAAGCCTTCACCTTCATTCCTGAAGTCTTACTTACCCTGCTTTGGTTGCACTTCCTCTCCTTTTTTCCCAGTGCTCTCCTGTGCTCAGTAGATTAAAAACTATCTCCCCTTCTCCTCCTTCATGTCTTTCTTCCTCCACTCTTGCCTTCTCTCTATAATGACGATCTAAAAAAAAAAAAGAAACACACACACACACACACACACACACACACACACACGCACAAACAGTTTTACAGCCTTCCCTCAGACAGCTATTACTCACTTCTACTTTAAATGAGGGCCGTCAAATATATGGCCCCGCCATTAAGAAGCCGATCAATAAAAATGCCATTAGGGGTGGAGTAAAAATGCTGATATTAGTGAAGCTCAAAACAAAATATTTGATTTTCTCTTTGATAGCTGAGTGAGTCTGGCTGGTTTGAGGAAGTGCTGTGCTGAGATTGAGTCCAGGAATCTGCATTTGAAGTCTGTCACAGCCACCAGCTCAGGATGTTTCAGGAACACAATGTTGTTTTCAGCCACTTGGCACATTAAGGAGTTTGGTCTGCACAGGACGCAGGTTGATTTGAAGTCATTCAGTAGTGCTTAGAAACCATGTTAGTTTGGAAGAAATATGTTTAATTGACTAAGGGTGTTTTCACGCCTAATAGTCCGGTAGACTCGGTTTGATTATTACATTTACACCTGTCGCAGTTCGATTTCAGGAGGTTTTCGACACAAAAACCCCTGAAGAAGTGCAACTTGCTTTGTTTGCAAAATGCAAACAAAAATGGAGTAGCACCAGATTTTAGCGATTGCAGGATTTCTCTTATGTTTTGGTAAAAAGACTACATACTGTTTCTCCTGCTAGCACGAGGCACACTCGTTAGTTTTGGTTGTTTTTACCCAGAATGCCCTGCGCTGTAGCCTGCCGCCGGAGTGGCCCGCTTGCCATTTACAAACCGCACCTGACTCCACTTCAAACGAACCGAGAACCAAGGTTTTTACCACATTTCAGTATCAATATCAAATCACAACTCGCGGGGAAAGATCAATACATTAGTTTTATATTTTTAATTTGCTCTTAAATTATAATTTTTTGCACTTCATTTATTTAGGAAAATATGCACACATTTGTTTTTCTAATTCTTTTTTCTGTTTATTATGGTAATCAAAGTATTTTGTTGATTCCTACAGGTTTTGTCTAAGTTCTATGGGTTTTAACAAAATAATTCACAGGAAAAACCACAAAAACATTAGAAGATTACAAGTTTGATGATATATCACACCTAAATAACAAAGTATTGGCACTGTATTGGCTATACTGGTCCTGTATTTCTCTGATTGATACCCAAATTTGCAGCTTAGCACAACTCGATTAGGAGAGCTTTCAGTGAAGACAAGGTAATCTGACAGAAAAAAAACCCTCAGGGAGATTAAATCCTCCCACACTTTCCAAATTCATTTTTGTCAAATACTGAAAAAGTGTGATTCATTTTCCTTCCTTTTAATATCTATGCACTACTTTGTGTGGCATCTCTTAAATCCACTTAAAACGTACAGAAGTTTTGGTTTAATGTGACGACGTTAGCAAAGCCTCACGCTGTACGAAGACTTCTGCATTGGATCTGCAGCTGTTTCACTTATATTCACGTTCTGTGTGGGAAACCACTGTGCAGTTTTGTTTGGGTTCATTTAAACTCCCAGTTCATAAGTTTTAATCACTGCATAAACACAGTACTTTGCCGTCACTGATGATTTACCCATCATCAACAAGACGTTTAATGTGTATACGTGGAAGTGAGGGACGCTCGGCCTCTTCAGCATGCAGGCTTGTGGTGTGCGTGTGTGTGCGTGTGTGTGTGTGTGTGTGGGTGCGTGTGCGGGTGTGTGTGTGTGTGTGAGTGAGTAGTTGTGTGCTTCATTGTGCTGTTTTAGCTGACCACTGATGCAGTGAGGCGTAACCCACATCAGCCAAGTTTATGTGCCTTTTTATCTACAGAAGTGAGTTCACTGCGCGGCGGTGGTAGGTAAATCTTATGCGAGTCCATTTTTGTTACATTCCAGAAGGCTAGCGTTTAATGATCACATTATGACTTTTTTTTTTTTTGGCATTTAAGTTATTAGCGTACCACATGCAGGGTTTATCTGAAGTCATTTTCAAAATTCAGATTGGATTTGGTCATAACTTGGCCTTGGAGCAACACAGTACCTCTTCTACAAGAAAACACTGTTGTCTTCTATGTCTCGATTATGGCTTCAATGCATTTACACAACATTGTAATTAAACTAAAAAATAACAGTTGTCACTATTTCTGCTCAAATAAATTAAAATGATTTTAAGCTACCACAGAAATCTAAAATAAAAACGATTGGAATAATTTAAACTCATTAACTGAAGTTGACAGTGGGTAGTTAGCGACTCGGGGTATAGCCTGCGACTCTGAGCTTAAGTCAAAACAAAAGTTTGTTGTATGTTTACTGCTGGTCTCCAAACACTTGTCTGCCACGGCATATTTAAATAAAAGTTGTGTTTGATTGGACACTTTAAATGCAATTAAAATGTGTTTATGTAACAAGAAACAAGCGTTTTAGAGTGAAACGGGGTTGGTAATAAATATTCCAAAAATACGAATGTTTCTCTTTAAAAACAATGATGCTAATTAAACAGTACAGGTCTTTGCCTCGTCGGTTCCCCTGAGTCTATAAGAAGGGGGGGAAAAAAACTGTGTATCAAATAGAAAAACATACGAAATAGCTTTAAAACTCATAATACATACTAACAAGAACAAGCAGGAATATCACTGCAAAAACACAAAGGTTTTTGGGGTTTGTTTATGTCTATTTTCCAGTGCTTGTAAATGAAATCTTGTGCCACTTTAAATAACACAAAACTAACCTAAAACATTTTTTTTTCAGATTGTTTTAAGACAATAATTTCTTAATACAGATTAAAAATTATCACTGGCAAATTATTTTCACTTATAAGAAACTTTTTCTTGTTATAAATGAAAAAATCTCCTAGTGGAATTAGTACTCTTTTATAAACATGAAGTTATTATTGACTTAAACCAAGCTCCTATATCTTAATGAAAAGTTACTTATAAGTTAAATTAGTCTTATTTCAAGCATTCATTCTAAGATACTTGCACTAGAAACTAGACAAAAAAAATACTTGGTAAGATGTTATGTTTTTTTGCAGTGATGGAGTCTTTATACAAACGGGTGATATGAAATAAAAAGGGGAAAAAAACATTGTGGAGTGCAGTGGGTGATGAAGGTGTGGCTGCAGGCAGGAGCTCTGGACAGGCCAGCAACACTCTTAAATCTCTGGCTCCTGCCCACCATGCAGTTCTCCTCACAGGCGGCGCGGCGTTCCTATGATTTATGATGAATCCATCTCTCAATTTATCACCGATGGCAGGAATGTATAATTCAAAACATTTTACGTTTTGCTTTGTGCGTCGCTCCTATGCCTCCCTGCACACGACCAAACGGCACAGCAGAGTGCTGCTTGTGCATTTCGTAATTTGCTGCATGTACACAAATGGATATTAAGGCAAATCTGTTCCTGAATAAAGATATTTGATGCAGGGAAGTGGAATTGATGTGGGAAAAATTGTTCTCAAAACATGATGTTTCGAATCCATGTCTTAATTACTTTAAACTGCTGTAATGTGCAACTAAGACCAAACTGACTCTTTGGACCTGACAGTTATTAAATTTGTCTACATCCCTTTGCAAAATTGAAACACAGTCAGGACTTCTGTAATTCTGCAGTAGGCAAAACCGGCAGCTACAAATAACTAAAACAGGAAAATATACTTGATTTGCACGGAGGAATTTGTCTTAGCGCTAGCGCAGAAGCTAACATCTGCAGTCTTCCTTATTTCTGTTGTTGAGTGTGCAGCCAAAAAATGCAGCTTCCTTTTGAACATGTTTTAGATGTTCTGTGGAAAAATCCAAGTTTTCTACGATCAATTTGGAGTCATGTTGCACAGAAACACCTGCAAATTGGTTGAATAGTGAACTGAAAATACTGCCCTATATGTAAGGTTGAATAACGTATCATGATAGCACTTCATATGACTTGATATTGATAATTATTGATTAGGTTTTTTGTTTTAAATGTCTGAAATGCTGTCAAACCTTTAAAATTTTATCCACAGTTTGCACCGCACAGCTTTGGTTTTTATTTTTAGGCACTTATGCATCACGATGGCAAAACGTGAAACTGTGGCTGCGGAAGTTACTCGAGTTGTTGCTAGGTAACCAAATAGTGAGTTAGTTGATGCCACCAACCTTACTTAGCTTGGTTGTCAAGTTGAGCGACTAAAGCCTTTCCTCTGCCTACATCCCCCAGAATGCCGTGCGTTTTAGGAGCAGAGTTCAGTGAGTATTCTGTAGATCGAATATTATATCAGCCATAATATCTACTGATATTGATCACGTGTCTATCATGATATATTTTGTTATTGATTTATTGTCCAGCCCTAGGTGTAAGCGGTATTTTTCAGCATGCTTTGCATCCTATTTGATGACTTGGCTTTCACAGCTAAATAATGATAATGTCTGTAAGGATTTCATCAAGATCTCTTAATGCTGCCTTAACCAAGTACTTAAAGAATGGACATTAAAAACAGCCAGGTCCTGTGGCTCTCATTCCCCTAAAATCTTTGTGAGCACCAAGTAGTTAAAAGTTTGATGAAGTCTTTGAATTTTACTGGTCACCACTCTTCAGTATGCTCACTGTCCCCTCTGGTGGAGTCAGTACACCCAGCGGATCGCCACAAGGTCCATCAGTGCTAACATGTTGTGGAGTAAGTAATGAATATCCTGTTGTGTGTGTTCCAATTGCATGCCCAGTCCCTCTTATTTCCCATGGTGCCCTTGGTAGGTCAGTCGCCGATGGTGCTCCAAGCACATTTTCCCTCACAGACTAATTTTGCATCCTTTAATATTGCATGGAGCTCATTTGGAGGATGTGGCGTCGGGGTACAGTACACACATGGACACGCGGGCCTGCACAAGCTCGCCAGCCGCCTTTTTCGGTTGTAATTTACCCTCAGCAGCTCTCAGGGGTGCATTTTAGGACGTAGGACCGTTTTGGATTGATGTGGTTACACATGTCAAATTATGTCTGCACCGTGTGTATGTGGAAGTGTGTACACACTTAATGTTTTTGTGTCTGTGCATTTTCCCTAGTTTTACAGAAAAGTGATGCAAACGCCCCTTTCTGCGCTCCTCTTAGTCATCAATCACCTTGCCACTTTAATTTATGTGCCACTTCTGGGAGCGTTGTCGTTTATTTTCAGGGGAAGGAATATCACCATTGCACAGCTCAGGGGAAAAGTGGCTCCTGTTTGCAGCAACATATTGTTCCTTAACCCTTTATGGGCTACAAGGCATTCACTAGATTGCTTAAAAAGCAATCTAGTTTGGTAGATGTTCTTATGAAATCATACAAGTCCTATGTATAAATGTCAAAATATCAAAAAGTGGTGATGGTTTTTCTTTAACGCACATGATGCTTTTTATGCTGTTGGGAAAGAAGTTGGGTTGTTTTAAATAAACCCTGGACAAAAGACCAAGTTTGTTGGCTTTCAGAAGAAACTAGAAGGAACCTCGTTATCCTACTCCGTACCTACAGGATGAACTTACGAATTGTGAGATTTTATGCGAAATCTATAGAAAACAAGTTTGTCCACTAAGGCTAGGCTTAGCCGTGTATCTACTCAGCTGGTAGCGGTAAGGAAATGCTAGCTATGTTAGCATAGTGTTGTGTACTGAATTTGATTTTTACAATTCAAATTGTTCAGTTGTTTGGCAGCATGTTTGATTAAACGTCATGGATGTTTTTTTTTCTTTCTGCGGTTTGTTAAGGTAAATATAATCTGATGCCTATTTAAGTGTCCCAGACTACCTCTGAAGGAGATCTGAGAGTAACAACCCGCAACGAGTCTTGACTGCTCTCAAACCTCCATGGCATCAGACAGACTGGAGGGAGTGAACAGAGTCTTTGTTGCACTGTGAGGTAACTGGTGATTCACCTATAGGGATAGGAACCAGACCATTCATTTTCACCCAACTTTACTTGTTTAGTAATCCAGGATATGGTTTGACAGTATCAGTTTCGTGGGGATAAAAACCACAGTGGTTAACAGTAGCACTTGAGTACTGCACTTAAGTATATTTTTTTGAGTATCTTTACTTGAGTATTTATTTTTTGGGAAACTTCTGACTTTCACTCCACTATACTTCTTGGAAGCGTGTTGTTACTCGTTCCTTTTGGCTCACCTTAGCCTTTTAGTCCACTGTTGCTGTTTTACTTTACTGAAAAACAATTGGCCACACACTATGCTCCTCAGAAAGAGGGGAACCAATCACAGTCGCCGCTCACGCCTGGGATTTGGAGTTACGTTATCTTTGTTACGTCTGACCGTCTAAGCTCCCACTTTCATTCAAACAGCTCAGCAATGGAGACAGTTGGGGAAACTCAAGAGGAGAAATTAGCTCTCCCATGGCCATCTTAGCTTGATGTTTGATGTTTATAAGCTTCTATGTTAGGTACGGTATGACATAGCTATCAGTCTTTCTGATGACTGTGTCAAAAAATCAAAAAATAAATAAATAAATAAAGTTTGGAGTGTTTGTGTCTCGTTTTAAGAGAGTGCAAAATGGTCAAGATATTAATACTGCTGTAAATAATTACCATTGCTTCACCACTAAAGATACTTGGCAACTACACAAAAAACAAATGCAGCCTAAAAATTATGTCCTGGTTCTGTTTATGTCCTGAAGAATCTGACAACACAGGTCAGAGGTTGCGAGGTGAGGGCCAGGCGAGCCGTGACTGGTTGAGGTCAGTGTGAGGTTACTTCCGTTCGGGGATTCCAGACTATTCCCGTCCATCACAAAAGGCAGTCCAGAGGACCTCTGCAACCCGGAGCCTCTCCTCCTGCCCTGCCTTGTCATAATGATGCACAACAGAAGGCGACAGACGCTGAGAGTGCAGGAGATTGAAGGCAGTCTGTTGTGAGAAAGTCTGCACACATGCAGACTTGGCTGGAGAGTGACCCCTCGCTGGGAAAGCCGATGCTCCTGTTTTAGGATCTTACAAATTCCAAGGAAACATATGGGTCAGAAGCTGCTTAGATGTAATGCTTGCAGTTCTCTTCAGGGGGCTTTATGAAGTAGCGTTAAAAGCTAAACAAGGTGACAGACAGTAGCCAAACAGCAGGGAAATCTTTTTCTTTTTTTGGGCCCTGCAGACCTTCATTAATCTTTTGACTTTCTTGAGACTCTTAACCCGGGAGAAAAAGTAAAATTTGATCAGACAAACACAGGAAGCGCCCGCTATGAAAACACTCGTGGCTTTCTATGGCAGTTTACACGACCAGGATGATCCGATAAGCCACCTGGTTTTATTGACTTCGTGAATCATAGTAAAGCATCGATTCGGCGTAGCTATGAGCTAAATGCTACGCGCAAATCTCCAGTGTATAACTTGATACAGGCAGAGCAGATCTCTCCACTCTGCTCAAGGGATCTTTATCTCTGCAGCAGGATTGAATTATTTCTTCTTGCTCAGCTGTGGGAATTAAGTTATAGTGACCATAATCCTCAAAAACAGACTGCTTGTGTCATAGGTCTGTGTAAAGAGAACATGAGCAGAGCACACAGCCAGATGCTAATTTGGCTGCAAGTCCGACGCTCCTGCCGACTGTTTGGACACTTAGAAGCAAAGTAAGAGAGACGCAAAGTGAGAGTCAAGGAGAAATGCTCTCCATATTCCTTTGACAAAGACATTTTCACAATAGCTTCTAAAGTTAGGAGGATTGTATGCGGCTTATTGATTTCTTTGTTGCAGTGTCCGGGAGACGGCGCCGAGAAAATGAGGTCTGGCTTGAAGGTTTATGTCCTGCCACCGTCAGGAGGAAACGTGAGCCGAGGATTCAGCTGGCCTTTTATTGTAAATGCGCTCCCTCTAGATGGACTTAAAGTGTCTGTTTTCCTGGCTATCGGAGACGAATTAAATATGAAGAGTATCAGTAAATGGGCAGGAAGACTCCAAACGAGTGCTCAGGGACAGTTTCCCATTATTGTCATCTATTATCTTGGACAGTTAGGGATATTGTCCGGTCTGTCGTCAGCTGCTATTGCGCTGTGCATCGCCGTGGCAGGTGCGCAGGTTATGGGGTTATGTGAAAACAAAGTGGAGCATTTGACCATTAAATGGATTATTTGCACCTACTTTGCACCACGATAACAGATAGGACAGTCATAATTAATGCATAAGGTGAGACAATACACGGCTGAGTTCAAGAGAGCTTCCAAACGGTGATTGTAAAAAATAACCAAAAAAAAGAAAAAACTGAGCTACTTATAAATAGTAATGCAGCTAAAATACAGTTGTTAAACAGTAACAAATATTCTTCTTCATAAGCTCCGACTTCTCACCAGTAGGTCACAGTGAGACATGCAATCCTTTTATGAATAGTGCCATTCAGAGAACAGACCACATGTAAGCACAAAGAAGGTCTTCAGTGCAGATGCTGAAGAAGATGTAAGGTGTGGATCCTCATTCTCTGGGGCCATAGTTAGTACAAGTATGAAATGTTTAGTTGTACTCAGAAGAAACTTTGGCTCTATCATCTATCCATTTATCACAGGACACAGAGACACACAGGACGCCAATTCAAGTTGAAAAACACTGTGGGGTTTGAGATTTGGTCTGTTATGACTGTAACTGTTAACATTTTAATTGAAAAGGCAGCCATATTGTGTTTTTTTTAAAATCATGCTTGGTGAGAAACTGCTGACTTTCCCAGACAGAGGTTTGAGTTTCTGATCAACCTCTGATCAGAAATGAAAAATGAAAAAGTTTTATTTTTCTGACTTGAAACTTGAAAATTTCAACTTTCGAGTAAAACTAGAGTGCAGAATTGAGTCATTCTTTTACTAATCAAGCAATGCCAATGTCCATAAGAACAATTTTTAAAAATACATTTATGACATACAGCAAACAAACGGAGAAAGTGCACATCTTGTTGCCCTATGGGTAATCTTGTGATACTAGTCACTTGATTTGAAAACTGCTAATTGCTGTTAATTCTGCTAAAAATACTAACAAAACACTTTTTAACAGCAACTGCTGTTTTCAGGATGTGTTTTGATCTTACCTCTCTGTCTAATACAAATTCTTATATTTCTCAAAAAGACATCAGAATCGACTATTTCGGGTCAAAGGTTTACAAAAACTGGGAACAAAACTCTTATCTTATTTTATGAAGAAATACTATTTTCTAACGATGAAAAAGATTCTTATGAATTCCATT
Organism: Poecilia reticulata; assembly: GCF_904066995.2. Taxonomy (NCBI): domain Eukaryota; kingdom Metazoa; phylum Chordata; class Actinopteri; order Cyprinodontiformes; family Poeciliidae; genus Poecilia; species Poecilia reticulata. The sequence goes on along the minus strand of NC_088844.1, from coordinate 7,819,332 downwards.
CAGAAATACCTTATTAAAACTGAATGTTTCATCAAAATCATAGATGTTGTTGTATAACTGTCTTGTGCTGTAATTTCTTTGTGTTCCTCCATCCAAGGAGAAACGTGACACCTAATATATAAAAGCTAAGAGTAGAAAAATTCACATTTAAAGACGGGAGAATGTTTTTAAAAGATTAAAAAGTTCTCCAACCACAAAAGAGTCGACCGTTTTGAGTGTGTGGAGCTGCGTTACAGTACGGATCTTTCTGGATGTTTGGACTGTGTCCGATCCTAGCGTAGCTCCGGGCTCACCTCTGCATATGGCCGCTGTAAAACGTTGCTCCTCACACTGACAGTCACTCTGAATAATAGGCCTGAGAGCCATAAATGTCACCCCTTTAAATCACGCACAGGCCAGAGCTGCGTCTTACAGAGAGAAGGCTTCATCACCGCTTAAGCTACAGATGCCCATTTATAATGTGTGTGTTTATAAATCACTAAGGAGACCTCACATTCCTGCAGCCTGCAAAATGGAGGGAGTGGAGGGGGAAAAAAGGGAGACGATTGGAAAGGGAGGGAAAAGAAAGGAAATCAAAAATATATAAAGTGAAGTCATCATCAACAACATGTCTCATAGATTTATGCTCTGATCACCATGAAGTTGAATATTTTGGAAAAACGTGATTTTTTTTTTCTCTTTTTGCAGAATTTAATTTTGTTTCACAAATATTTGCAATTTCTATCTTACATGAGAACTGTTAGATATAGACTTAATGATTATTAACTGTAAGAACTGAAGTAACTAAATTGGTCAAAATGGTAGAAAGTGTTTCTGTTTGTGAGTTGAATTAAAAGAAATCCTACTTCAGGACACTACTATCCCCATGAATAAGTAATAAAAAGTTAATCATCTAGATATGAGTCACAATATTTATCTCGTGTTCAGTCTCATTTGTTCATCAAGGTTATCTTGATTTTTCTTAAAATTATTTATGTGTCTTTTACAGCCTAGTAAAAACCAGACCCTTGTTGTACACTTCACTCCCTGCAGAGGAGCTGGACTCCTAGCCATTAACAAATGATCGCTTGCTGGGAGCGTGGACTCAAGTTTTAAATGTTACCCACTCGCCATGTTTGCTCGTGACGTATGTAATGCGCCAGATCAACACTGCGAAGCAGTAAACTACCGCCCTCCACTGAGAAAGAGAGAAGTCCCGAGCCGATGAGACGGCTGTTAACGTTAACTCAATATTTGGAAGTGTCACCAACATGTACTGAACGTCGTTCACATCCTCCGCTGCCATTGCTAAAACTACAGACTGTAATTCTAAAACAGTGCAGAAAATTAACGTCATTGTTCACAACTTCTTCTTCTGCTTGGTCATCGGCCCTGTTGGAATTCTACTAGAGGAATCCAAGTCAATGGGAGAAAACCCAGACGAAAACCTGAAGGGAGATTTAAATTGAGTGGAGTTGTGCGGAAAGACAATGACTAAATATAGTCTGAAGTATGATCTTTAATAAGCCCATAAATGCAGACATGGAGGGATAAACATTCTGTTTTTTTTTTTTTGAGAACACCGTGATATATTAGTATAAACTCAAACCTATTTAAATGTTGTTGTTTTTTTTCCAATGGTCTCTGTACAGTCTGAGTGAAAGACAAGTTTTACTACACAGACTCAGGTGTCTGCTCAGCATCAAGCAGCACCACCTTTCCACTCAGACTAACACTCCTGTTCTCGATGGTTAACATCAACACTCAGCTGACAGCTAAATTTCTAAACTTCTGCCAGGGACACGGATCCACAGACTAAAATAACTCCTGCAGCGAAGATGAGTTGAAAAAGACAATCAGCTCTTGAATCCGAGCCCGTTCTACAGTCCCGGCTCAGAGATTTATGAAGTCCACCAACGAGAGGTCCGATTGAGGAATACATGTACTGTATATTCATATTCATGGAGAATAATGCTCCATAAAAAGGTCATTTTTCATAAAATAAAAATGGCACATTCCTAAATGTTACTCTTTGTCTAACTTTTCCCTATTCTTCTAGCTTGTTCAGGCTTTTTCATTTATTTATTTAACATTTAAAAATGACACAAAATAAAACATTTACATATTTGGAAATGTATTTATTTTGGGGGGAAAATCAAAAATAGCCAAGGGGCTTGGAAAAGTCTTAAGTGCGTTAACCAAATTTAGACACACACACATCAAACAGTACTGGACTCACTTTACTGTGTTAGACTACCTCTGCTGAACACACCATCATTGTCCCACTTTCTCTGTTCCCAGGCTGCTCTGTTTTCCCTCCGGTTCAGCTGGTAGTTAACCAAACAGAAGAAACCGCATCTCATCTTAGATCCCTGTTGCCTCAGGACACAGTTTCAACTCTGTGTCACTTGAATTTCGAATTAGGGCTTTGTATAATTTTGTCAAGTAGCGGTGAGGCTGACTCTTAAACGTCGTTACTAAAAGATTGCCAATGTAGGACTGATCCAAAAACTATGAAACCAAGGTAATTGTTTAGTATGGATGCAACCAAAGCAGTCTCAAATATTTATTTAGGATCTGGTCATTTCACTGTTTGGACATTTAATAGCTTTTAGATTTTGGTGGTTTTCAAAAGAGGGAGCTCTCTGCCAGTGGAACATAATGTACCAACAACGTGTCAATTCATATCCACCTTAAGAATGATTTCTACCCTATATCACCACTGGTGAATTAACGTCATTTTCTTCAATCAACTCATAATCTGATGCAGGGACAGTTAATAATATGTAAAAGCAAGAAAATGGTAGCATCAACAAAATTGAACAGGTTGTTACAGGATCACAGTTCTGTCCATTTTCAAGACGTTTCATTCCCATTTTGACAACCAACGGTTTAAAGTAATTTTTCTTGCTAAGTCTGTCTAGTGTCAGAAAATGTGGGTTTATGGCTCCAATAAAGAATCTCTCCCTGCAGTAACAACACGAGGCATTTCCTACCAGCCACATGTTGTGTCACACTCGTCTTTGATAACCAATGAATTAAAAGTCATTTTCATTAAATAGTCTGTTGTGGCAAAATGTGGGAAACGACTCCAGTTAATGACATCTGCGAACATGAGAACGGATGCCTCATACCAGCAACGTATCGGTTCATTGTTGACTTTGGACTTTCGTACGTCCTGTGACCTCGGAGTCATTTTCTTCAATCCTGTTTTAGTCAGTTGTAAGGAAATCGAGTTTTTTGACTGCAACAAATCATATCTACCAGCTGAAATGAATTGGCCTAAACAAGGATTTTATAATATATTTCATAAACTTCCCCTGACCCTGCAAGGCAACCAGACCCACTGGGAAAGTGTGGGTGCAAAAAGGATGTAGAGCCCGGAAGTGACCTGGAAACCTCTCATCTCTATCAAAGGCACAGTAAGTTATATAATGTTTAAGATCACGTTTTTCTCAGAATTGTTGATTTTTTTTTTTTTTTTACTTTCACATCACTATAGAGAATAGAGCATCTCAACTTCAGATGAACATGTAGTGCGGTGGAAAGCAGGGATCGGAGCGGATTTTCAGTGTTTGAAAATTGGTCTTGAAAACTGACATTTTTTTCTCCCCCCAGCTTCACCATCATGCTGATATTCTTATGCGTCTTGATAAACATCTCTTTTCTTGCGTCAAAACATCGTTCAGGAACTGCAGCGGTCCGCGTACGTGTCAATACAACCCGAGGCCCGGTCTTAATTGAGACGTATCTGTATCGAGCAGCCAAATCTACAAGTCACTCATTGAATATGAAAAATGGAATGTGGGAATGAGCGGCGAGGGCGGGAGAGAGATCAATGATATAGATCTGCATGTGCAGACTAAGCCGATCCCGCCCCCCTCCGATCCCCACATCTTGTGTGCATGCATGCGTGTTTGCACGTGTGTGTGGCGGGTGCTGCAGCATTATTGGACATCTGAATGAGTAATGACGTCGTCCCAGACAGGGCAATTACCACCAGCGCTCATTTATTAAAGAGTGGATTGAGAAATGGAAGGAGGAGGATGGTGGCTCTGGTGCTGAGGGAATAGACGATGAATAGAAGGAGGAAATGACCCAGGGAACAAATTCAGGAAATTCTGTATTTACTCTATGTAATTCATTGAAAACGTGCTTCATCAAACGTGCATTTAGGCCTCCTTTGTGAACAGATGTGACGCTTAATGTAAGTCCTTGGTTTAGTAACTGCGATGCGTTGATTTTGCTGCTGAGAAGCAGCTCAGCGTTTCCCCAATAACTCGGATCGATTCTGATCTGAGATTATTTTGACTTGTTAGTTCCCACCTATAGATCACGCTCGCCCTGTCATAGATACTATTGGTGTTTAGTTGATCCAATTATTTTTACGATTCACAATTACAACGTCGCCTCTTGGAGGCACAAATGCACGGCTGCCTTCCCAGTTTGAGGTAGGACATTTTACTAAATGTTTTTTTTTAATAAACTGCAGTTGAACACTAAATAGTAAATGTTGGTGTAATTGATTTAGCTGTGGATAAACTGACCTGTTGTCACAGTGGCCCTATGCCAAACAACTGTGCAATCTGACTACTTGGCTTCATACAAATCCAAAATTCAACACCTACTAAAATCTTGAAGGTGAATTTAATGCTGTCTAGAAGTCATCTTATGGGTGTAACTGCATGATAACATGATAATGACATTCATAATGCCAATACTTAGCACTTCACTAATAGATTTATAGCATAAATTGATCGGTTTATTTGAAACATATTTTTTATTGCTCTCTAGATAAACCAGGCTGGCACAGATTCTGTTTCAGAACTGCTCCAAAATCAGGAAGCAAACTGTAGTGCAGGGTATTCTGGGTAAATACAATCACAACAAACGTGCAGTCTGACGCTAGAAGTGGCTCATGATCTTTTACCAAAGAACAGACCAAAAGAGAAATCCTACAACTGCTAAAATCTGACGCTACTCAATTTTTGTTTACATTTCCCAAAGAATAAAGTTGCTCTCATATCTTCTTCAGAGGTTTTTGTGTTGTTTTCTTTAGCAGTTGTTGCTGCAGTGCCACCACAGGCGAGGGTTGGGAACAGGTTTACAATGCTTCAACAATGTGACATAATACAATGTTTCACGAATTAGTTCTTCAGTTCCTCCTGCTTAGAAAGGCATTTGTCTTTACACCAGCATACATGACAACACAGACAGTGTGACCCTTTGTGTTGTTGCTTTTTTTGTACATTGTATATTAGATTATATAGCTCAGATTTGTGGGAAAATCTTAAATAATTCCAGGGAGGACTAGAAATAGGGAAACTCCATCTGAGCTCACTCCATCCCATAAAGCCAAAAGAACATTAGGTTCACATTTTATGTTGTAAACCCTGACAGTAGAGTCGAATTTCACTTTCCCCTTATTAGGACAGAGATATGTAATCTTTTGCCTACATCTCTGTCTCTGACTCAAGCTAGTTCCATATTTCAGGAAAGGAAAGGACAGGAGGACATTCTCCCACTCCCACACAATCCTTCTCTACTCCACCACCCTTCACCCCTTCGTTTTACGTTTTCCTTCCCACTTCTCACCTCCTCCCTTTTCTCACCCTGTCTGTCTGCATGTCTGAAATGCTACGAAAACATTGCGGCTATGTAGGCTATGCTGAGAATCAGTCAGCAGCTGCTTGGTGATCAATGGGAAGGAAAATAAATCCCAGCCAAAAAGAATTTAGGTTTTTTTGAACTTTCCCCCACTCTGCTCGTAACCCAGAAACCATGCGAAGGAATGAAAAAAACATTTGAAAGATGACGGACAGCACAGAAAAATTGTTTGTGTTTGTCCGCTTGCGCGAATGGAAATAGGGAGAAAGAACGGCGTCTATTTAAAAAAATTGTCAACACAAACTTGTATTTGCCTCGAACATCCGGCCTAAAAATAACCCCTTACCAGCCCTCAGGTCCGTCACATGAACAGCAGCTCAGAAGTAAAACCCTTTTGTCGTGTGTGCACACATTCATAGTTTGGCACGGCGTGCCTGACTCATGACTCAACCTCAGACGTCCGCCAGTGTCACTGTGTTGTTGTAGTGGTGCCACGGCAGTCGAGGCGTCCTCACTTCGGCTCCGCCGTGTCACGAAGGCACACAGAGGGAATATTGTTTGTCGGGCTTGGGAAAGACCAGAGTTAAAGGACATTGATAGCTGTAATGTGTAATTTCCCCTCCTGCTTTCTGATGTTCCACATCCTTCTCATTCACCATTTGAGAAATTATGGTTTGGACTTAGGCTTTTTTTTTTTTTTTCTGGGAAAGTACCATTGACAAAACTTGATTGCTTTCACTAAGAAGCGATTATCTTTTCTCAGATATTTCTTATCGTGAACATCTAGAAAAGGCTCTAAGCCAAATGTATTTTTTATTTGTTTGCAATATACAGTGATCCCTCGTTTTTCGCGGGAGTTGCATTCTGAAAATAAGCGAAATCTGCAAAGTAGAGTTACCTTTATTTTTTACAATTATTGCACAGCATAATTAAATACTCTACATTGAAACCAAAGAACAAAGCCTGTTTTCAGGTCAGTGGATGTGCGTGTTGATCAATCGGGCCTTAATGTGATCCAGAGTCGTGTCATTAAAGCGTCTCCTCCAACCTGCCCCGAGAGATTCACAGCTGTATCTACGGCAGATCAGAGGATCTCGTCAAACAAGCCTCTGGTCGGGTTTTGCGCTGCCTCTGGCCACAGTTTTTTCCAGCAGGCATTCAAAGTTTTAGTTTTCATCTCTTGAATGGCCAAGCTCTGTATTACGTATATTTAAATACCGTAACGTTTTTGGCACACAGGTAGCGGAGACGCAGAACACAATGCACTGTGGGAAGAAAATAAAACGGCCCAAAGAAACCGCGAAAGGTAAACCGCGATATAGCGAGGAATCACTGTACAGTCAAATGTTTATATGGTGACATGACTTAATGTTCCTTAGCACACACTATTGGCATAACTAAGCTTCTGGTAAAATTCTGGCCTTTTTATTTGGTCTTTTCCTTATAATCAACAGCAACTAAGTCATCCATCAATCTCAACCAGCAGTGCAAATACTAACTATTTACTGATTATGCTCCCAAGAAAGTAATCCAGTCACTTTACTAATTACTTATTTTAAAAAGTAGTTATTTAACTGCATAATTACTTTAATCACCAAACATGATATGCACCGTTCATCCTGGTTTTTAATGTAATATTTGGTAAATATCACATTTTGAATGCTTTTTAAGAGTTTTCATAAACTGCACAACAGTGTGTCTCATTATTTCTAGTAAGTTGTTGTGGATCTGAAGATTGCATGCACCAGGATTTCTTACATGACTAGGTTCATATGAATATTGAAAACTTTTTTTTTTTTCTTCTAATCACCAATTTAAGTAAAAGTGAGGACTGTACCAATGGTGTTCTAGAAATCTCTCCAGATTCAAAGCAACACACAGGGTTTGAATATCATTATTAAAAAAATGCTTTAACCTGTCTTTCTCCTTTTATACATTATTCATCTATAAGCCAGAATCACATCAAACGTGACACAGAGGAGCTGGGAACCATTAGCTTCATTTTGTCTCTTTTTGCGATAATTGCAGAAACCAACATCATGTTCAGTGTCATTTTATTAGCCAAAAATAATAACTGATTACCAATTTAATAAGCCAAATTTGATAGAGAAGAAAATCTATAAATACATGGATCAATGTGAAAATGTTTTAAATTCGCTGTTTAATGAAAAGATTTACTATAAAATGACCTAAAAAAAAGAGAATCCTGTTCAGATCTTTGTTGGAGAAATTAGCTTCAAATCAGTGGAGGCAATGTTTGTTCATTTTGTAAGAATTCAAATAGCTAATATTCAATGAAATCATTTGTCAGTTTATGCTATTTACACAGTACTAGTGTCATGTTTTTGCCATCGGCAGTGTTTCTCATGGGATACATGGCTCTCTGCCCAGGGCAGCATGAAAAGAGGAGGCTGCATCATTAGCACTGAAAATAAACAAACAGTTGTCTGGTAGTTGTTTTACGAGAGACTTTTCTAGAGGTTGTTAGTGTTATGCCATTCCAGGATGACTTGGTGTTGGGAAAAAAGAAAACCATGAGTTTGGTTGATCATTTAGAAGATTGATGACAACTTCATGTGCTTCTATTGCCACCTGCAGGAGAACTACATTATACACTAACACTTGAATGTTTGTAATAAAACAATAATTATTAACAGAGTTAGTCAATTGTAGGCAGTTTTAGCAATACCCTATACCCTCCCTCAGTTCTAAGCGGCAGGGTCACTTTTATTAGTTTTTTTTAATGTGATTTCGGGAACTGATGGTCTGATGGGACACCGTGATCACTTCCTGGTTGTCTGACCGTGACATCTGCTGTGCTCTTTGAGTGTCGCACTAACAGTAAGACTTTGGGAGAGTTAAACAAGTTCTACATTAGTGTGCCCACTCCATAGTGTTTTGTACCATGTAACCACTGTGAGAAAATAAGGCTTTAACAAATAGAATAAAATCACACATTTGATTATTTTCAGCTCTAAATCCAAAATGCCTTGCCTGGTTAAACAGAATATTCTGCACAAATATTCTTGAAATAAAAAGTAAGATTAATAGAACCTTTAATCTAATCATAAAAAACACACAAAAATGAACATTTCTGTTGTTCATCTGTTTATTGTTTGGCAGTAGGATCACCTTACACTGAGACAAACATTAGAAGCAAATTGTGAAACCATGTGATATCTTTCTAAAAAAAATAATGGCCTAGGCTTCTTTTGGCCATGAGTTTTTATGGAAGCATGAATGTAAAACAGTCCCGTTGGTAAGTTCTTGATGGTTTTATCAAATTAAATGTGTTCATTGGAAGAGTGTGTGTATTTGTGAGCACTGGAGGTGAAGGGGATTCATGCAAAAAACTGCTCAACACTAAATTTTACTTGTAAAACAAGGCAGTTTTCTTTAGTTAATATTATTTATTTATTTATTTGCTTACTATACAATTCACACTCATGTCCTTCCAAAGAACAACTTATGGAGACGGTGGCTAACATTGGCAAAAAAAAAAACAAAAAAAAAAAGAATACATGTCAGAGAGGCCTGAACTCAGCATGTAAAGAATGCGGCCATTGTTTTATTAGAGGTGTCACAGATATGAATAAGAAATCAGCATCTTCTTTATACCTCACTCCTCTGGCTTTCAACACCCCTGTGTTCTCTTATTTTTATGCAAAACACATCGCGAAAGGTCAAAGAAGAGACGCGGCAGACGAGAAACGAGAGCATGAGCGAGTCGGGTATGAGCACACATGCACTTATTTATATATATATGTATATATATTTGCGAGAGTGTCTACAATTATGAGTTCACAATGTGTGTGTGTGTGTCTGCGTGTGTTTTCAGCAGGGGTTAGAGCCGGTCTCCCGCGCACGCTGTGCTCATTGAGAAGTGGTGTCTTGTGCCTGGAGGGGGGGAGGCAGGGGGGCAGACGGGCGGCGAGGCGCCGAAGAAAGAGGTCACATCCATATTCATCGCGTTGGACATGCACATGTAAAGCACTTTTAATATGCCGTGACAGGGGAAAGTTGTGTTGAGGCGGAAGGAGACAGAACGAGAGCAGCCACGGTGACAAACGGGAATGTTTGTGAGAAACGTCCACATGTGCGTCTTCGTCGGGACCCGGGTGGCCTGAATCTCAATGACCTGCGAAATTGAGCGACGGGGCAGCGGGCGCGTCGTTATCGTCGCTGAAGAAAGAGCCAAGTGGTGCATTCCAAATGAATGTGACTTGATTAATAAATGTTGTCCCTTACATATTCTGTCCAAGTTAATCCATGGGATTTAAACTGGTATGACTGACAAGTGGCTTGATAGACATAAAGTGTCTTAAAAACTACATCTTCTTTCAACTTTTTCACACTTTAAGGGTTAAAACTACGTTTTTGTCTTATATTGTTTTAATATGATACACGAACACAACGCAGCACAGTGTTTGAAGTCGTTGGGATTCTTTTCAAAATGAAAGAAAATGATGTTTGTGCCAATTCTTATTTAAAACCGTAGTCTCAGACTGGATGGAGAGTATATTTGCACAGCAATTTCAAGTTTTAAGTCTTAACGCAGAATATCGACTTTGATTTTGGTCTGGACTTAGACTAGGCCATCCTAACACATGGGTATGCTTTTCATTCAAGCTCTGGCTGGATGCTTACGGTTGAGGTCTTGCTGGAAGGTGGACCAACTCCACACTCAAGTGCAGTTTACAGCAGATTGTCTTCCAGGATTGTCATATTCAGTTTAATCAATCAACTCTGGTCAGTTTTCTGTCTCTTTTCAAGAAAATAAAAGTATCCTCATGCCTTGATGCTTTCCCCGTAATGTTTCACAGAGGGCATGGTTTGTTTGAGTCCGTTAATAGATTTCACCAAGAAATCTATTAGACGTGTCCACATGGTTGCTGTGTCCCTTAAAGGGCCAACACGCTGAAATGGGATCTCACTGTCGCAGTTGGGTGACAAAAATCCTGTCATTTTGTTCTCAGCCTCTTGTCGTTCACCTCTTCTTGTCACGACTCCTCTGCATGTGACTCTGTTATGTGATTGTTATGGTTGTGTTTGTTTATGCTGAAAAGCTCTCAGAGCTCAGATTATTATGAAGCCGGTTTTACAGTCAGGGACCAGGAAGGACACTTTTTAGGAGCAACTCTCCGAGGCTGTGAGGAAGTAGACACATCTGTACGACTCTTCCAGACCAACCTACAAAGATTAATACATGGCAAAAACAACTCCTGCATGGAAACAGCACAGACATTGTGCACAGAGGCCAAAAAGTGTGGCACTCTCCACATGACTGTTTTGTGAAGGCCAAGCCGTACTGTTGAAAACAATGCCTGTACACTCCAAACACCAGGACATATTCCTCAGTGGGAGGGGTTTCACCAGGTCTTGTGTCTTGTGGACCTTGAAGGGCATGTACAAAAATGACCGTTTCCAAACCATGTGACCACATTTCTACTGTTCGACTTCGACCTGACCATGCTGGGCCCCGTGCATGGCTCCGGGGAAAACAGAATTTTTACGGTTTTAATGGCTTCCAGTAAAGATTCATTCTTCTCACTTCTCTTGTGTAAAAGTTACATTAGTGAATGGCACAGCTAAAAGTTTGATAATCGTTTCTGTTATGTGGGCCAATGGTGATTTGGGGCCGGGAAATCTTTGTTTGTAGGGATTTTTTTTTTTAAGTTATGATGTTTATTGGTACTCAAAAGTGGCAGATCAGCGGCCCAATAGTCACGATTGATTCTGTGCTGGACCAACTGCAGCAGCCGAAGGCCGATGCCTCCTCTCACTTGGGCCATGGCTGTCAGTCAACCAGTCACAAACGCAGCGGGGATGAAGACTAAACGACATGGAGGGTGGCAAAAAACAAAAAGCAGACTCTGGAAAAGTTCAAAAGAAGCCATTCTTAACACCATATTTACATATAGGTTGTTTAGCAATTTAGTTTTAATGACATTATACTAGTGATGGTGATCTTAGTGCTTCAGTAACTATTTTATTATTTGAATTATGCATTTAACCATTTTAGTGTTTCTTACTTGATAGCTCACTTTTTCACTCAAACAGCTCAACAGAGCAAAGATTTTCACGTAAAACCAAATTATTTGGCTGTTATTCATCATGAACCATCTAGACTTGCAGATACAGTTTAGACCGAGTCAAACTAGGAGATGAGGTGCTGCTCATTAACATGCAAGTTGCGTGAAGTTTAAAAAAAAAGAAACAAATTTTATGTATTTGTTGTTTAAATAAAGGAAGCTTATTTCTCATAAATATCCATTCTTTCCAGATTTTAGTATCTTATTGTACGTTTTTTGCATGTTCCTTGGTTTTCATGTTTGTTTACTAAAGTAAAATGATCATTAGTATCTGAAAAAAAAGAGGCCTTAACTGAACAACTTGATTCTTGCTGAGATGAAGTTACACACTGGTTAACTGTAGTTAATAATTGGGCTGTACAGGATTTTATTTAGGGGTGTCAGATTAAAGGAAGCAGCGTAGAAAAGGCACATCACACCTTTCAGATTATCATTATAAAATGTTAGAAACCAGGAACCTTTTCTGTTCCAGTTTAAAGTGTGCCACGTGGTGTTAGTCTGTCACATAAACACAACAAAAAAATGTGAAAAAAATTCAAAATTCAAGGTTAAATCCAAAACAATATACAGATTAAACAGTTATTTAAAACATAAGACCAGAAAGCTGACAGTGTTAAAAAGTTATAGTTTGAACATGTACAGCTACATATATCATATAATCTAAGCAAATCTAAAAGAGAAAAAGGGACAGTGGTGACAATGGGTGTCTTTGAGGTCAGCAGGAGGCGGATCGTCTTCGCATCATGATGGGCGGGTTCCAGGTTGCTGGTTATGAAAATGACAATGTGGCATTATGTGGCATCTTTTGAAGTTCAACACTGACAGTCGCTCAGTGTAAGTGCCTGTCACCGGCCGCCACTTTGAAGTTTATGAAAAAAGAACAAAATCAGAGGGAAGAAAACAGTGGAATCCTGTCAAGTTCAGGAGCCACGGTGAAGCAGCGTCACAGGGATTTCGAGAAACGATCGTAGATGCTGTTAACGGCGCGCTGAAGTACAGAACCGGGTCCGTTTAGTGTGTTGTGTTTACAGGCTGAGGGTAAACTATTAGGTGGCACATCAGACAGAAGCGAAAGAATAGGGCCTTTCTCCGGGACACTTAACCCGCTGTCACGAAGCGCCGCGTTCAGTCCTCACCTGTACGGGCCCACAACCGGATCATCCCACGGGTGGAGATGGGGTCACGGGCGAGGTCGGGGTAAAGAGATGGGATTTTGTGGAAACCTTACTCCTGACTTTTCATACGACTCTAGACTCCCCTGGGCTTCTCCACCTTTTACGGGCTTTAATTTGAACAAAGCTTTAGGAGCAACAAGAGCTTCCTTAAGTGGACAAATTATACTATCGGTTTCCACGCTCCCGTTGTGGACCTGAGAACGCTGGGCTTTCTTTAAATAAAAGAGAAGCCCTCCATCTGGAAATGCGTTTACAGTCAGTCAAATCAAAGTTGACCTGAATTTCCAGCACATTTAGCACATCGTGAGCATCAGAATTAACTGATCTTTTGTATTTAATGAACACCCGCGTACGTTAAAACCTCAGCGATATTTTTTTTGGGGTGGGAAATTAGGACGACAAGCTCCCGCTGTCCGTCAGTGAATCTTTCTGGGCTCTAACCTCCAGCTTCTCTCAAACAGTGGGGAATCCTCCTCAATCACCATAAGCAGGTCGCCTTAGCCCGGCTCATATTTTAACCAGCAGCAACACGCCACGGGGAGCTGTGTAACAGGACGTCAGCGGATGTAACCCAAGTGCAAAAATTGCATTCTGAGGCCGCAGCCGGTGTTGCTTTAAGAGCACCGGTCTGCGCCGGCCAGGTCCCCGCGTCTACCAAATAATGATTTTTCTCACTTACTTTTCCCCAGCAGGGGGGCCAAAAAGAGCGAGAGACCGAGAGGGAAACTGAGAGGAGCATTCCACAGCAGTGAAGGGGAGACTTTACGACGCTTACTTCCGCAGCAAAGAGGGGAGAAAAACCTCTTACGAGGCAGTTTCTTAAAAGGATCTGGTCACAAGGCCGAAGTCGGGGCTACTCCTACAGAGACGGGTCCTGAGGGTGAAAATCCGATCGGGCTTTTAATCAAGAGGCGCTGGACGTTATGCAAACAACAGCCTGCGTTGATGTCATGCTGAAAAATTTCCCTTAAATAGCTGACCTCAGCTCCATAATTTTAATCTACATTTTTTTGTTGTTGTTTTCTTTACTTTATGGATTTGTGTTAGTCAGATAGCACCTCAGACACAGATTTTAATCATTTCAAACTCACCTATTGGCACCATGGAAAAATATAAAAAAATATATAAACCACTGCTACTGCTAACGTTAAGGTAAAGTTGTATCTGCAGCAAATATGTTGGGATTTTCATGAAAACGTCCAGTCATCTGTCACCTTTCTGCTCATCTCTCTTCTCCTGGAGACTTTCTTCCCACACGCTGCGTGAATCGGTGGGTGACACCCACTTGAGAGCTTTGAAGCACTGTGTACACACAACCACAAGTGGTGTAACTGTTACCGGGGATCATCTTACCCACTTCCATCAGTTACATGTCTGACAGCAGCAAGGTGTGTTTAATGCATTGATACAGTCCTTCATGCTGTGAACCCCCATCACTGTCTGCTTTGCTGCTGGATGATTTCATATCTGTCTGTTTTGCTTTGCTTGACCTGAATTTTGTTTATGATAAAAAGAGAAATGACACGTTGTCAATTAAACATTACTCAGACATTGGAAATATATTCAGTTTCCTAGATTCTTTGTTCAAGATGGGCAATGTCTTTACGATAAATTCCTCTTTTATTGCAGTAGGAAAACATCACACTTAAAAAATGATACATCTAAGTTAAAAAAGAGTTGTTTATATATATATATATATATATATATATATATATATATATATATATATATATATATATATATATAATTTTTTTTTTTAACAAAGCTTTCAAACAATGACATTAACCATTATTTTGGAAGGTGAAGGTAACTTTCCTTTTTTACAATTTCTCTAGATCATCCAATCTTGTCTTCTCACATCTCCAGCTCACAAAGTTCAGAAATCAATATGGCCATGAAAAAAGATGCGGTGATGAAAACCTCACCTGCGTAGACTAAACACCTGCATGGTGAAGCATGAAATTGAAAATATGTTATTGCTGTTGTTGCGATGGGACCATGCTTATAAATAATCTAGCATTATGTATATTTGTATTATCCATGTGGCTTATCATAACAGCAACATTCATCTCGATAAACATTGTGCCAACCTGACGTAGCAGGGGATCAATTACATATGCTACAGTAGTGTACAAAATGGAATTATGGAAGGTTATTAACTTAAAGCTCAATATATTTTCACAGCATTAGAAACTAAGACAGAAATTCAAAGGTTTGATAGAATATTAAGCATTTTGGCTAAACAACAACCCACTGTGTAGAGAACTGCTGTTCTCTACACACTGGTATATTAGCGGACTGCTTTTGTTCCAAGAGGAATCGGTTAGCTTGTTTCAGCATGTGTACATTAATGTTGAGCACTTTAGCTTTAGAGTTTATATGCCACAGTGAGAATAGCACTTTGGGTCGCTATCAAAGGTGTGCATAAAAAAACAACAACAAAAAAAAAAAAAAACGTTATTTCCGTTTTGCGTTTCCGAAGTGTTTTACCCTCAATGTGTCTGGTGCTGATTCGTCCAGAAGCCTCTTACGTCCCCTCGAGGAATGTTTTTTATCTTCTGCTAGAAGAGAACAAGAATATGAGTCAAAACACATGAGTTCAAAATAAATCTGGCAAAACTACAGAGATGTGCAATGACGTTTTAACTTGACTCACATGACACCATTCTTTATAACCAAGTCAGTGTTGGCTTTCCTAATTTATAATGTTAAAACTTAAGACTTTCACCCATCAATGAATTATGTGCGTCCATTGAGTTGTTTTGGGTATAAATATGATGAATGAATGGCAGGCAAAGGTCAATGCATAATAAACTGAACTGTCTGCATTAGGTTTGCCTGACATTATATAATATTGGTCTTATTTATTTTCTATTGATCTCGCAGGAACCCAGTTTGCTTCAACGCTTCAGTCGCATTTAGTTGCTGGACTTGTCAAGAATCTGGCTTTTTGCTACCTGCTCAGAAGCCCACATACATCTGCTACCACTTCCTAACACTAAGGAGACGTGTATCCTCAGCACTAAATAAAAAATAAATTAATAAAAAAATTAAAATGCTGATGCCGGTGTCCTTTCAGTGTGTCCTTGTTTCTTTACGCTACCCGGCTCCCTCGTTTGCCTCCCCAGTGCCTAACCAACCTGTGATTGTAATGACGAACATCATTTATGCAAATGTAATTAGGCCCGAGAAACACGATAGTGGAGCGCGGGGTGGAAATTTATCACTGAACACTCGGGTTCTAAACATTCAATTAAAATATTGAATTTCACTGGATTTAATCTAAACGTAATAAATTAAGCAGGGGAAGACGAGTTTGCAGTGCCAGTGTCACACTTTGAGATGGTCGCCGATTCTTCGTTGACTCTAATCTTCCAGACGTGAAACTGGTGAACGGAGAAGTTTGATGTCTGGTCCTGGTTGTTGTGTCTGATGTGGGAAAACGGGACAATGTGGAGGACACACCAGCAAGAAAAGAATCTTTTCAGGAAAGCATCCATTAAAGGAAAAAGGAGGAGTCGGCTTGGACGAGACAGCAAGAACAAAATGACTGCATTCAGCCAACTATGGTCCAAAAACACTTCTCCTTTTTTATTTTTTATTTTTTGCAATTAAAAAAACATTTGACCCTAATTGTTGGTTTGCTTTGTGTGTCTGAACTGGGAGCTGTGGTATTGCATGAATTTGAAAACAGCACATAGCAGTCGTGTCTCTGAAGGGGCAGTATTATGTGTTACAAAGTGCCATTTTATTTCACAATGTTACCTTCAGTTGTTTTAAAATTGCTACACACACACACATATATATATATATATATATATATATATATATATATCCATCCATTTTCTTACACCCTTGTCCCTCAGTGGGGTCGGGAGGGGTGCTGGTGCCCATCTCCAGCTGGCGTGCCAGGCGAGAGGCGGGGTCACCCTGGACAGGTTGCCAGTCTGTTGCAGGTTAACACAGAGACACACAGGACACACAACCTCACACCTAGGGGCAATTTGGAGAGGTCAATTAACCTGACAGTCATGTTTTTGGACTGTGGGAGGAAACTGGAGTACCCGGAGAAAACCCACGCATGCACAGGGAGAACATGCAAACTCCATGCAGAAAGACCGGGGCCAGGAATCGAACCCAGAACCTTCTTGCTGCAAGGCAACAGCTCTACCAATTGCGCCACACTATATATATATATATATATATATATATATATATATATATATATATATATATATATATGAAATATGACCTTGAAATTGGGTCTCTCTCTTTAAAAGCACGTGTTGTTTCTGAGACTCTGCCTTCAGGAAGTCATCACACCATCGCTCCTCTATTAATTGTTCAACAACGTTTTTAACAGTGTTGCACTGAGAAGTAGCTCATATAATGACGTCAGCAGAGGACATTAGGTGTTTGCTAATTGCTGCTGGCTAGTCTGAAGGAGCTGAGGGGCGGCGTCACAGTGGAGGGGCGCTCTGTGAAACGGAAACCTGGAAACTGTGTCTCCAGTGCGAGGTCGTCTTGCCCAGCTGAATGGTTGCTACGAGAGATTAAAGGACCAAAGCAACACTCCAGGAACGTTTTTGGATGGATTAACATTATAACATGACGCAGAGCTCAAAAAAGTGAATTTTACATAATACTGCCCCCTCAAAGTAAGGCTTAAATAACCACTAAACCCATCTTTTTTTCTTTTACTTGTTGGGAAAAAACTCAACATAACTGATCAGACATACACATTGTGGTACAAATCCTTGAACCTTCTTGTAACAGAAAGGTCTTGATTTTTTGTGATTAGTTTACATGTGCGTGCGGTCTGCCAGTCCCAGCGCCATGGTAATGAGTTGCCATTGTCCCAGTTCTGTTAACACATTAGAATTTCATCTCCAGGGACGGCTTCACTGCAATTATAAGAACTCTGTATGTTTTATGGATAAGACTGGGGAGCCTCTTAAACAGTTGCATTTCTGCTCTTGTTTTCGTCCCTCACCTCTCTGAGCAGAACATGACCCGGGTCGCGCTCCACTTCCACACAACGCCTCTGGATCTCAGTGATATTTTGCCGAATTATGCTTTGCATTTAAAACGCAGAGTAAAACGAGGCTTGTCTTCACATCCAGGCTTTAGAAAAGGAGTTTCTCTTTCCTGAAAAAGTGCCGTCCACAACCTATGTTGATTGCTCGTCATCGTGTCAGTGTTGTACGTTCTGTGACGTCCGACGTTAACTCTGTTCTGCTATCTGTCTGGCACTGACGTTGATCCCTGGCCCGCAATCTGTCTTGTATATGTAATCCACATGTGTTCTTTATGTTTGACACCAGGCCAGGCAGGGTCCACACCAAGATGAGGATTTTATTTTTTCTTTTGTTAAAGTGCCGTCCAGTCCGTCCAAAACTCAGAGTTTAACGCAGAGCGGTGTTAGAAAGATGAAAGCGAAACGTCGTCAGGGATAACAGTTCTTGGCTACTTTGGAGTTTGATTAACTTCGTTTAGCTGGTTTTGTAATTAGCACTGAAAAGCATAAATGTTCATCAACTTGCATATGATTAATTTGTCTGCTGGCCTGACTAAACCCACTGTGTTCACTTTCCTTTTTTTCAGTCTCTATAGAATTTATTTTTCCTGAAAAATGAATTTTCCTTCAGAGTTTTGCTTCATGTGCAAGAAATGTTCCACTATACATCACTTCTGAAATTAGGACGAGTGCCAAAAAAAAGTATCCAAAATTAATTACAAACGCCCCAATAATAGTTTTGTTGGCCGGTTTCTGATCTGTGCGGAGCTCTGACCTAAATTTAGAGCTTAGCTCTAAAATTAGATTTTAGCTAATTACAATTTCCTCTTTAGGAACTTAAGGAAGATCTTTAACTGAAATTTTTTGTTGTTATTTTTTATCTGGCAAAGATAACTACAGGAAATAGACCAAAAAAACCCATTTGAAATTATGATTTCATTTATTTGGGTTAAAAAGCTATCCACTCCCTAATATACATGTGACGGTATATTTGATTCCTTTAATAAATCACCATTTTTATATGATTTCAGTTTTAAGTCAATGTAAACGCCCAATGCGATGCGTTCACTCACTGCAGCAAAACCTTCCTATTGGGACAATAAAGCATCCATAATCAACCAATTTCTAATCATGATATGAATTTTGATCTATTATTGTCAGCATAAATTCAAATTATGTTTTAAAAGAAAACTGTCCGTATTGTCTGGATTGTAATTTCTTAGTATTTTCTCTGCGGTTTGTTCAAATAGAGTTTCACTTATCATGTGTAGTTTACTGATACAAATCACACTTTCTTTATGTGACTGGTGTTGCAATTGTAATTAGAATATTTTTCTAGAGTGATGTTTGTGTTTGTGGGGCTCAGACTACTGTGGCATTCAGTCACAACCATACAGTTACCTGAAAATTAAGTAATAAATAGTTCTGTCACATTTATTGTTATCCCAATAATACCACCAAATATTATGATAAAACTCTTAAGCCCATACTGTCCCCCATTATAGTATGTTAACTATCACTGTATACAATGATTTGAAAGTGTGAGAGTAGTTGCAGTAAAATGTGATTTCCCTCTTTTAAAAATTGACCAAACGATGATAGTCGGCAGTTAGCATGGCTACATTCCTGCTCTCTTTAAGTCGCAGTCTGAATGGTCTGAATGAACTATCCGTACAGAAAGTGTATTTTGTTTTAAGAGCTTTTTAGATCGTTTGTGCTTCCTCTGATTTCATGTTTAAACGTCACACTATTACTGAAAATAGCTAACTTTGAGTCTTCTTCTGTAATTATTCCTACACTAAAGAGTGTTGATGAACAGCTACCAGCCAGAAGTCTAATCAAGCATGATCTGAAAATCTTCCAGTTTTGATCACCAGTTGATCTATATGGGTCTCTAAACATTACCTTTCATTAAAAGCAATAATCTGTGTATATATTTCTTAATTTTTTTTGACATAAACCACTCCCAAAGGCTAGGAAGGTAATATCACAGTCACTGAATATCTTCTGCACTATTTGGACTCCAAATCAGTGCCTTTTCTAAATGTAATCTTTCACTAACGTCAGTCTGATCTCTGTTGTGTCTCGGACCCACAGTCCGACACCAAACACCAGCCCTGAAGTTACAGATAGCTTCCCATGACTTATTTATCTCTAATTAGCCATTGTTCATCTGAAATCGTGAAACCGCAGACCGGAATAGACAAAACTTACTCCTTGCGTCTGTGCCAGTGTTTCGTCTGGGAGAGCAAGATTGATCCACCTTTCTGTATTTGATAGTGCCACGATCCATTATTCACAGAAGATCGAGTTTTAAAAGCTCGCCTGATGTGCAGTATTAATGGCCCAGGGAGGGAAAGATTGACAAGGGATTTCTCTTGTTTTGTTTTGAGCCTCCTCTCCGTCCTCCAAAGTCTGAGAAATGGTTCTCAGCTCACTGATGTTTGCATAAAAATATATTTCCCTTATTTTATTTGGACAATCAGCTTGGAGTAACAGAGAAGATCTTTCCAGGATAAACTCAGTGATCCGAGGCTAAAGCATTCAGCAGATGTAGAGCAAACGTCCTTCACTGGACGCCCCCTTTCCACACCGGGTCGCAGAACGTTTGGCCTAAACTGTAAAATAATTAACAGTAATGGCTCCTTTGCTTTCCTTCCATGTGTTGCTATTTGGCTTAACAAGCCTGTGCCTCTCAGTAGCCGTCTTTAACTTGTCTTTATGGGTGAAGCGTTTTGACTTTCAAGAGAGAGACAGAAAAAAAGGGAAAATCTTCCCCACAAACCATAAAACGACAGCACTAAAAAGACTTTGAAGAAGATAGTTCATAGTTGGTTCTTGCATGAGGTCTTTTCTTTTTTTTTTTTAAACACTGTTAAACAGCACGTGTAACGGCTATCCCGCTAAAGAAAGTGTTTTAATTGCCAACATTTTGCAGCGTCTAATACCCCTGCAGCTGTTTTCCAGGACCAGACTTTATGACTCACTATATAAATATTTTATCTGCACCATAAATATAGCTCTAGTCTGTGATGTTAACTTCGGTCAAGTGCTTATTTTGGACAATCGGTAGACCTACCGAGACTGAATTGGTTTTGGCTCATCTGTCTTTTTCACTTTTCACTTCTGATACTGTTACTTTTCCCTGCGCAAACAGAGACGTATTATAACGGCAAAAATTCAACGTCGACTTGGAGGAAACTTTTACAGGGGAAAAAAAAAAATGTTTACTCAGATTCTTCATAACTATCTGTCCTTGAGAAGAAAAAAAAAACGTTGCTAAATATGCAGCGCTTGAAACATCCAAACATCCTTGATGGTGATGACTGGTACACGGAAGTCTGGATTCCTCCAAAGATTACTTAGGACGTTTCCTGGTGAAAACCAGCCGCCTCGTTCCGCGCTTTGCTTCGTACAGAGAGTCTGTTGAGGAGCGATTGCTTCCTGGAGGCGTGGTCTCTGTTCAGGTTCTACGTTTTACGGTTTTACCCGAGTCTCTATTTATGTAATGTGCGAGTTTGACTTTACGAAGCTTACCGGAAATGACCTGTGCTGTTCGGAGCTTAACGGCACAGGCTGCTGATGTTAATTCAATGTCTGAATTCACGTCCTCTGCTCACATCGCTAAAATTACAGGCAGACTACAACTCCAAAACAGCGCAGAAGTCAATGTCGTCGTTCACAACTACTTCTGTCACTTCCAAGTAAATGGGAGAACGGAGAACTGAACGAAGCTGAATTACGACGGCTAGTATATTTTTGTCTGGCTAACATGCAGGGGATTGATTAATAATACGTTTTATTTTTGCAGTCTTCGTGGCTTTCCTCAGACTTTGTCTCTAAAGTATCCCTTGCAGCCGTTGTAACTACCTGAACCTAAGATACGCACTAATTCCCCCGGTCTCTCATAATGGATGTCCCAATGTTTTATTCACCCGTTCAGACTTTAATCGGGTCCCTGATTTCCTCTGTTACACACCTTACCGTGAAACACAGCCTCCCTCTTATCTGACGGAGCCAGCTGAGCTCGCCGCCCGGCTGCCAACGCCAGACCTGGAGGTGGTAGACGGGGAGCATGTGTCGACTCGTGTGTGTGTGTGCGGGTGTGTTTTTTTTTTTTGCTATGCGTTTCAAAGGTTGCCTGTTACAACCCTTTTGAGTTCGAGCTCGTCGTCGGGTGTTTGTATGTGTGAACGTTAATGTGTGTGACAGGTGCCAACTCCTATGTCAGGAGTGAGGTCGCACCCTCCCACCTTGGCGCAGGCGTCTGCGGAGGTTTGCGTCGACTCAGCAAACCGCGGGGTGAACACCTTATACCTTATACCGCCTCTGCACGAGCCGCGCGCGCGCGCGCGCGCACCCACCCCGCTGGATCTCATTAGCCTCGGCGCTAACAGCAGGCCTCCGAGACAACTCGGGAAAAGATGCGGAGCGGTGTTAGCACACGTCGGTCGCATGTTTTTGGTAATGCGCTCAAATTAATACGTTGTGCATTTGTTGCTAGGGCAGCTGTAACGACGCGGCGGTTTAAGAATAGATCTTGCTAAATTAAAAAAAAATATCTAAAAAATTACAGTGAACAGCTGCTTAGACGATAAAACAGTCCCAGCTCAATCAGACTAAAGATAAAATTACACCTTTAGAGTGTTTGTCTGATGTGTTATATACGTTTCTATTAATTATAAAGTATGCTGAAGTTAACTTGTGGGTGCTGGAGAGTTTGGAAAGCACATTCAGAAATGGGATAGGTTAGCCTGGCCGCTAATTCCACTCGATTCTCATCTCTATTCTGTGGATTTCTTCTATTAACTTGGATTTCATCTGGGCCAGTCAGCAAACGGAAGAAGTTTGCTGACTGGCAAACTTCTTCCGTTTGCCAGTCAGCAAATTTAAATTTCTTGCACTGTTTTAGTATTGTAAAGCCATTCAGTCCTCGTTGGCACGCTTCCATCTATTGAGTTAACACTATCAGTGTCAAATCAATCGGTCTGTTGCGTCAAATCATAATTTTGCCTGCCTCATTCTTAAGTGTTACATTAGTTGTTGGGAAAAATCGGGTACTTTTCAAAACCTGTTCTTGACATGCATGTCCCATTTTGATATTTTGATATTTTCCATCTTCTTGATCTTTTCTACTCTAATTGAATTTCAGCGCTTCTCCCATTAAGATGCTGAACTATTAAAAGAAAGCTTGGCTACGATGAGTTACAGATTTCTAGATAAAAAGATTTTACTCATTTATACTTCTGTTTTTTACATAAGGACTGATTTAATTATTTTACTTAATATTAATTACTGAAAGAAATTCAAATTTACAATAAATATAATACTCTGGAACGCAGTATTGCACTGTTATTTTAACAAATTGTGCTCAGTAAGACAGATTAAAAGTTTGCTCTCCAGTCAGCAGATTGTTTTTTTTTTTGTTTTTTTTTTTTCTTCAATAAATTTCATAACTCCAGGTTTTCCTTTCAGATGGATATCGCAGCTACAGCCTGTTTATTTTCTCTTTCTTTTCTCAAACATTCCTTCTTGTTGAACCAGGCCTTGGGCTGCCAGTGGAGAACGCGACGTGAAGTCACAGAGCCAAGGCCACCGTCAGCTTCCAGCGGCTCGAGAGAAACCTGGGAAATTCAGCTGAGACTCGTCCTGGCAAGGAGTATCAGAAAGAGATTACTGATGAATGAGAGGTTAGGACAAATGTTTATCTTCAAAACTTTCTTTAAAAAATGAGATGGAAAGTTTGTGGTGTGTGGATGCTTCATGTCAGCCAGTCTACATTTTAGCAGCTTTATTTTTTAGCGTGCAGTATGTTTCATTTTAAGAAGTTTTCTTCTTTGAGTTTGTACTTTATATAGCACTTAATACTTAACCCGTGCTGCATTCACCCATGCTATAGAACCAGAATTGGGGTCTGAGTGCCATGGAGGAGCCTACAGATTTTGATTTAATATCTGTGAAGAAGAAGAAGAAGAAGTTTTATTTATATAGCACTTTTTCCAGCAGCGAGGCAGTTCAAAGTGCAAACGCTATTAGAAATTCCTTTGGAGTTATTTCAAATGTAATGAACACAAAGATGGAAAAGGGGCAAAAAGAAAAGAAAGGGAGAGAGGCGGGACAATAATTTATAAAGGGAGGGAGGGAGATAAGGCGAGGCAATTTTATCTCTACAACACACTACACTGACAGGGTAAGGAAAAACAATGAGAGGAGAACAGGAGAGATAGACGGATAAAGAGAATACAATGAAGTCTGCTTCCATACCTGCAGAAAGAGAGAACAATAAATGCACATATAACGGCAAGAAAAGTTGTCATATGTGCGACCACTACCAATTAACACAGCTGCTCTGTATAGAGTGTATCCGTAAATACCTCAACCTGTGTGTGTGAGCAGACTGGATTTTATTTAAAAAAATGTTTAAAACACCATGAAGACAAACTTAATGGCCTTTCCCTTGACACAATCTTCCAGGTGTCAGATGTTGTTTCAGCTCACTCTCTTCTCGCCGCTCCTTCTCGCTCCTTCTCGGCCCTCCTGTGCCTTTGACACGTATGTTGGAAGGACACACACTATCCGCTTTCCTAATTACTTATTGGTCATGATCAATTAGCAGCATTTTAAGTCACTACGGTAACCTTGTATAAATACACCGGTGGGGCTCAACAGCCATCATGGCTGACAATTAAATTGCTCTGTCACTGCCGGGCCCTTCATTAATCTCAACTTGTCATCCTTGTTTATGCTGGTTATAACGGCCCTGCGATTGTGTGCATGCGTGTGTGTGTGTGTGTGATCCGTGTGTTTGTGTGTAGAGGCCGTATCAGATTTTGTTGCGAGAGCACTTTGAAGTCCTGTGTGTGTACGTACGTGTCACGTTCACATGTGTGTTTATTTACATGAATCCGTACGCGCACATGTGCAGGAGGTGTATATTTTTTTATTAGTGTGGGGATCTTTTCCGCTCGGCACCGTGAAGCCATTACCTCATGAGTCCTTGACTGATTGGTCTAAATGGCGGAGGATTGTTTAGAGCCGTTTTCACCACGGGAGAACTTTTGACCCGCCTTCACAACGGCGGAGTCGCTGCTGTTTGTTGCGTTTGGTGTCAGGGTTGACTCGTCCCTCGGTGTGAGTTCAAGTCGGGGTAAACCTCATCTACTGGCACCGCAGTTAAAGATTGGTTTTAAAAAACTTTAAAATAAACTCTTTTTTTTAATTTTGTATTGCAGTGAGATGGTTTTGAGTTGAAACATACAGAAACGTTTTTACGTTCTGAGGGAGCAAATTGTATTGCAAGCTTATGACTTTTCTAATCGGAGAGTCACGTCTTTATTTTAATGTTTAGGAATTTCAAAGAATGAATTTGTTATTTTCTATACCAGCAAGAAAGTCGGGTACAGAAGATAAGAAAAAGATGTTTTTCTTCTCTTTTGTCCTCAGATATTAAAGATGTTTGAGATTCTGACTGAGCTTTTTACTTTGACTTGGACAACAGGATCTGATTTTGTGGTTTTCGTTTTGTGTTTGTTTCATTTCCATATCAGTTCAGTGGGGAAAAAAATTATGTTTTAGCAAATAACTACTTTTTTTTATAATATCACCACTGACATAGTTATAGATCACCCTCATAGTGCATCTAAAGTAATCCAACTACGTATTTTTCCTTTTATTCAAATGAAAAGTCAAGTCACCATGACAACCAATCATTTTCAAGCTATTTAGTTGCTTGAAAATGATGCCCCAGAAAATTTTTTTCCACCCTACTGTCACAAATATACACATAGAATTTTTCCAGATGTAAAATTGGAATTATGTGCTTTGATCAAATGATTGAGATGTAAGTTTTACAAAAATATGCTTTTCACATATTTGTTAAAACAATCACTATGTGAGACAGAAAATCTACGAAAAGGTTGAGTTCCTCCACCTCCTCGCTGGGCTCATGTAGATATCTGCAGAAACAACCAATCAGAGACAGGAGGAGGGTCTTAGTGCTGTCAATCAGCTTGTGTACGTGGTGCTAGATGTTCTAATGGTAGAGAAACAACTTACTGCTATGCTAACTAGCCTAATCATTCATGGCAGACTCTACTGACAGGAAGAATCTGTAGCGTAGCTGAGAGCAAAGGGAAGGGTGTGAGCTGCGCATAAACAAGGTGTGATTGGCAGCGCTAAGTCACTCCTCCTGGCTCTGATTGGTTGTTATGACTGAACTGTGTATTTCTGCAGATGGCAGTAGGACTACAGGGGAAAAAGCATGGTTTATTCACATATTATCTGCCTCATATTATACTATAGTAGTACGTTAGCTTTGATACACATAGTTTTTGCAATAGTTACGTAAAATGCAAACATGACTCACTTGTCACAAAACCAACTTTTTTTTCCCGTGGCGATCTCACACCGAGATCCAGTAGAAAACTTGTGGACTGACATGCAGTGGGAAGAGATTGTCAAAGTTTCGCTTTCAGTTTTTATTTTACTTCCAGTGTGAGATTGAGCTGCACCAGTAAAAGCTGGAAGCATTCTGAAGCTTTTGTACTCGTTGTTACTGCGGCTGCCGATAAACTGTAAACTGGAGCTGTAATTGTTTCATTTGATGACATTGTTGGTTAATTTGTGTTTTATAAAAAAGGGTAATAATAGGATCCCTATATGGAGTGACAGAGCATGGACGGAAACACACTTGCATAATGCTGGGAAACAACAGCAACACACAGATACACTCCCTAGTAGCTGACCTTTGACCCTGTCCACTGTCTTTTCATCCAGCCCTCCCACCCCCGTTGTGACACCTCCATCCCTTTGGCCTGTGTAGTCACGTACCCCTCCACCCCTCACTGGTCCAGGTTCATTGTTTTTGGGTTGGTGTCTCTTGCTGAAGACGAACAAAGCAGCGTGCGGGTTCTTGTGAGCGTCGCCCCGGTTTCCATTTACATATGAATGTCGGCACCTATTTTGTAACTTGTCCTCCATCTATAGATTCCTTTCCACAGCCGTGCTATCAGTGTGTTCAAGTGTAAATAAAAGTGACTTTGAGTAAACTGGAGTTCACTCAAAGTCTGTCTTGGACTTCACTAATTTCAACAGATCTGGATTGTTTTGTCTTTATTTTTTCATAATTTTTTTATGCTTGTTTTTTTTCCCTACTAAAGATTTTTTTTTTAAATTTGATGAATTTTATATGTATATATTTCAGATTTGCATATAATATAAGCCCCATTATAATCATCTTTTATCATACAGTATATAATAATCACATCTTTAACCAACTAAGAATGAAAATAAAATCTGTCAACATATTTTCTCCAAAATTTGACGTTTGAAAACAAAGAAATAAATCCCAGCTGTTTGCTCCAAGACAACATGAAATTTTAAGTAATTTAATACTTAGAAAATCAAACATGGAATTAAAAGATTATTTAAAATATCAGATGTAAAATGATGCCCAGATTTTGTGACTCATTGTTCCTAATTTGCAGACAACACATCAGCACATGGTAATGAACTGAGAACATTTGCACATGTCAATTTTTGGTCCTTTTTTCTTTTCCGCACCCTGTTAGTGTCCATCAAGTCACGTACCTTGACTTGGAGCGCACACACACACGCGCACACCCCCCCCCACACGCACACACACATGCACTAAGCCATAATTAGCAGGGTGCCCATGCCTCAGTGGTTTCGTGTTGAGCAGCGGAGTGGACAGTAAGGAAGAGGGAGGAGGGTCACGGTATCGCAGACAGACACGTCACAATGGTGGGTGGCTGGCATGTGGGCGCCAGGGATGGAGACGTTGCCTGCTAATTAGGAGCCTCTAATACGAGGTGCTGCACGTCTGCCTGTGTTTATGTTAATGCATCGCCGTCGGTTCTGTGCGAGATGACAGCTACGCGCGGCAATCAGTCATTCTCACATCTCCGACGTCTCGGAAATACCATCAGCTTGTCTGTGATTAACTGGATGCAGAAGGTTTTCTTGAAATGCTTCACTAAACGACCGTATTGTGTTAAACTTATTTTTTCTTTTGGTGGTCTTATAAAAAAAATACAAAAAAAAGTCAGATTTTACGTAAATATTAAAAATAGGTAAAGGATAAAAAAAAAAAAACACACAACAAATATTGAAATAAATCTTTCAGTCAAATAAAAATTTGTCCTGAAGTAAAAAAAATGTAAATACAATCAACTTTTTCACAGAATATTTTACAGGACAAAACAAAGTAGTGTCATTGTGATGTAGAAAATGATACATGGCTCTCAAAGTTCTCAGATAAAATTAGAATTGTTAATCTTCATGCAGCTTCTACATCAACTCTGAGCAGCTTTCTGCTGCAGATGTAAATCCCCACAGCATGATGCTGCCACCGCTACTTTAACGGTATGTTCAGGGTGAAATGTAGTGGAAGTTAGCTGCCATGTGTAGTGTTTGGTATATCTTCCCAAAAGGCGTGTGGCTATAAAGTAACAAAACCTAAGAAAAAGTTTAAGTGGTTTGAGTATTTTAGTATAATCTTGACGCCCCACAAAAGTTTGTGCCCTGGGCTACTGCCCAGCTGCCACAAACTTTTGTGGGGCGTCAAAGATTTACAATGTTTTTGTGATGAATTAATGTTTTGCATTGTATCGAATGTAAATTTCATATTAAGTGGATTGTTTTTCTATTGTTAACTTTTCGTTAGTGAATAAAATTCAGAATCTTTTTGGGACCAACATGGAGCCATCTCACATGGGATGTTTTAAATCTGATTTTAATGCACTGTAATTTTTGCAAGAGTGAAATGTTTATTTATTTATTAATTTTTTTGTATGGGGCCCCAAACTTGGCTCTAGCCCAGGGGCCCTTATCCTTCTAAATCCGGCCCTGGACATAAGCAATAGACATTTCTCCTACAAATATTTGATTTAAATGAACTTTGCTTGCTTAAAGCCAACATATGTCTAATACAGAGTATTATTTCCTCCCGCAGCAGCAGAATATCCTCATGATATGTGACTGTTAATTGGAAATAGGTAGAAATGTAGACTTTATTCCCTCCCTTTGCTTTGGTCGGATGAATTCCACACACAGAATCAGCGCTCGTGCGAACCCACAGATCCACGTCCCCGCACCGCGTTCGTCTCCACCCTCCGCCTCCCCGCTCGGCCTTGTTCCAGCTGAGTAAGACCAGGCCCGCGTCATTTCACATCAGGGGTGCCCGCTGGGGTCAGAGGTCATGTGTAATGGCCCAGAGCATCTCTGAGCACTGTAAGCCTACTCCAGCAGCAGACACACTCCAGTACCTTCCACCTCTCAGCTCTTTTATCAAAGCACACAGAGTGACAAGAAGGGTGTGTGTGCATGTGTGTAATTTTGCATTTAAAGTTTGTGAGGAAAAAGAAAATTATGATTAGTTTTATGTCTGACGTGCAGAACAAAGCGTAAATTCACATTGGGGAAAAAAGAGAGTGGATTTGTTGCAAATAAATATATTAGGCTTATTAAGTTATGTTAAACTTATTTAAATTAAGTAATTTGACAAACATAATATGATTACATGTAACAAATTAACACTATTTTTAAAGTTGAGGCTCCATTCTCCTTGTTTTCAGTGCAGCTTGTTTTAGTTTAGTAATTTTTATGTATCTTTGTCACAACTCAACATAAAAGTTATTTTTATTTCAAGAGTGTAAAGAGTAAAACATTTACAGTCAAAGAAAAATTACATTGTGGTTTTATTCAAAAAAATAGAAAATGGGAAGTAATAATTTGATACTTTTTTTATTGAAGACAAACTATTGTCTATTGGTTATTGATATTCAGGCTGCATTTTCTCATCAAGAAGCAACGCTTCTTGATGAGAAAATGCTTAAAACTATCATTTTGTGCTTTTAGGTAATATTTTGTACCATAACACTGCAGAAACTGAAGTTTTTCTAATGAAACTCTGTGTTGGACATGTTTTACCTGCAAGGCACACAAACAGGTAAATGAATGGATACGCTGCGTTGCATGGCAGCTTTGCGGAACTACCAGCTCAACCATAGATTAAATAATAAACAACAGAATAGAGCAAAGTTACCTTGTAAGAAATGATATCCATCTGGCTAGCAAGGCAGGATGGATGTCGAGGCAAATACTATTGAATAATTCTAGATTATGATGGGGATAAAAGTAAATGTGCAGGTTAATCATTGAATATAATATTGACAAAATGATAAAACTTCAGCTAAACATAAAAAAAGTATAGCAGATTTATTTAACATCATGACACACATTCAGTAAAACTTTCCTCATTGAAACAAAATAAACAGTCAGTGAGGAAATAATTGTTTTCCACTTCCTGATTTTGTAACAAATGGGAGCATGTAGGTAAAACGCGGCCAGTCCTTTTTTCACCCGATTTTACAGTTTTCCCAAATCCCATAATAGAAAACCAGCTAATGAGAACGGTAAGGGCTCTCTAAAACTTAACATTAACAAGTGTAACACAAACTGCTGGATTCTTTTGCCAAATGGGTGCTGCTCTTAACGGCAGGACACCATTCCAGTGATAATAAAGTCTGTGCTCTGCAGTTCGCTGTGCCACTTGCATTTGCGTTGTAATTTATTACTCCGAGGTCTTTTTATGAATGTGTGTGTTATTACACTGCAGTGGTTGGTGGCAGTTAGACGGTGGCATTAGAAGTTGGAAGTGGCTGGCACTCGGATGGAGAGAGAATAAATAATGACCTCTCTAAATCCGAATTACAGCTCTCTCTTTACTTTTACACAAGGTCGTGTCGTAGTAACTTTACATATGCAACCCTCCTGAACATTAAGTATTAATGTTAAGTTGTTTGAAGGAAATGAAATCCAGTTTTACTGCAGTAATCATAACATTTTTCACTGTACTTGTCAGTGAGTTCAAGGATTTAGAACGCAGCCTCAGATTTTTGTGTTTTGACAGGTCCGCTTGCAATCTCCGTGGGATGCAAAAGGAGGTAAAAAAGATGAATTTGTAAGTAAAAGTGTGACTAGCTATTCATTTAATGAATAGCATAGAAATGGCTCTTCATTTCACTTAACAAAGAAACAGTTCTCAGAACTTTTTGCACCTGTAGCCAGTTTTCGTCTTGATCTGATGACTTGGTTTGATTCTTCGTCTCTCTCTCCCTCTGGCTCGTTCTCACCTCAGACAGCTTTCTTCTGTCATCACCTGCGTGACAGTCCTGCTAATTGCGTCAGTAGTATGTAAACGCATGAATGTAGCTGACACTTGTAACAGCAGGCCAATAGGTGAGACGCGCGCAGAGACTGCTTTGCGTCTCGAAAATAGAAGCGTAATGATCGTTTAATGTGCAATAGAAAGGCACGGAAAAAGTAGTGTTTCTTTTGCTGAAGCTCTCTTCGAGTGTATTTTATGCATTAGCATTGTTGTTGGACAAAAAAGATCTTACCAAGAAAATCAAGATAATTCATAAAAGCAAGAGAATTTATGTGAATTTCCCAGCTAAAATATATCTAATAATTTCCAATAAAATTTAAATATGTACTTTCTTTTGTAAGTAAGTTAAATTCCAAGTAATTATTGCAAAAATTTTCCTCGACTCGTTTGTCTTCCCATGCTAGAAAGAAGCCAAACATAAGAATTGGTTATGATTAAGTCAGAATATTTGTGAAACTGCAATAAATCTTTAAAAAAAAATCTAACAACTGCTTTAGTGTTGAAAGAGTCAGCTTCCAAATAAGTTCGACTTTAGCTTCATCAATGTTGCTAAGCTAACTACATTATAAAATGTTTCTGATAAAGAGATTCTGTATATAAATCAACTCCAAAGAAGTGGTATTGAAACCGTTTCTATGACAGCCACATTTAAGTTGTAGCATTGACAGCCGACCGTGCAGGAGGGCTAAGAAACTTAGCTCGCTAGCAAGTTGGACATTAGCCTTAGTGCTGTTGCTAAACTTCTTCTGACCAGATGCTAACCTAATTTCAACATATAAACTTGCTCAATCAAGTTTTTACTAACTTGATATTTTCATTCACAACATTACACATATAAATAAATCTGCCTTATTCTCTCCAGATATGACTGAGAATAGCTAGCATTTGACACAACCAGCATCTTCTGTTAGTACAAATCTTTACGCAGGATTCATAAAAAAAAAAAAAAACTTGTCAATGTTAGCGTACATTTATTAAAATCACATTCATAAAAGACACATTTGATAGAAATGCAAACAATTTGGGTTATTTTAGAAATACATCACAGAGTCATCATGTGGAAAACACTACTTTCACCTTTTACTTTTCGGTGAGAAAACTTCGGTGCGACAGAATTGAAATGGGATTAAAAGCAGGCCTTAAATTAGAACCGAGAGTGTTTTTTTGAGTGTGTGTGATAAAAAGAGAGGAGTAACTGTCTAGCTTCCTAATTGACATGGTGATATCATGTTCTTGTGTTTTCACATGAGAACTTGATAGCCCTGAACAATCCAAGTCGAGCAATTTTTGGCTCAAGCACACTTGACATAACAGAGCAATAATTGCAGGCTTTGTGTCTGTGAACCCCCCTAAGAGATCCAGCGGGATCAAACCGTCTTGGATTTCAGACACTTTGATGATGCGTTAATGCCTGGAAAAGCATTTACCGCCTCAGAGATCAAACATGGAATGATGTAAATATAATGCAGTTCAAGTGAACTTTCCCCGGATATCGCGCCGCCATTTCAAGATTGAATTTTTTTTTTTCAAACCTCTTCTTCAACCTCTGCCAGTGTTTAATATGTAACCGTTTTTTGCATTTAAATCCATTGTCACCTTCAACCCGTGAAGTCATTGTTATAAATTACATCCTAAATATTTCGTGAAGAAACCCCCAGAAGGATTTCTGGTGTGCTGGGACTTACTTTTAACAATTAGCTATTACTGAAAGCTAGATCAATGGATTTTTTTTTCGTTGTTTAAAGTTTGTGGCGTCAATTGGTATTAATTTAACACATATCATATTAAAACACAAGTTCTGATGTTAATCAGAACTAAGCTGGTGCTGAGGACCCTTTTAAACTCTTGACTCGTGTTAAAGATGTGAAGAGCTTACTTTTTCTTCTGTATGATACGATGGATGCCTGTCTTTCTTTTGTAATGCTTTAAAAAAATTTTTTTTACTTGAATATTTAGAATTTCATTAGCTGTCATTATAAGTTGCACTGTTCTTTTGGTGGCCGGGAGGTGCCTTAGTAATTATCAACATTACTAAGTCTGAGACACTTTTTACAACTTCCAAATAAATTTACATCTCAGAAAATAAATTAACAATTTGTGAGACACTTTTACAAGACCTGAAACAAATCTAGAAATGACAGAATCAACTATGCATCATAAAATGCATCCCCTAAGTACGTCGGATCGGAATCTGACGTACTTAACCCTTTCAGTTGATTTTGTCAAATATAGATTTGTTTTGGGGTTTGAAAAAGTGTTAATTTGTCTTCTGAAATGTAAATTCGTCTTTTAAAATCATTATGTTAAAAAAATCATGACTGAAGGAAATACAAGTTCTGACTCAATCTAAATACATCAGTCTTTCAAATTATTCATCCAAAAATGATTGCCAATTAATCATTGTTTTGTTTTGCTGTTGTTGATGAGGATTGGAGAGTAAAAACCTCAATGCTTTTATTTTGACATTGTCTTTGATTTTCTCTTTATTTCTCAGAAAACTGTCACAATGTTTTACAGTGTAATCAGTTCTAGCGAGTTCTGACAAAGTATTCTTAAGCTCTTTATGACCACAGCCTCTGAGATGGGAAAATGTAATTGCTCTCTCTTTTACAAGAAGGAAAAAATAGTATTTCTTAAGACGGATTGCCTCGAAGCGAAGCTGAAATACCTTCTAGATTGTAAAACCTCTTTTAAAAGCGTGAGAATGAGCGATCACTTTTAAAGCTACCTTTAAACTTAACCGTTCTCTTTATATTATTTGACACCTGGCATTAATGACAGGCTCCGGCAGGAAACTTCTACTTTAGGACATTTTGTTTAAGAAGTTACAGATACTTTAAAATGGCTGATGTGCTTCAAAAATGTTCGTCTTACGTTTTGAACATTACTAATTCCAGTGAGAAAAATCGTCTAAACAGCTTTATAATCAGATTAATCCCTGAATTCTTCTTTGTTCCTCCATCACGATGAAATGTTAATGAGCTGTGCGTGGACCATCGATCTTATTGGACAGTTTTTCTTGCATAATTTATAATAAAGATGCGCCGTAGCTCCTGCCTCACATCAAAGGGTTTTTTTTTTTGCGTTGTAGAGACAAAAGGCTCAAAATGCCGCAAA
The DNA here is from genome assembly GCF_904066995.2 of Poecilia reticulata. Taxonomy (NCBI): domain Eukaryota; kingdom Metazoa; phylum Chordata; class Actinopteri; order Cyprinodontiformes; family Poeciliidae; genus Poecilia; species Poecilia reticulata. Next base: position 7,785,156 of record NC_088844.1, on the reverse strand, counting down.
TCACCTCAGAAGAGGAAATTGTGGTCATAAGTGGAATTTGTTGACCGAACTGAAAATAAATACCGAAGCAGACGCAGTTTGGCACCACTGGTACAGACGTGTCAGAAAACCAATTACATATAAACAAGTCATTCTTTAAAAGTCCAACTGAAATCTTCAAGTTTTTGCCTCAGTTCACTGCAGCCTCAATAACGGAAAAACAAAACATTTCCAAATCCCCAACATCTAATGCACCTTTAACTCTGTCCATACGCAGGTAAACCTGTAGGTCAGGACTCCAACCTGTACTGTCTGTTCAGCATTTAATATTTATCTATTTGTTAATATGCGTTAACAGTTATCTTCTAATAATTTAACCTTTAATTTACCAACCAGAAATTTGCTTACATCTGATTTATATTAATTTGAAAATTGTTCAAATGTAAATTTTACCCCTTTAGTAATATAAGTAAGCATTTATGCTCTAAGAGACTTTATAGATATTATATCATGTTAATGTTATATTTCTGAATAAATCAGACTAATGTGTTGTTATCTTTGTAATGACTAAGTTAACACCTGTTCATGCCTGTCTCCATATCACCCACTTCTGTTGCACTAAACATGGTTTGGAGGGTTTTCTAAACCCACATCACAAACCTTATTTCTCAATTTTAATAAGAGATTTTTTACAATGAAGTTATAAATGACAACATAGTGAACGAGACCAATAAGTAAATGAACAGAACAGGAAATGCCATTTTTAATATTTCCAGCCGGAGGCGTCACTGTGATGACTTACTAGAAATGATCCCAGTTCATTTAAAATAGTGGGGAGAAATTCACATGGTCATTATTATGAAGCTACAGCTAACATGAACTTTTTTTAATCGGTCATTAAATCATAATCCACCAAAAACTGTTACAAAGACTCGAATCTCAGATCAGGAGTCCAAGTCGAGTCTGAAATCTTTTATTTTGGCGGCTTAAACGCAACTTGAGTCTTAAACTAAAGTCACGATCTCAGTGAAAAGCACTAAGATACATTTAGTTTTAAACAGAATCCCCATAAACATGCTGCCATGCGCTCCAACTAGCTGATCTTTGCAAATTTAACATGCCCACAGCATCACTGAGCCTCCACCATGCAAAACAGTGGCTATGAAATGCTTTTCCACATAGTCCTTCTTTTTGTTTCCTGTGAAAGTGTTTGTCCAATTAAAGGTCAGATTGTTTTTATTATTATTATTTGTCAATGTGAAACTGCTGCTGCTCTAAATATGATTAATTATTGAGATCTTTTTTTCTGGAGTTGCCAGTAAATGCAATATAGTTTCTCCTTACTTCAGGGTGCAATCACAAATATTTTTTAAAATAAAATCTTAATATGCAAGAGGTCATAACTTTCAGTTTTCTGTTGCTGCAAGACAAGCTCAGACCTCCATGTTTTATGTTTCCAAGATCATTCTGACTCCCTTAAAAAAAAAAAAAAAAAAACCCATAAAAAGACTCTCCGTCACACTTCACAGGACTCTAAATCATCACTCTGTTGCCTTGTTGCTGACATTCCAGTTCAGTTCAGACAGAGTAGCCATTCAGTAACACACAGGGACCATGTTCTGGAGAGTCCTGCATCAAAAAGCCCTTCAGACTCCACATAAACCAGCACTTTCAAATACCTGTGCGCTGCCAAACAGTTGCTTGCTTTACACACGCCCATTTTAGGTACTCCGGCTATTACAACTCTAGTTCTCGCCTCCATAAATTTATTAGTGGCTATCATGTTGACATGATGTCACAGAGCAGAGAAAAAAATAACACGAAACAGAATTTATTAGCACAAGAAAAACCTTCTTATACGTCTCAGATTATATGCAGGATTGTCCTAATCTGATCCTAAATTTTGGTTTTTGGGTCCCAGTCAAGGCAGTTTTGACTCGGTATAAATGCAGGGCCGGATTTAGAAGGATAAGGGCACCTGGCCTAGAGCCAGCTTTGGGGCCCTAAAAAAAACAAAACACTGTACAGTAGTAGGCAGAGCTACACATCAGTAGCTTTAAAACATCTCATGTAAGATGGCTTCATGTTGGACGATGTAACAAAGCTTTAGAGTTACAAATATTTCAGTATTGTTTACATTAATTACCTTACCTTGTTAAGAACCATTCTGATGCAGAGCGCCGACTACTGTTGCCAACATGTATGCCGTTTCAAACAAACAAAAGTGGCCAATTGCAGTTTGGATATTTGTAGTGAAAGAGCCAGAAAACCACTGTGATATCTTTGAAAGCAACTAAGGTGAAACTTCAGAGGAATATCTAAAGAAACTCTCCCTACTTCAAAATGCCTAAACATGCATAAAGCAACTTCTGATCATAAACATGTATCTGTTATGCCACCTGCAAGGATGGGGTTTCGTTTTACTACTATAATGGTCAATAAATTATACTTTTGTTTCTGTTCTTTTCTCATTAGTTTAAGTGAAATTAAGTATTGTGCTGGCGTAGCAGAGCAGTTGGGATAACAAGATCTTTATTAGCATCTCAATGTAGAAAAAAAATCGTATTAATAGTTCCAACAGGCAGTTCATGTCTTCTCTCATGTTATCTGCACACGAGGGAGTTCAGGCTACTAACTCTGATTTATGGCCCTGGGGTCTAACTCTGTATATTTACAGTCTCATGACCTGAAAATGACACCCACAGAGCCGAACCAGTGGGAGAGAGAAGGCCAGGGAGGGTCACGGACAGAAACACTCAGAAACACGCATGCACACTCTCACCTTAGATCATTTTTCTTTTCCTAATCCAGCTAAAAGGAAATGTCTTTATTTATTTAATCTCATATCTTATTAAGAAAAGGGGGAAGTTTTGCCATGTCCAAGCCAGAGAAACCGACCCGCCTGTTTGTGTTAACGATTGTCTAAATGGTTTTTAGAAACCAAATACTGTTCAAGTTTTACAACACTGACTGTGAAAAACTAAAGAGGCTAATTGCAGCACATTGACACGAATACAAAATGGTTCATGAAAACTCAAAACATGTCAAGGAACCCGAAAAAAGTTAGAAAAAAAAAAAAGAAGAAGAAGAAGCGGAGCAGCTCCAAGTCTGAGGAATTCAGCAGCCAAAAGTGACAGGAGCATGGATTGACACCTCAGCTCCAAACTGCCAGAGAAACGTCTTTAGAGAGGCAAACGGCGCTTGGCAACAAATACAGTCCACATGCCTTGGATTAAACCTCCAGTGATATTTTGTACCTTTGCAGCAGGGTGCTAAAAAGTTCGAGCAGTTTGAGAATGGGGGAGGTGGGATATTTGCATGTCGTAGTGAAACTTCACCAGGATAAACAGCAACCGCTCGTCAGTGTCGTCTGCAATCTCTTCCCTTCATTTCTCACTTTTCACCCTCATTTTCTCTGTCTCACCTTTGCGCCAGCAGCTTTTTCTCCCCTGTTGTTTTTACAATCCTGCTCATTATCTTTCAATCTACGGTCATATCAGCACAAATTCTTTTTCGTAGACGTGGAACAATATACAAAGCTCGAATGATGAAACAATACAAAGTATGGGGTTCACTAAGATGTGACAAGATTTTAGTAATATATTTGGCAAAACTAAAAACTTCAGTTGTTGTTTTTTTCTCTTAGAAATGCAGCAAATGTTTTACAGCTAACAAACCATGTTTTAAAAAATATATACAGACCAGAAAAAAACATCGACTTGAAGCAATTTTTGTGTTTTCCAAATTCACACTGTGTTTAAACGAAAGACTAAAGAGGTATAGACAATGAATGGCTGATCGAACAGAGTTTAGATTTTATAAAAGAATTTTAAGAAGTCTTTTATTTTAGCATTGATTCAAACCTCTAAACCATGTTAACTTTAACATACATAGTGGCTAAAAACTATCAAAAATAATTTCTTAGACTTATACTTATTTTATTGTCATTACACAAAGAAACTTACGTGAAATTGGCAATGAAATGCATCTAATTGATTGTGTTTCTTTTTTTGACCAAACTAGATGGTAGCTTTGGTGTAGCTAGTGGCTAATAGTTAGCCACAGCATTTATAAAAGTCACTTACATCTCATCGGCCGTGTTTCTTTTTTCCTTTGAGTACACAAAATACTCTTATTTAAATATAATTTAGGACTTTATAGTGTTTTTGTAACAAAGTGTTGCTAGCTAGCATAAGGACAATTTCTCCTATGCAAGTCTGTCAACACAAGAGAGCAAACCAAGAAGTACTTCCTTACTTACTTCAAAATAAGAGGCTTTGTGTCAGAATATTTCAATCCACAACTTCTCTTTAATTTAAAAGGTTTCATTTAAAATATATCTTTCATCGGATAAACGGTGGATATAATTGCACTGGCTAAAGCAAGCTGAAAAACATATATGCGATCCACTAGGTGAGTGAAATATTGGCTCAATTTGATGGGTTAAAACCAGAAAGCAACAAAATGCCAGAAATTACATCACAAAAAATAAATCCAAGTCCTTGAGGGTGAAAGTTTGATTATCCATCCATCCATCCATTTTCTTACACCCTTGTCCCTCAGTGGGGTCGGGAGGGTTGAAAGTTTGATTAAAGTGTTATGAATAAAAAAGGAGAGAAATGACACTAGGTTTCTCTTTTTCTTTCTTTTTTCCAGTCCAGACTGTAACTGAATCTGCTGAACTGGAAGATTTAGTGTTAGAGATCAAATGCAAATTTTACTGAAATACAAGACGTGTCTTTTAGGACTGAATCTCACTTCTATATTATGCTATTGTGTCCCAAGATTTATTAAAAGAGAATCAACAATCATTTATGAGCAGGGGCGGATCTACTGGGGTGGCATGGGGTGGCAGTTGTCACCCCAAATGAGAGCCTTGCGCTGTCCAATCCAGTAACACATATCAATTAGCAGGAGTATGAAAGACATAAAATAATTAACTATACTATATTAAGAAATTATATTTAATCCTCAGTGCTACATGAAGCTCATTTTGAAACAATGGAAGTTAAAAACAATATTTTGCAACAAGTAAATCAAGTAAATTAAGTCCAATGTTAGGTCTGTGTAAGCTAAATGTGAGAATGAGACGTTTTTTATATTATATATATATATATATATATATATATATATATATATATATATATACTGCTCAAAAAAATAAGGGGAACACTTTAACATTTAAGTGAACACTGAAGTGTTCCCTTTATTTTTTTGAGCAATATATATATATATGCTGGCATATGCTGACACCCCTGAAAAAATCCCTGCCCCCCTCTTGCCACCCCATAAATATTTTTCTAGATCCGCCCCTGTTTATGAGGACAGTGTGGAGATCAGCTGGCTGGGTTTTGTTCAAGAATACGAAGACAAACGATAGATTGTTGATGTAATGTTACAAAATTTTGTTCTGTAATTTTGTTCTGTTATGTATGTTTTGTTCTGTAATATGCAGCAGAATTAAAACAGAAAATTTCTTGAAATAAGTTGCCATTTAATAAACACCGATATCTCCAATAAATTGTTAGATTTCAGTTCATTTGGTCAGAAAAAGAACCAGTACGAAGTAAACCTACATGAAAAACAAATCATAGCTCAAACCAGCTCAATGCCGAACTCGAGGCTTTAAGTTGGATGGCAAAAAGAAAATCACTAAACATGCCCTGACTCCAGCTCTAAAATTAACACACAGAATTTGCCCTCTCACTTTATTGTTGGAGGCCTTGCGTTTATTTCCTCAGAATGCTAAGCTGTCCCTTTAACCCTTGTCCTAATCCCACCGCTCCGCTCCCCTGTGTCAGAAGCATCCTGATTGGTTCAGGCCAACAGGAATAAACTCTGTGAATCTGCGCTGGGAGAAGGGGTCACCGTGTTTTATGAGCTATAAAAGTTTTATTCATCCCTGCGCAGATGCAGCCTTCAGCCACAGGGTCACCATGCTTTAAATAAACTCCCATCATCCCCCTCTCCTCCACCACCTCCAACCTCCCCAATATCGGCCCTCTCACCCACTGCCTCCCCCATCAAACCCTTCCACCCACAGACTTAATGGACTGTTTATTGTTTGATGTTCGAGTTGGACTTCATCATTTTTTCCCTCCCTGGCTGCCTCTCTGTGTTTTTCAGCCGACTCTTGTGTTTAGTGGTGCGGAGGTCTGAGTGATGTGGTCCGTCTACATATTTGGCCGGCGTGCCTCGCTTCGTTTTGCGTGTGATTCCGTGCGGATTTTTTTTTTCTTTTTTTTTTTCGAGTTGGGGCTACAAAACCTGTGCAGTGTCTATAAATCCTGTTAGTGCGTCGTGTTTATGTCTTCGGTAACTCTTCCCCGCTCTCGTCGCTCGTTTGTGTCCGCACGCTTTTCTTTTAAGGTATCTGAGTGGAGCTTTGGTCGTTGTCCAGAAAAAAAAAAGTAAAGAAACTTGTAAAAACACATTCCTGAGATGCAGTGTCTTTCTTGCTGGACGCTCCGTTACTGCCTCTACAGTTTATATGGACTCACTTCTATCACCTTTCCATATATGTGTATATTTTACACATGTAATTTCCAAACAAATACGAGGCGCAATTAAATGTTGAACCAGCTGCACGGTGAGGTCAGATAGTGGCAGAATAACATATGTTACCTATGGCTATAATAAACAGAGCAGAGGGCGGAGCGGGCGAAGAAACAAATGAAAACCTGTTGCGTTGGACGCATATATGAGAAAAAATCCAAATAGACCGCCGTCCTCAGAGACTAAATAGTGGACAGCGTGATTATTCACCTTTGTCAGCTGGCATTAAATCAATTCGTTTTTCTTTATTAACAGAGATGTATGATTGTTTATTTGAAGTGAACGTTGCTATGCTTTAAAAAAAAAGTACATTTTAACAGCCTCAAGCTTGCATAGAAGTCCAAATAGTAGTCAATTGTGTGAGAAAGTGAACGTTAAATGCGCAAAAAGTTAGCTTTAATCATGTGGTTATTAACCTGAATCTTAGCTTAAAACTTTTATACGATAAAATCCCAACAATAAACACGACAAAAACCTGAAGATTGCATGTCCTCATTTTGATAAAGGTGACATATTTGAGGCTAAGCTCAAATGAAATCCCCCATAACTCAGTTCAATTCAAATCCAATTCCAAAATAATGTATTGATGCCAAAGGGAAATTAAATGTTGTTGTAACTCATGTTAATTCAGTATTCTTCAAATATCTACAACAATATATGTAGTCAATGTGGGTAGGAAGGAACTCCTGTAGCAGTCCATATTACAGCGAATTTGAAGAAGCCTCTGACTGAAGACGCTTTGTTTTTCTGTAGTCTCACGAAGAGGACGATCAGGGTTAAATCCTTCTTTGCATCACAGCAAAAATAAAAAGACAGGAAAATAATTTTGGTAAAATTTAATATCACTGCTGTGAAACTTTGTCGAAGCATCACAGAGGCCTCATAGGTAAGCAAAAAATATATGTAAAAATACACACTGAATGGAAGAATAAGTTTTTTCATCCTAGCATAGAACCATATTGACAAATTACTATAACTTTTATTTATCTTAGAAGCTGATTAATATTGTATACGAGGTCAGATGTTTGAAAATAAATTTAAACTTTTACAGAGATATTTTTAGATATTCTTGAAGTTTTGTTAAATATTCTATTGGGATAACATGAAATATGTACAGTAAATAGACTCTGAAAAAGGTCATATTTATAATTAAATAAATAATACCCTTCAAACATCAATGATGTTTTTATTAAAATACAATAACTTTTGAATAAAAGGCAAAATGTTGGTTAAAGAAATTTGAATTTTCACCTCTGGGTCCAAAAAACGGATCTTTTCCCTTTTCTTTTCCACTATTTTAATGGAGCTTTCTCTTTAAGATTCAAAACATCACATCTTCTAAAAACCTCTCTGTTTTTTCCCCCCGAATGAAAGGAAAAAAAACAAAAGCCTAAACGCAGACCTCGCTCTGGAAGTGGGCGTAGTTTCGCTCCGCATGCTGCACTTCTTCTGTTTACATCGCGATCACTGAAGCAATTGTCACTGTCATAACTTTGCACGGCTGTAAAACTCTGGCCTCGGCGGTCTTGTAAACCACTGTGCATTGTCCTGGCGCCGGATCAGCCCTCTCTGTCCAATAACTGTGAGGTTTGCGACACGTTTGCGGAGCCACTTTTGTTTATTTGTCTATTTCTTTCTTTAAACCGTTGGATTTATCTTCATTAAGCCTCAAAGATCCACCGGTTTCCCGTCCTGGAGCTGGGGCTGGGCGGCCGGGGGGGGGTTGGTGGGGGGCAGGAGGGGGGCATGGGATTATTTGCGAGTTGAGGTCAGGAGGAAAGAGGGGGTGTTAATGTAGGCAGGAGAGTTTGCAGAGTTCTCTTACAAGTTGTGTTACAGCTGACCCTGTCCTCAACTTTGACCCCTGACCCCGGCAGAGATCTGTCATGAGAGGGAGCTGCTTAACACAAAATGGAGCCTGGTTCAAGAGTCAGAAACAGAGAGGGAGCCACAGAGCGAGGCAGAGAGAGCTTCACCGCTCACAGAGGACTCATTTATCCTCTCCCTCACTCGGATTGGATCTTTTCTTCTTTTTTTTTCTCCGCTCTCTTTTTGCTTTCTCTTTTGTTTTCACTGCAGGGACACTGTTGCCCTTTCTTCCTGCACATCTTTTCTGCACCCCTCGTCTCCACCTCCGCCGCCATCTCCTCCTCTCCTCTCCTCGTTCCGGTTGAATTTGGACTCCGACGCGGCGTGGATTCAGGGCGGCGACGGCCAGCAAGGACTCTAGGATGGATTCTGTGAGACGAGGCTTTAATGAGAGCGAGGCCTCATCAGACGGGCAAGGGGGTTGGTGGGGCGGAGGGTGGGGGGGGGGGGTGAAATATATGCTAATGATATGCACACACCAAAAAGGGGACCCCGGGTGTAGGCGAGGCAGGCTGCTGGCCGAGCTCCCGCTGAGCGCTGAGGAGGATGAGCAGCTCAGGTCAGAAGAATGGCAACAAAACAGAAAAGAAAAAAAAACTCCTCCTCTTCTTCTGCTTTCTTCTCCTTCACCCTGCGCCGGCGAGGGGCACAGACAAAGGCAAACTGGTTAACATGTAATCTGAGAGAAGAAGGTGCCATGTTAATGTTGCTTTTTGTCTGATATCTGCTTCCTTTTTTGGAGATTTATTGGTTTATAAATTAGCTGAATGTAAAAAAAATAAATAAGCCGAGTGTGAAAAATAGCATTTTTTCTTGCACTTTTAATTGAAAAAAATAATCATCACAGTATGAGATAATAAAAAAAACAAGATTAGCTTTAAGCTAACCAGTGCCTTGTAATTTTATTTAGCATTATTTGACAAGAAATTGTTTTGATAATTTATTTTTGAAGTTTAAATAAATAAAAAAAAGAACGAGTTAATTATGTTGAGTATGTAGCTTATTCAAATCTAGAAACAAAAAGGTTCTTTAAATAGGAGTAACACATTTTTAACTTATATAGGTAGAAATGTTTTCAGAAAAAAAATCAATTTTCCTTTCTGTTTAACATATTTTTTAAAAGTATTTGAAATTTTAAATCCATCTTGACCTATTTATAAATATTTAAACCAGTGAAAATTGACAATTATTATTTCAACAGCTACATTAACGAAAAATGTTCAGGAATTGGCATAAAGATCAATCAATACTTTTATTTTTAGGTTGAATTTTAAGCAATGAAATATAACTTGTGTTGTCACGCAGTTAATTGGAAAATTGGCTAAAATAAGTGTCATTTAAAAATGTTTTTTCAAACAAAAATTCAAAAGCTAAAGCAACAATATTTCACCTTGTCGCTTTCGAGTTTTTTTTTTTTTTTTAATGGTGTTAAATTTTAAATCAGCAGCGCAGTTTCTCCTTTTCTCTTCCTCTCCTCTTCTGACTCTCTTCACCGGAGCGCAGCTCCTGCAAGAGTTGTGCTCCGTTAACCGGCCGCTGCTAAAATAAAAAAATAAATAAATCAAGATAACTACAAAAATACATAAACGAATAAAACACAGAGCCGGCCAGAAACGAAAACGGATGAAGGACGCGGCGTCGACACCAGGACGTTGACGATAGTGATCAGTAAATGCGTCACAAATCCCGCAGCAGAATAACGAGAATCATTTTTATCATTATTTGTTCCTCTCACCTTTGCTTTCGCTTTCTTGTCGGACTAAATAAATAAGACGATGGGAAGAGGGGAAGGGGGGGGGGGGGTCCTTTAGGTGTCGGGAAGAAAATGAGAGTGGCACCTGATGATGTCGACTCTGACACGTGTTAATTGCTGCTCAGCTCCCCTCATCAGGGAGCCTCAAATTATTTTAGCGCTCCGGGCCACAGCGCCTTGTTTGCTTTGCTGAGGAGCGGCAGCGAGCTGGCCCTGACTCCGGATGGCGAGGCACCAACCGCACAGGCGGAATGAAACAGAAATAAACGCGTTTAATTATTAACAAAACACAGCGCAGTCTGCATTCGTGTAGATTGGAAGTTGGGAAAACATAAAAAAAAAAAAACACACATTATTTCAGCGGGAATTGTGTTGAAAACTCACCATATTAGTAATAAATATAAAAGCTCTACTTTTTTTTATTTTCTTTATATTTACATTTCTTTTATTCTCTATCAGTAAAACAAAGGGGGGGAAGACATAATACCTCAGTTTAGTACATTAATTTATTAATTTGACTAGTTCAAGATTGATTTTTGTAAAAAAAAAAAGAAAAAAAAGAGACAAAAATCCTACCTAAACATGTTAACATGAAATGCAGTTTTCTTTACTACAAACTCCATAAACTGTTCCATTTTTTTTATTTGTAATGGTTATATTATGAGTAAATAATAAATATATTAACCTGGTGCCTTTTTTAACTGCTGTAAGACTCATTCAGTATTTTTGTTAGTTTCCGACTTTAGCTAATTTAGCTTCAGCGCTATTGCTAAAACAAACTTTGCTAGCAAGCTTAGCTTCTCAACCCTGAGGCTGAAGTTACAGATGAAAAAATACAAATTACCTTCTGAGATTATATTTTCAAACATATTATTGTTTTACTAATGATATATGTTTTAGTTTGTTTAGTGATGGTGCTAATGCTAAAGTAAGCATGCTAGCTTACTGAGTTTCTTTACCGTGAAGCTATTGTTGCTGAAGAATGATGTTACCTGTGGTTGTCACTGAAAAAGGTTTATTACATGCCACTTGTTAAAAATTTATTATTTTTTAAAAATTATTTTCTACAAAATTGTGTGGCTTAACAATCTTTGCGACAATGCTAATGCTTTAGCCACAAGTTTTCTGCTATTTCATTGTATTTGACTTAAAGCCAAATTAATTTTGTGTTTATTTGGGAGAATAAATAATCTCATCAATTATTTAGGACTTAATTAATTTAGTTGAGGAAGTAGTATCATTAACATTGTTTTGGAAATATTGGTTTAATAAAAATTAAGCTTAACAGTAATTTTAGTTACATTTCAACATGTTTTCTTAGTAGAAGTGCACTGCCCCAGTTGCTGCATCCATAATATAACCAAAATCAATAATATTCTCATACAATAATCTAATCATGAGATCAATTTAGCAAAAAAAAAAAAAGCCTCGCTGACTGAATTTTAATACCAAACTCATTTATTTGCAGCCAATCAGACCAATTCACACACACTGAAATCTTTCACTTTTAAGAATTTATATCCCAAAAGTGACTCCAGATTCCCCAAAACAAACATACAATTTCACACAAGATGTCGTCCTCTCTGCTAGATTACTTGTTAACCTGTTGGCATGTATTATATGGCTGCACATGGTGAATTGTAAAGCCTTTGTTATTGCCCCAGTTTGAGGCTGGTCACTTGTTTATGACACCAGTAATGGCGGTAATTGTTATTGTTGAGATTACCTGTCAAGAGGAGCAGGACGAGGGCGAGGGGCGGGTAGGGGGGTTTGGGGAAAGTGTCGCTGTCTTGACGAGGGGTGACAGGAGGGGACGGGAAGGAGGACACCGCAGGGGTAGAGGGAGATTGCGGTGGGAGGGGAAGGCTGCGACGCCCTGATGACTTCTCCGCTGATAATCAGCCGCTGCGGCCTCTGGGATAATTCAGCTGTCAATGCCACCTAGCAGGGCCCAGCATCAGGCGGCCGGCCCCAGCTGGCGTCTCTCACTCGAACGGAAGGAGGGGGGAGAAAGGAAGCAGCGGCAGCGGAAGATGGAGTGAGGACGGCGTCTTCATCTCGTGTCAGCGTCAGCTCTTTAAAAGATTCAAATTGAAGCCATCATGAGGAATCTTGGCGAATGTGTGTCAAATTCAACGAAATCCTCGGGGTCAGCCGCTTATTTGATCTCTCTTAACTGACTGGACTAAATTAACATTCACTTTGATTAACAATTTAAACTAAAGGGTGTCCAAAGTGTGGCCCCGGGGACCATTTGTGGCCATGGAGGTGGTTTTGTGCGGTCCTCGATGACACAAATAAATTTAATGCAGACTATAAAAAAGGGTAAAATTTGCACTTTCAAAAAAAAAAAAGAATTAATTTTTTATCTTTTGTTTTTTAATGAAAATCATGACACAAAGTGTCCATCTTCTGTCATCCAAGTTTTTAGCTTTTATTTCAAGTTCATAATAAACAGGGCAGAAAACATCCAGTGACTTTTATTTGAGCAGATCTTGGTTGTAACCTGAGAGAAATAAAGCAAAAGTTTTTGTAGAAATACCAAAAAAATCAAAAGTTACGATATTATAAATAAATGTTGGTTTTGAAACATTGCTGACAGGTTTGTTTGTGTCCCTTTTAAACAAAGTGAAGTTGAGATGTTAGATGATTTACAGCTCCTTTTCCTGCAGAAATCAGACTGGATTTGATTAAACATCAATCAGATAAAAAGGAAACATTTGCAATTCTGAAGAAATAAAACAGACAGAAAAAAATCAAAAGTTTTGGCCCACATGGCCTGATGTTTGGACACCTCCGATTTAAACCTCTGTGAAGTGAATCTTTATTGGCTTTCATTAAAACTGGAAAGTTCCTTCGCAGATTTTAACAGTTCTGCAGGTTTCAATGCAACTTACACTATCATGACTTACGTTAAATAACAAGACATGAATTTCCACTTTGTGTTCAAGTGAAAAGTTGATGTTCATTCAAATTCAGTGAACTCTTTCTGGTTGCCTCTTTTAGTTCTATTTTATAAACTTCGTTGTCTTCCTCAGCTTGTTTCCATCATGGCAGCGATGTGATGGGACTTTGGGGCCGATGTCCAGGAGTCTTTCTATCAGTAACACCGGCAGCAGTGGGCTCTGTTGAGGGGACTGTGGAGGTTTACACACTTTTCAATTTCCCAGTGTAGGAGCAGAAAGCTACCGTGGACAGCAAATCGTCCCTGTGGTAAAGGCGGACCTGTCCTCTGTATGAGTTCCACAGTGGGAGCGAGGGGGGACGTAACTCCACATTGCTGCTTTCCCCAGCGGGAGAATGTCACCAAGGAAATAGAGACGGCAGGAAAATTGTCAGCACTGTGTATTTTGCTTCTCTTCATGTGCAGAGTTCAGAGTTTTCTGTTGTTCTTGCTATTTCTGAGTTGAATTTGTGAACGTCTAGTTGAACAAGCAGTGAAATTTTTGTGTACATCATTGTATTTTTTAGCTCTACGAAAACTTGGACACTACTTGGATATGAGAAGTAAAAATACAAGTTTCAGACAAATACTATACTTACACAAAAATGTTGTCACTCTCATGACTACATAATTGAAATTTTTTAGAACAAAAAATGAAGAATTATTCCTACTGCAGTGTAAATAAAACACAATGATTATTTAGATCACAATGATATCTATAAAATGTATGCTATTTTGACTTTGATACTTTTGAGAGGCAAATAAACATGTTAAATTTAATAGTAGTTTGTAGTTTGGCATAACTGTAGTTTTAGAACAACCTTATTTTACTTCCTTGCTGCTTCCATTTATTTAGTAAAAACATGCATTAATTGTGTTTTTGATGTCAAACGGGAGCTAATTAAAGAAAAGCTGGTTTATGTGAATAAAAATGATTATATCTTATAAACCAAATAAAGAGTTAAGTTTGATGCAAATTAGCAACAACTGGCAAAACTGACTATAGTGGCACTTAAACAGATTTTATAGTTTATTAGAGGTAGATTATTTTACTAATGCTGCTTTGGCTGAACAGGACTTTGAAGCTGAATTATGCAGCATTCAAGTTTTTTTGTTTTTTTTTACAATCCCATCCCGTACATCATCACACGGTTTCAAATATAGGTTAATATTGTAAAATCTCAAGTGTAATTTAACTAAAAAAGGGGTTAATATGAGGATTCGGTAGCATTTCACAGCTGGTCTAGATGAGTAGTTCAGAAACCTTTTAGCTTCATAAAGTCACATTTCAAGCTACTCATGACGAGGCCTGGGAAATAATGACCTTAAGTAAAAAATACCATTGTTATAGGTTTTTATTTGAGCCAGCTGAGCAGCAGTGTGCAGCAACATGTGGTATGTTTTCTGGCATCTCATTAAAAGGATGGTGCTTCCTGTTTATTTTCCCCCCAGTTTTAAAGCCTCAACTTTTTCAACTGATATATTTTGATGCTAATAACTCTCCCATGCCTTGTGAATGTTGATTTTTGTGAGTTTTAAAGGATTTGGTCACTCAATATATAGTTTTAATAAAAGTTTCCATTTACTATCCATGTTTATTTTACACGTCTACCGATTTATTGGGAAATCATTTTCGGTTTGTGGTTATTTAAATGAGTTCAGGGCGTACCTCGCCTTCTCATGAACACAGAGAGCTTGTTATGGTTTTATGCCAGTTCCTGTATAATTTGTCATGTCTGGGGAAGAATCGCTGCTCTTCAACTTCACTTCTATAAAGTGCAGAGAGTTTCCACGGTTACCAGGGACTATTCATCCGTGGCCCGTGTCAAAATGAAAAACAAACAAAGACAAAAGCTTTAACACAAAGGTTAGCACAGATGTGATATAAGACCTTCCTCGGTGGATTGAAATCATCCTCACAGAGACTTCTTCTTGCTTTATTTAAATTTGTCAAGTCCCCTTCTATTTTTTTTTCTTCCTTTTGCTTTCACTTGAATTAAATCGTCTCCGCTTTTAACCACTGATCCTTATCTCTCTTATTGTCACAAGCCATGAATCAAAAAGCAATTGCCTCATATCTTACTCCGCATCTCTGCAGCTTTATTGCGGCGGTTTAATCCTTCGGCTGGTTGACAAAATGGAACATCATCGTGATCACCGCCGTCATAACAACTTTACCGAGAAAATTATATTAACACAATCCTCCCCTCGATATTAAAATAAAGCATGATCTCATTTTTTTATTTTTTTTTTGTCTCCAAATGATAGCATTAGGTGCACGCACGTTTGTCAGCAGAGAGTATAAGAGTGAGGTTATAAACAATGCCATTCATTATCTGGCCCAGATGCAGCGATTGTTGATTAAAGGGCGCCGAATATAACAGCCACACACACATACGCACACACACACACAGATGGGTGGACATTAGGAAAAGAGGAGAGGCCATCTGAATAGGCTGGAGGGACATTAACGGCAACAATGATTGATATTTGCCGCGCAGGCTTTTTAATGGTATTGTTATTCCTCAGAGTTATACCCCGTCCTCCCCACATCTCGTCTCGCAGATAAATGGAGGTGTAATAATGAATAGAAATTATCCTGATTATTTTTGCTGGAGGTGTGTGGGAGAGCGAGTGGGGTGTGAATCATCATCCAACGTGAAGCCTTAGTCAACTATCTTTTGTGGATTTCCTTAATGTTTTTTTTTTTAAGTTGTACATAGGAAAAATATATAAAAATATTGTTATATATATATATAAATAAAAAAAATTACAGCTGTCTTGAAATTGTATGTCAGATTTACGTCTGTTTAGCCTTTTCATTGTTTGCTACATTTACAACAGAGCGAGACGTTTCTGAGCAGCCACGTGACAAATCAAACGCAAATCGATAAAAACGCAATATGTAACATCAGCGTAAAGTTCCAGTTCAGGATCCTGGCACCTTCAGACAAAAAAAAGTGTTGCAGTTTGGTGGTGGTTCTTTTATTATTGCCAAACCAGCACTGCAACAGCTCCTCTCACTATCCTCAGCAGGGACATTTTGTTGGCCATTCTCCAAATCCACAATATTTATTAACTGATTTGTAACAATCATAAAAAGGCGACAGATCTTAAATGTACTAAAATATTGAAACTCTATCTTTGAATTTAAAGGCTGCTTCTTGAATGTTTTGTATGGTCAAAGGAGCCTGACAATATTTCTGTCATATTTTGGGCATTTATGTTCTCCTTTGAACAGTTGTAACATGTTTTATGCATTTTGTTCCATTCTACCACTACAACAAGCCCTTTAAATAGCAGTTCTCACCAGACTTCCTTTCTATGTTAAAGCACTTGTACACTGCACAAACTATCTGGTATAAATTACAGCACTTTTGTTGTCTTCAGACCCCAACGAGGATTGCTCGCATGAACAGCTGAAGTGGACATCGCCAAAAACACAGCATTTGATGTGAGAGGCCAGCTTGTCCGAGGCAGTTGCGTTTATTGCACACTCCTCTGGCACCTGCTGCTGTGCAGCCGGGCCTGCCAGGACACACATGCGAGCGCACTCACAGCCTCCTCCGCCGTCCTCTCTATTTAAGCCTCTAGCCACCCAAAATGACGGTCATTATCGCTCCTCGATTACATTCGCAGGCCTCGGCTGCTGTTTCGCTGCTCCACCGCTGCATTGTGTAACTTCAGGAAATTCATCCAGCTGCTGAAAACACTTCGTTTACAGATGACCTGTCCCTTTATTATTGATGAATGCTTTATTTGTCATTTTTGTAAACTGTAAGACACTGATTACCGTCGCGGTCACAGAAACAGATAGCAAATTGTGAGAGCTGGTTTTTGTTGTCTTTCGCCGTTTGATTCGACATTCATTTAAACCCGTTGAGCTCTTATTGTTATCTCATCTGTGATGTTTAACATGTTTAACATGTTTTTCTCATCCATCTTTGCTCTTTTTCATTCTTGTGTCCGTTTTTCCTCTTTCTCCTGTATCCCTCTAAAACATTAATTTAGTTAGTTTTTCTTTAACGTAACAATGAGATTAATAACTAGGGCTGTACAACTATTTTAATTTTATTCCCAAATAATCAGAAAACAATCAATCAGCAAAAAACTATTACCATACCATATCTCTTTATGCCTAAAGCACTTAGAATACAATATAGGGCGGTACAAAAATCAAAACAAAGAACAACAATTGGGAAATTGTAATAAAATAGACATTTAAGATTCACTTCGCTCATTAATTTCCACGGTAATTTAAAAGCAGAGAGGAATTCACACCAAATAGTATCCGGTGCAGAGACTGAAATGGGTGCTGCGGCTCCCTGTCTGTCTGAGATTTGCACAGCTGTGCTAAGCCACTTAGACGATAGCAAAGTGCTGAGTTAAAACAGGAGTCCTACGTTTGACGGTAAGATAATAAATTTACAAAGTGGGAAAAAAATATTTTAGTTTCAGCCAGTCTTAGTTTAGGTTTACATTCTGCCTTGTTACAAGCGACACCATCGAAGATACGCATCAAAACAAACAGGTAGCAGGCTATAGCGTTAGCTTGATACTGTAGCTAGTTGTACCGTATGAAAACATTGTGTGTGAGATGTGAGTGTATCAAACACTGTGTTCCCGTTTGAGTGAGTTTAGATGTTTCTTTAGAACTAAGTTACACAGCTACATGTGTTTGAGGTGAAGTTCTTGTGACTAAAGCAGCTTTAGGAACCAAGTTAGCCACACATTGGACCAGAAAGCAGAGAAACACTGTTTTTTCCATTATCAAAGAACCGTTGTCTCGTTACACTTTATGTTGCAGAACTTTAATTAGGAATGTCTTTTCATTACACATAAATACATCGTATTTAAGAAATAAAAATGTTACTGAATAATTTCAGTAGCTTAGTTCAGCCAGGAGAAATACTTTTTATTTATTTATTTATTTATTTATTTATTTATTTATTTATTTCACACAGATGGATGTTTTCAAGGCTTTATTAATTCAGAATTTTTACATTTACGATTACAATATAAAACAGAATTGTGGGCCTATTGAAAAGTATGATCAATACCTGACTCTAGGTTATTTTCAGAAAGTACTTTCAAAGAGCCTCATCAGAAACACAAATTCCAGTTTCTTGAATGTGACCATATGTTGTGGTTTACAGAAACTTTTGATTCGTCCCAAATTAACCGTGCTTGGATATTTTGTTGCTACGTTCTCAAACCAAAGTAAAAACAGCAACTGGATCTTGTTGAATACATAAAATATTCGCTTTTTTTTTATTGAATTCCTTCAGCTTTTTCCCACTCTCCTTCACTTCACCACTAAGCTACCATTAAGAACTTCTTGTTCTCCCTCTGTTTTTTTTCTACCCTCACTCTCCTCTTCAACCATACCAACACGCCGCGCGCCATCCTCTCCTGCGGTGAAATGTTGTGATGCCGTTCCTCCGACATCTTCCCCCTCTCCGCTCCGCCACCCTTATTCCGCTCTTTCAGTAATCAAGGCCAGATGGAGGCAGAGATGGAGTGATGCGGGGAGGGAGGATTGGGTTTGGTCCTAGCAGTGTCTTAGAACGTGGTGAGCTGTCAGCCCTGCAGGGAGAGGAAAATTCTCCGGCAATAAAATACGGATTTATCACCACTCTACCATGGAGAGAGAAAGAGGGAGAGAGAGAGAGAGAGATGCAGGGAGAGAGAAAGAGGTAGAAAACCGAACAAAGAAATTGGGAAGGAACGGGTGATGTGGGGGAGAGAAGAATATAGAGGTTTTGATGGAGAGACCCACAACTGATAGAAGACTCCCCATCATCGAAAAGACAGACTAAAGAAGCAGGGAGGAGAAACTGAATGAAGGACGCTTGCAGCTGGAAAAGCCTCAACGCAAAAGACAAGACGGGGGGATAAAAATCGAAGAAGACAGTTGCGTGAAGACACCCACAGCTCATCTGCTCGTCCTAAAGCGGCCTGACAAATTCCCTCCCGCCATCTGCACGATCCGGGGAGACGAGCGTCTGTCCAGAAACTGATGCCCAGTCGCTTTCAAGGGATGTGATGTCAAGCAAAGAGAGTCCACCTCCCCACTGGGCCAAATGAACCTGCTAAAATAACTGCTCTCCACAATCGACTGTGTAATTGAAACCAGAATGTGCGGGATTTGATAAATTGCTTGACCCCGCTGGAATGTTAAGGTCATAAATTTGTAGTGTGTTTCGGTGGTGCTGAGATGTGCAGGCTTGTACGTTAAGAATGCTGGTGTGTGTCTGAAATTCACAGGAAAAGGGGCTGTGTGTGTTTTATTCATTCAAAAAAAAAAAAGAAAAAAAGAAAAGAACAGTCCTGCAAAGAGAGCGTAGAAATGCCGGCGCACTTAATGCGGAACGTTCAGCCATGCACGCTCCTTAGCAACCCACGAGTTCACAAGCTGTACTAACACCATGCGCCACATTTTCCTTCACACTGACAATAGAACCAGTAATTGGTTCTTTATCCAACATCTGTGAGGGCTTACCTTAAATATGTGTTGGGGATACACATCCACTAAGGTGAAAAGTAGATCTGAAGCTTGACAAAAAAATAGTCTAGATAATTATTGAAGACCGATATGAGAAGTTGGACTTCTTTTATTTCCAAAAGGAGTTTTTCAATTTGGTCAAACAATTAGTAATTTAGTATTGATATTTTGAATTTGTTCAGATAAAATTTTCATGGTCTTTTTCTTTCATGACATGTTGCAACTTTAAAATATACCTCAGATCACACATTTCCATTACAAGACTGTCCACTAAATGGCAGCCATCTTGAATGTTTTTGCACTTTTAAATACTGCTCTATTCAAATAATCTGTTGGTTTGATACAAATGTACTTGTATAGCGACTATAGAAAAGTGGGGGGGAAAAATAAATAAAGAATGATTGTTTTTTTTATTACTATAAAAAAATTGTCATGGTTTGTAAGCTTTTGATGTCATGTTGACAAATTTGTTAGGAACTTCAACCCTGGGGCACACATTTGTCATCCCAATTAACAATAGCCCTAAGCATACCACCAGATTACCAACAAAGTTAATATTTTTGAGTCTTGAATATAAACGTTGGTGGGTGAAAACTTGTGTGTCTGTGTGTGTGTGTGTACTGGTGTGTGTATGTGCGTGTGTGTGTGTGTGTGTGTGTGTGAGCAAAACGGCTTACAAACCAAACTCGGTCGATTCCGTTTGGATATCTATTTAAATCTTCTCTAAAAGATACTAAGTCATTATTCTGGACTTTAGAAATAGTTTTGTTTATCCCAACTGACTTAAATCTGATTTAATGTTAGACATTTGAAACAAAAGAGTCTTTTTATGCAGTGTATGTAACTATCTTGCCTAGTTGTAAACCTCAAATCTTAATCGGACCAAGTTGCATCTGTCATAAGATATCTGGTTGGCTGAATGACTGATTGTCGCATAAATTGCTTTGGAGTCCACAGACTTGATCAAATACTACGCAAATAAAGGCTATTTTCCACATCACGTGTACGTCATACTTCTAAAATATGGTGTCGCGTTGATGTTAGTTTTATTTCCTGGTTTGTTTTTGAGACTAAATACCCATTTCTGCCATCAGGAGGTCAAAGGTGATTTAGTTCCCACTTGTTAGTCAGGGAAGGAAGAAGGTAGCTGAAAAGCAAAAACTGTGGGACCAACAAGTCGCACTCATCATCTGTGTATGCATTTTCTTACTTTGTTCAACAGATGTTTTAGAAGAGAAAAGCAAGAAAAGCTTCGGGTACTGAGCTGAAGCCTTCAGTTCTTCTTCACGTCTTAACAAACCGGCTTGGCATGTTTTAAAGTTTTCTTGAGCAATAGTTTTCATGGCTGTCTAAACGATTGTTACCGTTTTTCTTTAGAAAATGTTTTTGGTTACTTTCAGTAAAAGCACTTTATCACTTTAGAATTTGTTGGGTTTAAGTTTCTCAACTCACCACCAAAATGCCCCCAAAAAACGTTTATTTTTCCAATTTCTTAGAAGCAGCAGCTCCTAAAGACGCAGTTTCTTTACAGCGTCATCCAACAATAATCTCACCTCCACAACTTCTAGTTCAGTTTTTTTAACAACGTGGTTACCTGGGAGACGAGGTTTGATGGGGTTTTTTTTCTTTTCAATGCACAAACTGTACATTTTTATTTATTTTCCCAATCACCCAAAAAAATCCAATCCAACTATTTTTCTTCAGAAATAACTTAATAAGCAAATGGAGTCCACCAGAGTGTGATTTCATCTCAGCTTAATAATCTTTGTAAAGGACAGAGAGATTTGTAAACAAACACCATCACAGTGGGGATTTTTTTTTCACATTCTACAAAATAAAACTGAAGTTTTTGGAATAAAAAGCTACAAATGTAAGAGACCAACATGCAAACAGCACACACAAAGGCCCCTGCCTGATATTTGACCCCTGGACCTTCTTGCTGTGAGGCAAAAGTGTTAACCACTGCACCCTTGTGTGCCCTCACTTATAATATACTTACTTAAAAATCTGATATATGGTAAGAACACAAATTGAACTTAAAGGTGAAAAGACCGCCGTAAATTCTACTTTGCCAGTCTGACAACAACCTGAGCTTAGAACGGAGCAACGTAGCCGTAAAACCCTCACGGATTTTCTCGTTTTCTTAATTCAGACTCGCCTGATGTATATTTGAATTTGTCTCCAAGTGACTGCGTCTGAACTCGGAGAGCCGGAGTGCAAAGAGGGGTCAGCAGAACGTAAACAGAGACCTCCACACGATTTACGATGTTTTCTGGCTGCTAAAATGAGGGGTCTGCACATTCTCACAATCATAACAGCTTCTTGCAGCTTTTCAATCAACCTGACTTGGGTTGACATTGTTTTTGTGTTTGGGTTTTCCACCTTTAATTTTCCCGTCTTGTCATCTGTGCTGCATTTCTGACGTCTGTTTGTAGCTTTAATCATGTTGCTGCCTCGTAATTTAATTTGTCTTACTGTGACAGTAATGGAGTTCACCAGAGAGTAATTCGGACTCTTCGGTATTGTCTGGGTCGTCTTTTGGTTGTAACCAGGAGAACTTATTGTTTCACTTTCCTCCTCTGTTTTTCTTGGTACTATTTAAACCAAAGTGTGGCCCAGGGGCCATTTGTGGCCCTTGAAATAATTTTGTTTGGCCCCCGACCACAAGTCAAGAATGGTAAAAATTTGGCCAACAAAGTAGAAAACAATTAATGACCAAAAATATATGTATTTTTTTCCAATAAAGCAACATTTATGTTTGTTTTGGTTCTTTAATAATATACACATTTCACTAAAACATTTCTTATATTTTAGCAGGTTAAAAAAAAACATAAATTTATTAAATTAAATTTTTAATTTCATAAATTTGGTGACCTGCCAGTAGTTTAAATTCATCAACTTCGGTCCCCAGGGTAAGAAGTTTGGACACCCCTGCCTTAAGCCCAACATTGTGTCTCGGGGAAACCCCGTCACATATGTGGACATCTGGTTCAACATTAGAGAGCATTCATCCCAACAGCATTAAACCCCCCAGCCTCACCGCTCTACCCCAAACCCTGCGCCTGTTGACAGTCGTTACCTGTGCCCCAGAGGACCCTCGCTGCCCCGCGATAAAACAACCTCTGCACGGAGCCAGACACATAAATATTTCTTTTTCTATTTTCCAAAATAGCTTTTAATTTTACAAGTTTTATGGCCCGAATATTAAGTGCATATGTTTTACAAGACACTGTGTCCTCTCTCTCACCCCTTTAGGTTCACTTTGGGAGTTTTCTTCTTCAGTCATCTGAAGGGGAAAGAAAAGGGGTTGGAAAGTGAAAAAGCATAAAGTGATGAGGAGGAGGTTACTCAGAGGAGTTTTCTGCTCATTTCTCCACAGATCCACATGTTTCACTGAAATCCTTGCAGGAAAGTTGATCACAGAAAGCAGTTTAGTGTTCCTGCTTTAAGTTCTTGTGTTTTAATGCTTTCATAAAAAGTATGTTTTTCTTTTGCACATAATACATTTCGTGTGAGTTTGGCAGCTATGAAGGGTATCAATTTTTATGTGCATCTGTTTTGTTTTTAGGAATACTTTTCCCATGCCATGAACACAATGGACCGGAGCCCAAGGGATTTAATACTTTAAAACTGAATTGTGAAAAAACGGCAAAGTGCACAAGATCTCAGGCCAAATTCTATAAGGCCATGGTCGTATGGACCATATGACCATACCGTATGGTCGTATGGTCGCATGGTCCATACCGTGGACCATACGACCACGGTATGGTCGTCTTCTGTGAAGCTCATCTGTGACATTTTTAATAAACGCTGACTTGTGATTTTATCTGTACCCAGAGTATTTCAGTAGTTAATTCGCTAAATATTCTTTGACATATTGGTAACTGGAATGACAATAAGGAGCCACAGAAAAGTACAACCTTTACTGACTGATACGTTTTTAGTTTAGGTATCAATGGAAGGAAACATGACCCACTGATTGGTCTTAGCTGAAAACAAAAACTAAGTTAACGAGCAAGTATTGACATATTTGTTTAAACCCACCGTGTCGTGACGGTGTAATATGACAACCTGTGAGAAGATCACCACTCCTCCCAATGATACCATTGGCATCTGAAACCATCAATGGAGAAACGGCTTACTGATCCAGAAAAATGTCCGGCTGGATAATTAAGACAAAAGTGGCCGAATCGTTGGTGGTCATGCTAACTAGCCTGAGCAGTCATGACAGACTCTACCATCAAGAAGAAGATGTTAGCATATGTTTCTGACCATGACTGACAGCAGCGAGGCCCTCTCTTTGGCTCTGATTGGTTGTTTCTAGTAAGCATTTGGAGAAGCTAGAGGAGCATGATTGGGAAAAGTATCATATTACTGGCACAACATGGTGATAGATTCAAAGGATAGAAAAATATTTTATAAAAAGCTACACAATGCAGCTTTACATAAGTGTCAAGTACATGATGAAACCAGTTGAACTGCTATAGTGTCTCACTTTAGAGCACTTTAAAAAAGTCAGAAGTTGTCTGAGGCCAAAGAATGTTAGGCAGACCTTTAAAAAATAAAATAAGGACTTGATGCAGATGGAGATGAGGGGAGGAGATGCAGGTGCTCATTTCCCATCTTCCTGATGGGAAAACTGTACAAAAGGAGAGTGGCGACACAGGAGAGTCCTCCAAGGGTGAGCAGCCTCACACACAAACATTTAGACAATCCTGATCAGACAGACGACGGGCATGAGAAGCAGAATAAATAATAATAGCAAATCCACAGGGAAGCAGTCAGTCCTGAGAAATAAGAGGTTTCAGCACAAAACACAGACAGGGCGGAGCAGCGGGTACATGTTAGCAAACACCAATAATGACGTCCTGACTGGCTCAAAACAAAGGGAACATTCTAGAGTGGCTTTGTCTAAAGGTTTGATCTTAAATCCTATTAAAATGGATTAAAAGTGGCTGAATAAAAATAGTTCTGCAAATAAGTTTGGGCTTCAATTCAGGTACAGCAATATATAAACGTATTATCAATTATTCCAAACACTTGTTGGCAGTTGTTCAGGTACGTCCATGATGGGAGGCTTTTCCCCTAAGAAAATGAATTACCATTTAAAACCTGCATTTTGTTTTTACTCTCGTTATCTTAGAAATTAAATGATCACAAAGTGAAACACATCATCCAGGTTTATAGCACACATATGGATGTTTGAACGACTTTATTTCAACTACGATGATTTTCCACTTACAGGTGATGAAAACAAGACATTTAAATTACAAATATCACAACAGAACAACAGAAAACTTTTTACAAACAGAAATGTGAGCTTACTGAAACCTGCTTAGAGGTTATTTTCAAAAAGGTACTTTCAATCTTCCTCATTTGAATTCATATTCTCATTCTCTGAATGTGACAGTATAAAAGTCAGACTGTTCTCAGAACAATTTCAAAAGTCCAAACTCCTAATCCGTGACTATAATTCAATTAGAATTTGAAATGAGAGACAAAATGTCTTGAAGAGAAAGAAAAGAAGACCAGCTGCGTTTTAGTCAAACACAGATGAGTAACGACCTTTTGCTGCTACTGTTTGTGGTTAATAAAGGGAATTGAATGTGACTGGAAGAAATGCAAACTCAGACAGTAGCTATGCTTCTACTGAACATATAATTGTGCAAATTGGTTACACTGAAATAAATTAGCTCAATGGAAACACGTCAATTTAGAAAAACTTGGATAAAAAGTTTTTGCCCTATGATGATGTGATTTCTTGGCTAGATCGAAATTTGTTTATTTCGCAAAACAAATTCAAATTCAAAAATACTTTATTGAAAACTCAGAAACACTTTTTTCACATCACACGGGTCACCTGATCAACAACCAGATGTTACTTCCCACGAAGACGACAACAGGAATGTAGGTAGGCATGTTTTTTAATGACTTATCGTGAAAACACGAATTTACCCTTATTCATTTCTTTTGTAACGGAAACGCTGCAATTGCGAAATGTTGTTTTTTCAACATTAGCTGAATATCGACAAAGTTTTGTGAAGTTAGAAAGACATCTTCTTGTGATTTTACATTTGTGGTAACTGATCTATGAGTGTCTAAAACGTTTTTACTTTTTTTTCCCCCCCAAGTTAAATGACATCACAGTCCTCTGACTTGAAAAAGCCTCTCTGAAAAAAAAGCCCATCTATTTACTTGAAATACAGAAAAGCTTATTTATAAAATAACATGATTTAAACTTCCAACAGCAGCATTAATAACAGGAACACCAAAGTGGTCTGTCTTCGAGGAATGCTCCATGGGTTTCTCAGCCTAAACACAGAATGATTAAATATTTACAGATCACATCTGGAAGATAATGTGCATAATAAATATGAATCACGAAAAAAATAATAGAGTTTAGTCTGATGCAAACCTTAATTCTTAAATTTGAGGAATTTGCCTGACAGTTGGAGTTTTTTATAAGCTGAATTTACATCAACATTTAGATCACAAACAGGAGTTAGGAAATAATGCGCCATCGATACCACAACGGAAATAAATTGAGGCAGATCACTCCCTGATCCCCGTGTTTCCCACAGTGAACGGCCTCATTGATTTTTCTAATTGCCAAAGCAGATATTACCAGTTTCGGCTCTGCGTGAGTCGAGACACAGAGCCGTAAATCCCTCTGAATCTACACCCGGCAGGCTTGCATCACTCTGCGTCCGCCCCGCTCAGACTCGGCTCCGGCGGTGACATGAGTTACAACGCTCCGTCCCGCCAGGATTTATCACTGTGGCGTTCGGCAGATCTGGATGGAGGGAGAGGCTTCAGGAGGAAAATTGATCCATCATGTTGCCGTGGCAGAAGAGAGGATGTTTTAAGGGATTTGCTGAATTTCTCAAATAAAAAGGAAAAAAAAAGAAAGAAAACTGCTTTATATATATATATATACACAAGTAATCTCAAGTTTTCTGCGTTTACGAGAGACAGACTGATGAACTTTTATTTTTCTTTTACGAGGCAGGTGTTTTTAAATGTGGTGCATAAATTTCAGAAGTTTAGGGAGGAATCCCACTGAAGTTTTTTGTGCGATCTTTTTTTTGCAGATGGTGGGACTAGAGAATGATGAAAGGAACGAGAGGGAGGCGCTAAGAAGTCTCTCATCTGATGTATCATCTGTTCTTTTTCCTCTTTTTTGCTATAAACAAAAACCACAATAACAGTAATTCAGCCAACAGGGTCCACACACATCTGCTGCTCCAACCAGATGCTGCTGACTTATTTATATTTTTCCAGGTGGCCTTTTAGATAACTGTGGGGAAAAAATGGTTTGGAAGTAACAAAATAAATTCTCTGTAAACCTTAGTGGATTTCTGAAAACATAATAAACTTGAACACTTTATCTGTGGATGTTCTCTTGACGCTCTCTCACGTTATTTCATCTGGATTTTTCTCATGGATTCCCAGTTTTGGTCCAAAGCCCAAATCACTGCAGCAGAAGCCTACAGTTACAGCTTACATATATTTCTTCAGTATTTGGTAGAATTTGTCTTTGAGAAGCTTTTCATAATAGTTTGAAGGAATTTTGGTCGAATTCTCCTGAGATTCTTGGTACCACTGAGTCTGGGTTTCGGCAATCTTACTTGCACACACATTTCTACATCTACTAACAAGTTTTCTATGAGATCAGACCTTTGTGATTGGCACTCCAAGCAGTGGCTTTGTTGTCGTTTGTAGCTAATTTGGGGTTGTGGTTTAGGGTCATCGTCCGTTTGTAAGACTTACTTGGACCCAGGATTTAAATTTCCATTATGTTTGTAGTGTCCAGAATCTCAGAGGTTATGCAATTGAAAAGTGAAGCAGGTCTTACTGACAACAAAATGTCTTTGCCTTCCTATGCAGTCCTGCTCGATTCTCATCTCCCTTCAGTACTGTATCTGGGCTTTCTCCCATTGAATTCAATTCCTTTGATAGAATTTCAACTGGGCCAATCAGAGAACAGAGGAAGTTGTGAATGATCACATTGATTTCCTGAGCTGTTTCAGAATTGAAGTCATAGTTATTGCAGTGGCAGTTGAGAAAGTGAGCGAAAACCGAAGGCCACACATCCAAATATTGAAAAGTTAAAGTTAAAGACATTTTATCGCTGACAAATACGCCATAGCTTTTGCCAGTTACCGTAAGCAGTACTGATGCCACATCTTTGTGTCCCATCTGGAGGGGAGCGGAGAGTCTTGTCAGGCTTTTTCCAGATGTTTCAGGGGAGTTAGGAACAGAAAGACGGGCATTCTGGCAGAGAGGCGTGAAGAGGTTTGGGAAGTTGGCCAGGGGCCCTTCCCCTTATGGGGACAAACTGATGTCAAGTTTCTGGATCCAGAAGGGCTTAAGTGAGTGTTTGCTCTTCACATGGAAGAGACCAGGACAAAGCAGCATGAGGATCTCCTCCTGAGGAGATGGCTAATCATTTTTGCCTTGTCTGAGTAGAGGCTCAGGATCAGGTGGGAAAACTCTTAGTGACTGTAAGCAGCTTTCAGCTACATCTGAGGTATATTTCCATAAACAGATAGTTGTTAGAATGTCTCTTCAGTCAAAAAAGAAAAAAAAAACTAAAAGCAATGCACTCAGGTATATTCTTAGAGCTATTTGTATAGCTTTTTTATTTCTCTAACTTGTGTTTTAATCGATCATATATGTAATCTCTCCACATCTCTGTCAGAGACTCTTCGTTCTTTTCTGAACCGTTGGTCAACGGACCATAGATCTGTCCGCCTCTGTGTTTTAACGAACTTCTCCATCCATAATGCCATATAACACACACACTTTGTGTTTGATCGGTAGACATAAACATCCGCTGCGGCTGCAGCGCGGTCTAAACGCCCGGCCACAATCCGTGACCGCCATTACGCCATGAGCGACGAAGGCCAAGGTCTTCGGCGAGAGGAGAGAACAATAGCGAGAGAAATATGTGGAGCATTTGTCACCTTTGGTCTGACGGTTTGATCGGTTAATAAAACAGGAAGAAACAGGGTTCTCTGGTCG
The DNA here is from genome assembly GCF_904066995.2 of Poecilia reticulata. Taxonomy (NCBI): domain Eukaryota; kingdom Metazoa; phylum Chordata; class Actinopteri; order Cyprinodontiformes; family Poeciliidae; genus Poecilia; species Poecilia reticulata. The sequence goes on along the minus strand of NC_088844.1, from coordinate 7,756,527 downwards.
CAGTGAGTTTGCGTTGTGTTTGTTTTATGAACCCATGTGAAACATTATTCAGCATCGTTATTTACTGTTGCTCATTTGCTTTGTGATTAGAATTTACAAAGATGACAAAAAGAGACCAGAATCCAGCTGAAATGTAAAACCTCAGCTGGGGAAAAAGTACCGGCAGAGTTCAGACACGGGTCGGAACAGAACAGAAACCCACATTTACAGTGTTTCATTGCTCTGTATGAGCAAACTGTCTTTTACCGGCTGACGGTAGATCTGTGGTGAACTGAGACCTTTACAACCTGCTGAGATGTTCTTACATTGTGGGTCAGAAGTTCACATACATTCATTATCAGCATTCATTTCCTTTTGATTTTGGTCTTGCAACCTCAGTGAATAAAACTCGGGTTCACAAGTTTAAATTGATTGTAATTAGTTTTTTTTCTTATCCAACTACAGTGATGTGAAAACGTATTTTCACCTTGGACAAAGTTGGCTTAAATTTTTGAGGGGTTTTCTCTCAGTTCAAAACTACATTATTTTTTTCCAAGTCATTTTTGTTGATTTTAAAATTGTTTGATTATTTGAACATTTCAACCTCTGAGGTGAAAACGCTTTCTCGTGATTTGGATGTGGATTCCTCTAAAAGGTCCTTTAGCAGAAACTGTGGAGCTGATTTGATGTGGCTGGTTTCCAGACATGCACTCAGCTTTGAATTCATTCATTTGTGGAGTTTAGGTAAGGGCCTTCATCAGGTCCAGAAACATTTTTGATTTCCTTGGCCTCATTGTCCTGTTGGAATATCCACTTGTATCCAGGTTTTATCAGTCCTGCTCACATTTGAGGGACATTTGAAGAATTTGCAGATGGTTCTCCTCTTAAAATATAAGATCTGATCATTCAGACGCTTTAAAATAATAGTGAGGTCCTCCATTAGTGTGATAACAATTGAAAATGCATGGTGTGACCAAGAGGTCTGGACTAGCCTCCATATTCTTGAACTCTTCACCTGTGCCTGAACTCTCCTGAATTCAGATGTATTAAAGGGGCAGTACCCCAATTTATAGCACAATAAGTCATACAGCATGTTTATAACAACTGAAGGTAACATATTTTCTTAATATGTTACCCTCAATTGTTATAAAAAAAATTATATGGCTTACAAGAAATCTGACTTGGTAATTTAATGACTTGAAATTAGGCCTCTGTTTCTTTAAAAACTTTCGCTCTTTTTTAAACACTGACTCCAGGAAGTCATTGCAACATTTAATAACGTTTTACCAGCGTTGCACTGAGAAGTAGCTCGTATAATGAGCTGAGCAGATGCTCAGTTCCACCAGGTATTTGCTAATTGCTTCTGGTTAGTCTGAAGGAGCTGAGTGGGGGAGTCGCAAGGAAGAGCTGCAGTTCTGACAGGTGGGAGGGATTAGCATCGGAAGTCAGCACCAAACAATAGGGTCTCGTCTTACATTTTTCCTCTTCAGGCCCCGCCCACAATTTTGATCTCTCAAAACTGAGTTAAATTAATAAGACGGAGCATTGAAACCAAAAGTTCTCTGACCTGTGCAAATCAAAGTTTCTGTTTCGCGAATAACGTTTTCTCTCTACGACAAAAAAAGTGATTTGATTAAAAAATAGACAAATCGTTTTTAAAGGAATTAAAAACTATTTAATTCCAATTCTAAAAATTTTGATCACTTTTTTTTAATTGAAATTACTTTTTTTAGACAAATTTCCCTCCATTCATACCGCAATGAATCTTTATATAGATAGGAATATTTATCTCGTTTGCCTAAAAAGAATGGATTTAGTTTATTTATTGTTTTAAAACTTTAATGGTAATTGTGACTTTTGCTGTTCTGAAATAAACAAGTAAACGTCGATAAGATTGTCGGTGGTACTGGTTGTGGAGAACCTCCATGATGCTCATCAGACGTGACGTTGACACGTTGAGTTGCCATCAGATTACTGGAAATCTGAGCGGATCTTCGCCAGCTGCTGTCCTAACGCCGCTCATTCATCACGCGCACCACTCTGTCTGCCTGACTTCCATTACTCCGCTCAACATTTCTCGGGGAAACTTCACAATCTCTCGGTCCTTTGTGGTGTTTTGTCCTTGGAACTGTTGTGAGGAAAATCCAGCCTCATTGGGCTGTGTGTTTGATGGCGTTCAAACTAAAGCAAACAGACGAAGCAGTGGAGTAAAATGTCTGCTTTGGGATAGGATAGGAGTACATGGAGTGCTGTAATGTGGCAAACAGATGTCTTTTTCCAAAAAAAAGAAAAAAAAAACTCATTGCAGTACAGTTTGCCCTGCTGGTTATGACAGTATCTGTTGCCTAGTTTGATGAAAAGTTTTACCATCCTGCATAACCTGGATATTGATATGACCAATCACATGGCAGCAGCTCTCTGCTTTAAGGTATCTAGTGTAGATGTGGTATAGTTCATGCCAAGCATCAGAAAAGCCAATAATTATGTTAGCGTTAATAACCACTGATTACAATCAAACTATGCAGATACCATCTGAAGTCATGAAACCTGGGAGCAGAGATTCAAACCCTGGATGGTATTCACATAAACTCACCCCAAAACTAGACATGGGCTCCGTTCACACAGTTGATGCTCAGTTCCAGTTTTTTGGGCTGAATCCAACGTTTGTTCAGACTACTGATCAAACCCGACCGCAACGAGACCTCCGTGTGAACGGTTTATGTTCCCAAAGCAACCAGCTCTGTTTATGGAAGTTATAATAGATGTAGCTGTTCATGGATCGATTTTAAAGTTTATTCAGTAATGAGAGTCAACCACAAGATCATAACGAGACGAGGGAAACTAACAAAAACAAAGCACAACTAATAGCGATGGCTTTTTCCGGTGCAGAATTATGACATGTCTCACATCAACGACATGAAAGTCGGATAAAATGCGACATGAAGGTTCTTTGAAAAGTGTTGGGGGGGTGAAAAGTTCAGAATCGGGCCGTTCAGACTGCAGCGAAAAATCCAGATATGTGTCAAATACCGACAAAAGAAGCGTTTTAAGAAGCATTTTTTTAAAAACCAGTTTTCATTCAGCAAACATGCGCCCTAAGCTCGGAGGATGCCTGTCCCCTGCACATGAGTGCTTTTTATTTACATTTAAACAGTTTTTGGCTCATTAGCGTTCCATGCGAAGGTGATGACCCTGCTTATCTGTTGTCGGCGAGCGCCAGCGTACCGCTGCGTCATCCATCATGGGGCCCAACAAAAGATGTGTCTTCGGTCGCTTCTGCACGGCTAACAGCTTTTCACGAGAAACCTGCCGACCTGCTGTGCGTGTGTTTCAGAGGGAGGGGGGAGGAGGAAGGTGGGGGGGGCAAGCATGTGTTCATTCGATGAATCAAAACTCTTATCAGATGGGTAACGAATTGTTTCTAAAACATTAACATGTACCTCTGATGAAAGCATATGACTCAAACGTTAATCCTTAGGATTTTAGTTACAACTCTCTTTGACATTAAGAAACTTCAAAGCTACATAACACATGTAACCTTATATTTGTCTCCTTCCTGCTGAGGATCACTTAAAGAGCCAGTGACGGTTGAATGGAACGGTGTGTGATCAATGACATCTTCGGATTTGTCAAGATAGAGAGCCAGTGTGACTGGTCAGTGTCTCACGGGTGCGGCGTCCCCCCCATTAGCATAACAAGCTATCTGCGTGACACCAACGCCTCAGCAGATGTCAGTCTGGTGAGCTAAGTTTTAGCTTTCCATCATGTCACCGCCTTTGTTCCTGCTCTTCTTTCGTCCCTCAAACAGGCATTGTCTCCTGAGGTGGGGCTCATGTTGAGCTTGTTGCGGTTGTCAGTGTCGGAGAGTGTGATGGTTGTAAACGGCGCACGCACACACACACACACACACAAGAGCCCCTCTGTTGTTTGGTTTTAGGAACCACTTTCCGTTTGTGTCATTTAATATGTCGATGAGGTAATATTCTTCCACAAGCCAGTTTTTTAAAGCATCTAACGAAAATAAGGTGTTGTGTTGAGATCGCCAAAAAACAGATCAGAGTTTCAAAGTGGGAGGAAAATTATACATGAACTTCAATTTGCAAATCATAAGTTGAGCTAACTTCTGAGGATTTTAATTTTGGGGTATCAGAGAAATGGGGGTGAACATATTATGGTTAGGGTTAGGGGTTAGGATTAGGGTCAACTCCACTATGCTCCACTTTTTACATTTTTAATCTCATAAAGCAAAACCTTTCACAATTTTATGTAAATTTGGTGTAGAAAAATATACAGGGAATGCATGTTTTCCTGATATTTATTTATGTGTAAATGCGCCAGATGTGTATTAAATTATTCTATTAGACTGTAACACTATTAGTAAGTTTTAATAGAATATGGAAAAGATTGCATATCTTTCTCAAGTTATTTGTTTATTTATTTATTTTAAATAAGCAGTTTAACTACTTATAGATGAATCAAGAGGAAAACGGTTTCCTTTAGTAAAACACATTTAAGTGGCAGACATACTGAGTTGGGGTTGGCTATTTCAAGTTTTAAATGTAGATATGTGATTGCGTTATGAATAATCTAGTTATTTTGGTCAAATTAAAATCAGAGTCAAGATTCCCTCAAAGATTTGGAAACTCTACTGAGAGATTTCGAGAAGTCTTTTCGCAAAGTTGACAAGTGGAAAAAAAAAAAGAGGCAGCAGCACAGAAGTTTGCCTTCATATTTGGTTGGAGGGGTAAGTGGCCGTCGGTGCTCCCTGCTGTTTTACGTCACAGGGGAAACATCTCTGTCAGGCAATGTATTATTCCAAAACACAGCTTCCCGCATGGAAGCCGTCCTCCTCCGTTCGTCCGCCTGTCCGGACGGAGCGCATTGCTGCTTATAAACCGTCCATGCTCCATAAATCGGGATGTGTTGAGCATGGCACTCTGCTGAGTTAGACGACATGAGCGTTCAGAACCCTGGAATCGCCTTCCAGCCGCTCCGGCATCATCAGGTTTGACGGATTTGGCTTGGTAAATTGTGCCAATGCTCCAGAGTTTTGAGAGAAAACAAGAATGAGTTTAACAAACGTCTGTGATTAAACTGTTCAGTGATTATTTGATCTTGAAGATGTACATGTGTGTTTATTTACGTAAAAGTAAAATGGACTTTGTGAGTAAAATGAATGGATGTCAAAACTAAACTTGTTTCGGCTTGTATTTTAATTCTATTGATTTGTTCAAATAAAGAAAACAAATACTTTATATTACCGTATTTTCCGCACTATAAGGCGCACCGGATTACAAGGCGCACCTTCAATGAATGGCGTATTTTAAAACTTTTTTCATATATAAGGCGCATAGAATAGACGCTACAGTTACGGTTGCCACCCGTCCCGTATTGAACCGATATGGGACATGATTTGTTCCATTCTCTATAAATGTGGATGTATAATAATAAGGAAGTGGTCCCCGAGTACTTTATATAGTAGTCTGCCCCAGTCGTTGTTTCACTCACGGTGTTGGTGTTGCGTTATTGTGCCCAACCGACACGCTGCCGCCGCAGTCTCTGTCTCTCTTCCCCCGGCTCCCCGGCTTTAAATATATAGGGGCTGGTCCCTTAGTAACCCTAGTCAAAGCATCCCGGATGAATGTCTAAAGTCACTTTGTTGACATAAAGAATGTTAAAAAAACAGTCTGACTTGGATCGGCAAGGAGAACCTTCCGCGACTGGGCCGGGGCGGGGCCGGACAATGGTCACTCTTCTCCGTTCGTGCACAGCATGTTCGTGGAGATCGTGGTGCTAAATGACCTGCAGACGACCTGATTATCAGGTCGGTAGGTAGATACATAGATAGGTCAGTTAAACTTTATTAACAAACCAGCGTTCTGACAACTATCCCAGCAGTCACCACGCGCTTCTTCTTCTACAGGTGAAAATGAAGTGGCCGGCTGCTTACCGTAGTTGCTAGACCTGTTGTGGCTCAATATTGGTTCATATATAAAGCACACTGGATTATAAGGCCCACTGTCGGCTTTTGAGGAAATTGAAGGTTTTTAGGTGCGCCTTACAGTGCGGAAAATACGGTACAACTAACCAGGAATCTGTTCATTTCTTGTCTTTGAATCACAAACTCTGGTCTTCACTGAGGAAGTGAGGCCTGCAGAGCTGGAGCTGCAGCTCTTGGATGCGGAGTCGATGTGACGTCACATTGATGTCACATGGTTTGTAGGGCCGACTTACTCAGCCTGTAACATGAGAAATGGCTTCGTACCAAAACACTCAGATTGGTCATTTCAGGACAAAATCAGTCTGATATGTATCAAACTAAACATAGGGTGCCTTCGAAAAGTGAACACAGCCCTCATCAGATTTCAGGTAAAAATGAACAAATGGTAAATAATTTGAAAATGTTGGCTGTTGGCTACAGCTCTGAACTTTTGCTAGGCCATTTTAAAGCTTCAATTTACCTAAACTGAAGGTTTTCCTATAAGAATTTGAATCTCTGCCACTGTGGTGCTGAAAAATAAAACCTTTAATTTTTGTTTATTATTCATAATTTCATCCACTTTGACATAAAAAAAAGAAAAAGCTCTCGCTGAAAAACGTGATCCCAACATGTCGCTGCCACCTCCGTGTTTCACTGTGAGAACGTTTTGGAAGCCATCAGGCCACAAAACAAAACAGTTTTGTCACGTTAATAAACAGAATAAAACTTTTCTGTCTTGGATATACAGGAGACTGTACAGCCCAAATCAAGTGCGGTCAACCTCTTGTGTGAACCTCTTCTTGTACCCTTTTCCTGACTGACACATTAAGATTTGTAGTTTTATTATTAACTTTGCGTAATTATCTTTGTCTTGGATAACAAAAAACCCAACTAGGGACAATCATGGCAAATTAGCTGTTGCAATAAAGAATGTAATTATTATCTATGAAATATTTTATGTACATCTCAACGTCATTTACACAGACAGACAGATAGATAACAGAAAGCCAGCCAGACAGACAGACAATTTTGCCCTTCAGTACTTTTCTTTTCAATAATTTTGAAGTTGGGTTGTGTTTGTGGATGTTCGGACAGACAGACAGCGAGCTAGCTAGACAGATAAATGGAAGTGGAAAATGTTTTTGAATCACTTACCTTGTGTTAAATCTAGCTACTGAGAGGAACTGCAGGCTAAAAATGACCTTTTTATTGCTGCTTTTTGGTTGGAAATTTTAATACTTATTGTCATTTAGTGCCGCAGGCATCATTACTGTCAAAATAGTCTTTAAGACAAAACAGAAGAGGAGGAGTAATTAATCTTAGAGTAATTTTGGCTGGATGGTCACTATTGGACAGGAGAACATTAATGCTCCTGCAAAAACAAAAAAACAAAACAATGATATAAATCTGTACAATTTACTGTGCAGACAGAAACACTTGTTTATTTATTGCTGAAGTCTGTTCACAGCCACATCAGTATGTAAAATTAAAAAAACAATCAGAAGAGAGAAGGCAGATTTTTTTTTGGTAAATAGTGTTAGAAAAAACAACTTCGAGTAAATCTGTCAACTTCAGTGTAACTCTGAACCTCATAAAACTCCTCCAGTAAACAAACTTTTCCTTAATTAGAGAAAAGTGTAAAGAGAGTGGATCCGCAGTAACCTCTTCCCTGCGTGTTCTCACTAAACTTATCAGTTAGACTCAATAATTTGCCAACCTTGACAAATTAAACCCGAATCAGGTTTTGCACTTAAAATGACGAGGTCAGAGCTGCTGAAGCGGCTGCTCTGCCTTCTGCAACAAACACGAAACTAACACTTTTGGAGTTCTGCAACTTGCAGCAGGCGAGAAGGAAGTAAGAAAAAAAAAAAGATGCAAAACAAAAGCAGCAACAGCGATGAAGACGCACGTTTTCACGGTTTGGAGGGCTGACAGGGTGAGAGCGAGCGGAGCTGACATTTTTCTTTCCCCATCACTGATGTGAGCCTGATGAATATGTGAGACGGGTGGCAGATTCACGGCAACCAATTACCAGAGAGAGACAGGCAGAGGAAGAGGAGAAGGAAGGGAGGAAGGGAGGGAGAGATGTCTGCACACTAGTTTCCACTTAGAGCAACTTTCCAAAACCAACACTGGCTCTGCTGAAGCTAAATATAATCCAATAAAGATAGGAAATATATACGAACTCCGCTCAGAAACGTCAGAAAGCAGCGAGAAACGACGCGCTCTGTAGTGGGAGTGCGTAACATCCCCGACCGCCGCGACGCATTTTCAGATTCTACGCAGATTGGACGGAAGAAAGCGGGAGCTGTATGAGCTCAAACAGTGAGCTAATGTAAAAGATGGCGGAGAGCCAGCAGCAGGCTACACTGAGTTTTCAGGCTGGAGTTCCGGCCCGCTGTTCTGTCTGGACCTGCCGGTTTTCTGTTTACCTTGATAGGTCAGACCCGACCCACAGCCGCCCAGGGCCGCGTCTGCGCACTGAGGTCAGCTACTGATATTTAATAATAACACAGGAATGAATGCTAATCATGTCCCTTTTTTTTGTTCGCCTATGCCTAAATTATCTTTTTAAACGTTACTAAAATAAAATTGAGCGACCACCTTTTTATTTTAATATTTCTATTTATTTGGTTATGTGTGTATTTTTTATTTTCATTTTTAAGGTTCTGTTGCACCTAAATTTCTTTTTTTTACTCTTTTGTTCACTTTATGCCTTTCTCTAGGACTCCGATCCTATGCTTTCTTAAAGTTACCTAACAATAAATCTTTAAAACGAATAGACGATCTTTGTTCAGCTTTACTTTGAACACTTTATGTCGTGTGAGATTTGCTCCAGTTCGCGGATTCCAGAAGGTGAGGGTCTCTATTTTTGGATCTGTGGACCCACCAGGTGATCATGTGTGCAGCTGAGTAAATCTTCCCCCCTCCACTCCCTCCTCCTCCTCCTCTGTGATCTTTTGGCTCCTCTGTCCTGCCTGGGCGCTGCCAAGGTCACCTTGGAGGGAGATGAGGGGAGAGGTGGAATTTGAGGAAGTCGCTGACAGAAACATCTCTGGTTCTGAAACCAGCCGTGGTTTTTGCTGTTCCTCCGCTGGGAAGTTCGCGCCTGCCAGCCGCGTTTCCCGCAGCCGCAGCAGGAGCGCCGACCAAGCTGCAGGGGAGCTGCTGCACCTGAGCCAGGAAACAAGCTCCTCCAAGCCGCCGGAAGTCTCTGGTTATAAGTTGTGGAGCGGAGAAAACACACCGCGCGCCCACAGGACGCCCCGAGCTGCTGGGTGCTTTGCGCGCGCCAGTTCGCCCGTCGCCATGACGCGCACCAATCCAAAGCCAGAGTCTGAAACAGTCATCTGTAGCAAAAAGTAATTGGTCATAAACGAGCAGGACATGGAGTTGTTCCTAGAGCTAAATAATGAGGTTTTACTGTATAAAAAGCGGCGCTAATTTATAATAAGTGACATTTTTCAGGTAAAAAAAAAAAGTAAACAACTGATTTGGAACTAATTTGTATTTTTTTTTAAATGTCTCAAAATTAATATTTCGTTGGAGAAATTGTAGTTAATCGTCTGTCCATTAAAGTGGACGTCATGTGTCACTGTCCATATTAAAGCTGATATTTTGATAATTATTGCAACGATATATTCTGTACATGTCCGCGTTGGAAAAAACTATATTTTAGTTATTAGGCAATAAATGCTCATTTTATTTACCCAAACAGAATTTTACACGTTTGTTCAACTGAGTAAATTTCTGTTTATTGTTAAGTGTTTTCAGCTGAAGTGCAGAATGTGAAATGAAGGCTGTTGGTAGGTTAGTGGAGATCAGTGATTGGATGACTTATGGTGACAGGACTTAGTAATATCTCCCAAAAAGGACAGACTGGGATTTAGACAAAATATTTATATATACAAATGTCCATATTATGAGTTTCTGACATATTTATTTTGCTAAAATTTCAAAAACATGTTGTCAACTTGTTGAAATGGGAAAAAAATATTTTTCTGACTGAAATCAATGTAAAGCTAACGACTGTAGCTTTAGCTATTATGGTGAAAAACTGACTCAAATGAAAGTTTTCTTAACATGTTTTCTTTAACATAGCTGATTTTGTGTCAGCTTTTGAAACAAAAACAACTTAAAAATAAAAACTGTGACTCATGAAATGACATGCAGCTCATCATGGCTACAGAACAGGCCATGCTGAGTGGATATCAGACTGTCAGGTTGCATAAACTACCATACTAAGTTTCTCTGCATATCAGGATTAGGCTGCACTTTAAATGATCCAAAATGTTTCTTTTAAAGCAGAAATCATCAGACGATAAAGCAAAATTAGATGCTTTCATGTATGGGTTTTAGTGAAAGCTGGTCAAATCAAAAAGGTTTTTGCAAAAACTAAATCATTGTTTTATGGTTTTTATTTTCTTCCTTTTTAATTAACAAAAACAATCAGTTCATTTTACATTCCAACAACAGACACTGTGGTGAGAAGCATTAAGTGTAACCATCCGGTTTCTTCAGCAGCTGTTCAGTTAGTGCGTCTTGAACCTCAGAACGTTTCCGTTCCAAATGAACTTGCTCAGCTAAAAGAAAACTGAGTCCGACTTGTGAGTCCTCAGCTCCCCTCAGCCGGCTAACGGTCCATTTAAACCCTCAGAGCCGCGGCTGTAATCATCACAAAACATGGAGCAACTTCAGACAAAGAGAACTCCAAAGCTACTTTAGCCTCGTTTCCTCACATTCACAGCAGTAATTCTCCCCTTCACCTGGATTTTCTCGACATTTCTATTGTTTATCGGTGACGTGCAGGGGTTAAACAAATCAAACCAACTGTTTGCCTCCCTTTTTCCATCGTCTTCTTCCTCTCATCACAGCAGAAAAAAAAAAAACAACCTTAGAGGAGAGCAGTACAGGCTGGAGAGGCTCCAGATAATGAGAGCCTGCTTGCATTAAATGGACAAACAGCAATCCGGCATCTCCTGACCCCTCTGTGCTCCTCTCGGCTCCATTGATCATCCCCCCCCCCCCTTATGAGATAATGCAATTACAAACATCAATAAGGAGCTGCGAGGGGAATCATTATGTGGTGACAGTGATAAATGATGCTGCAGAAAATAGCGGGCTCCTCTCAAACAATCCGCGCGCCCAAGGGGCTTTTGAGGGCCGGGGCCCCGTCGCCAAGGAGACAGATGACATCCAAAATGGCCCTCAACAGTCTTTCTCGATTCTTTTTGCTCCCCGGCTCTCTTTTTCTCCACCAACAGATTGTTGGAGCTTTTTTTTTTTTTTTTTTTGTGCCTCCTTTTGTTTCAGAACCAGCTGCCACGCGACGGACCTTCCTAGGAGGAGGTTCTAGAAAGTCTGTCCTCTGAGGTGTTCACAGGCCAGCGTCTCATCTGGATTCTGCTTCAGACTGATTTCATAAAGTGGGAAGATGCTGGAAAAACTATCTGAGCTCTGTGTTTGTGATCGGTCCAGTTGTTTTCTGAATGATCTGATTAAAAAAAAAGAAAAAAAAATATTTTTGGAACTTTTTCATTTAGGTACATTTTAATCAACAATCCTGAGTAGAAATGTTATATATTTAGACATACAAAAAAGACCCCAACTAAATTGGATGAATTCAAATGGGCTTTTGATTTAATTTTACTCAAAATAAATAAATTAAAAATAATGTGGCGTTTGCTTTTCTGGTTTTAACGGACTTAAATCTTTGACACAACAGGTCGCATTAGGCCATTTAGCTTTCTATCCTTTACAAATTGTCGTGTCAATTCAAAGCTTAAAAAACAAAATGAAAACAACATAATGAAAGAGTGGCAAGTAAAGTAGATAATGTCACAAGGATAAACATTTAAAATGTATCAAAAAAAGACATAAAAACCTTTCACCTAATATCTAATTACCAGCAGATGCTTTGAGGTTATGAAGCCTGGCTGCCAGGAAATTTGCTCCATCGCTAAACCAGTTAAAGAATAAAAGACTAAAATAGTTTTAAACATTAAAAATCTTCTCTTAGACAGTAATATTTGTGCCTTTTAAGGCACACCATTTATTAGCAATGGCTACATCAGAGCTAAAAAGCTTAGCTTGCTAGCAAGTTTGACTGTATCACTAACTAGCCAAATTAGCTAAACTAGCTACACTTGATACAAACTTAAATTCCTGCTCTGACTCAGCAAGTCTTCAGGCGGTTATCTGTGGCTACCTTGATGCTCTCATTTATAGTCCATTTATATTGTGTAGCTGATTTTAAACATATCAGCTACACAATTCTCTGGTGGATGTGCTAACTGTTGACTCAATGGTTTCTTATTGTGTTTAGGTAGGATATGTTACTTGAGAAACGTGGTTAATGTTTCAATATTTAATAAACCAAAATACTTGGGTGTATTTTAAATATATTTAATGCCTGACATTTTATATTATCCTAAATTAATTTTACAGTGTGTTAATTGTGTTGCTAACTGGTTGCAGTCTTATGACAGTTAACTTTCACGACTTTATGTTTCTTCACAATAGACAACATACCAGTGGACCTACTCCAAATTATTATTAAAGAGAATTTAGCCATTATCTATATGTTTTTCTTTTTAGTATTAAATATGGCAATGTAATATACCAACCTGTAATATATTTCAAAATATAAATATGACAGCCTGTAAATTTAACGTGGGTGACCCATTTTTCGAATATATTGTTCTCACGTCCTTCCTGCTTTGAAATATGCTGTGACGTCTTCACGTTTTCAAAACCCAGCATGTTTTAAAGCCCAAATTATCGGTGGAAAACACAGAAGAGGAGGCAGGACTTAAATATGTCTCAAGGCCTATTTTAGATAAATACTTTTTCTGGCCGACCTGAATTAAAACAACTACACGCCGCTTTAAAAGTGAGATATAGAAACAAATACATGGCAGGGGGTGAGGGGGTGGGGGGGGGGAATCATATATTTTATAGATGCGACTTTACCAAGAGATTACAAAACCAGCATTAAGTGAAAACACATTTAACAAACGGTAGTAGTCACTTCGGCATGTTCAGCTCCGTGTTTTCTGCTCTGTTTGTGCACTGAAAGCTCCTCCGCTCGAACACTCACCGAGATTTAACCGTCTCGTATGAAACGCACAGCCTCCTGGTCTGGGTTTCCCTCACTGAGCCACAAACGCGCAAACATATGTGCCTTGTGGGAGGAAGACAGGCCTGTGTGGACACCTCCACTGCTCTGGAACACGTTTCTGCTCCATTCATTATACCTGATGGTTCACTCCGCGGTCAGCGTGTGTTTAAAGAGGACAGCCGAAGCCTGCAATCACTGCGACGAACTACAATGTTCCATGTTTTGTCTTGATAAAAGCCTGAAGAAAAGAAGAAGAAGAAGAAAAAAAAACGGGTTAAAAATGTTGAAGACAGATGTAATGTAGGTCAGCTGCGTGGAAAAAAAAAAAATTCCCCGAGCGCAAAACAGTCACGAATAATGTAAAAGTTTTCACGTTTATTAAAACACAGACAGTACATTTTAAATTTAGATTTATTGTTATTTTAGCAAGCTTTGATTGTTTAAAAAAATGATTTAACTAAGCTTTCTATAATCAAAGCTTAGTTAAACACCAAAGTAATAATAGATTGACTTAATAATTACATTTTCCTGATTTAATTTTTTTTAAAGCCGTATGCTGAGAAATACAACGCAAATCAAATGAAAATTATTCAGTTTTTCCACTAGAAACAAATTATATTAAAAAGTCAAAAAAATAACTACTTTTAGTTGTACTTTTAAGGCAGTAAAACCGTTTTTATTTTTAAAATATTGTGACTCACTGCAGCTCTCCAGCTCTAAACAGCAGCAACAAAATGCTGATCGCAGTGTTTCTGTGCGCCCTGGAGATCCGTGCGTAAAAGGAGACGTGGTTGCATTTTGCGCCGTCTCCAAAGCTTTCCAAGCCTCCATGTACTCGGACAGTTACCCGGCCTCCCTAAAGAGGGCAGTCATGCATGGGCTTTCTGCTCCACGTCTCCACCGCTCCCAGCGGCCACAGGCTCAGGAATTCACATTTCACAGCCTCGGATCTGCCAGCCATGCTGGAGAGACGCGAGGCAATTAAAACGTCGCCGTTTCTTTTTTTTTTCTTTTTAAAGATTGCAAAGTGTCTCCTGTTTTTTTTTTTTTTTTTTTTTTGCTTCTTCCTTAGTGTAAATAGCATTCAGCCCGATAAAAGCGGTAGAAACACAATAGTTGCTCGGAGGAGAGACAGAAACGGAGGGGGCTGATTTATACGCGCATATTGTTGCGGATGAAACAGACTCTCTGTTGTTCACCAAACAAGAAAGAAAAAAGGAGGAAAAGAAATAAGATAGTGACTTTTAAGGGCCGCTCTCCCAAATGTTTTAATCTGACTAAAGTCTCTCGCGCTCTCTCTCTCTCTCAGCTCGGGCTCGCGCTCCTCCTCTCAGACGCGCGGTGTAATCCCGCAGTCAAACCCCGGCTGCCGGAGCGCTGCTCGGACTGCGAGCAACAAGGCATGAGGGAGAACTAATCTCCACTATCTTTTTTTTTTTTTTACACGTTTGCAGTAATTTTAGCTAAATGAATTTTCAGGCTATAGGAAGAAAAGTCGGCTCTCATGCGCGCACACGCAGACACACAACCTTTCTGTATGTGTGCGCGAGGAAATTACAGCAGAACTCATGCATTAGTTGCACATTTTCCGGCAGCAGTGGGAGATACAGGCCGACTCAAAGTCCATGTCCCCTCTCTGCTTTCTTCAATGTAAACACGGTTTATGGTTGATTTCTGCCTCAGAGAAGCTAAAGCCTCTAATAACATGTTACAGTTTGTCATAAACGGTGTTCGGAGAATTTAGACTCGTTCAGGTCGTTGCCAGCCACTAACTGGTGTGTTTTTGTTGGGGGTTTGTGGGGATCGGTTATTATTTAGTAAAAGACAATAATACATGATTTTTTTTTTCAAAAACATTTGTGTGTAGACCTGTTTACAAGTCTTGTGTTGCAGTTTACCACAAGTCATATAGGGGACACATGTTATGTGAAAACTAGCACTGAGCATCACCCTAAACATATCACTATCGTGAAACATGGTGGCGGCAGCATTATGCTTTGGGGATGATTTTTTTTTCCCCCCCTTACCATAATCAACCAGTTACAGTTGGATGCATTCAAACAAAGCATGTTGTTTGTGTTAGAATGGCCCAGTCAAATCCATTTCGGTATCCATGGCAACACTTGAAAATTGATGTCCGGTGATCCTCTCTATCATGTCTGACTTGGCTTCAGCTTCTCTGCATGGGAAAAATTGATACAAAATTTGGACAATCTTGATCTACAAAGTATTGAGTTTAGTGGGACGGAACACATTATGCAAACCACTTTTCTTTTTTTTTTTTTGGAAAAAACAAAACAAAAAAAAAAACATGCATAATTTTCCTTAATCTTTTCACAGGCACGTAAAACTTTTGTGTGGATCTACAACATAAAATCCCAGTAAATCAAGTTGCCGTTTGCGGTTTGTGGGGTACGAATACTTTTGTAGGGCACTGCATCTGTGTAATAATATAATTTGAGACTAGTTAAGTTGTGTTATTTGAAGAAAAGTATTTATTTACAACACACATGTACACATATACCCTTCAAAGTAAAAGCATACGACTCATGACTTTGTCTTCAAAGGAATTTTAAAAGATGTGCATCATACATGTCTGAAGCAATGGATAGTGGAAGCATTGATAACACACACTCACACATACACACTCTCTCTACAACACACACATGTTCCCAGTCACATCAATACTGTTCCACACATGCAGCACACATAAAAACTGCTGGGCTTTTATTTTAGCCCTATGCTATTGGGACAGATGTTAGGTAGTTGTAGCTGCAGATTTAGTCAAAACTCAGGACCCAGTTTGATGAGTTAAGAGACTAAAAGGAGCCTCATCATTCTTCAACAGTCGCCATTTTGAATGCATCAGATTGATCGGACTTCAACAATCCTCTTCAAACAAGATGAAGAAAGAAATTAAACGGTTAAAATGTTGCTGAATAGGAACAATAATTGTGTTATGAACTTTAGTTCACACTAGAAAACCTTTTCTTTTTTTTTTACTTAAAACAACATTGGCCTTTTACATGCTAGGTAGCTATTGCTAGCTAGTGCAAGACTAGCTAGTTAAACAATTGGTTGTAAAGTATACTAAGTATAACTTTTCTCATCCAAATTCAAGTTTTGTCAATAAAACTTCTAAAGATAATTTTTTTTTACATTTATATTTTACTGCAGTAGTGAACTGAAAATAATACATGTTAGCTTAAATATTAAGTCTTTATTATTCCAGGTAATTGTCAATTTTAAACCTCAATAATGGTTTATATATAAAGATAAAGAACTTAGAATCACTGTTAAGTCTATATATGTTATAGTCTCATATATAGCAGGTGATGTTTTGATGCTTCTGACTTTTATGTACGATAATTTTTACCTTCAGCATAAAACACCCAGTAGAAAAAAAATCAGCTAGCCAAAAATGTTGGAATGCACATAGTTATTTTTTCTCCACTGAGACATTTTTATTGAAAACAATTAGACGCGTGCATTAGAACGGATTAATGTTGGACCCAGAAAAGGGTTAGCAAAATAACCTAGACTGGGCTGTTTTTAACCCAGCAGTTTTTAGAGTGTTACTATTACATTCTCTCCTGTCTGTTGATCAGCATTATACCAACCTAGTCAAAAATAAAAGAAAAAAACAAGAGTGGACCGTGGCATAAATGTTGTTTTCCCAAAGCATCTGCATCAAATTATGAGAGGGAGAAAATCCATTGGCCGTGCGAACGCGAGTGCGCCGCCGTGCGACGTTAAACGCACCGATAAGACCCTAGAAAAGACGTTCAATCGGATACAGATGGAGAAAAAAAAAAAAAAAAAACATGTCATCTGGGTCATACTTGCAACTTCCCCATCAACTGTGAAAAATGTCTTAAGAGTGCATCACCATGACAACACTAAGAGGATCTCCTCATCCTATTTGTATAAAATGAAAGTAGTAGAAAACGGGATGGTGGGTGAAACTTCGTCCGTCTGGTTGAAACCAGAAGAAGTGGCATAGATTGGAGGCAAAAAAATAGTGCAGCCAAACTGACGGAAACATCTGCATCTTGTATGTCCGCGAGGAAGCTGTGAGGAGTGGTAAAAAAAAAAAAAACCGAACAAAACCAACACCTGGATCGTCGACCTTTCCGATATTCCACAAAGGCTGTGAGAAAGTGCGGACATCGGATTTTACTTTGTTTTCCAAAAGAAAAGAAAAAATGCAACGTAGTTCAATGGAACTGGAGGTTGGGACGGTGCGTGCCCACACACACACACACACACACACACACACACACACACACACACACACACGCTCACACACGCACACCCACAGATAAGAGAATCCGTAAAGAAACCAGAAAAAAAGAGAAAAAAGTTCACATCCTTTTTTAAAAAATCTATTAGAAACAACATAATATGCAGAACAATACAATAGCATTTACAATACTTAGTTTCCCAGTTCTTGTGAGAGTCCAGCGTAATTTTACAACAGTATACAGTATATTTTCTTTCTCAACTCACTTCCCAAACTAGGGCTTGATATAGTTTTATACTTTTTAATTTCATCACTCTTGCCATCTCTCCATCCAGGTCTTAATCCACTGTATTTTTTTTTAAAGGGCACCTCCTCCTGTCCTTTACAGACATTGGCTTCTCTTTGGTCCACATCCTCCGTCCCAAAGAGTAGAGCGCTCCTCATAAAAAGAAGTCTTTTAACATTTGTCCTCAAGAGTCGAAAATAGATCAACTGGGTACCACATTCGCCGGAGGTACAGGCAAATCGCCCGAAAAGAGTCAATCACAATCACTTTGATGGAGGAATCCGCGTGGGGCGACTGGGCAGCAGCAAAGGGACTGAAGTCTTGTGCCAACCAGAGAACAAGAAGAAGAAGAAGAAGCGGTATTCTTTCAGGAGTCAGGTCTTCCTGCACTTGGCCGAATTTTGATCAACGCAGCTCAGTTCGATTCTGGTGGAAAGAGATTAGAGGCAGCCATGGCAGACGTCCAGGTGACGGGCGTCGGCCAGATGAAACGGTCGCTGAGTCCGGAGTCTTGTTTTCGTTGGTTACTGGCGTCGGGAAGTCGAGGTGTGCCGTTCCTTAGCGCCACGGGCCTCTGGGAGACACACGATTTCCCTCCAGCTCTGAGGAGAGAGAATATTCAACTGATCAATACTCAATAATCCGTTTTAAACTGGCCGTGTTAGACAGCACTGTAAACGACAGAAGGTATGGGAAGGTGTTTATGTGCAAGTGGCGTTTTGGGTGTACATCAAAATGTTGTCATTCAACCAAAGCCCCTGCTTCCACATGTTCACTGCGTCTGATGCTTGGGTTGTAAGAAACTGGAGATGGGGAATTTTTTTTAATGGATATTAGAGTAAAGGGGAGCAGGCAGAGAAACACACAATGCTAAATCAGAATGAAATACAATCATTTTCTGTTGTAGCATGACAAAGTGTGAAAAACTTCAAGGAGTCTGCAGTACTTCAGAGCAGAAACTATTTCAGCACCAGTTCATCCATCCATCCATTTTCTTTACACCCTTGTCCCTCAGTGGGGTCAGGAGGGTTGCTGGTGCCGTTCTCCAGCTAACGTTCCGGGTGAGAGGCGGGGTTCACCCTGGACAGGTCGCCAGTCTGTCGCAGGGCAACACAGAGACAGACAGGACACACAACCATGCACACACACACTCACACCTAGGGGCAATTTGGAGAGGCCAATTAACCTGACAGTCATGTTTTTGGACTGTGGGAGGAAACCATGCAAACTCCATGCAGAAAGACCCCAGGCCGGGAATCGAACCCAGAACCTTCTTGCTGCAAGGCAACAGCTCTACCAACTGCACCACTGTGCAGCCTTTCAGCAGCAGAACTTGTAACAATAAATAATTATACTAAATGAGTTAAATAACAATCAGTCATTAACAGCAATAATCAGTCAGACAGAACTAGACATTTTCATGTTGAAGCATGTAAACATTGTGACATTTCCTGTTGGAGTAGTTCAGTGTGGTTATGTCCACACAGCAGGTCTTGATGCTCAATTCTATTTCTCTCACTGAAATGGGATTTTTCTTGTCATTCATCTGTTAATTAAATGTGACAGAAATCAGACTTCTGTGTGAACGTGTACATAAAGTGCTCCGCAAGCGCTGAAGAAGAACGTTGACGTCTCACTGCAGCACAGAAGTAATAATGGATGGAAACTTTTGTGGATCGATTTTAAAGTTTAGTCAGCAATGGGAGCTGAATCGTAGCAAGACCGTAACACAAAGGAAGCTAATAGCAAGAAAGTACAAGTGCTAGCAATGGCCTTTTGTGGAGCAACTTCTGAAGGGAAGTCTGTTTGGATGCGCTTCAAAGACAAAGATTTGTTTCCTAAGTTCATAATCATAATTTTCAGCCATCGTTTACATCCGGATTTAAAGCGTGTGGCTTTTTCTGGCACAGATATGTCTCACGTCAGTGCCATAAAAGGCGTATGAAATGCAACACGACCGTTGAGACTTAAGAACAATCGGATATGAATCCAAATCAGTGCCACATGTGGAAGTGGGACAGACCAGATTTTTTTGGGTGAAAAGGTTGCACCGGTGAAAAAGTTGCAAAAAAAAAGTCAGACATGGGTCGCTTTTGTCGCTGTGTGCCTATGTGTCTATGCGAACAGAACGATGATAATCTGGGTCAGAACCACAGCAGGAATCCACATACTGTGCCGATGCATGAGACAGACAGAGGGTTTTGAAGGATGTAGTGAGTTAATCCTACACCCAACAGTAATGCTACTTTAACAGGAGGAAAGGACTTAGAGACCAAACACACATGATCAGCTTGAAGCGATACCAAGGTTGAGTGCATAACATTTCCTGGATAATCTGTTGAACTGGACTACGAGGTAACTCGGAATAAGCCCTAGGTATTGTCTCTGACGAGAGACTAGTCAACAACTGAGACAGACTCTCGTAAGCTATCCGAAACGACTTCAAACCGGTGCAGCTTGACGGCAAACTTCCTCAGAAACACGCAGAGGGTAAAGAAGAAATCTTTCTCTTCGCAGCAACAAAGACGCTCATCCGTCTGTCAGCAGGTGGGGAGTGACCGGCGAGCGCACGTGACCGGCGTTGTTGTCAAAGCCAAAGAGCGAGAAGCGAGAGCCGCAGACGGCTGTCACCTGAGAGCGCCGTCCACGCGAACGCTACACACACACACACATTCACACACACACACGTATACACCAGATGACCATTACACATGAGACAAAAGCGCAAAAGGAAAAGGATAAGGAGCACGAGAACAATAATAGTTTCCTGCCTCCCCTCATCCATCAGTTTTCAACAAAGCAGAAAAAGTGTGGCGTGTTTAAGACAAGTGTGAAATATTGTGCTAGCTTAGCTGTTTATGGTGGGTTCTAGGTGTTATTTTCTATGTGACAGGCACCAAACTTTGAATCTTTTTGTCTAGATTCTAGTGCAAATATCTTAGTACCCTGGAAATAAGACAAAAATAACTTACATGTAACATTTCAGCAAGATATAGGCGTTTGTTTTAAGTCAATAATTTCTTAATTTTGATGATAAAGTACTCGCTCCACTGGTAGATGGGAAAAATGTCATTAAATGTAAAATAACCTGCCAGTGGATCTAGTACTTTTTGCCAATATTAAGGAACTATTGACTTAAAACAAGCTTGTACAATCTTGCTGAAAAGTTATTTGTCAGTAAATGTCTTATTTCCAGTGTACTAAGATATTTGCACTACAACCAGACCAGAAATACTTGGATTAATTCTGTTTTTGATCCTAAAATTCAGGATTTCCAGTCAGCAGAATTGAGTCAGATTTCCTAAAACCTTAGCCGGTGAACTCTAACAGACTATATTACTATTGGCGGAGTCGTGCGTCTTTCCTGCATTTTTTTCACCTCAGGTTAACAAGACTGCACTGATTACTGCGGTAAACTCATGTCAAGAGGCCAATAATGCTATGAGTGCTTGGAAGAGCTCAACGTTGCTTATGGGGTTTTTCACCTAATAAGCAAATCAATACATTGAGCTGTAAGTCTCATTTCCCCGACTCTGAAGGGGGGATTCCATAGGGGCCGAATCAACAGGGACACACATTCACATGGACAATACAAGGGGCCACGCAAACTCCATGGGGACCTGTTTTGTCTTTTTTTTTTTTTGCTGTGTTCCTTCTTTTCCTTCCAGTTGCTTCATAGTCAAGGTTCCTCCACAAGAAAAAAAAGAAAAAAAAAGAAGAAGTTTTGTGTGATAGTTGGAGGGTTTGTGGAAGTCGGGGTTGAGGGAAGGGATCTTGATCCCCCATCGGCGGAAGATTAACAAATTTGCGCTTAATGATTTCAGCGATGAATTCTGGGACAAAGGGTCTCCAGCCGAGACTGGCGGAGAAAGCATCCGTTCATTCAAGCGTTGTCGATTTGGGGGGGGGGGCTCCTAATGGGCGAGAACCGAGAAACAAATTCCATACTCTCTGCGTCACAATTAAGTCTTCCACTCTGTGATAATTCTCCTGAAGCCCCAAAATTACAGTTTTTCAGGGGGGAGATGGGGGGGAGGGGCGCACATGGCTAATTTTGTGTGAGAAGGAAAGCAAAGAGACAGAGAAGGAAAGGAGGGAAGGAAGAAGGGGAAACGTGGTAAGGGTCATCCGAGAGTCATTCCCGTTGCAATCAAAGGCTCGGCTCGCTTCTGCTCGACTTGCTGGGCTCCATCTCTGCTGACAGGTGTATTGTTTCGCAAGGGGATATAAGCTCCGTAATCATCATTGGGTGGAAGGCATAACGCTCTCCACTAAGCAGGACTAATTGGCTTTAGTTTTAACTAATGTTGCGGTGTGACTGCCAGGCACACCTTCTGTAGCCGAGGCTCGGCACAATAACCGCTCAATTTAGCCCCCGCAGTAACAAAAACCTCAAACGCCGCTAATGAAAATTGCTTATAAAATATAATGAACCTGTGCTCTCTTAATCAAATAAGATAACTGTCCCCACTCCTCCCTCATGTAATAACCTATTAATTTAATTGGTCGTGAAAGAGTATAACACATCGCTTACTTTTAAATGACCTAGAAAAAAAAAAGAAAAAAAAAGGGGAGAGAGGAAGAAAATTCGACGGAGCTGATGAAGCTGTACGGGGGGAAAGACTAGTTTGTGGAGACGAGACTTTTTTTTTTTCTGTCATCATCCGTCTCTCGGCTCCTCTCCTCCCTCTCTCTCTCTCTCTTCATCCGCCCCTCCCATCTTCTTTCAGTCTTCCTCGCCGTCTCTGTCCTTTATTTCCGTCTCTCTCTCTCTCTCTCTCCCTCCCTCCTCTCTACTCTTCCCGTCTTTTCCGCGCTTTGCCCCGTCTCACCGAGGATTCCTCTGGTGGCCCAATTACGGGATTCAGCAGGCAAATTGAGGCTGTTTAAAGCGCGGTCTGCTGGGAAGGCTAGCAGCTGCTTGGAAAGAAAGCTGCTGAAACCGGCCCTCGTGTTTACTCACTTCACACGGCGGCGGTGACAACGCGGACAAAACAAAACAAAAAACATGTTTAGCTTCTTCTTCTTCTTCTCCTACCTTACTCTTCCTGCGTCCCGCATGAGATGAGATCGCCAGTCTTCTGTTGTCGCAACATTCGAGGCAGAATATATATATATATATTTATATATATTTCCCACTACAGCGTGTGAGCCTAGTGCAGAGGGTTAATGGTCCCTATTTTTGTAAACTGAATAAGTCAAATCCATTGGTCACACCTCCGGTGACGGCATATTTAATTTGGATCTAGTCAATTAGGCCCGGCTAAGCTCCATACCCTGCTGGCTACCTCCTCCATTTTGCAGTAGTTTGTGTCCCCTCTCTGTGCCAGGAGTAATCCTATTACCATACACACACACACACACATATACCACTATACGGGCCAGCGTGGAGGTACACAGGCTAACGCCCACGCATCAGCATGTATTTATTTCACTTATGAACGTTGTGTGGTGGCACACACAGCAAGGGGAAAACAATGATGTTCGGCTGAGATTGGACCCGGCGCCGCTTTAAAACACAATGTGCGGCTGTGACACCATCCACAGCCTGTATACAACCAGAATTATGTGGGAGTCTGTTTTGCCCTGGGGCAAGAGTGAGGGAAGGAGTAAGAGAGAGAGAGAAAGAGAGAGAGAGGATGGGAGGAGAAGAGTGGGGGAGAAGTGAGAAGGAAGAAGAAGAAGAAAAAAAATCTAGAAAAAGGTGTTGTGTGAAAGAGATGGAGGGAGGAAAATTGACAGTGAGAAAAAGCACAATGTTGGAGCGAGCATGAGGAAGACAGTGAGGGTGGGTGGAGGTGGTGGTGGAGGTGGTGGTGGTGGTGGTGGTGGTGGGCTCCCTGTAGCTGGTTAGCATGTGTGTATTAATGCGGCTCATGCATCAACAGCAACCCAGCAGATTTATGACACTTAAGGGGCGCGCACTTCTCTCGCTCTCCTTGCACCAGCAACGACTGCTTACATTTTTGCCAATCAGTCTGTTGTCATAGTAACCTTCTACCTGCCCCCTCCCTTCTCACTATAGGTCCCCACCCCACCACCCATCTCCTGTCCCAACCCATCCCCGCCCCCTTTTTTCTTCCTCCTTGCCACGAGCTAACACACAAAAAAATCTGTGTACAAACGGTTTATTCTTTCAGAACTTTGTCTCGATTTTGAACATTTTCTTTATTAGTAATCCGTACTGTAATATATTATTACACTGCGTGTTACTTTAACCCTTCATAGTTCATCTCTCTCTCTTTTTTTGCTTCTCCTGTTTGATTTTGTAGCTTTTGGACGTGTGACAACGACACACAGCGACAGAACGTACACAGAGTTACACGGACGAGATCAAAGGCTCTTATCACCACACCGAGGGTGGGAACGCTCAAGAAAAAGCTACAGTGGAAATCCGCTTGGTGGAGAACAAGAGAATGTTTGTATCTAAAACCCATTCAGACACGAAGAAAAATCAACTTCGGTTGCTTCAGGTTTCAATGTGGAAACATTCAAACACAAACGTATGTTATTTTAGGTATCACTGAAAATGACTAAAGATTAAGTAGGAAGGAGGCACACAGATGTAAGAAGCTGTTTAAAAAGAGGGTATATTTTGTGCCAAAAATCCTAATTAGGCTGCAAAAAAGCAAAAGCAACTTTGGCAACCTTTTTGGAAATATCAACGCAAAGGAACAGATCACTTCCTGGGGTGCTGGCTGCGCTAACGAGTAACATAAACTGCTAACATATAATGTGAAAACAAAAGTAATTTTGTCTTTGTTTTATATCTAACACCTGTTTTACAGAGGTTTTCTTCAATCCTCTCTCACACAGTGTGACGTCACCTCTGCTCCCATAGCACATATATAAAAAAGTATATGATTTTTGGTGCCCTGATAAATATGCGTAGAAATATGTAGACCTGAATGATACTAATCACAATACATTTATTTTTATATTAGCAGCGTAACCTTGAATTAAAAAAAAAAAAAAAAAAAAACTACCTCCAATTTGAGTACAATGGGGAAAAATGTAAACTAAATGCTAAAATCTGACGCTTCTCTATTTAAGTTTACATTTCGAGAAGAAGGAAGGTGTGCTCACTGAATCTTCAAAAGTTTTTGTGTCTTTTCCTTCTTCAGTTCTTGGTGCAGAGCCACTACTGGCGAAGGGATTAACAGGCTTTTGAAACTGCGTGGCTTGTTTGACACAATGAACCGCTGCAGCTGAAAAGGCAACAGGGGCTTTGGTCGCCAATCGAACTACGTCTACAGGACCATCAGGTGTGAAAACACCTTCAGATGCCACTCACACCTGAAGAGTGTAAGAAAAAGGACTACATCAGTCTAAAATCAGTTTGTTTAAGCGTCTACTTACATCCCCCATTGCGTTGTGATTGGTCAGACTCGGGTAGGGCTACATGTAGTGCCACTGACCTTCCATGCCCATGTTCATGCCCATTCCACCCATCGGCCCTGGAGGACACAAAGAGGAAACGTAAAAATTAAAAATGTGTAGCCTCTGGCTGATTGTGTACAAATTTACTGTTGATTACTTCAAACAGGAAATTGTTCAAAGCAGACCGCACTTAGCAACAGTGTGGTTTCGCTATGAAGCTAATTTGACAGACAGCATGGCAACAAAGCCCCGTGGATTTGGCTGGGAGAGGTGTGTGGAAGTGTTTTTAGGTGGGGTGCAGGGTGGTTAAGTCGGCCGGCAGTTTATCTAAACCTGCTGACTTCGAGTGGAGGCTGAGATTGGGTTGCAGACTTGAGAGAGAATCACAGAAAACAGGGGATAGAGGAGGAGAAGAAGAGCTTAAGGACAAACTCTGGGATTAAAGCTGATGGCGTGAGAGAGGGACTGAGTTTTAAGGGGAGTGGGAGTGAGGAGGAGGATGGTGGTGTAATGTGATTGAGCACACCTGTTCTGGTGTATCCAGGAAAGAGGGGGAGGAAACGGTGTGTGTGTGTGTGTGTGTGTGTGTGTGTGTGTGTGTGTGTGTGTGTGTGTGTGTGTGTGTGTGTGTGTGTGCGCATATCTTTCTAAGTGTTTTTGGGAGTGCACATCCTGCTGTTTCTACCCAAAGCAACAAGCAGCGACTGCAAAAGTTCACAATAAGAGCTTTTCTGTCAGCGTGAAGATTAAATTAAACATCAACATGGCAGATATTGGCCGAAGAACACATCTACGTCTGAAGAAACGCAGAGGAGGACACAAAGGTTGTAGAGGGCGAGGTGATGTTGGGAGGAAAATGGGTGGAAGCGAGCCAAAGAAACCCGCAGGAACAGACTGAAGACAGATAGGAGGAACAACAGAGTGAAGAAAAGGACAGACACGCAGAGAAAGCCATACCAGGTGGTCTGATTCCCATGTGCTGCTGGCCGTCCATGACGAAGCCACCCATTGGCTGGCCATCTGGATTGTAGGGAGCTCCTTGACTTACTGTGGATGCGGGAGAAGAAGAGGGAGGGAGGGAAGGAGGGACCGGTGGGAGGGAGCAGAGTGGTCAATTAGTCCTTTTAATTAAAGCTCAGCGGACGGTGCGGGATCATCTGTTGGCTGGTGCACGCACAGGAAGACTCTGCTGTCTTTCCACGTCACTCTGCTCCATGCTGCTATGGCTAGCTGTCTGCTGTAAGCCCCTGGTGAACTTTAACACAGATAAATGGTCTAATAGGGATCAGAATAAGAGTTTAATCTACGCTACGGCACATTTAAGACACGGACTGACTTTAGTTGGAGGGATTGACTTGTTGAAATTTTAGTTTGATGCTTACTTCAAGTTCAATCTAAATGTCAAGACAGCAGGATTCTGCCATGGGGCCAGAAGCTCTGAAAACAGTCGAGAAGTCATATTTGTCACCAAATATTTTATAGATTTTAATTATTTGAAAGACCAACACAAAGAGGTGGATCGATGGGAAGCTAGTTTTCCAGATTGTACCTAGACTTCCCTGTCTGCGCTAAGGAAAACTATTTTTTATTTACGCTGAAATGACAACTGATACTGTTTGAGTATTGTGATTTTAATTTGGTTTCTTATTTAATGGAAACACTGAGACTGTAAAGTTTTTTTTTTTTTTTTTTTAACATTAGCTGTATACTCACAAAGTTTTGCGAAAATTTGTAGATTAAACGTCAAATGGGTCAACGAGGACACCAGTGTTGTCATGACAGTGAAGGGTTATTAAACATGTGGACTCTTATTTAGTAATAAAGAGACGTTTGAAGACAGGTAGATTTTAAATGTCACATGCGGGAACATTTCAAATTTCATTTTGTAAATCCAAAACATTTCAGTTATTTCATTTTGACTGTGAAGCTTGACATGTCCAGCCACTCCAACAGATATTTAATAAAAGACACGTTGGCACGTAATACAGCAATGCTTTTAACGTAAACCGTTGCTGCCCCCCGATGTATAATTATACATACGATCAAAGGAGCAAAATGAGATCCAGGTTGAGGCCCGATCCGGTTTTCAACAAAAGTTCATTCTTACTGATTGGTCCCAGAATCTGCTCCTATCTTAATACTTTATCTTATAAATACGGACTAAAACTGAGCGGCAAGAATATGTGCAACCCGATCCGATTCCTTATTTTCTGCACCCCTCCATTGTTCTGCTCCCATAGAAAGCCACTTACCTTCGATTTAGGCCGTTTGGCGGCCAGTCAAGCAAAAGCAGGACCTCAGCCCCACTGAATGCCTTTGAACTTTACTATCCCCCCTCCCCAACCACCCTACCCTCTCCCTTAATGCCACCATGACCTCTCACCCCTATTACAGGTAATAAAGTTTACAGCAGTCCAAAACCAAGCCATGCACCAGGGGGACTGCTCACTCCTTCCCCCCTTGCTCCCTAAAACAGCCGCAAATAGAGTTGAGGGAGGGTGTTTAAAGCAGTTGGGAGTTGCGGGGTGGAAGGGGTGGGGGTAAAAACAGGTCCAGAGCCAAAAAAGCCAATCAGCGGTCAAACCAAAAAAAGAAACGGGCGTAGGTCTCTCTAGGTTATAGTTTGAGTCTTGGTGGAGGATTTGTTTTTGTTTTTTCTTTTTTTATTTACTTTGTACCTGTTAGGTGAAAAGGGGCAGGAAGAGGTTAAGAAGAAACTATTCTGAGAACACAGCTAGCTTTGTGAGCAGGATAACAAGAAAAAGAAAAAGTCTCTCATCATTAACGAGAGCTGGACGTTTCGCCGCTTTGCCATTTCATACTTTGGCAGCTTCAGTTGTCTCCAATGCTGGGATTTTGTACCCATCTTGGAGTTGTTTTTGTCTTGACCACAAATCAATTCAAAGCCACCATAGGAACGTTTCGTGCAAACCATGTATCAATTTGTACCTAGTTTGTCATCCATGGGTAAATCTGACGTCAGGACTTGTCCAAATTGTTGGCAAATTGTAGGAAAGGCCAACATGCGGGTACAAAGTAGGGCTACGAATTGGCAAAGAGGTGAATACTTTACTTTCTCACTCCACATGGCACGTCAAGATTGATTAATGGTTGCTGTTAATGTCGAGATATTTTGCCTTTTAACTTTATTGGTCAGTACAGAGGGAAGGGGGGGGAATTCCCTGAAGGATTTGGACATTCCAAGAAGGGCACATCAGTCCCGTATTTACCCACTGAGAGGCCTCCGGGTGCATGGACTTGGGCTGGCTTAAGCCTGCACGACTTGAAAACAGTAACTATAGGAGACTTGCCTGCACGGTTTGACTGGTCGATCATGGGCTGCACTATTCTCCTCCGCGCATTAATGAACCTGCAGAGAGCGGGGGGGGGGGGGGGGGGGCGGAGGGGAGGATCGCAAGGGGGAGGAGGAGAGAAAAGGAAGGAGAGGAGACAAAAACACAGAAACACAGTCAGAGCTTTACTCAAAACAAGATTAAGGGGGGAAAAATGCTGACTAATACCCTGAAGATCTTGGCAGGCAGCACAAAAACCACCACATTTCCAAAGTCGCCTTTTTCTCTTTAGCAAACCATAACAGTGATAAGGAGTAATTATTCTTCCATAAGCGACGCTGAGCCCCGTAAAGCTGCTGCAGAGCAACAGCGAAAGTCACATCTTAACTGCCTCAGTTATTAAAATAGTTGTCTTTGAACAGTCAGGGACTCCAGAACTTGTGGAAACCTGCCTAAAAAAAAAAAAAATCAAGAGTCAGCCTGAACACTGGGGTCTTTGTGGAGGCAGAATCTTCTCTCTGCGCCTGTCTGGAAACATTGCGACCCGTCTCTTTTTTATCCGAGGCGTTCCGCCTCCCGACGGGCTGAGATTGCTGACGGTTTAACACGCTCAGCTTCGAACACGGCGGGGTGTTGCTGACGGAGACGCGTGGCACGTTGCCTCTGGTGAGAGGCATTGTTTTTATCCAGTGACAGGTGACCGTGTGTTACTTCTTTTAGTCTGTGCAGTTTTTGTGCACTAACCTCTTCATGACCTCCTGTAAAAGTGCAGTCAAACCATTGGTATTTCTGTCCTTAATAGGACACGGTCTTGAACTCTGTTCATTTTTTTTTTGTTACTCCATTAGTGCCTAACCCCAACATCACCCTGAACTTAGCCATTGCCAGTACATAACTCAACTCTTTCACACCTTACCTCTAACCCTTAACCCCAGCAATCTGGTTGGGCTTTTGCTGCCTGTAAGGACTATTGCTTCTAAACAAAGTAAGGGATTGTATCAGAAGAAGTCTTAAAAAAGTACAAGTGGACCTGCTAAGATACAAATAAATTTTGCTGGATGATAAATTGTCCCAGACATTATTGCAATAGACGATAATATTGTTGCTGTAAGACCATTTTCAAGTAATATAACAGGATTGGCATAAAAGCGCAAGAACACAAGTCTCAAAGATCAATAAACAATGGAACTGGAAGACATTTTAAATATCCAAAATAATACAACAGAAACAACAAATAAAATGAATTGTCAAGTTTTTATGAAAAAAAGTAATCCTTCAAAAAAATGGCTAGTTGAGACCAAATCACCAAACTGAAGACTTTTGTCATCCAGTTTTTAGTATAAAAGGGAGAGAAAAGTCAAAAACGATAACTCGTAAAAACAGAAATTACTG
The DNA here is from genome assembly GCF_904066995.2 of Poecilia reticulata. Lineage (NCBI taxonomy): Eukaryota > Metazoa > Chordata > Actinopteri > Cyprinodontiformes > Poeciliidae > Poecilia > Poecilia reticulata. The sequence goes on along the minus strand of NC_088844.1, from coordinate 7,726,854 downwards.
AACTCATTTTAATTTATGTGATTATTGATTGACTGCGACAGGCCTAAGTATAACTAGCAAACAGATTATTTCTCATCTTAGCATGGCGTTATGTTGACTTTCTACATTCAAAAACAACATTGTGAAACTAAAACTGGGACTTGGTCACCTTTTGTCTTACTGGTCTTCAGAAAACATCATTACACTGGAAAACACCCCAAAGAGGCAACACAAACAAACACAAACTCATTTTAAAACGGTCTCTTGCACTTTTATCACACACAGAGTTAATGCCTCTCCTACATGTATTCACACCTATTAATTGTGCATGTTCACATAGGAACCGATCTGGTCTCGGTCAGCCTAACCCCTTCTGAAATGACCCCTTGGCCTGTAATGACCCCAAGGAGAGAGGACTCTCGGGGGGCTTCTGACTTGATTTATGTGTTCCTGCTGTTGCCCGACCGGACACTTCTGTTTCATCTCTGAAAGGGGAGGGGAGGGGGGCATTAACCGAACTTAAGGGGGGGAACAATGGTAGTGGGAGACTTTTTAAAAAGCTGGAAAATGAAACGTTTATGAGCTCAGGGTATGGGCGAGAAGGGGAGGAAGGAGACAAAGGGACGCAAACATGCCGCATCTGTTTGGACCCCGAAGAGCGAGGGGAACTCCCTTGCTTTAAATTTCTTTAATATTCCCTCATCAGAAGTGCTTTTGTGTTCCTCCTCGGTTTTATGGTTTGAAGACGGACCTGCAGGGAATTAGGGAGACAGAGGATGGCAAAGCGAGCCAGTAAAAAAGGAAAGATTAACAGCCTTATTGTTTGCTGGAATTTTCTTTACAACTGTTATGTCCTTCATTGCAAAAACACAAACTCTTACCAAGTATTTCTGGTCTAATTTCTAATGCAAATGTCTTAGTATCCTTAAAAAAGACAAATCTGGCTTACACGTCACTTTTCAGGAATATATAGAGCTTGTTTTAAGTCAATAATTACTTGATATTGATGAAGTAGTATTAGTTTGTCTTGCAGATCATTTCACTTATAACATGGGAAAAAATGTCTTGATATAAGTGAAATAATTTGCCAACACTTTATCAATATTATGAAATTATTTACTAAAAACAAGCTCCTATTTCTTGCTGAAAAGTTACTTGTAAGTTAGTTTAGTCTTACTTTAAGTGTACCAAGATACTTACACTAGAAACTAGACCAAAAATAGATTTTTGTGTTTTTGCCGCGTTTAAGCTGCTTCAGAAACACTTCTTGTCAATAGAAGCAGAAACAACATAATTGGAAGTGGAGCTGGTAGCAGTTTTTCTTCTATATTTGCTACATTAAAGCGCGCCGATATGGAATTTCAAAGGAGAGAGGAGAAAGAAATTTAAAAAGAAAAGGGAGGAATGCAAGAATGCACTGACATGGCAGAGCACCATCAAATGAGGGAACGTCTGGAGTTTTATCACCAATGCTCGCTCTCCCTCTCTTGTCCCCCCCCCCCCCCACCAACCGTTACCCTGTTTTTGCTGGGGAGGTCGGGGGGAGATATGGAAGGCGGAGGAGGAGGAGCGAGGGCAAAGAGGGTTGAGGGAGGCCTGAGCATTCCTTTAACTCTCCTCTCCTCTGCACTTCAAACCCTTCGCAGAAGGGACGAGGTCATCCTGAGGCCAGCGCTGGCTAAGGATTGACCTCTTCTTCTTCTTGACGTTCCCTAATGTCTCCTTGCATCTGTTCTCGCTCTGCTTTGCCCCTTCTTTTCCTTCCTTCTACGTCTTGAGTGGAAAGTTAGGCAATCAGCTCGAAACTCGACGTTAGTTCTAAGAACTAAACATTTTATTGCGTTGGGCAAACTCTTGAGCAAGTTCGGCTCTGCCTATCTGTATCTGCTTCCTCCTCCAGCTGGCTCTTGCTTATCGTCCTTTATGGTGGAAAATGGCAACCTGACTCCCTTAGCAACGAATCTACAGTCTGACCCTGCACACTCCCTCCGCCTCTCAGAAACCCATGCCGGTTTCCTGTCCCTGTCGTCCCCGTATCTGCGGCCAGATGCACCATGGGGCCTGGAACAAAGGATAAAATGCCTCTCATAATAGCAGCCGAGGGAATGGAGAGATGGAGAGAAAGAGAATAGGAGGAGTGAGAGCGTCTGAGGGGTTGAAAAAAGAAAAAGCAACAGGCTCTGCAAACCAGACACTCTTGCTGTGCCCGTTAATAAGCTGGCGCAGAGAAAGACTGGAAGAGAAGAAGAAAGAGTGAAAAAGAAGAGGAAGGAAGAGAGAAAAGAAAACCAGAGTGAGGCTTCACCTTTGCGCGACCCCCCGGGTGCTACAGGGCCGGTGTTTATGGCCTGCTCACTCCCAGGCCTCCCATCCAACACAATGAGCTTCACTATCCGGCCCGGCGACTGGGCGACAATGACCGGGCTATTTTGGTGTGACACGCCGCCGCTGGTGGTACGCATAAAGTTGGGTATAAAAAAAACAAAAAAAACACGGAAGACTGAAGATGACTTACGATGGTCGGGGAATCCATCACACTCTGAACGCCGTCAGAGGTCAGGAGTTGGAGTGCGACCAGGGGCGCATATGTTTGACATACGATTGAACCGACGGAACAGTGGATCCAAAAACATGCCAACCAGATGCCAGAACCAGAACCAGAACCAGAGCCAATGAACTGTTGCTGAGAGACTGGATTGGATTTATTGTGTCTGTATCTAACGTTACATACGAAGGGTTTGTAAAAGTATTCATGCCGCTTTAACTTTTTCACATTCACTCATGGTAAAAAACAACAAAAAAACTTGCATTTTCATCTGTTTATGGAACAAATCAAACTAAAGTGGTTCACAGTGTTCATTACTGCAAGAGGTCAATCAGAACGCTGCTGATCACGTTTTCACTAGAACCAGGATGATAGAAAACATCACCCCAAATCTGAAGTCCTTCCTCTGACTCCATGTAGCTCAGAGGCTTCAAATGAGTTCTGTTAGTTTATAAATCACTGAACGGCTTGGCATTAAAGATCTACTGTTGTCGTAGCAACCTTCCAGACCTCTCAGGTCTTCGGGTGCCGGTTCTGCTCTGCATCTCCAGAACCAGAACCAAACACAGAGGAGCAGCATTCAGCTTCTATGCACCACAAATCTGGAACACACATCAGGAAAACTGCAAAACAGCTGAAACACCGAGTTCCTTTAAATCAGTTCAGTTTCCTTTGATTAGTAGTAACTGGAACATCGATCGACATACTTGATGTGTACTGATGGTTTTGATGTTGACATTTGACAAAATATGTTTATTACTTGTTTCATAATTGGTGATTGTATTATGTTTTTATGATGTAAAGTACTTTGAACTGTCTTGTTGATGGAATGTGATGCAGAAATAAACTTGACTACTCGTGTGAAAACAAACGTATGGTTTTCAAGATATGTACCTCTACAGACTGATATTTGAAAATTGTTTGCTTGCAAGGAGCGTTTAGTTGGACATCTTGTTTCTAAAGGTAACCATCTGATCACCTTCCTTGTCTTTGCCAAAGGACACCTTCTGCAAGGCATGATGCTGCCGCTACTGTGGCAGCATCATGCAGCACCATTGAAAGTTTAATCTTAGCCTTTTTTCATTTTCTTCTCCCCTTCATCAGTTTAGACAAATCAGGTGGATTTGGAACGCTATTTTTTACCTGCATGATAGCAAAAGGTGTGGAACAACAAACATACGCCACATTTTTCAGATCTTTAAACCCTCTTAGTTCCCATCCCAAAAACACTTACATGAATGACAGTTAGGGCTTTAATCTTTAAACTCTTTAAAAAATAATGCATAATTTTTATTCCACTTTACAATTATGCATTACTCTGATGAACTACATTGAAGGTTGTGGTGTGACAAAATGTGCAAAAGTTCAAGAGTTATGAAAACTCTTGCAAGGCACTGAACACTTCTAATGTAACGATTAATTCTCCAACCTTTTCTCCCTCCTTCACTGGGAAGAGTGGAACTGATTGCGACGGCGTCTGCCAAGCCCTTGCTAATGTCCCATTCTGATTACACACACACACACACACACACACACACACACACACACACACACACACACACAAAGATGCACAGACATACTGAGTCGAGTCGGCTGCACACAGGTGTACGCGAAGCGCACGTGAAATGCCCAATTAAAAGCAAGAAATTGTCTTTTTCATCAGCTGCCTTTGTTGCGTGACCAATTAGGGGATAATTTAATAACGAGTGTTGGAAAGATGCAGATTGGATACACAAAAGGTTACTCTGCGAGCTCATTGATTTAAATTCAAGCGCAGTTCCTCGGGATCTGCGGCGCACGTCGTCACACGTCTCCTGAGCCCACAACCAGCTATTACGCCAGTAAGATGAGACTGAAACACACACACACACACACACACGAGCCGAACGTTGCGTCCTCGGCGCTCACTCACCAGTTAGTAACCTGAGACAATTTCTGCACACTCATGCGGCCTGCACAAACTCCCCACGTTTTGCAGCACAGCTGGATATTTCGGGATCGGCTCCATTCATTCTGAAGCAGTCGGCACATTTCGGCGCACGCCAACAGAGTCTGACATGCATATTCATATCCGAGAGCCGCTTAAAATAACTCTGCAACCACACACACACACACACACGCATGCACACGCACACACACTCCTCCTGCCTGCCAATCAGTTTGATTTAATACGCAACAAAGGAAAAAAAGCAAGCTCTGACGGGTAGCTGTGTACTTATCATCAGGTTGTCACTGCGCTTCCTAGCATCAATTGTCTGCCTCAAAACCACAATTAACGCCCCGGCCCGCGTATACTTCCTCCACACGCCGGTGGCGCAGTCACGCTAATAATAAATAGTGGCCCTGACTGTAGGCCTAACGTGATTTTGTAGAAAAGCTGCATGCATTTTGTGGACGTTTTTAGGCATGCTTGCTTGTGGGCGTGTGATGGAAGTGCAGTTATGAGTTTCTCTCCCCGGCTGACAAGTCGGCTTGATCCTCCCTTCGCAGCAGCACTCCCTCGTCCTCCTGAATGAACCAGATTAGTTTATGTTAACTGACATCGACCGCCTGCACAAAGCCGAACGTCCCCGTCCAAGTGAACACGAAGGATAAACACAAGTGGAAACAAGGATCTGGGATTTACTTGTTTACTTTACAAGCGAGAGTGAATTTATGTTGTTTATGTGCGCCTCGCTGGAGTATTCACACTTTTCCACATTACGGGGGTTTTGCATGACAGACTAGCGCAAAGTAGTAAAGTCTGCACCGATATCCTGTGTTGTAAACAGTCTGTCTTTTTCGATGTTCAATACACGTTATGTACATTTTTGGAAAAGCGACTCAACTCAGTTATACATCCAATATTTATATTTTTAATAGCTGCACAATATTTTGTTGTTTTTTGTATATTGTTTTGAACACTAAGAACTTTTTGTGTGAACGTTTATATCTGTTGCTGCTGTTTAATCAAGTTGATTTGTGTTGCACATTTCAGCATCAAGGCAGTTCAAAGCGCTTTGCATCATATAAACATTATATAGTACAAATGCTGAAACCAGTGACAAACATTGGATTTTGTCGTGTGCCACGATCAAAATCATCAACGTGCTTTAAGTATGTTGACCGACTGTGGGTCGAAAGCAACTCTAAGCAGATCAGTTTTTAGTTTCGATTTAAAGGAACTCAGTGTTTCGACTGTTTAGCAGTTTTCTGGAAGTTTGTTCCAGATTTGTTACACCTGAATTTCCCCTTTATAGGACAATAAAGGCTGTTTCTATTCTATTCTATTCTATTTTATTCTATTCTTGTAAAGTGGAATGAAAATGATTTCCTTTTCTAGTGTGGGCTGCCTAAATGTTCCGACTCTTTTACTACGCTACCCCAAAAATAAAATCAAATGCAAGAAATTCCTTTAAAAAGTCTCTCAATTAGCAATCACCCTCAGTTTAGATGCACAAAACCATTTTTGTCGAGGAACGCTAACACATCATCCCCACTGTAAAACACAGTGGTGGCAGCATTGTGCCATAATGGGAGCAGGTAGGAAAGTCATTAGATCTAAATCTAGAGCATTTCTGGAAAAGAAAAAGTAGTGAAAACTGTCAAATCCTGCAGAGGTTCACCTTCTAACAGAATGATAGATGTGAACATAAAGTCAGAATTACAATTCAATAGTTTAGGTCAAAGCAAAGTTTGGAGTTTGGACTGCCCAGCGAAAGCCCAGACCTAAGTTAACTGTGAAAAACTGGAAAAAGGTTTATTTTGAAAAGACAAAGATGTAGAAAGCTGGTGGAGACGTACTCCAAGTTATAATTGGAGCTGAAGGTGACTCAAAACAAAACTTTCACTGGGCCTCTTTGCAAGTTTCACTGCTTATTTTTGTATGTGAATCTCTTTGCGTAGACGTTCTTCTTGCTGTTGCTTTCCTGTGCAGTAAAACCTCCCAAAAATGATGCCTACCTGCATTTCCTTATCTCAACTTAATCCCCCCTTGGAAACGTGTGAAAACAAAATGCATTATCGGCTAATGAATACGTTTTCTTCCCCAGTCTGTATCAATCAAACCGTGCCCACCTTGGCTGAGCATCTTGGGGGCATTTGTGGAAAACCTGAGCGCAAGATAAGAACCACTGGTTTTGAGGAATTTTAAGCTTTCAGCTTAGATGCGGATTTGGTAGAGGGAGAGAAACAAATAAAAGCTGCAACTATTCATTAGCAAACCATATTTAGCACTGAGTCAAAAGATTACGCACCGTCCCTAATTTGTCTGCACAGCTTTCAGCAAGTACAAACACCTACATGCCTTGTTACAGACGAACAATGTGACTGCGTGCTCTTGCTTGTCGGAAAGTTTTCCTCGTTCTCACTTTTTTTTTTTCTTCCCCCTTCAGAACTTTATGGACCAATCGCAGCGCCTTGCTAAAGTATTCACAGCCAATTACAAATCTAACGGAGCTATTTGTATTTTATGCATGAGATCAACTCAAAGCAGTAGATAATTGTAGGGGAAGTTTGATCAAATTGAATGCTTTTCAGGATTTGTTTACAATCAATAATAACTGTGGAGTTGTATTCGGCCCCCTTCGCCTTTACGTCCCTCAATAAAATTCAGCGCTTTTAAGGATTTGTAATTATCCCTGTGGGTTTTTATGACAAACCGTACGGCGCTATAGATCAAACATCTGAGACTCCTACACAAAACACGCAACGCATTACTCAGTCTGCTGTCCTGCCCACCGCCTATAGAAAGCGTCAGTTTGCATCAGTTCTCTGAGAAAAAAAAAAGGTGCGGCCAAGTGCTCATTACCTCTGCATTAGGCTGTGAAGGATGCAAAAACACATGCCCGGAGGTTTGAGACCATATGGACGGAGAAACGCTCGAGAGGTTCGTTTAGAGTGAGGTCATCTAGGAGTCAGAAGACAAAGACGGAGCGCTGCGAGACTGCACCTAATATGTTATGAGACAAGAGGCCTGTGTTTGGAGTCAGCGCAACTTACAAGGCTTTATTGGCAGGCGAATACGTCCTGAACCATCTCCAAACGCATTCGCAGCTATGCGGCGACACACCCACGGACACTGACGCACACAAACACGGCGAGTACATGGAAGGGGTTTTTTCGGTTCCAGCTTCTAAAAACATGAGGTACATTAATAGGGTCACATATGGGGGGGTGGGGGGGGAGAGACTTAGGAGAAACTGTGTGAAGTTCAACTGGAGCTTTGGACCGCAAACAGACACGGTGTCGCTTAATCTCCATTTGCTTCTCCCACGTAAAATGCGAGCATGTATGCGTGTGCGGGGCACAGACAGTGTCCCTGTTGCTCCACTACCCGAAGAGCCCAGTGTCCATTAAAGGGGCCATGAATCCACCACTAAAACTGGTTTTACAGAGTGGAGCAGCAGGCCGGCAAAGCCGCTCACACACACACACACACTACAAGCAGCGTACAGACTGGAGAGGAGCTCGGTCTGTTTATGTGCGTGTCCATGGCAACCAGGTGCCTCACAGAGTCAAATAGAGGAAATATTTGCCACTTGAAAACCACACATGAACTCAGTGACTCTCACAGAGCTGGTTCTGCAGCCACTGCTGACATCTGAATGGGACATGCCAAAAGAAGGAATTTGGAAACACAGACAGTGAGAGTGGCATGAAACTCAAGTCAGGCGCAAAGATAACGATGGCAACAACAACAAAAAAAGGATAAAGACAGAGATTTAGACATTTGAAAGGAGATGCAGTGGTCAAATCTGACCCCAGTTCCTCTTTCTGAGTGAATCAAATTGACTCCCCTCGCCATTAGGATGGCAAAATGGCATTGAGTTATGTAGGAAGAGTAAAGAATGGTAGAATAAGGAGGGAGGCGCACTATAGAGTAGGGTGGGGAGGATAGTGGAATATAATAGGGTAGGGTGAGGAATGTAGAGCAGGAAGGGCAAAGTAGGGTCAGAAAGTGAGGCTAAAATAGGGGAGAGTATGGAGGTCAAAGTAGGGTAGGACAGAAGGAGGCTAAAGTTGAAGAGAATAGGGCAGGTTAAGGGATGTAGGGCAGGACAGGGTGGGGGGACGAAGTGAGGTTGCATAGGGAGGCCTAAGTAGAAGAGAATAGAGTAGGGTGAGGAATGTAAGGCAGGGAGGGCAAAGGTGGATCAGAAAAGGAGGCTAAAGTAGGATATGGTATGGAAGATAAAGTAGGGTAGGATAGAGACATCAAAATTAGGCAGGTTAAGGTAGGATAGAGAGGGCAAAGTAGAACAGAAAAGGGTAAGGAATGTAGGGCAGGATATGGAAAAGGTGGCAAAATGGGGTTGTATAGGGAAGCTAAAGTAGGGTAGATGGAAATAGGTTGGGAATGTTTAGAGGCTTTAAGAGAATTTCACTCTGCAAAGAACTCAACTAGAAGCATGAAAATTACCCTAACCAATGTCTGGTTTCCTGCTTATCCTTTGTTGCTTCAAAATAAGAGCTAAAAGCAAAGTTCTAAACTAAGTCTGGGCTAAACATAACCGAAGAGGATTCAGCCTTCATCTTTGTCCCTGCTTCACTTCTGGCACATTGTGCCACTGTTGAACTCAGCCACCTTTGTCCATCAATACTGGAGAGAGAAAGGGATGGCTGGAGGCCTGGTGCTGGTCAGAAACAAGCACTGCTGTCCGCTCCTCGACCGCAGCGGACCCAGCCTGTGTCCTCTAGCCTTCGGGTTTGGATCGAACTGTTTGTGTGGCTCCCACCGTGAATGCGCATCACACTCTGAGAATGCGTGTGGAGCTCTATTCCGTTTGAGCTACTTTAGGGGTGAGTATTACATATGTATCACCTTATTTACAGTGTGAGAGGTTGTTAACTATAAATATAAATACGCATAGTTACAAAATGAATCCGTTACACGCCTCTTCGGTTTCCAAATAGAAAAAAAAAGAAGGTCTGTGTAGAGCAGCTCCACACACACAGGCTGTATCGCTGACGGGGCTTGCGACGGGCACTGCTGCAAACGGACTGGGTGACCTAAATCCCACTCCATACTGCCCGTGTCATATCCTGCCACTGCGCGTGTCACTTCCCCCTGCAGCTCGCAGCAGCTTTCACCATGGGGGATCCTCACTGCTGCTCAGAAACAAGTGAAGGTAGCTTTTTTTTTTTTTTTGGGCAGCAAATGTCCGCCGTCAGCAGACAGAAAGCAAAAAATATATCATTATTTTTTTTCCCCACATGCTCACTTGCTTGGCATGGGCCGTGCAAACTCAGCAATGTTTTACTGAAAAATCAACACGGCCCAAGCGTCATATTATGACTTTTTTTACAGTAGCAGCAAATAAGACTTTGACACAATAGTTTAAGAGGAGACTTGGAGGGGTCACATTTCACCAGAAAGATAACAGAAGCAAGGTCTTCATGTTGGAAAACACCTGAAATTTATTAGCAGGAAATGAATGTCATCCCTTCATCCAGTTCTTGTCTTTTCTTTGTTGCTACAAAACCCTTTGCCGTGTGTCCCAATGATTCCTTTTTCACAGCAAACGTCAACGTGAGAACGCCCGGCCGACGGACGGCGGAGAGTATACTACGGCGACCGTGTGGGTTTCCACACAGACCGTGGCATTCACATTCTGTCACCCTTTCATGTTTTGGAACTACCCCGACCCCTCCCTTCCCCACTATAAAACGAGGTTGAAAAGCAAAGGAGAGGAGTGGGAAGAAAAGAAGAGGGAATAAAAAATAAAAAAAAGACAGCGAGGGGCGAATGAAGAGAAATGCAGGTTTGGCCTCGGGCGGCGTGCTGTGATGTAAGAGAAACACGGGGAGGAGAGGGCAAGAAAGAGGAGGAGGAGCAGGAGGAGGGGTGGCGTTCAGTGGAGTAGGTGCATCTTTTGCATGTGTGTGTGCGTGCGTTCGCGTGTGTAAGGTTGTGCACAGACACACCAACCACGCGGATTTCTGTTGACATAATACAGTAAAGATCGAGTTGTGTCGGCACAGGCCGAAGATTCCCGTAAAGGGCTATTGCTAGCAACTGAGAGATTCCAATATTGTTTTTGAAATTGTTCATGCATCTTAAGCCTGCACTGGAAAACTAAGGGTGAGGTCATATCTGAAGTGTGTGCATGCGTGTGTGTGTGTGTGTGTGTGCGTGTGTGTGTGTGTCTGCTGTAATGTCAGAGAGTTTCAGAGTGAAGCAACCTGACGGAGCTGCAGTGTACGAAACAGGCTTCGGGGCATGGGTTGAAACTTGGCCTGCTAATTCTAAAACACACACACGCATGCACGCGTATGTACACGCACACACACACACACACACGCACGCACGCACACACACACGCACACGCACACACACACACACACACACACGCGCACACACACACACACACACACACACACACACCTTAGAAGAGTTTCTGTGAACAAGTTCCAGCATCTACCTTTTTCTGGCCTGTCAACATCCTGAGCCTCACGACTCGTCTCACTGTACCTGTTTTCCTCTCTTTCTCCTACATTTGACTGTTTCATTATTTACCACTTGGACCTGGATTATTTTGTTTTATTTATGGCAATAACCGGCACTGTGGGCTATCCGAAGTGACAGCACTCAGACTGGGGATAGTTTATGAGCTCCTGCCTGATTTAATCAGTAAATATGATTATTTTAATCATTTAATATTGAAGGCAAAAACCAAACGTACTTGGCAACACAATGTTTGTATAGAAGAAGTCTGCAAGGAGGAACCAGAACATCCATAAGCCCAGCAATATATGTTGTTTTTTTATAGGGTTTACAAAGTATTGATATAAGTGTTAAATATAAGCAGATAAATCGGTTTCCTTCCATAAAATGTGTCTTTTTCAAAAAAAAGGAGTGAATCGAAACTCCTTTTACCAACTTTATGTTCCTTTTCTCAACATGGTTTGATATTCTGAGCATTATATAATAGCAATCACATAAAATATCAGATATTGAGAGTGTTTGTTTTCAGGAGAGAGAACAAAATCAAAACACTTGCTGTATTTATATATGTCTGCAGGCATAAGTACAGTTGTATTTCGTCACCTTCCTAAAAAAAAAAAAAAAAAAAAAAGGCAGGCGTCAGTTTTTGCCAAAAGTGTTTTTTTTTTTTTTTTTTTTTTTGCTTAAACATGTTTTGGAAAGAAAGAGGTTGTGATTTTCACTCAAGCCATTATTTTAGGAAGGTGATGATATGCATTTTCATGGGGTTTACAAACAAAGTATTGATATAAGTGGTAGAAATAAATAGATAAACAGGTTTCCTTCCATAAATTTAGTCTTTTTCAAAAACTTGAAACTCCTTTCACCAACTTTTTGCTCTTTTTCTAAACATCTTTTAATGTACTGAACATTATATAATAGAAATGACATAACATATCAGGTGGTTTGTTAAGCATAAAATGAAATCAAAACACTTTCTGCCTTCATACATCCCAATAAGAATAAAACTTTTCTCTTCTGCTCAGCGAATGATGAATGTTACATTTTCAAAATTAATTTCTTTACTTCCCAACACAAACTTACAGCACATACTCAAAAGTTACCGTCACTCAATTTTTTTTGACAAGAATCCACTACTAGAATCTCAACGATGACACCTCCAAATTACAATCTAACTAATGAAGCCACACTGGAAGGTTTTTAGCGGGTTCCCATGTTCATTTTAGAAGACGTTAACTCAAATTTTCCACATTCTTGTTTCCTCCTCCTTTATCTGTGTCTGTTCTGTTGCTCTTCCTCCCCCGGTCGGCTCTGTTTTGTGTCGAGCCATGCTTTCAGAAACCTGATAAGCAGCAGATGCACTCGTGCGTCGCCACGCCACGCCCTCTTCGACAGCATCACCGTTCGTCCAGCCAGCTCCTTCGCAATACTCTCCTCCAAACTCTCTCCCTCTCTCTCTGTCCAGGCTTTTAAGACGTTCGTAAAAGGAGGTCTTATTGACAAAACAATTGCTCGGCGGGGCTTAAACACTGCCTTTAAAGGGGTATTATTAAATTGCAGGCAGGAAGGAGAGGGGCAGCCAACAAGGGAAACCTGATGACCTGCCCATCGATTTTTACATCACCGGAGCGTTAGGAGAACTTAGCGTAGAGATACTGACTGCTGCCACAGAGAGACGTTTTATATGATGCACATTGAGCTTTTAGCTGCTGCCTGTATTTAGTGCTGCATAATTGCGTTGTGTTGTTCTAAAAACACTTTGATAAAGTGGCTGCAGAGAGATACGCATGCAGATACACCCGAGTCTGTACAGGTCAGCATTAGTTTTATCTCCCACACAAATGTGCACATTCTCACGATAGCTTATCTTCAGGAGCCTGAGCTGCTTGTGGTTCGTTGTGATGAAGACTTGTTCTCCCCTGTTGAGGTGTGATCAATGGCCAGAGGTGGGTAGTGACCACTTGCATCAACTCAGTTGCATTTACTAGAGCAGGTTTTGGAGAAAAAATGTACTTTTAATTGGGTAATTTTGCTATGAAGCAAATTGCTGCTTTTTCTTGAGTAAGATGTCTGGATACACAACCCACTGTGACTAACTTCACTGAATGAAAAATGAAAACTTTTTAACGTCAGTATTTGTTAAAGTTTCGTAAACTTTATATTGTATGAGAGAATGATTTGGAAAAATGTTTGTTTTTACCTTCACAGTCAGTCAGAATAAATGACTTTCCCCCATTTTGTCTCCTGACTGACAGCATTTGTGCTGAATCTTGACTCAAAAGTCATGGACATGAATACTTTTGCATGCTTATTGTACGCATCTGACAGTTAAGTGTACTCCAGACTCACTGCAACTCGCTGAAGGGTTTATAAGTTTGCATACTGATGACATTGTAATCTACTGCTCAAAGACCTTGAAGCATCACTAAGCATCTTCTTCTAATCAGTAAGGATTTTTCATTGATGCCACATTCATCATCTCATAGGAAAGCTCAAAATCTTGTTACATAATAATAAAAAATCAATGAGATCTTGTATGTGTCCACGTAGGTCTAGGGGTCATTTGTGCTTGGACAGTGCCCCTGTCCACTAAGTGTATGTGTAACCTTCCTGGCCTGTGTGTGCACGTCTCCATTCAGGCCTTCCTTCGTTTCAACTCTCTTTCTACTCTGCATGAATCTCTCTCCATTCAAATTGAGATTCCCTGGTGCAGCGTACTTCTGCCAATAATTCATGAGTGATCTGCGCCCCCTTGCCGGCCTTTAGCATTTTTATTTAATCTCGCCGAGCCCCACCACGTGCCCGCTCATCAATAATGCACGGAGACATGTGTGTTAACACATCCGCGGTGCGTGAGAGAAAAGAGCAAGAGGAGAGAGCTGCACGAGTGTGCAGCAGACGCTGTGTGATGAAGCACATGACGATGAAGAAATCCTGCGCGCGAGTGTGAGTGTTCGCCGGCGTTGTGTCGCTGTACCATGTGACGGGGCGTGTGTTTCCATCCGTGAGCGCGGCCGTACGCTTTTCATCTTCAAACCTTCCTCTGCTGGGACGACATGAACACGGACAACCCCGCCGCGCGTCTGTGGTCGTTTGACATGAATTAAACTCAAATGACTTTCGCGCAACTCCGAGCAACACTCTCGCTAAGCGCTCCGTGCCCTCTGAAGTTGGAAACTGAACTCGGTTGTGCGCTGTGCATGTGTGTGTGTGTGTGCATGCGTGTGTGTGTGCGCGCGCCTGAATTTGATCACGTCTACGTACGAACGAGTGTGTTTTTCCAATAGCCGCTGACAAACAGAATCACATCTAGGGAAATTGACTTCACTAAATCAGTGGGTCAGGAGGTAACATCACTAGGGGTTGCTATGGAGACACCCAATGACGGGGCTTCCCATCCAGCACAACAACACGCCAGTGAAATGGCAGTTCCCCTAACATAACCTTCCTCTTTCTTTCCCTCCCTCTCCATCGCTCCGTCATTGTCCGTCTTTTATTTTTCCATTTCTTCCTCACCTCTCTCTCTTCTTCTAATCGTTCTCTTCCTGTTTTCATCTCTTTCTCCTCGTTTTCTTTGTATTTCTTTTAATTCTCAGTCGTCCTTTCAAGCCGCGACTTGCGGCTCGCTTGCTCAGACAACTGAACCATGCATGGAAATCTGCCTGTGGACAAATACCCACACACACACACGCACGCACACACACACACACACACGCACGCACACACATGCAGACACACTTGTATATATCAAAATGTGAGGGGGCAGCGGGATCCCAGCATGCAGGGTTTAACAGTTAATACCCCTTAGATTAACCACCCCCGGTTCCTCTCTCTCACTCACACACACACACACACACACACACACACACACACACACACACACACACACACACACACACACACACACACACACACTCGCACACGACATCTTCCACAAACCAAGATTAGCCACCTACGATTTGCACAGTGTGTGTGGTGGCCTTGCTCTCTCCCTCTCTCTGTCTCTCACAGACACACACACACACACAAACCTTCAGGGTTTCTTGCCATACCCATACAAAAAACAAACACACACCAAGCTACAGTTCATGTGACTGTGTAAGTCTATCTGTCTCTTGCACAAACACACACACACACACACACACACACACACACACACTACCACAGCTGTAAGAAGTGACCCCCTCCCTTGGATTTTAAAGGTGGTTGGGTGGTGGGGGGGGGGGTCACGTGATTTGATAACCTCTACAGGATTCCCTTTGGTCAGAAGGCAGTGCATGTGTGTGTGTGTGTGTGTGTGTGTGTGTGTGTGTGTGTGTGTGTGTGTGTGTATGTTTGTGTTGGGTATAATCCTCCACAGACTGATCCATCATACCCTAATCTAACATCTCTGAGGTCTCGGACCGAACAATGGCTGCGAATAATGCTAACATCATTAGACGGCTGGTAATGGGGGAGTTATCGGGCCTCATCTTTTCCCTTCCTTCTTGTCCTTCTCACCCTTCTTTTTTTTTTTGTTACTCTTCATCTATTTTTCACTCTCGCTAGGCCGCTCATCGTTTTCTTCTCGCCTCTCCTCCACTCGTTTTTATGCCCGCACCTCGCAAGGCGCTTTCAAGGATTATTTTAAGGGCTGCGCAGATCAAACGCGCTCTGCCAGGGCCGTGCCTCGGCTACCCGGGCTTCAGCCCCTTTAATTAGACACGGCTAATAACGCTAAGCATGTGCTGATAGCTATCTCACTGATAAGACCGGCCGCGCGAGGACATAGGGCCCCTTTCCACCTTTAACAGTGTTACCTAAGGTTAAAACGGATAGTTAGCAACCTTATTTTATGAGCCTGGCCAGTCACACTTGTTTGCAATTAGCTGCCTAGTTGGCACTCGCAGAGCGGTAATTTGCAGAGGCAGGTTAGCAGCCAGGCTGTAGACTTCCAAGTGGGGCCCCTTCTTAACAAGGATGACTTTAAAAGCTAAAGTTGCCCCAAAAATATTTGAAATACTGGAGCTATGAGATCTTGTGATATTGACTCATTTAAGCGCTGATGTAATGGGGAGTTAAAACACTTGTAGCGAAGTCAGAAAGAAAGTAATCGTTCAGATGCAATGTTCAGTTAATGAGCTCTGCTCTTTGGGCTGGGTAGCAACCAGGGCCGTCTCTAGGTTTAAAGGAAAGGGGTGGTTTAGCCCCCAGGATCTGAGCAAACAGAGCAGGAAGGTAGAAAACCTCTCAAACAAAAACTGAGAAGTTGCTTTTATACAACTAGTTTCTGGGGTAATGGAAACCTCACAGTACAAAATATGACTGTGAACAACTGATCAATATAACAAAATGATTTCTTAGTGAATGTTGCCAAGATAAACAGAATTATTTGTGGCACATTCTGGCCAAATTATATTGAATGTGTTGGCAGTTTTTTTTAACAACAACATAATAATAATAATAATAATAATAATAATAATAATAATAATAATAATAACAACAAACACCAAATTATTTAGAGGGGCTTAAAACAATTTTACAGAGACTTCAGGTCCCTAAAATAGGTTTAATGACATCCATCGTACCAACACAGTTAGCACTAAAGAAGTTCCCAGAACTTTCAAAACATTTAAGTTTCAATATTTAATGTAGCCAGTCAAAAAAAGAAGAAAGATAACTGGGTAACCGAAGAGATACAAACAACTCCTACACCCAAGGATCATATAGGCATGCAAGAAATCAGCATCTGATTTGTATAGTCAATCTAAAATACATAAGTTGCTCTCAGACTGGTGCTTCGCTTGTCATGTATGCTGTCTTAAATGTGAAAAACACACATTCAGCAAATCTAAAGATGAGGAATTAATGCAGATTTGAAAGTTTTCAAAGTGTCTCATCTTTCACGTTTTTTGTTGCTTTTAAAGCAGCATGGATTATGTGCGTAGATTGGGATGAAAGATGTGAAATTTACAGTGGTCAGAAAAGCCATGAAGTAGATCACACCACCAGTTTCACTTTCACTTTCAAGCATCTGGTATGCCATGGTGAGTTTCCGTCAATGCAGAGTTTGTGTCTCAGGAGACCTGCAGGATACTAGCTGGTCATGGTTCAAATACTATAGCAGTGACACACGTATGGTACACATGGCATGTGAGATCTGAGACGGTCATGGCGAAGTATTCTGTAGAGGTCCATTAAGATTATTCTAGACTGGTTATTAAAATGCAGTTTGTAAAACCTACACCGGTAAAAACAAACTGAAGTCCTCCATAGTAAAAAAAAAAAATTCATCTCATCTAGTGACCTCAACATAATGTCTCATGAGCTGCATGTACTGCTAAAAAAAATGACTAAAGTTGCTAAAAAGGACAACAAATCTAAGCAATTAGTACTTTTTGCTATTATGAGTAAAATGAATCCTAGATTTTAGCATTCTGCTTAAATATTGCAATCAATTTAGACAAAATAAGCCCAAAGATTAGAATGAACGTTAATTACAGTAATGCTAAAACAGAATCCGTAAACCCTGAAATGAATGGGCCAAACACCTATAATTACCCTGTAAGCTACCACTTTTCAAGTGATCATCCCTCATCTAACTTGCACATAATGAATGATGTTATTGGATTTTTTTTTTAAAAGATAGTTAATTTACATGGTGCTCATGTCAGGGCTGAGTTAAGCAGTTGCCTTTTGAGGGAAAAAAAAAAAAGAAAGAGAAAAACCACTCCAGGCCATATCTCCTCACATGGATTGATCTGGGTTGAGGAGGAATTCAGTAAGAGAGGGATGAAAAGTAGGGGAGGAGGGGAGGCATTAATTCCAATCATTAAGAACTAGGATAGCCCCAGGCGGTCCCACCCCAAAAAAAACAAAAAAAAAAATCGACTGCATGTAAACTCTGAAGTGACTTACCAGTTGTTCACTTGTAGGATGGTGAGTCCTGTGTCCTGCGCCAGCTGTTTCTTCTGTTCTTCTGAGGGGTAGGGATGCTGAGGGAGGAGAAAGACAACATGCATGAGAAGAAGAAAAATGTAAAAAGAAAAATAACCACAAATTGATTAAGGAGGCTTATAGTTTTCTGAGTTGAGGGTCTTGATGTGAACAATCACATGAGCAAAAAAAAAAACAAAAAAACCACGCAGGTAGAAATGAGACGTGTGTGTTCAGTCTCACAGGCTGTGTCTATATCTAGATTTATACTGTAAGTTGGTGTATGAGTGCATCAATAACCCCCCCCTCACACACACACACACACAATTCATTAATGAAATATGAAATCTTGTAATTAATGGCAGCCAAAAAGGCAAGCCAATTAGAAAGTTAAGTGAAGTGGAGAACCAGCTCTGGTAATTAGGCAGCCTCTTACACAAATATATTCGCATCGACACCCCCCCTTTCACCCCGCTGCATATGTAATCAGTGAGATGAGAAAACGTAGCGTCGACCCAACGGAATAAAGACAAGCAAAGACGGTTAACACTCACGTAATCCTTTGTCTTCACTCCCGCTGGTTATAGATTGTAACACCGATTTAACCGTTAGGTTTGCTCTTTTTTTGCTGCCAAGATTGATACATTTTCACGAATGCGTCCTTGCTTTCTTTTATCCTCCATCTTAAAAGAGGAAGAGGGGATTCCCTAGGAATACATAATACCTTCTCAGTGAGGCTTTTAATCTGGTTTAAGAGGTCTTTAAAGGGTTAAATAACTTCAGTTCAACAAATCTAAGCGAACTCTTAATACCTTTATAAAGATTTTAGGAGTGAGCGTCTGTGATTTTTTTCCAAATTCCAATGCACAAAAACTTTCAATATTAAAAGACCTCGATATTTAAAGGGCTTGTCTGCTGAAGCACCATATGGTTCCTATACCGTGATAAAATCTCATACAGTCTCACATTCCCACACACAGAGAAACACTCCAAGAAGCTGCATTTCCATTATAAATGTGTGCAAAACTTTAATATTGGTCGAAAAAACACATTTTCACAATTGCGGTGTTTTCATTAAATAAGAAATACAGCTAAGATCACGTGAATGTGTTTGTTCACATGATAAATCATTAATAAACATGCCAGGTCATCGTCCTCCACCCAGTTCCTGTCGTCTTCTCCGTCTTTCCTGGTAACATCCGGTTGTTGAATGCACGGCTCGTTTGAGACGAAACAAAAAAGTGTTTCCATTGCAGTTTTGCGAAACACACGAACTTTGATACAAACAAAACATCACCTCATCCTAGTGCAAAAAATTTTTTAATCGAAAAACACGAGGTTTTTTTCAAAATTGACCTTTTTCCATTAAGCAAATTTATTTATGCAATTTCAATTTGCGCACTTTTAAAGTCAACGGAAATGCAGCCGGAGTCTTTCGCGAACGCTCTGGCAGGTCAGACTCATAAACTGGAACTAAATGAATCAACTTTAGGTTACTGGCTTATTTTTGGATGCTAAAAGGAAACCTGAATGCATATTGTTGCATCCGACTGGACAGTTAAACTGAGCCTGTTTCAAAGCGGCTTTACGAGTCCACCCCCTCCCACCACGAACCAGCTGAGAACAGTTAACGCTGAGCCACCTGTTTATATATATAGCAGGCGGATGTGCACTGAAGGAGTATGTGGATTTACATGAGAGCATGTGGCATCATGTTGGCTTGGACTGTTTCATGCAGCACAATGTCCGGTTCATGAGTGAGACAAATCCGGGTCTGTGCCGTAAGCAGGCCATAAAAAGAGAAGAGGAGGGATGATGAAGAAAAGCCAGAGGTGAACGACGCGCAAGTAATTTCACGACCAGTGTGTCTGAACACACTGGAAATTATTGTGTATCCGTTTACATAAGATACGCTAATTAAAAAAAAAGGAACATTTTACCGACCAAAGGGTTTGATTTACTCAAGCATTTTGGTTTTATGAAACCAATAAATGTCACTGAAAAACCTAGAAAAGACAAAAAAAAAAAGCATAACTTCTGTTGCTGGCATTTATGACTTGCATCCCAAATTAGAGTGACCAACACTGACACCATGCATGTGGCCGGTGTTTGCAGTGTGCCTAACAAGGCGACAGACTCATGATAGTCAATCAGACAAGAAAAATCAGTCTGGCGCCAGCTTTCTCATTTTTTTATTACAGTTTTTCCAGCACATAATGACCAGGATTGTGTTTAATGCTGAGCAAGGAGGACAGAGCGTGAGAGGAGACTCGTTTTTTTCTCTTTTCCCCCAGCATTCCCTTATCCATGTGATTGGTTGCGGGGAATGGAAACACAAGGAAGCTAATTTCATGCGCTAAGTTATAATTGCATTGTCGCCTCCGGCCAAATTTGTGTCCACTTCATCAACCGTTTTTTGGGGGTTTTTTTTTCCTGTGCTCCTCTGGAAGTGTGTGGTTGCAGAGATTACGCCCCGTTATTGTGTACGTTTGCGTACGTGTGTGCACGAGGACATGTTGGAAGCTGATCAGATAATGTCAGATTTGCAAGAACCGTAAAATAAATTTGCGTGTAAAACGCTTACTGCGTAAAACGCGACAGCGCTGCCGTTTAGCCGCCCGCCTCATTTTGACGTAGCGATACGTCTACGAAAGCAGAGGTGTATTTCAAAGTCGGTTGTATATCAATTTATCGGTTTATATGTCAGTAGGATGTCATAAAAACTAATCAGATTAATTTTACCAAATCTCTGTGGAAATGAGGAGCATAAGCGAACAAAGGATCCGTTAAATCTACCAATACAAGACGGGGCATTGTGCCCTCCTGGCTTACGAAGAGAAATCGCATAAATTCTCCGCTGACATATTAATGTCAACAAATCATGTGAAAAAAAGATGTCTTCAAAAATCTCCCTTCTTCAACAAGATCTGACCAACCCTGATCAATGAGTCTATTCTGCGTGTCATGGAACTGAAGGCAGGAGTGTCTTCCTCGTGATACCGAAGGGGCTTCAGCCATGCCAGCGGCCACAGCTCAACACAAGCACGTCCTTTCTCAATGCTCCGCTCTCCGTAGCTTCTAGGCATGGACACAAAACCTGATCCACAACACTAGTCACACTCATGTAATCAGAATTTTAGGCAGTGGGAAAATGGGGGTTGGTTGGGTGAGCGTGATTTCGGGCGACGTCAAGAAGAGAAAGAAAGAAGCCGATGCAATGAGGAAGTTATTTTAAACTGGCTGGTCGGGGAGTAACAATACGTGAGCTCACGAGACAAGATGGTGCATGACACCGAGTTCATGAGAAATACACAAGATCAGAATTTTGTAATATTTTTGTAAAAACATAAGGGCCTTTGTTGTTTTTTCCTTTGTTAACTTCACAAACTGTATTTTAAGGACTCTGCAATCAGTATAAAAATTACACTCCAGGTTACACAGGTTAATGTGTGGCAGTTTCTTATGTTTGTTTTATTCTAATATCGTCCTAATGCCAAAAACCCACTGAAAACACTCCTGTTTCGGATTTTGAGAACAAAGTGCATACCATTCTGGACTGTATTTGAAAAAATCTTGGTGCATTGAAGAGTTATCCAGTTCAGAACCGGCTAACAGCTGTTAATGACTAATGGTTGTTACTGGATAACGGTTAGCCAGAGGAAGCTAACAGTTGGTCGTGCCGAGCCAAATGAGGCAGCTGTTAATATTAATTCAATAATATTGCTAAAACTAAAAGCAGACTACAATACTAAAACAGTGCAGAAAATTTATTTCATCGGTAACAACTTCTCCTTGTTGTGAAATCACAGGATCACTGTGAAACTCAACCATGGAAATCCTGCTTAATGGGAGAAAACTCGGACGGACCACTGAAAGGGGATGAGAATCAAGCAGAGTTATGTATTAGGAAGGTAAAGGTCAGGCTCTGTTGGATTTTGGCTGATTTTTATTCTCACTGCTCATCAAGATCCAGGCTAATTTCAAAGTACTCCTTTTTAAAATGTATTTTAAATCTCTTACAAAACAGCACAAGGCACAAAGTAATGGTTGACCTGTACAATAATCGTCCAGACACCAGTGGTAGATGTAGCCCTTGGTTGAACTTTCCTATTAAAATGTCAGATAAATGTGCAAAACTATGAATAAATGACAACACATGCACTCGCATCCAGCATCTTGAAGAATTCAAACAAAACCAATCACTTTCAAAAAATGTCACAACTGAATAAAGAGGTTGTCTTATTTAGGAGAAGTCTGCCAGACACACTTTTTCTTATTTTTTTATTTGTATGCCGAATCTAATATGAACCACAGACTTAAAACAGCTTTTTATCTGTTCTCCATTCTACTTTACAGATTTTCAAGCACACAACACAAAATGCTGCCATAGTCAGACGTAATGAGTCGAAATGACAACTGTAATTCAAAGAAAGTTTGAATGACCTTCAAAAATGTCTATTTATTGGGATCCCAAAAGTTAAAAGAGCCTGGGTCACTGGAAGCAAAATAAGATTTCATTCATAGCTGTGCTTCAGTGGTTTTTCCTTTATTCTGATCCTGCTTCTAATTTTCCGTAACAGCTTTCCCAAAAAAAAAAAAAAAAAAAGCAAACACAAACAGAGCGGAGTGACGAGCGCAACTTGGCCAGGAAGCCAAACAAGCATTGAGGAGGACAAAAACTATTTTGTCCTCCTCAATGCTAAGCCTCCAAATTAGCTCCTATCTGACAAAACACAGTGATTTAGTTTCTCGCCCGGCAACGAGTCGCCGGGTTTCACCATTGTCTTTGAGTGATTCTGGCTGTGGTTCGGCGGGTTGGACGAGGGAGGGAGAGACGGAGCTAAGGAAGGCCTTCAGTGCGAAAAGCAATAACATGTTCTTTAAAAGAGCAGATGGAAAGTTTCTGCGCATCCTTCCCTCCCTTCCCCTCTTCCCCGAGCCTATCTTAATGATATGTCTTCTCCAAATATACAACTCCTTTCATGAGAATTTATACTCTCTGCAGGGCCCACAGGATCTGGGTGCTGGGGAGGGTGGAACCCGTTTCTGTTTCTTCTTCTTTCTCCTGCCTGTGTCTTATCAAATGGAGTTATGTGTCAGAGTGCTATGTGCGTCTATTATGACCAAACAATAATTCGCTTTGCAGGTCAGCATTGACGCATTCGCTCAGCTAGCTCGGCCGCGCACATGTGAGAGCTCAGCTTTTGCGCGGCTGTATGGACAGATGCGCGTGCGGGTGGGTAAGAGAGGTTTCGGTAACATCTCCCTCTTCCTGTCTGACCGTCTTCCTCCCAGGACGTCCTCAGACGAGAACAAGAGTGGGACGGACAGGAGGGGGGCAGGGGGGGCAGCAAGAGGAGATGTGGAAATGGATATCTGACAAAGAGATGAGAGCGTAAATATTCTGTCGGATCCCTATTTTAGTCCTCCTATCCCGTGTCCAACCTAGAACCGAATCATTACTGGCCATGAAAATAGAAACAGGACTGTACGAAATAGCTTACAAGTAAATGTAGAACCAAAAGGACTCAACAAACAAACAAACAAACAAACGTTAATCTATATGTTTCATTGTTAATATCTGTATCAATCCAGATATTGGAAAATAAGCTCCAGATTGGGCATCGGTGACAATGTTCCCTATCCATAAGGGCAGATCTATCTACGCCTTTGGGATTTTTGGAACCCAAGTTGAAATTCGAAGACATAAATTTGATTCATTGCTCAGACTTAAATCAAACTGCTTAGTTCGACCCAAGCATCCTGATTGCAATAAGAAGCAAAACAATTCAGCAGGAGATGCAAAAGATGCATAAAAAGAAGACACACTTCTAGGTTCCTTCGATGTTTTCAAACTCTCCTTTTATCTTTAAAGCAAAAACAGTTCCACACTTTATAGCTTGGTTTCTGAAAACCTGGCAGATCATTTCAGATATATAATTAAAAACATGCACACTACATTTTCCAAACACACCATCCCAGTGTGTGTATAATTACACCCTTGCGCATTCCCTTCTTAGCCATTAGGTGTTATCATTGCATTTTCTTCTATTTAAAGCTGAGCTCCCCGAGCCTATGTGCATCATGTTAAAAGCCTTGACATGCCACATTAGCGTTATAAAAAAGCAACCATTGAAATATGGGCGGAGGGTGGGGGGAATACCAAAGAGGAAAATCATATGTTGTCGCAATGTAGCGTCCCGTGGAAGCGAGGCCGTGACACTGCACAATCTGTGGATCGCAAACATGGGTCAATGATATTTTAAGTCTGCCTACTTTTCCGGCAGATGGTTGGTCTTGGCCACAAGGCACGACGATGCAAAAAAAGAATTAAATGGAACGATTCACAGTAAACAACTTTTAATTAGAGCGCATCTTCGCTTCCAAAAAGATTTTTAATTGCTGTAACCGTCCCGCCACGGAAAAAAAACCTGGTGCTCACATGGCCGAATCCTCCGAGTCCGCCGGTTAAATCTCAATGGAAACTGAGCTGTCCATCAGGAATGCCTGACAGCTAATCCCGAGGCCTTTTGGCTGCATCATACCAAACTGTCTCATTCGCACACGCATATAAACTGCGGAGCCCAGCTCCTGCCAGACATGTATGAGATTACTTTAAATATTTGGAGAAGCAAAGCGCTAACAAATATCCCGAAACCCCCGAGAGCGAGCGTGGACTTTAAAACCAGGCGTTCCGAACCGTAAGCTCGCGCCGTCTAAGCTACAGCAAGCCCCTTCAATTTCCCAATTTTCCTGCTCATTCAGTTGAAGTTTCACACTCGTGTTTGTTCACGCTGCCTCTGTGAGAGCAGCGCCATTTCAAATTCCTTTCTGTGTAGGTGGCAGCGACTGACATCCCTTTGACTTCATTAGGGAGCAGGGACCCGGCAACAAGGCGGGCTCTGGGAGAAAAGGGGGGGATTAAAGACAAAAAGAATAGAGAGTGAGGCTGAACAAAACAACAACAGAGCCGGAGAGGAAAAGACACAAAGCACCCCTAACCTAATTTCCTCTGATTCGAGCTGCTCCGATCCGAAATCAAACTGTGGAAAACAGCTCTTCTGAGAGAGTTAAAGGGAGCTAACTACGACGGTGTGACTTAAACCTGAATCTAAAATGTTTTAGCTAACTAATAAAAGCTCATGTTTAAAAAAAAAAAAAAAGAAGTGCAAAGTGTTTTTTTTTTTGTTTTTTTTTATGATGTTGGTCCATGGCAAATCAGCTCAAAGCCTGCATGAATAATTCACCATCCTCTTTTAAGGGGAAAATTTTTATATTTGCAAAGTAACCCACTTTAAAAATGTTTTTGTCGTCAAATCTCTCAATGGCCTCTTTGTGAAATGAAGACATGGCAGGTAAAACCAGAGGTTCTTACACTTTTAATTCATTAATGAGCTTTGACTTGTTACTGTCTTAGGAACAATGCTCTTGTGCCTTTAGGAATGAGATAAATCTTGTCAGTAAAGCTGAAACCATAGTGGGGATTAATCGCTATTAATAGATTATTAAAATAGTTGACAGCTACTTTAGTAATCTATTAATCGCTAACTGGAGTGTAGAATAAAAAAGGGTCATTTGGTGAAAAAAATAAAAAACATATTCAGAGCAGTAATTAAGCCAAACGGTACAAATAATACATATACAGTTTGAATTAAAGATAATAAAAAAAAAAACATTCTGTAAATATGTTTTAGCTAAAAGTCCTCAAGTGGCAAAATTTTAGCTTTACATGGTCCAGATTTACTAAAGGAATACGATGATTTTGCATTTTAGGTAATAAAATGTTTATTTTTTTATTTAAAAATGGACTGTGTTGTTTGCTTATTTGTGTCTGTAGATGTAAAATCTGCAAAACATGCTTTTTAGCAGATTTATCATCACTTTAATTGATCACTAAAATGATCGTTAGTTGCAGCCCTACTTATTAGCTTTATAGGCAGAGTGAGAGGTATGTCATTTACTCTTTAATACAAACTGGATTAGACAATTTACCTGCATCTGCTTGAGGACAATAGATAATTAGTATCATTCACTGAGTCTGAGGGCTCAGTGAATGCTGTTGGTAGGCAGCCATCACTGGAGCTGTTGCTCTGTCGTTTCAGGGCGTTATGATCCAACAGCTACACAGCTGAGTGAGTTCCTAACCTATATATGGAAGCTTTTTAGCGTGCGCGAACATGTTTAAGAGGAAGGTTTCGCCGTCTAAGGTATGTAAAGAATGAGCCCTGTTGAGAAAAGCATCTTGTATTGTTTGCTGGCGGTTGCATTGAGTGAGAGTTGAAGGCGTGCTTCATTAGTCCTCCCTACTCCAGCTCCAGGGAGGCTAAATTTATTAAGGGGGCCGGATGTTGCACAACACCTGCCGCTGCGCTTCCCTCTGTGCAATAAAGGAAAAAGGGAGTGCGGCGAGCTAGCCAGTGCTAGCGGTAACTGCTGCTCATTGGACTGAGGCTGATGAGCTGGGGCTAATTCAGGGGGTGATTATGTAGTTTGCTGGACCACTAAACCTCTTTAAGCCCGTAATTACTGCCTATTTGAGCAAGGGGGAGGCACTCCAAAGCGATCGGTACTTGCACCAAGCGGTGCGGAGAACAGCAGCCACAGCTGGAGGTGGGCTGCCTCGGGGCTGCCTGGGAATGAGGGGGTGTCTAAATGGGAGTAAGAGGAATCTACAAAGCCCCATCGCAGTCAGGTACCGCGGAAAGCTGAGAGAAAACAGTGGGATGCCCCTAAGACCACCAGCAAGCTCCGAGCAACAATGCTTGGAGCTAGCTTTTTAGCAATGATTTTTAAGTCTAAAAACAACTGTTCTCTTGTTATACACAAATAGTACGACCTGCTGATAGGACAGGGCTGCGCAGAAACTGCGTGCCACTACTGGGGAGTTCAACACAACACAGGCAAAACGAAGGCAGTTTGCAATCTTCCCAATAGAACTAAACGTCAAAGTAATTGAAGGATATGCCATCACGATGACAGAATAAAGGCTTTTTTTAGACTCTTTGACGTACAATTGTGAACCTAAATCTCAGATCGCAGCTCTGCCAGGAGGGGATTCATTTCATTTCACCTGACTTTCAAGGAAATCTGACTTTACGTAATGCCACTGAAATCCGATCTCTCAGAGGAAGCAATTTAGTGACCGGAGAACATTCTAATAACCTTGGCGATATTATTATGCCATTATAATAATTACCCTTTTGCCCCCAACGTTTTAATTAGAAACTCACCGTTGGCCCCCGCAGGGGTTGGTTAAAGGAATCGGAGTTGGGGAGTTGCTGGAACTAGGTAAAGGTATTTCACAATTGCTGCCAAATGCTCTTTGAAGCAGCAAGTACAAAAAGACAGAAAGAGGTGATGCAGGGCTCTTAGTGAAAGATGACGCTTTCGCACTCCAGCTCTCTTCCTCCGTCTTTCAGTAAGATCTCTGGTCAATCAGAGAACATCTACCCCTCCCTCTAACTCCACCACTTTGCTCTATATTTAGCATTTTGTTAACTATCCATCTGGCTGCCACCTTTTCCTCTTCTGTTCCATTCCATCTCCATTTAACTCACCTCTTTGACAATTAGCTCCGATATGCTCCGTACCCACATTCTCTTTCAAACCAGACGGTTTCTCTCCATTCCCCCTAATTCTGCTCCATCCCTGCCCTTCCTCATCTTGTGCAGCAGCGGGCCTTCTCCATCAGTGCACCCCTTTTACAAATCAATGACTTAATCTGTCGTAACAAACAAGTGAGCAGCACCCTCGGCCTCGTTCTGCTCTCGAGAAGCAAGCGGGGTAACAAGAGAAGAAAGCTAACTGCTGTTAAACGTAAAATGCTTCAAACGGAGAAAAATAAATGTTGGAGTGGATGAAGTGGAAAGCTATTGCAAAGCCTGGGTTCTAAGGACGTTAAGACAATCAAGGGTGAGAAGCAAGACAAATAGATGGCCATTGGTGCTGGGTTTCAGATATTTCTTCTTTCAGTTCGAGAGTCCAACTCCTCCACCATGAGTTATTGCCCGCCTGCGTTCACCTCCTGGTTCACTAGCTACGATTTGCCTCACTCCACTGGACAGACAACCGTACACAAAAATCACACGAAAATGCACAAACATTGACATGCATACTTGTGTGTGTTTGGGTCTGTGTGCGTGACTGTCCCCCATCACAATGACTCTTTGGGTCAGCTGATCAAGAGTGAACAAACCACCAACCTATGGCCATGTGTTTCATGCGACGTTGACCTGTACATTAAGTACTTTTTCTGTGGTTTAAGTAAAAAAAAGTCAATCATATAATTATAGGGCAAGAGTAGAAATTACAGTATCCCAAGAGTTCATCTATAAATATCTGCTTTAGATATCTCTTTAGAGTCCCTTTAAAAAAAAAACAACAACAACAAAAGTATCATCGTTCAAAAATGTAAGCCAAGACAGATGAGTGTTACAGAAAAATAAAAAATGACAAAAAGTCATGGAAGAAAGGAGTAATGGGTGAGTGAAGTCAGAGAAGCAGAAGACTTGCATAAAAGATAGGGAGCCTGCATGGTCTTTCAGAAAGGAGTGTTTTGTCTGAGGCGGAGAAAGAGAGCAGGCGAAAGAGAGAGGGTTCACGCATGGGCGAGAATACAAGTGGGAGGAACTGAATTGATAAATTAGTTCAGCCAACGTGCAAACTGATTACCACAACAGCAGAGCCGGAGCATCTATCAAGCGCCGGCATGGAACGAGGCACAAAAGGCACGCACACATTCAACTCCGCCTTAACAAAAGAGACATGAGGCTGACAGTTACAAATAATATAATGGCACAACCGCATATGCAATCGCGCGCACACCCAGCAAATGTATCTGGGGCAAGCTGCAGCAGTTGGCTGTAAGTAAAATGTACTGAGCTGTTGACTCCAGACAGAAAACATCTACCCATCCTCTGGATTGCCAAACACACTCCAGTGGATAATGGCTAACAGCTACTGCTAATGTGATTTCACACCTAGCACAATTATTGTACAGTATGAATGGCTGAACAAACTCGTGGGACACACTCAGAAGCTGTGCTGTTCTGGTGGGAGGTAAACATAGGCATATACATTATATTATATTATATTATATTATATTATATTATATTATATTATATTATATTATATTATATTATATTATTAGGCTGCTGGCCATTTTGTAACTTGGTCATTTTCTATGAGACTACAAAAAGAAGACATACCTACCAAAAAAAACCCTTACACACGTTTACAACCAGATTTATATAATCGACTCTGTCAGCTGGGGAAAAAAATGGAGTTCTATAATTCAAGTAAATAATATTAACCAGCAGAAGTATATTTACATTCATTTTGCTTTTATCAGGGGTAACAATCAATAGCCCAACTTGGGACCAAGGCTACAATCAATAAAATAGGAGATGTTAACATCTTCTGAAACTAATTTACAATTCTATTCAATTAGGCTATGATTTGGCAATGGGAATTGGGGGAGATTAGGAAACGCTCGCTGCTAGCATACAGCTAAGATAGCAAAATTGCTAGATGACACCATAAGGTCAAGCTAACAATAGACTTATCTCTTTTTTTTTCTCATGAGACGGACTTTCCAAAAGGAAGTTGAAATTTGTGATGGTAGAATTAAAGCCTTAGTCTTTAATATGTTGATATATTGATTTTGTTTGTGAATCTGTCAGTTTGTGTCTCTTTCTAGCAACAGCACGTGTCGTGTCATACAACTTATATATGTAAGCATGTTCTTTTTGTGTTTTAAAACACAAAATGAAAAGAAAGACATTATTATTTACTTTTATTGGTAGCTAGCACCAACTCAACATATAATTACCACTGTTTTTGTTTTTACTTGGAACAAGAAGCCAGATATTATGCCCTTCCATCCTTCGAGTTTCCAAGCCAAATTGAATGCCGCCTTAAGACAATATTTATCCCGATTCTACCACATGTCAAACTTGCCACACACTCTCCAATAAATTCCACAGCGATGGTGGGGAACTCCACACCCTAACAAACAAAGGCATTGTTGTAACACCTTTTTTAAAATATTGCGTCTGGGTAGTGGGTTTAAATTTGCCTCCAAGTGTACGTTTTCAGTCGACTCCCTCTCTGCGTTTGCAGATTGCCGTAAACTGATTAGTGGGTTTCAAACCGAGAATGGTTTCGCATATCTGAGTTACTGAGCCTGTAGCCACACACACAGATGCACGCACACACACACACACATGCTGCTCACATATAGCTGATAATGAAAAATAGAACTAGTGTGAAACACAGCTTCAACATGAGGCCATCAATCTCTCTGACATACAACAATGAAACCACACACTGAACTGTTTCATAGTTTCCCCAACTGAGGTTATATGGGAGCTGGGGAGGGGCAGGGGGGTAAGCAGAAGAAAAATGGCAAGAAGGGACACAACTGCGATGAATTACTTTTAGTAAAAATGAATTCTGTCGTAATCATGATACTTGTAAACCATCCAAACATTACATTACAATCTAAAAACAAGTTACGTTTGAATATTCAAACTGAATCTGCCTGAAGGGTCTGTTTAGCTTCGAGAGCCATTAGATCTCTTGATCCCTTCCAGCGCTACTGACCGACCTTGAGGGTCTGTAAAGTTCTCACGTTCTCAAGAAAACACACAAACCGACTTCTTGACTAACGCCAGATCAGCTCACACACACGCGCGCGCACACACACACACACACGCACATACACAAATGTGTAAGCTCTTGCTCCAGATCTGCGGCAGACGTCTAGGAAAGAGTTCAAAGGTGACATGAATTAAAAGTTAACTGCCCTTGAGGGCTTTTAAATGGTGGGGTAAAACGATACAAGAAGCACAGAGGAGAGACTGAAAGGAAAAAAATGGAGTCAAGCATTCGGGGGGAATGTAGAGTCACTTTATAAAAGGCTAGAACTTGCACCTATGTATTGCTCAATGAAGTCACTTGAAATGTTGCGATAACGGGAATAACAATAAAATAATCAAGGATTTAAAACAACAATTTAATATTCATCTTACTCTGTTTTGAAGAGCTTCATGCTTATGTTGCTAGCTATTTTTGGGAAGTCTGTTTAAAAATATTTAAATTTAATTGTCAAAGACAACAGCAGAAGTATCCAGGTACAATGAGGCCAAGAAAAATGAGACCAAGAAAAAAAAAAGGTAACCCTACCAGGATGTACCTTGATTCACTTTTTTTGAGTTCAACAAAAATCTTATAAAAGTTTCAGAGATATACTTTCACGAGTTAACAGAACTAATCTTGTAATATTTACTGCTGGTTTCCAAATGACTAGATCTATTAAACAACCACTAGCACATTTCCTTCTTTTACATATAAAAGTCCTTAAAAAATCTAAATCAGTCAAAATCTGAATTGGCAGGTCAGAGTTGGAAACAAAAGAAGCAAGAT
Source organism: Poecilia reticulata (assembly GCF_904066995.2). Taxonomy (NCBI): domain Eukaryota; kingdom Metazoa; phylum Chordata; class Actinopteri; order Cyprinodontiformes; family Poeciliidae; genus Poecilia; species Poecilia reticulata. The sequence continues at coordinate 7,695,565 of NC_088844.1, read as the reverse complement.
CTACTTGAAATAGTCTAAAAACTGATTCTTGTTAGATTGAAACAAGATGAGAATGAAACCTCCCGGAAGACCTAAAAGTATTACATCCCATCGATTTAAAAAAGACAAACTACAGAATGGAAGAAAAGATCTTATAAACGTATCCAGAAAGTGACATTAATAAAAGCCAATATCTCCAGAAACCAACACTTGTGCCATGTGTGAGTCGCTCTGTCACCTACTGTATGGCTCTACCCATCTGCTCATCTACTCAACCATCCATCATTCCATCCATCAATCACGACACAGATGGCCTTTCAGGAGTCTCTGTCAGGACTGATGCCCTCCCTCAGCCCCAGCCACACCATTATGCCTACCCCACCCCAAACCCTCCCTCTGAACCCCACACAAGGCACTCTCACCCACTGTTCCCCACACCTTGACCAAATGGACTCTACCATCTTGAGCCTGTTGGCAAAGCAAAATCTTAAGGTTTGGATACAAACTTCAACGGAAGCGTGAATGTTTTTCACAAAAGGGTTGGAGAATCGCAGAGTGTTTTTCCGCGAGGGTCACTCCAAGAAAAGAAGCCCCCCAAAGAAAGCTTTCTGTTCGTAGGTCCCTGGGGCCTGTCAAGACGGATAATTGATGATGTTTTCATTACAAGGTGTGGGGTAATGTGGGGGCTGGGGCACAATATGTGTGTGTGTGTGCCTGTGTGTATGTGTTAATGGGGGTGGGCAGGTTGACTCAGCTGCCGCCTCTTTAACACCGACCATTCCTGCGATCGGTACGGACAAGTTATTGCTTCCAAACGCCCTCGCACAAACACACCCGGGCGATCGCATGAGCATTTGCACAAACACCAAGCGGCAAACCCTCACCGGCAGATGCACACAAACACACAGCCCTGGGCCGGTTCCTTTCTGAAGATAAAGTCTCTAAAAGCAAATAAAGGCGCTCGTTTCTCCATTCTGTCGCGGTGTCATGCCAGGCCTTCAGCAGATCCGTCCATCTGCCTTTCTGTCGTCTGTCAAGACCTCTTTGAAATCATCATGCAGTGGCGCCAAAGCTTCTGACTGCCACTTAGATTAAATTAGGCCTTAATCCGAGACACCAGCCTTCGAATTACCGTACAGTATCAAGACGGACGTCGTGACTTCATTGTCTTTTATGAATAAATGAATGAAAACACATAAATAGTCAGCTGATGTTTCTCCTTTCAAGTTTGCTTAATGATGCCTCTTCAAAAGATATTAACAAGGCGTCCCTGTGGCATTGACTTTTAGTTGCAATTATGTTTTATGAGAAACCTTATTACTGAGGCGGATAGATACGATAAACAACAATCACAAGACAAGAATGTCGGAAAAAATACTGTTCTGGATTGGGTTCAGGCATTGTATCTTTTTCAGAATTTCTCCATGTTCCTTGTTCCTCCTTATCGGTACAACTGAGTAGTAGAGATGAAAGTGGGCAGGAGTAACCCTCTGATCTCGGTTTGAAAACACAACCAGGGGATAAACTTTCTCAGGAACTGTCTCGGGTCAGCCAATGCGCCCAGGTAGCATTGGCTGACCCGGACGCTGACACATCCAGGTTCCAGCAATAAACAGCCCAAGAATAATGGTGTCTGAGGCAACGGTGAACTCTGACCTTAGAGCTTTTTTTTCACCCACAATCATTGTTTAGTGGACATTCTCTAGTATATGGTTTATGTTCTCCAAACTTCCAGGAACTAATGTGTTTTCAGTAAAGAGTAACAACATGCTGCAGATAAAAAAAAGTTCTGATCGCCTCAGTGTGGTTTGAAGATCTCATTAGTTTCTCAAGCAACCAATGAGAATCAATGGGCTACTGTTCTCTTCAACCCTTCATCATTTCATACCTTTGTACTTTGGTCGTTTTGTACGAGCTACATCATAGATACATGATTTAATGTTTGATATCCACCATGTGTCCAAACAGTTGGTATGCATGAAAAAAATGACTAATCGCAACTATAATTCACTCATAGTCCATTGTAAGATAATTTGTTTGTATGGCATGCAAAGCCCTCAGAAAATAATTAACTTTACTTCTGTGTGAGATTTGAGCATTTTTTGACTATTCCCATAATTCACAAAGATACTGAAGGTTAAAAAAACTGATCCAGACAGTTTATATGTGTACAAAATGTACATTGGCAAAGGGACAGATTGACCTAGAGCCGATTCAAGGTCCAGCCAGCTTCAGTTTCTGCTGGACTGGACTCCATGCCATCTGCTAATGCAATATAGTCTGAATTGTACAAACGCGTTTTGCAAAAACCAGGAAATCAGACAAGGACAGGACGATTACTTTCTGGCAAGACTGTCAAGACCACCGCTGTCTTTCAGTCATACATCATATTCAGTTTATTTATAAAGCGCTAATTCACAACAAATATCATCTTGAGGCAGCACACAAGTCAAACAAGGCCAATTCATAACAATACACAAATAATATATTCTGGCTTGCACTTGTAGAGCATTTTCTCAGAGGGCCACAAAGTGCTTCACAGTACATGTTGAGTGAACTAATATCTGTTCAGTTCAGTCCAAATTATTCCAATCAGACAGTCAAATTATATCCATTCACTGTTATATTAAGTCAATTTCAATTGATCATATATTGTCAACTGGTAAAAAGACAGTTCTCTCCTCTTGAGCAAGCATGTGGTGACAGTGGAGAGGAGCAGTTATTCTGTTCTAACAGGAAGACACATTCAGCAGAACCCGGTTCAGGACAAGTATTGGATCTGCCGCAGCTCTCTGGGGGATATCCATGCGGTTTTCTCTAAGGTTGCTGGCTTGGAGTTTGTGTTATTGTTTATTTTTACTCAAAAGATTCTTATCAAATCTGATACTATTTTGGCTTTCCTAAGAAAAAACTTTATACATTTACAAGGAAGAAAAGCATGTTCAAAATTTTTTTTACCTACAATACAGGCCGGTTTCTTTTTAAACAACATTAATTAGAATTTATCATGACAACGATAACCAAAATTCTTATGATGAGAAATTAATCACAATAAATGATAAACGATACAATAAACCCCAACCCAACATCCATTCACAACAACTAGGCTTCTGGCCTCGTCTAACGGTGCAGAAATGAATTATATCACTTTTCACACCTGTTTCTGCTCAACACCCCCCAGCCTCCCCTGCACCCCCTACAAGCACACGCTGCTTTGTTGAAGAAAAAAAAATAAAAGAGGGGTTTGGGGGGGGGGGGTCCCCCAGCTCGGCTACATCTGCGTACACTAGCATTTAAATTATCCTCTAATTGTATTAACGGCGGATTATGCCTTCCAGTTGGATCTTTTTTCATGCTCTCTCCCTCTTCGCATTTTACACATTTTAAGGGAAAGGAGGGGAGGGAGTCGGGAGGCGGGGTGTGACGGGGGGAAGCAGAGGCAACTCATTGAGGGTTTGCGGGTTGGCTTCTTTTATGAGCTGCGATCATGGCTGCCCCTCGTTACACTGCATATGTGTACAAATAAGAGGGGAGGAGAGCCAGGATGTGAGTGTGTTCGCGATAATGTGTATAAAAGTGTGCGAATACACCAATGCTGACACTTCAAATGCCAAGCTTACTGCTACACACACATGCGCGCACTCGTTTCTGTGCACCTCCATGAACCCGAGCGAGGCAGCAATCTAAATGGGAATATGGTTGGTGTGTGCAGCACACACAGGCGGGGGTGAATTCCATCTAATTACTCTATCACATAATTTCACAAATTGCCTTTTCATAGGGGAGTGGAGAGCAGAGCGCGGGGCGCGTTGGGGATTTGAGGCCTGAGCTTTCATTTACTACTCATTTCTTGTTAAATTAAACAAGAAAATACCATTTGTGTGGAGGGGAGGGCGCAGGTTAGGTGGGGTGGACGGAACCAGACCCCACAGTGTGGAGGAGGGACTGTGGAATTTCTTAAGACTAGCTTCTGACATTGTAAATATATAAATATTAGCTAAATAAGTGCAAAATTACTGCCAACAATATTACTATAGAATATAACTATTCTCTCTGAATCACAAAAAAGTTGATTTCTCTGATTAGATGTGCACAGACAGTCAATCCAATTAATTTAAAGGGCCAGTATTACGTGTTTTCCAGGCACATAGTCATTTTAGAGCACAAATAACTGTCAACTTCAGTTGACTTCAGCAACAAACCGTCCTGAAGGTGAAGCTATGTCCACCCATGCATTTTGAACAGCTAAATGGTTGACATTATTTCTCAAACATGCATTAAAAAAGTTCACATCAACACTTCAGATATGTTTCTGATAAGAGAATAACTTTATAACAGCTCCTAAAAATACTGCCCTTTTAACATGTTTGTAAATGCGTCAGAATTAGCCAAAAAGCTATTTTTCATCTGTTGTCCCTGGACAATGAATAATTTTTGCCTTACTAAAAACAAAGATTAACCAAACAGGGATAAAATTACTTAACTACACAAATATTATCAATAAAAACGATCAATGCAAAAGAGAAAGTACAGAAATTACCACACAAGTATTATAAAAAGAATAAGGAATATCACTATGTGATGAGCAGACAAGTGGGAAAAAGGCCTCTTTCTCTTTTTTATTACGGCCTCCTACCCGGTTTACAGCTGCATGTCAAGCTGGCAGCAGACTGCATGCCTTGGCCATCGGTGACAGGCGGTTAACGCTAATGTTTTGTAGTCGCTCCAAGTCAGCGCAGCCAAATTCTTGCGCTGAACCCGTCCCACAAGCATTGTCAACAACATATGAGCTCATTGGGTGTGTTGGAAAGAACTCAGAGTTGCAAACGTTGTCATCATCACAAATTCAATACTGCTGCAGCGAATCTCAAATGGAAGCGTGTTTTCTCCCAGTCAGATGAGCAGCTCGTGAGGAAAACAGCAATCTTGGGAATTAAATGATTTTTTTTTCCCCCCGCGTTGTTGCGGGAAACAATCTTTACCTTTCCCTGGCAAAGTGGCTGATAAACACCTATGGTGGATAAAATGAGCAACTTTAACACAACAGTGAAAGAACAGCTGTGTAAATGCCACCTACCTCTTACCCTGCCGGTGCACTCATAGCCCCATTTTGCCACCCACCTTCCCTTTCCGCTTCGATACAATGGGAACTCCCCTGAGGGTCCAATTGTGAGGGCGACTAACATATAATACACTGAAGTTTGGGATCCAAACTTCGACTGTAGTTCTTGCTGTTTTTTCAGCTATTCTGTCAAACTTCAGACTCAACCATAAGCCTTCTATGGGGATAATGTGCTTATACACAGCATTTGCAGGTAAACGCCATGATTAAAAAGGTCAACAGGTCATTTCAAATGATGGCAGCATCAAAGAATGATTAGTGTGAACAGATGAGACCGGCACCTGGCATCTACAATACTGACCAACTATGTATGTAAAAAGCCTTGATATAAATATGTAATTTTAATCTCACGCTAGCTGCCATTACAGCTAATTACTTTCCATTGCAAATGTTCACAAAACTTTAATGTTCTGCTAATGAACAAGAAACGCAACTAAAATCACACGTGTTGACTCAATAAGTCATTAAAAACATGCCTCGATGTGATTCGCCATCTACTTCCTGTTATATTTGTCATTTCCACCAGTAGTAACATCCAGTTGTTCATCATGTACCCGAGTGATGCAAAAAACGTGTTTCCATTGCAGTTTTGCAGAAAACACAAATTTTGATGGGGCCGAAAAACCGTCGAATCCTAGCAGAAAAACCTGAGGATTATTTTTTCCGAAATTGGCGTTTCCGTTAAGCAAATTTATTTTTGTCATTCCTATTAGAGCAATATTACAGTCAATGGAATCGCAGCTACTGAAGCACTTAGAAAACCTAGCCAATAATTTCACCACTTTTACTTATCGTGGGGGAAAAAAAAGGAGTTTCAGATGTTTCAGATCAGATCCATTAACCTCATCAATCTTTGTCTCATCTGATCAAACCCATACAATTCCAGCTAAATTCTCTGTAAAGTTCCTCAAACTCCACCAATTTACAGAAAATTGTAAATTGGTAAATTCTTTCTGGCATCACTACCAAACAACATGTAGAATTAATGGTTGCTATGGAGACTCAGTGACCCCCACGATGCCTCGACTTGCTTGACTTGTCTTCTGACTTCTCCACTGAGTGTTAGAGATGTGTCATCATTCTCACTCTGCTTGCTGGTAAGATAAATACGGGTCTAGCCTGGAGCCCAGTGGCTGAAAGAACCATAATAAAAGGAGAACAAAAAGTCCTGGCTTGCTTTTAAACAGTCGCTATAAAGCTCTGATTAACTTTAAAAAAGGTGAAATATAAAATAAAGAAAAGCTTCAGTTACATTTTGTGACCTTGTTAAAAACAGCTGGGATTTCCCCCCACTACTAAATAAATGCACTTGATATAAAAGTTGGATTTTTGTTTTTTTTGGTGAAATTATGCCGCTGCCACAAAAGATGGATGTAGCTCTTCGGATTTCTTCCAGTTTTGTGCCGTAAAGTAGCTCACCGGTTATATCCATTGTTTGCCAGCTCGTGTGCACGGCTTGGTTCCTCTCTCTCTTTTTGCTCGTGAGAAGGAGAGTTTCATGGATCCTCCCTTATCCCCCTCTTCTCCTCCTGAAGCTCATATCCTACCAACTGTTTGAAATCCAACGATGTCGAAACCCCTCATAAGCCTGATTCAGAGTGTAAAATGACACAGGAGGTATGTTGGAGTGTGTGTGTGCTACAAATACCCTCTCCCTATGACCCTGAAGGGTTTGGGGTGTGAGATTAGAGATCACAAAATGGAGAGCGGGAGGTTGAAAAAAGTAAAAGAAATTTTTTTTTTGTAAAAAAAATGCTACGTTTGACGTCACATGCCGGTGTACGCAGACATTAAAGACTGCAATATCCACAATCTTCCGCATCCTCCCGTTTGGCCTGTGCAATCCAAAACCGAGAGCCACTCAGCCGAACCGTATCATGTTCTCCACAAACTCCTGAGGTCTGCAGATTGCAAGTGACGCAGAGTTAGGAAAGTACTTCTAAGACATCTTTCCTGGGAACGGCGCTTAGAGGAAATGTTAATAAAGCCTCTAAATGGCCAAACACTTTCCAGCTCCTCTATTTGCTTTGCCCTAAACTTTGAAATCCAGTGCAATTTGGCTTAATGTAAACTGAAAGTTTTGTTAAAGGCTAGGTTATATTTCAGTACGACGTTCTTTGAAGAACAGATTTACTGCTTTTAGCCGTTTTTTAAAAGGATGAATTTGATTGGAAATATCATTTATTTTTTCAAATTTCTTTTATAAGATGCATAAAATATGGATGCAAAAACGATCTGAAAAAGTTGTTAAGCAGGATTCGATCAACTCACTAAACATTATTAGTGTTGCTTTGATGTCTTACTGCAGTTCTCATTTACAACAGGGGTGGCTGCTGGAAAGACAATCTGCCACATTTCAACAAATGTTAACAGAAGAAGAGCATACAGGAGGTGCATCGATATGCAACTCCATCAGGGCACTGTGTAAGAGATAATCTACGGTAGTTTCGTAAGGTTATAAAACATCTTGCAACAAATGATTTGTCTGTGGCGAAACCTCTCTATCTAAAAACAAACTGTGCTTGCAGACTGTTGCGGTGTACTTCCTGTTTGGCGAAGATGACTCATGCCATAAGCGACAATCCTACGAAAATAGATATTGGCACAATAGGCTGAAACAACAGAACATTTAGCTATGTAAAAGTACACTGTGCTTAGCATGACATTACCAATCATGTCTGCAAATCACTCAGACTGTGAGAGAACCAGAAAGAGCAAGCAGATAACAGGAAGGCTGAGCGGTGATTTTGACCTTTGTCTTTCATGGAACATGTTGGGTATGGAAATGTCGGCAGCCTTTTGGAAAACTCAGAGCAAAGGTAAAGGCCCTCAACATAAATCATCCAAAGTGCTGAAATCATTTTGTTCAAAGAGGGACATCTGCCTCTAGTTATTCTCCATGGATATATTTTAGGAACGTTTTTTCTGAGGTGGTGAGGAATTATGTACTTTTGTATCATTTTTCATTAAATAACTCGTAATGTTAGCTGTGCTAATAGCTAATGTAGGATTCTAAAAAAAAAAAACTCTATTGAGCATTTTCTTTCTTTTAAATTAACATAATATTGTATGTAATTGAGGTCAAATTTGACAAAAACCTGATCAGAAATCTGCTAATTTCTGAAAGGTCCACCTGTTTTTTGATATTTAAAATGTATTTTAGCTCTAGTGTTAAACATTCAATAGAATGTATTGAGCTTTGAGAATGTGTGTTCTTGCTTTATAATGGCATTACCTTTCTATTGTTTAAAAGTGGTGTCAAAATAACAATATTATTCTTTATCGCAATAACATCTGGGATAATTTATTGTCAAGCGAAATGTACTGGTTTTGTGACAGGCCTAGGTACGCCTCTAAACAAAAGAACAGAATCGAACAGTTTACCTAAAGCAACGAATGCTTTTATAATGATCAGGTCTGAAGAAAATATTATATTCAGACATTAATTTTTAAATCTTGGTCAGCTGGAGTGAACACATTCCTTCCGCAGATGCGCTGTGATAAAACAAAAAGCATATAATCACTTTAAGTGTAAGACAAATTAACTCTGAGCTTCATTACGGCCCCTGAAACTCTGGACAAGAAGCTACTGGAACAAACGTCACATCTAAACAGCACTGAGGAGCTTATTTTGAGCTAATAAATCTCCCTGTAAACCTAAGCCTAATTCTATCACCCGCAAAATAACATTAGCTTCCACCAAACTATTTGTGTCAGTCTCAAACGATGAGTGGATTTCCTGCTAATTGAGGGAAAGCAAAAGCCAAGCCACTGGCCTTTCGCGGCGTCTCATGCATTTTGCTAACTAATGTAACGAGGTTCTTCGGTCCATCTGTACAAACTCGCCGGGGGTGCTTCTGCTCTGCTTCTGCCACGTTCAGCTTCAGCAGATGATCAGAGACTCTCTCCAACATTACACGGGTCTCCTGTCTTTGAAGTGCTCGCCTTACAATGGATGGTGTGTGTTTCAGGTGTGCAAAAGTCTTTCTGCCCAAACACTAGCAGCACAGAGCTAGCAAGACTTGGGGAAGGTAGCTGTTGGCGGTGAGTTGAGGATCACACGTGACGTGAAACACATATTGTTGGGCTGAACTCACCGTTAGGTGTTGGAAGAGCCACGCTCTCATGATGTTGGTGGCCACCTTGGGAAAAATCCCTCTCTTCTTGTTGTGTTTCTTCTCTTTGTCCGGGTCGTCGTCGTCGCCTGTGCTCGGCGAGGCCACGCTGTTGTCCAGGCCGTCACCTGTCACATGACGGGGAAACAGGAAGAGACAGCTCCGATCAGACGCCAGGGAAGTTTGTTTTGCTTCCTGCAGTTGCCGCGTCTTTCGGGTTCAAAGGGAATAAATGTGATTTCGGAGAAAAAAGGAATTCTGGAGATTCTTTGTGTCGGACGGGGTTTGGAGCCTTCGACAATGGCTGGCAGAGAATGGCACCTCGCTAAATGCATTCACTTTTTAATACATTTATAAATAAACCCCAGCCTTTTCATTTTTCCCCCCACCATCCCTGAAAACACAGTAAGCGCTTGCATCCTTTCGTGAGGAAAAGAGGGGGGGGGAGAGGGGGAGCACAAAGGACTTGTAAGGTTGCATTTCCCCACTCTCCCATCCAAGCCCGCGCAGAATTGAAAATGACAGAGAGATTTAGTCTTTATTATCCTGAGGGGAAAATAGTTATTGAAGCGTCGCCCCGGCGCATTCTGCCATTTTACCTGGGGTGGAAAGAGTAACACGGCACTACAAAAGGCAAGGTTGCGAGGATGTGGGAGGGGGAAATGAAAGGAAAATAGATGGGAAGCGCAAACAGCGCTAACAAAGCTAGCTGCTTTTCATAACAATAGCATCATGGCTGCTTACAGCAACCTGTAGGGCTTCGATAAGACTCTATTAAGGCCAGTTAACCTCACCTAAGGGGGTACAGTGAGACAGCTCAAAGTATCTGAGCATTGAAAGAGAAAGGAAAAGTGCTCCACGGGCCTTTTCTCCACAACATTAACTCTTCAACACAAACAAACACACACACCAGCATTCAAAGACGCCCAATTACTGTACGGATTCCATACAGCTCCGGTTGGAGAGAAAGTGGCTCTTCCCATCTGTGGTGATGAAAAGCCTAATTGTTATTATCATTATTCCCAAAAAAACGCGAGCCACCCTGAATGAAGATGATAACCATTAAAAAAATATGAGGTGAGGTAAACAAGTGGCACTCTCACACGCCGGGGTATTCCGGCACCAAACAGCCCGACGTTTGTCTCGCAACGCCTCCCAACCCCTGGAAGTGAGAATGTGGAGGGAAAATAAAAACCGCAGAAGCAGTCACAGAATTGGATTCTGTTATTTATTGATTACACGCTAAGCACTTCCAAAGCATCTCGGTTTCTTCACTGCGGCAAGAGTTGAGGGCAGCTCACCGACCTCCATAGGGCAACACCCGGCACCTTCGCAAAAAAATCCCCCAAAACACCCCCAAGATCCGGGTTCATTGATAATTAATGGCGATGTTGGCGCTAATCCGGTTGGAGATGACTTTTTTCCAGTCTGCCACATCAATGGAATAATCAAGGGCCTAAAACCCGGGCCTTTGCTCCCCATTACCTCAGGCAAAAGAATTCCTGAAAGCATGCCTGGAGGGCACCTGAATTATACACGCCATTAGGAGAGAGAGCCTCTCAACAAACCAAACGAAACAACACTCTCGGCCAGCTCTCCCTCTCTCTCTCTGACTGTGCTGGCAGAAGGAGATACATATGCACACATATTGAAGGCTTTCTAATGAACCTCATGTGGAAGTGGAGGTGACGGCATGAGGGGAGGGGGTGGGGGTAGAAATGAGCGGGCTTGGCATTGATGCAAATACTACCTACTGCGCATTGATAATGCACATATGAAGATCAAGCGTGTGCTTGGCTCAGGCTAATGTAACACAACCAATGGATAAAGCAATGGAGAATTAATCATCTGGTCATTACACTTTGCCAATTTACCAAAATTCACCACATTACAATTCAAATATAAATATGTATTGGCTTTAGGACGTCTTCTAATTAATTTACTCTTTATTTTTGAGTTTTTAATGTCTGTAAAAATACACAGTCTGAACCGGAAGTGATCCGCACCAGAGAACCGCCATCTTGGTAGGAAAGTGCAGCATAAAGCATAGATGAACCATGGCTTCGAAACCTACAAAAAGGTAAGGTAATGGAATAATCTACTTACACTGTTCATGAATTAGATTGGAACAAGGTAATAAGCTTGTGGCTTGTTTATTGTTGTCTGCTGTGAGAGTTGATTACGAATGCCTACCAAGATGGCTGCTACAAAGTTCCCGAAAGTGTTATGGCATATGAGAACTATGTAATAGTAGGAAGAACGTTTTCTAGCAAGGTACATTAAGGTCTGAACAGGTTATGATTTAAAGTCACTGAACACCTGCAGTGTTCCACATTTCTCTCTGTTTCGCTGTTTAGAAATATTTCCAGTGGTTTCATCAGTCATTGTGTGTGAGAGACCGGATACCAGAGGAAAACAGTCTGACTATATAACCAGCTGATAACAGTTTGTTATACTTGTGTTACTCTATGAATAAAAGAGCAAAGTAGTATATAATTTGGGACAATAAACATGTTTAGTGTAAAACTTATGCACAGTTTAATGAGTGTAATTGTGCTTAAGTCAACGTATCAAAATCAAAGTAAAAGGAGGTAAAAGGAAAAAACAAACAGATTGTACAGGTAATATTGATGCAACCTCGGGCATCAACAAAGTTAATATATTTTTGGTCTGTATATTTGATGTGTTTTTAAATGTTTAATAGAAGTCTAGATGCAGACCTGTTTTAGGTTTGCTTGACAAGCTCAGACTGGTCACATTGGGATCACAACGTCTTTTATAGACGATGAGCTACACACTCAAACAGTATTACTGCAAAATAATTCATGACTTTTTTTCTTGTACAGACAAAGAATAAGCAATTCCTCATCTGCCTCACTTATATTTTGGGTTACGACTAAGTCGGTCACAGACTTTCTGTGATGCGTCACATGAGAACTATGTTTGAATTTTTCAACAATCCTACCTTCTACTTTGTCCTTCCTGGCATTTATCTTGACAATCTCCTCTTTAATGGCCTCTCGCTTTCCTTTGTTTTCTTGGCGAAAACCTTTTATTTCTCGCAGTATCACGTCCAAGTCAGACATTTCTCTTCCTCGGGTCAGCTTGGCTAAAGTCTCTGCTACTTGTTAGCTTTAGCTGCTGACCTGCTTGTTCATGTTGTGGGCTTTAACAAGTTGCTTCTTAAATAATATTATATATAATATTGTGTATATATATATATATATATATATATATATATATATATATATATATAAAGGCTCCCTTTATATATTAACTCAGCGAGTTCATTTCTCACTTTACATGGGAGTATTTTAGCAATTTCTCAGGTTCTTTGGGAGCACTTATTTCCGCTGTTATCTTGTGGGTGGCCCGACCGGAAGTCATGTGTGCCAATTTTATGGACTGACGTTTTAACTTGTTTAGGCCACACTGTTTTGCTTGTTCTGGACCTGGACAAAATATATAGGTCTAAATCAGGGCTACGCATAAACTGAAGATTGATTCATGTATAAATCATGTCTCTGTGTAGCCACAGTGTTGAAATTCAAAAACATTTCTCCATTGCTTTGTGGGTTGCTAACTATAAAAGCAATTACATCATGTTTTACTATACAACCAAATATATCCTGAAACTGTGGCTTTTTTACTTAAGGTCAACAAACCAGGACAAGAAAACTGTTGTTTTTTTTCATTGAACAATCAATTACAATTGTTCAGCAACTGATCCATTAATTGATTAACAAGACTTTTCAGCCCTGCGCTCACCAAGCAGGCACACATTGAGCACATTATGCAGCTTCTCAGCCTTTCTCTGTCCTGGAAACACACTCACATTGCAAGCTTCAGTTACATCATTAGCCTAGGACAAGCACCGTCTGAGCCCTGTGAGCGAGTTCAGTTTTTTCTTCCTACTGTTTCAGGGCAAAAGAAATTCGCCCGCCCCCCCTACCCCCGCTGCCTCCCTTCCCAGCTGCCTGTTGGAAAAAGACGGGTGAGCCGAGTCGGGGCCCTGTAATCTAAGACCAGATTTTCATTGGAAGCAAATGCTTTCAATCCGTCGTAAAGACCGGCTCATGTTCAGCAAAGCCTACAATAACAAACCCAGGGGCTCGTCCCATGCGAGTTGAGAAAACAGAAGCAAACGGCCGGAGAACCGGCTCGGAGCGGGATCGAACGAGTGCCAAAGCCAAGGGAAGAAGGTGAGGTACGATGAGAAGAAAGGAAAGAAGGCGAATGTTTAGAAAATACAACAACAAAAAATCGTTCACTATCAACATTCTCCTTTCTTCTCCAGTTTTATCACCTGCAACCCAAAACAGGCAGGGAATTGCTAACACATTCCTATCCTTTACACTTCTAAGTCTGACCTATGGACTCCTACTTTCCCTCGAAGGGGAGCAAGCATCCATAGGTCAGACTTGAAGTGTACATTTACTTTACCTAGAAGGGAAGAAAGAGGCAGAAGGCCGTCAGTTTTATTGGCATTTCCATTTTCAGTGCAATTTGATACCAATCACCTCCACGAGGTCTGGGGCTAATTTCTGCTTTTTCTCTACCTCCGAGCACGAGGAGAGAAGTCATGAAGAATAGAAAAAGGCTGAGCCTGGAAAGGTGCTGAAGCTGTTGTTTCGGCAGCCATGCCGAGGAAATGTCAGCGGTGCTACAGCAGCCTGTCAAGCAGACAGAGGCTACACAACGGAGCGGAAAACAAAGACGAGATAAAGGGTGAAACGGCGCAAGAAAGGATGGGGACGGAGATGGAGAGAAACAGGAGCGAAACGTGCAAACTTGAGACACTCATGGAGGCAATGAAGGGGGAGAAAATAATGAGTAGGAAACGGTGCAGGGGAGTTAATCAGATGAAAAAAACCCAACGCGGAGCAGTCCGTTGTTGTTTCTTGGGGATTATTTATCTCGATTTGACATCTAAGAGAAAAAACACACCTATTCAGAAAACCTCTCCCCATCTAAACACAACTGATAAAAACGACTGACACAAATACAAGGTGACAGTCATGATTCTGGACAATAAAATAAAGAGTATTTATAACTTGGTTTTAATAGATTATTGATTTGAATCCGCTTAAAGCCAGTTTTGATGCAACACACGGCTGAGCAGACTTCATTATTTTAATGCTCGTCAAATCCTGTCTCTAGTTCATCTTGAATACATCATACAAAATAACAAGGGAGATAATGTGAAGAAATGCCAGAATATCTGAGAATGTCTGCTTCTTAATGAATGTGCAAAGACTTGTTAGTGTCGTGATCAATGACGGGTATTTTTACACACGTACACTCTAAGTTTAAACTGGGCATGCTCAGTTGTCCAGATCAATTTTCTAATCTGAACTTGTCTGTGACATTATTTATAGTAACGTACAATGCGATAATAAAACACTACGATGTTTCACGTTGGGCTTCCAGACGCTATCCAGTTGGTGGAAGCAAGACTTCTTCTGGTGAAGTGAGTCTAAGCGATTATCCTGAAGGTTACCACCAGAAATCACAGAATAATGTTAGAGACTTTTATTTTGTTGAAGCAGTTGACTATTATTTGACAACACTTCTTTCCAAAAGTGCCTCAGATGTCTCCACCACGTTTTAATGTTAGCTATGGTGACATTTTGCTAACCTTGTAAAGAAGAGACTGTTAGAGATCAATACAAACGATTTGTAAGCACTGTGACCAGCTAACCGTTAGCTGCTAACAATGCTAAAGCTAGCATTTCCCTCAATGTTCCTCATTAGAACTAAAATGAAGACTTTTCCAGCGTTTTCTAATGAGTAAAATAATAAAACACTGTTTTTATTTGTCTAAATAATAGAATTATAAAGTCTACTTCTAAATATTCCACAAATCTTGTTTCGCTCCTTTGAACTCAGTATATCTCATCTTTTGAGCTGAATGAATCATTGCACAAGAACCAATTGATGTTATGCTTGAATGAACAGACTTTTTAAAAAATTTTTTAACTTATTTACATTTCTCATGAAAAAAATTAACAAAACAAAACAGTAAAATAGTCTTTGAGATGTTCGGTCAGCCCGCTGTGTTACAGTCGTTCAGTTGGGTCAGAAAGCTAGCCAGGCAGCTGATGAGCAGCTCATTCAATAAAACAGTCAGTTGCTCTCCTTGCACAGTCTGCCAGCCTTACTAAGGGCCTCAGCAGGCTGTAACCCTGGGCTGCATGCACTCAGCGTGGGGAAGCTAACCTAGCAAGCTGCAGTCTCCACACAAGAAAAAGCCACAGGCAAAGCTCTGGGCCTGCCCCACATGATCGGTCATGACAACGTCTTCGCAACTAGTTAGAGGAGGGACCGAGAGGGGGGCGAGGGGCAACGGGGGGTCGGAGGGGGGGTCACGGGATGGAGGAGAGGGGGGGGAATCAATCCAGAGAGGCGGGGGTGCATGTTTGTCTGTGAAGAATGTATGCATGCATAGATGTGCAGTCGTCTGTATGTGCGTGCATCCTTCTGCCTTTCCCCCATGAATGTGTGTTTCCAACCACAGAGGGTCTGCATGCATGCATGTGTGTGTGTATGTATGTGTGTGTGTATGTGCGGCAATTAGGAGCAGGCCACTGACTGGAAGGAGCCAGGGGCAGTTGAAATGCCCCGGGGCCAACCAAGGGAAGGAATATTTTATCAGTCCCCTCACAGGGTGTATACAAAAATACACACTCAGACACAATCCCACTCATGTTTACTGTGAGCGAAGAGACAATGATGTAAAAAATTTGCTTTGCTTCCTTCATTCATTACAAGGCTTGTTAGCATTAGCTAAACCGATGCATTCTTCTGGGTTCGGCTTCAATTGGCTGTTTTCTGTGTTCTTCTCAATCCCCCCCCTCTTCTCCTTCTTTCTACTTCATTACTGTCATGTCTCCTCCTCCACTCCATCTGCTAGCTCGACGTTTTGGGTTTAAAGAAGTGGTTAAAACAGTTTGGAGAAAAGTACTCCCTTACCCAAGTATATAAACTCTCTTGTTGTCCTCATTCGCTCTAAATCCAGATTAGCTGGTCTCTGATAGTCTCAGAGGGACCAAAACTGCTGTCAAACAACTCCATTCTCAAAGAAGTTTATTCAAACGCCGATGAGCCTTTAAACGGTCGTCACTTTATGCTTTGGGCCAATGATAACTTACACATGAGACTGATGTGAGGGGTGGTGAACGAACCAGTGTGAAATAGTAAGTGAAAACGAAGCATGGAAATGGAGTTTTGTATTTCTGAATTGAACTGAAATACTTCCAGTCAGGGGGTCTATCTAATAGATGAGTAAGGCATTATATTTGGGTCATGTCAATTTGTTAATGCTGTTAAGCCATCCTAAAAAACTACTGTGGAATATGGTGTTACTGTTTGCCTCGAAAGGATTGTAATATAGTATAAGTGAACATCATTATGGGTTTTTATGGCCTTCTAATAGATTTTCTGCCTTGGCAGCATTTATGTTTTCATTGTTCAGAAGATGCCTCGCTTAAGCATTTTTTTTTTGTTTGTTTTTGATGTGGAGTGAGGGGTTTAGTTTGCTTCCGTCTCTGACAACAACATCACTCTATGCTACAAACACAAAATTTTAAGTATTTTTGCCTAGTTGCCAGTGAAAATATCTTAGTGCACTTGAAACAAGGCAAAACGAACTTACAAAAACCTTTTGGCAAGATATAGGAGTTTGTTTTAAGTCAATAAATCCTTAATATCGATGATAAAGTTCCAGCTCCACTGGCAGATTATGTTACTTACAAAATGAGAAAAATGCCTTGTTCAAAGTGAAATAATCTGCCAGAGGAACTGCTGCTTTTCATCAATATTAAGGAATCACTGACCTATAACAAGCTACTATATTAATAAGTAAAAGGTTACTTGTGGGTTAACTTAGCCTTATTTCAATTATAGTAAGATATCAGAACAAAACACGAGGCAAAAAATACTTTGAAAGATTTTGTGTCTTTGCATTGTACACAATTTGTCCTGCAAAACTTACATAAGTTTTGTTAATAAACACATTACTACAGGTTCATGCCACACATTGGTAAATCAGACAAGATAATAACTAAAGCTTCATTGTGGTGAAGTTACCATTCCCACCTGTGAATCCCATTGACTTAAGTACGTCAACACTTAACTCAAGGTGTTAGTGTAGAGAAAGTTGCAGAACAGGAACGTCAATAGAAGAAGCGTTAACGGGAAGGACATTCTTCACACACACAAAAACAAATGCAACACTTTTCAACTTATCTATCAAACCTAGTTTTAGGCGGTGAAAAATCAAAAAGCAGCATTCATATAACCCACTATAAGGTTTTTGCTTTTTATTCTGTGTTACCTTTACGTAAGCCAGTTGTTCCCACTGGAAACAGGAATTCCATTCAGTACATTTCACACAGGAGGGCTATGGGAGGCACAACCCCCATTCTCATGGGAAATAATCATAGCCGCAATGAGTAAATGAAGATTGTTTACAGCTTCCTAAAACTTAGTTGGCACCCCACTGTGATGATTTTCACATTGGAGTTGTTTCGGAACTACATTGTGGTTGTGGTCCCTCCAGGGCTAGCTGTTAGCTTCAGCCCCGGGGACCAACTAATTAACTCTCCAAAATGATTATTCCTTCAAATCTAGAAAATTTGCAAAGCATCCTCGGTGTAAGAGGTAAGAATTTTCTTTACGCAAGGTTTCCATACTGTAAATGAAACAGCCGTTAATGATATCTTGTCATAAGGTAATACAAAGGCTGACATTTTTCTGTGTCCACTCTCGTTGCGTTTTCATCCGGCGAGTGCAAGCGGCGCTCAGTCACCTCTGTTTTATCATCTCCCTGTCGTGCTGTTATCACGCCTGTGCATCTTTCTTTCTCAAGGCGCACTCTGACATTATCATGCTGTATCTAGGCTAATCTGTTATGATCTGATTATGAACCATCTCTCAGAATAAGAGCGTCGTTGGCACTACCTGCCCCCTGCACATGGGCACACGTGCCACGAGGAAGGTGTCAGCCATTTTTCTGCTGCCTGGCAAATTAACAGCCACGGACTTGCAATTCACTCATCTGCGAACTGCGATCTTGTCGCTCCCAGCGCAATGAAGGAGATGTATGACATTTAGCTTTCTAATAATGTTTCTTCTTAGAAACCTCGCCGCGGTGAGGAGTAAAGCTTATGAATATCAGCTCTGTACCAGATGTCATGAGTGGGATACGGTTTTAGGAGTCATTCACAGATGGCTAAGCGTTTTTCGTGAGATGTTTTTGCGAGGTTTTATTGGCTGTGGATGAACCGCGAGGAGAAGAAGTGGAGACAAGTCTTTCGACTTTATAGGGGCGTAGTTATTCCAAAGGTTTTTCCGATCAAAGAGAAAAGAGTCTTTGATGGAGTCCAAGTGACCTGGAGCTGATCTTTCATTGGCCACTCGTTGAGATTCACACCCCAGAAAGCTCACATGACCCTGGATTGGCTGCTCGGGAAAGACCCAGGCCTCAGGGGCCTGTTATCCTTTTCCACATGGGATACACACGTCTCATATTGGCAGGCGAGAAATTCATACATACACACACAAACACGCCGAGTATGATGGACGGAGTACGCGCACGCACTCTTGCTGATGTACTTTCACTAAAGTGCTCGCCCTCTCACTCTATTTTTTTTTTTTCCTCTTTCTGGAACTCACACACAAACACACATACATTACATTCCCAGAAATCCTCAGAGGGGTAAAGAAGGGCCTGCGAGAGGGAGGGAGTGCAGAAAAAAGTGGCGCTTATTGTACTCAGACCATTCATAAGCTCAAGACTTGCTGAGGGGGAGTTCAACAGGGGGGAAGGGGTTTCAGGCCTTGGGAGAGGGTGGGGTGGGGCGGGGGGCTCCCTTTCCATGACTCTAGGGGTCCCTCCCACCTCCAAACATTCTGAACATGCAGGCATTCCTTGCAATGCTTTTCTCAAGCAGGAAAGACCCATTCGGTGCACCAAACAACACTTTTTCCTCACATGCCTCTCTTGCTTCCCAAACTCATCCACAAGGCAACTTTCCAACAATGACTATAAAAGTGTTCAAAACCAACACACACAGACGTTTGCTTCAATACAAAACACTCTCTGTGACCAATGCTGCTTTGCTTCCCCCTTTTTTTTTTCTTTTCCTCCCCGGCTTGGAGGAGAGATGGAAAGCAATCCCCACGAGTGCTCTGCGGATAATGACATGCGCTGTCAGGAAAACAATATGGCTAGTCTAGACTTCCCTTCCTGCCTTTGCCAGAAGGTCTTAGCTCGTTGTAGATGTTCACCTCAAACTTCAGCCACTTTGTTTGGATCATGTGACTCTGAAGACAAAAATAAATAAATTACTGATCTTTGCAGAAATTCCACCGACCACGAAAAGAAAGAAAGGAAAAGAAAGAAAGATCCTCTGGTAAAAAAAAAAAAGAAAAAAAAAAGAGCTAGCCAGGTAAATAACGATGAGCAAACTGAAGTAATTACTTCCTGTAATCAAAGACAATTCCATTAAAGTAATTACAATAAATAAAGAGCGCTTTGCAAGAACAAAGCAACCCTTCCTTGAATGATGACAGTTTTGTGGATGGGCGCTGACATATTCAATACCGAATGCAACTGGTGAGTCATCTTCAGGCATTATTTGTCATTAAGGCACACTGGAGTCTTGTTATTGTGAGAATCTGAGCCAAGTTCGGGGCAATTATTTCTGCTGTGGTGATCTGATTGAGGAAATTAGGAAGTCTGATAAGAGGAATGTCTTCAAGTCACAACAAAATAGAATAAAAAAAAACATGTGCATTAAAACAAAGTTGGCGTAGAAATCAAAAATTTGTGGGAGCCAATTGGGTGGGTTGTTGTTTGTGAACATATTAAGCACACTGCGTTCTCCCGGTGACACCCCTAATAAAGGACTATAACATTATCATGTCACTTTTATGTCATCAAAGTGACATGAAAAACCAGGATGACTTTCAAAACGGTAAAGACTAGAGAACAAAACACTGAGATTACATTTCACTTACAGGCAAACATAATCTTGGCACTTCTTGTTTTACAAAACACACCAACATCTGAGTAGATTGACTCTTTGGTTTACAAAATATCAGTTTGCACACAAGCTTAGTTGAGACAAGAAGTTGACTTGTCTCAACTGGCCTGTATCTTTAAAAATGTAAAGAAATAACATTAAGATGATTAGTTATAATACTTTTGACGACATTTATCTTGCAGGAAGGTTGATTACGTCCACCAGCTACACTCTTAGCGCAAGAATTTCACATATTCAGCATAAACAATATACAAAACTGTAGAAAGCTGTTCATAAATATGAAGGATTTGCTCAAAATAACCATATCACAAAGTTTTCTTATTGTAAAATACTTTAAACATGACAAACGACACTACTACTCTCATCATAATAGGAAAGACAGCAGAACATTCCATTCAGGCAAATCAGATGTTTTGGCAACAAAAACATAAATACTCTCCCAAACTTGCCAAGTCTGAGTAATGATTCGAAAGTTTAAAGTACCTGGAACTGACAAGCAGAAGTGTATGGGGGCCCAACTCCATGTTAGTAAGTGTGATAACATGTGCATCAGATTATGCTACAGCAATAAGAGTTTGAGTTTTTTTTACACAACCTTAAGTTCCAGTTAAAATGGAGGAAGATGTACATATTCATGATCTTCTCTTAGTACTGAAGTCCAGGTTTTTGTGCAAAATCTCATTCTTGAGCTTTTTTCTGCACAAATATAAAAACAAAAATTAAACAGAAGAGACATAATCATCTTTTATAAAAAAATGTTTTTTTTACACATTTGTTAAAATGATCATTATATTATGACAGTATAAAACAAATAATCTGTAAAATATCCCAAAAAAAATTCACCTCCTCACATTCCCCACTTCAGTCAGAAACAACCAATCAGAGTCAGGAGGAGGGTCTTAGCGCTGTCAATCACTCTCGTGCCCAAGCCCTTCCCCTTGCTATAGCTAATTCAGCACAACACAGCCTGCCATAAATCCTAAGGCTAGTCAGCATCCATCATCATGGCCACCGATGACGCTGGATTAACAGTTTTCCTGTAATGGTAAGTTGTCTCTCCACCATTAGCACACTGAGCGTCATTGATTGACAGCGATAGGACCCTCCTCCTGGCTCTGATTGGTTGTTGTTAGGTTGGAAGCGTTGCATTTCTTCAGGCGACAATAATAGCACTGGCAGGAAGTGAGGGAGCTCAATCTTGCCACATATTATCTGTCTAATACTATACTGTCAGAACGTGGTGACAGCTTTCACAAATAGGTTAAGACTTTTGGTATAATTTGGTACATATTTTATTTATTATATGAAGATAGAATGTATTTTAGTTTCATTTTTGTAATTGGTTTCTAATGCATCTATTCTGGTTGTTCTGTTTGCCTGTTGGTGCTGCTACACTGTGAATATCTACACTGGGGTATAGTAAAGACTTATTCTATTCTATTCCATTGTATTCTATTTGTGTTGGTAGTGTAATGACAGCCTAAAATCTGACCCATTGGACTCTTCATAAACCACATCTTATGGAATGTCCATTACTCTATTTAGGGCCGTTCTCCCAGTGCAATAAGCTCTTATGCTGCTGTATGTTTGTGCTGGGGCCCATCCACTGGCTATGGAAGCAGGAGGGGGGTGGAAGGATCAGACCTGTTGACATAGCCATAGGTGATGGCAAAAATGTCAGTGTAAATGTGACTGCTCCCTCTGTGCCATTTTCCCGAAAAGGGTCATCACCACAGGCTGCCTGACACGCTGGAAACTGCCTCGAGCGCAGGGCACCGACACGACATTAAACTGCAGCAAGCCTCGGCGTTCGCAAACACAAAACACACATCCACATTGACCGCCTCGTGTAGTGTTCCCGCTCCCGGATCAGCTGGGAAAGAAAGCGCGAGGTAGAAGGAGACGCGCACCGCAACCCTCAAATGAAAGTGCAGGGCAATGAATTCAGCCTTTCATGTGCAGCACTTTTTCTTGTGTAGCTATTGATTTTTTCCTCTCCTGTCTTTGTGTTGCTGTTTTCTTTTCCCTTTTTTCCCTAAACTGAAGACAGAAGGCCAGAGTTATAGTTCAAATAGCAGCGCCGGTGAGAGCAGCGCAGAGCTTCTTCGCCTCCGACACAAAGGCTAAAACACGGAAACTGTGGAAGAGCGTGCCTCTGTTGCAGCCGTCTCACTCTTAACTCTTGCTCTCGATTGTTTTGCAGCCTCTCAGAGGGCTTTTGACACCTACAGCACACCAAGCTGCGGTCCAGCTTAACACACGGCAAAGAGATAGAGAGGGAAAAATGGACCATGGAAGAAGGACGGGAAGGGGGGAGGGGACGGCAGTGGAGGACAAGGACTATAACAAAAGGTAAAAGCACTTAACAGCACAATGGCACCATAGTTCTTTCCAAAAGTCAGCTGAAGTGCTGAAGGGCATTCCAAAGTCCTTGAATGTAGATGTGGGACAAAGAGAAGGAAACTTCAGCTAATGTAAAGGAAAAATATCCTGTTTGACTTTACTTTGGACCAAAATTCAATAGATAAAAGTAGTGGGGAAACACTTTAAAGAGACATCAACACGGTCCCCTGGGAAAGTGCAGTTAGTATCTACTAATACAGCAATGTATCTTTTCAAAAAACACATCTGCAAAGAAAACATCCCTTTAAACTACAAGTAAATACATTGCTGTTCCTCAAGCTCTCCAAACTAAGTTCAGGCAGTTTAAAGTCAACATGAGTTGAATGAAATACAACATTTCTTGTCCCCAAAGCAAAGTTTTCTTAAATAATTTTCAAACCGCTAACTTATTCAACTGCGCCGAGCCAGATAAAACTACCATTATAAGGCACTAAAAATTCAGTGTAAATGTCATTCCCAGCAACCAGTCTGTGCTCTCAGTAATCACACTTTTATGTTTGCGCTGAAGGCCATGAACCGTCTAATTTTAGTGGTGTAAAAGCAAAAAAGTGGTTTAAAAACGCTAATTTTATAGCCTTTGCTCCCCCCCCCTTACTTTTATATCAGGCGGTTACTCTGATATTCTGTCCTTAGTATGTGTTTGGCACAGGACGCTCTTTGACTGAGGAACACCTCCTGCCTTAATTTACAGTGTAAGCAACCATGGTTTCTGTTAATAACCAAAGATTCATAAAACAGTGGAGACTGGAGTCTGGTTTGGCGTCTGTCAGGCCATAGTTGCTAGTTTCGGTTTTAAGGAGAATCTAATTTGGATTCATGCTAAGTGAAGATGGCAAGGGAGCTATCGGCAGCCTGAAAAATGTTACCTTTTAACAGAATCTCACTTAAAATGATTCAGAACTCTTTCACTGCTTGTTTTTGCAACTTTCTACAGTGTAAGGTCACGTCTGATACAACCTTTGACAAACAATTTGAGCACACACAGCTTTTCCCACTGCTAGCTTATCAGTGCCGGAAAAACTGAGACATGCACTCGGATAGCACAGGCACACTAACACTGCTGTGGCATGCGCTAATAATAGTGCATTAGCATCCAGATTGCTGTTATGGAATAACACAAGATTTTGGTATTTAGTCTAATATGGTCTGTGCTAACAAGTTGAATGTTAGATTGTTTTTTTTCTAACCAGCCTTTCCCTAAGTCCCTGTGTCTGAGTCGCCAACCCACTCGTGTGGTTGGATTTACATTTCAGGGGTTTAGGAGATTCAGTGTCACAAGAGATGTTATTAAGCACCTTTACACGTCTGTCGAAAAATAGTCAAACTCCTTTCTCGTTGAATAATAAACTCTCCGCCAACCCACAACCCAAAAAAAGAACACTGTATTGCTGCCCCCCCCCACACCTAAACGCCTGCTTGTCATGGCCTTGATAGGTACAGGATGCGGTGTTGCATGGATGCGGAGGATTAGGAGTCCTATCAGCCGACCCATACGCCGCCCTGATAAGGCTTTTAGGACAGCAGCAGAGGAAGAGGAAGTCAGTGGGTTTACAGCGACCCGTTTCCTGTGGAGCATGGGCCCGTGTGGACAGAAGTGATATGCCCCCCATGGATGCTGGTGCTCCTGCCACACATTCCCACCGAGTCGCTTCCTGAAAGAGGCAACCCTCTCTGGAGGGTGACTTCCTGGAAGAGTATGACCTCCCTTCTGCTGAAGAGAATCTCAATGCAACAAACACTCCAAGGTTGCCCCTAGAAGCTGGTTTACACACACACACGCATATATATATATATATATATATATATATATATATATATATGTGCTGTAAATGTGTGTTTAACGACACCATTCAGGCCTTTAGTCCAAAGGTTATCACCGGTTGGGATCTCTGCCACCAGTACCTGCTCATCTCTTTAGGTTTCATTGGCCCGGAGCGAGAAGGGACGATCGGGTTACATCCGAATGTATGCGTGTTCACAAGTGCGTGCACCGCAAGTGGCAAGCTTTGTGTCGCTCTGCAAACACACAAAGTAAACGCCAAGCTTGCCCTCCAGCCCAGCCTGCTGTTGTGTTTATCTACAGGTATTTGTTATCTGGCTCTCTCTTTTTGCCTTCTCCCTCCCTAAACTCTTAAAAAGGTTCACTGAGGTCTTTATCTCTCAGCCGAATCCCTCTTGCAGGTATCCATGTCAAAGGGACCAATGGGAGGGGGTCTCTGGGGACAGCATGTTTGGTCTGGGTCAGCCCTGGGTCAAGCTTTAAACCAGAAGACTTGCATTAAGCAAGTCTTTTCCTCCAACTTGCTGCATTCCACATTACCTCAGCGCACAGCACGACATTTCACTCATGGCTCTTTTGCATCTTTATGTTTCTTACAAACGTAATGGCACACACTCAAACGACCACGAGCAACCTGGCACATCCATTGCTGCAGAGAGCAAAAACTACGAATGCAGAGCCTTGCACCTTGTTTGAGTACAGCAAGGTTTTGAAAACCAGTTTCGGGTCACACTTTAATGTTCTTTTAATGAGGTGGCAGAGGAAGTGACCAGCTGTATGGGGGCAGTAAGTGATGCAGAGCTGCATCCACCCAACTTGTTTCAGAGTACTGTTGGTGTTTCACTTTTCTTTTACACACAAGAAAAACAAATTCAACCACTGATTGTACGTTTATTCAAGATCAGGTTTTAAGAGTAACAGGTTCCAGGAAGAGAACAGACATTTCTCTGCCTAGTGGCATACACCAGATCACTATGGGGTTTCCCAAGGATTTCCCAAGCAAGAGGGGCCACATGGTCCCTTCGGTGTTTTCTGGGCATGCGAGGAAAACCTCACTTGGAAGATGTTGAGGATGTGCCATTTCTGATCAGATGAGTGAACCACCTTCACCTGACTCCTTTCAATGTGGAGAAGCAATAAGGGCTCTCCATGTAATCTCCAAGTCTAGCCAACCTACAGAGGAAGTGCATGCCGTCCCCTTAACTCTAGGGTCTCGTTCTTTGAGTCATTACCCGTATCTCGTGATCAGACGTGATAGTCAGAATGTAGACAAACCATTAAATTGAGACCTTCTCTTTTTAGCTAAGC
This sequence comes from Poecilia reticulata, assembly GCF_904066995.2. Taxonomy (NCBI): domain Eukaryota; kingdom Metazoa; phylum Chordata; class Actinopteri; order Cyprinodontiformes; family Poeciliidae; genus Poecilia; species Poecilia reticulata. Next base: position 7,669,810 of record NC_088844.1, on the reverse strand, counting down.
TCTTTCTTCACCACTACAGACTGGAGAAGTGCCCTCATGACTTCGGACAAGAACCCAATCCATCTATCCCTCTGCTCCTCCCACCCTGTAATTCCTCCCAAACGAGATAACCAGGACGCTTTAACTCCTCCACTTTGGGCAAAAACCCAGAGGGAGCATTCACCCTTTTCTGGCTTAGAGGAGCAGACTCTTATGCCTGAAACGCCATGCTTGTTTACAAACCGCTCTAGCGCACATTGAAAGTGATGGCCTGACAATGCCAACAGAAGCACATGTAAACAACTACAACCCTAATATTGCCAACCCAAGACACTCCTACACAAATCCAGTTGCTGGAAATATTTATGGTTTAAAAAACACACCCATAGCTCCACCCACCCAGGTCTTAAGTTGGCAAGCAAGTCTGTTAAGTTGACTACAAGCTAGCAACCAGAACAGACAACTTGACAAATTTTTTATTAGCTTATTATAATTGTTGCTCTATAAAGACTCAAACAGTAAAATAGGTACTATTTTCCACAGAAAGGACTTGGAAACAGCCACTAAATTTGGTGAATGTGTAAAGTAACATAACATTACAATAACCCCAGTAATCAACATGTTTATTTTAGAAGCAGTAACACATATTGCTATTTTGCTGCTTGAATAAAGGAAATTAGACCTTGTTCTGTATTTTTCTTTTCGTTACAACCGTTGTGCTCTGATAATGTGGCATTTTCACTCAAAAGATATCATCCCATGAGAAAGTCACACTGGCTCAGTAAACAGCCAGTGTTTCGTAGCATCCAACCCATATCAATGAGAAATAAAAATCCACCGGGATGAAGGTTGTGACCAAATGTGGCACTTCTGCTGGTGTTTTCCTGGCATGAAATTGGCTTTGTGTTGGTAGCGTTTGGAGAACTGGCTGGTAAATTCTACCCCGTCTTTTGTTCGGAAAAAGGAGAGCGGTTGGGGGGAGTGGAGGAGTGTGATGGGGGGGTGGGGGGGGGCGGGGCTCCATGCATAATGCTCTTAGCCAGGGAGGTCTGGAACTGTGTCTATAAATTGAATTATTTCAATTTGAGGGAGAGAGTGAGAGAATAATGGAGAGTAGCTGTGAGAGTGTGTGTGTGTGTGTGTTGCATTTACATGTGAACATATGCATGTGTGCCGGTCGAGAGAGAGATAGACTCATTTTCTATTCTTCTGCAAGGTTCATATTTACAAGTGAGAATATAAACCAACTTGCGTAAGATTACAGAAGAGGCCAAATGTTAGCTTGCAGCTGGAAGCTCCGGTAATGGATAAAGAAAGGGCTGAACCATTCGGTTTCAGCATCTTGATGTTCTTATCCAGAGATGAAATAAAACCAAATTTCTTTATCTCATAATGCTTCGTCTAATATTCGTGACATCGTGACAAAACAACCCTTGTGACCATAGGTGTATGAGTGAATGTTTGTGTGCGTAAGGGTGGCGGCGGGGCTGAAAATATTCCTGACACAATATAATCAGCAGGAGACCATATGGCAAACTGGCAGCAAGCTATTTATCTTTATCCTCTTTGGAGGCTAAAATTAGCACTTTGCTGTTTGTAGCTTTAAGCTGGACTCCAACCTCTGCCACTGAGTTAATAATAAAGAAACGCCACCCTCCTCCTCACAACCCCCTCTAACTTTTTTGTGTTTATCTTTTGCCAACTCTCAGTACCCCACTTTAACTATTTCTCCAATGTTTTATAAATAGTACTTTCCAAGAATCTACCTAATTTATCATTTAAGAGTTATAGTATGAATGTCTTATCATAAGTATTTCCTTAAGCTGCTGTTCCCTAACAGGAGTTTGTATCAGGAAAGCCAGGATTTCCTGAACATGGACCCCCTTTGCTAGCTTGAAAGAGTGGGATGATGAGACTAATCTCTTTATCAAAAGGCTAAATAAACATAGCCTCTCTGTGGATGTGTGTGGATGTGAGTGTGGGCAATGCTCTGTGTGTGTGTGGGGAGGGGGGGGGGGGATCCGTGTGTGTGTGTGTTGCTGTGTGTGCTGTTGGGTCAAACTAGGCATGGTTTGGTTCCAACAATGGATTATTTCTGTTTAAAGCTCTATTTATTAGACAAAAAAACAAACAAACACCAGAATTTTCTCTACCTGTGTGGAGAATATATTGATATGACATTACCCCTCCCCCACTTGTTGCTACACACTTTTGTGTAACCCCACCAAGTAAGACTCCCTTATTGTCTCTCTTTTGCTTTCAAGCAGCTGCTAAACATTCTATTTATTTATCTCAACTTTTCCTTCTATCTTGTATCCTCCCGGTGCATATAAACCTTTAATCCACATATAAACATGTTTTTTTTAAATACATAAAATCAAGAAAATTATCAAAAATCAAAAATCAAGAAAATTCACCATCCTATTCACGAGACAGTGTAAAAAAAAAAAGAAGCGTTTTCAGTCGGAGGCTTCTTCAAATTCACTGCAACACAGGCTGCTACAGCAGATCCTTCCTGCCCACAATAACTCTTTCATTAAATGAGTTACAACAATATTTAACTTTCCCCTTGGGATAAATAAAGTATCTTTAAACTGATTTGAATAAAATTGAATGATATTAGCCAAACAAATACTCATTTCAACTCTAATACGTACAGTAATATATATACAGTCAGGACAAGACATTGTCTGAGTCATCCAACTCAGGTTTTCTATAACAATACTGTATTTAGACATCAGTGACATCTTAACATGAATCTGATCAGTGGCCTCTTGGGCCCTGAGCTCGGCTCGGTTTCCAGTGAGGAGGAGGAGGAAGATGCAGTTGGCAGTGACAGGGGAGCAAAGTCGGGAGGAGCGAGAGAGAGAGAGAGATAGAGAGAGAGATAGAGAGAGTTTAAGGTCATTTTCTGGACCATTCATAATGTGTTGTGACACATCAGCAACGAGCTGCTGTGATTTTACCGTCAGATTCCCTTAGAACCCGTACTGCTGCTATTAGGGGAACGGGGCATTGTCTTTCTTCGATGGCTTATCTTTGCATTATTCAGGCTGTGTGTACTGTACACTACCAACCACAGGAGTTGACATGCGACTCCAAATCATTTGGAGTTAAAAACAGAGGAGCCCAAACTGGTGACCGTTCCAAATTTCACTTTTTTTTTTCTTTTTGTTGTAATTTTTCATCCAAACACCCACATGCTCGACTGCATCAGTGGACGGGTGTACAATTTTTTGTTTTGTTCTGTCCTTGTCTGCCACATTGATTTGCATGTCGAGTGCCTCAAAACGCTTCAAAGTGCTTACATTTGCAAATGCGAGCTGCAGAATTTACTCCTAAACGCAGCGATATCTAGTAATTTGACGAAACCAGCGTGTTCCTTTGGGACACGGCTGCACTACAATTGAGCAAATTGCAGTGGCGTGCACAGAACTTGAACCTGAACTGGGGCCGTCAGGTCATACGTTTTCAGATCAACTTCAAGGACGCATCAATGCGAAAATGTCTTTTGCGTTCCAGGACAGATCGTCAGCGTAACAGGACGTCTTGTTATGTAACGCTAAGTGAAAATCAAAGGAAAAAGGAAAAAAAAAAAAAAAAGAGAACATCTTCCAACGCATTCAAGCATTCTTCAGCTAATCTCTCCCCTCCGACACACGAGAGACATCGAGAAGGCTACAGAGGGTGTGTGTAAACAGTATCTTTTAGCAACCACCAGTAATTAGATATAGGCATTTGGCATTCGCACCAGTCACAAATTAAAGAAGAGTGCTTCCTGTAAACAGACAGTGAGAATGTGTCTACATCATTAGTGTGCCACAATTATAACATAGGAGCTAAAGATACATTTCCCTCCCACTAGCACTCCCTCAGTCAAGCAAATGAATTGAAACCATTTTTTTCTTCTTTTCTTTTTAAGCACTAGACTGTATGAACGTATCCATGTGCATTTGTGCATTAAATACAAAAAATAAATCATTCCAAAGTAATATATATATATATATATAATATTTAGAGACTTTCTTGAGGGAAGCACCGAGACTAAATGAAGGCACATGAAGTGGGGGGTGGAGCACCAAGGATGATATTTCGTGCGGATGCTTGTCATGAATGAATATGTATTTCATGTAAATTCTGCACACAAGGCATATTGTAATGGTCGGGGCTAGACTTTGCATTTCTTTGGTCATGCAAACATGCCCACATGTAGCCGGCAGACGGACGGATACACCAGCCGAAGGGATGCATGGGAAACTTAAAGTAACAAGGAGGAGAGGGAACAATAACTCGGCTTCAAAACGTGCTGGCAATTCCACCCGATGTTATCACAGAAAGTCAAAAACGAGCAAACCGCGGGAGGGGAAGACACAGAGGAGAGTGAAAAGAGGCAGGAGAGAGGGGAGGGGGAGCCAGCACATGCATCCATGCTCTGCCACAAGTATCACTTATGGCACTGGGGTTGACTTTTAGTGGCAGAGATGTTGGTATCAACTATTTACAGGGTAAATATAAAGCAATTTAACCTTTGTAAACTGAGCTAGGATTCAGAGCTAATATGTACAATGTAGTCAAAAAGATAAGTGGACTGACTGCTTGTGTTGTGTTTCATTTATCTCTGAGGATGGAACTTACATTTGTGGTCGACTGAGCTCAAGGTTGTTTTCACACATGAAAGTCCGGTCGACTCAGTTCAATTGGAGATCAAAATTGCAACATTTGTTACATTTTCAGCTGCTGTGGTTCACTTTCACTCTGCTTTGCGTCAAACATAAAAAAAACCTTTGAAAATCCTGTTCCTTCCTCCGCCTGTGGTGGCGATGCACCAAGAACCACTTAAGGAAACGACACAAGAACTTCAGAAGAAGACATGAGCGCAACTTCCTTCTTTGTAAATTATAAACCAAAATGAAGTGGCGTCAGACTTTAGCAGTTGTAGGATTTCTATTTTTGTCTTTGGTAAAAGACCACGAGCCATTTCTCCTGCTAGGGCTAGACGCGGGTATTTGTTTTGGTTGTATTTACCCAGAATTCCCTGAACTATTTCTACTTCCTGCTTTAGAAGTGATCACATACGCATTCAGACTGTAGCAGAGTTCACTTCAACCCCACCAAGACCTAAGATTGTAGGTGGACCACGGTTCACTTCTTTTGTTCCCCATCAGTGTTGGACTGCGCATTCACACCTTCTCAAACAAAGCGGACTTTCTAGGCAAACAGACTGAAGTTTGATTAAAAGGGACTAACGGTGTGAAAGCAAGTGATCCAGTTGCATGTTGGAAAGCAACTGGCAACCGAATGCGCCAACTGTTGTACGTTCATGTTCAAATTGGATGAACAGATGGATGAAAGTCAGGAAATCCAAACATTTTTCTATGCCATATGTTTTAGTTTTCCTTAGTAAGATGGATCTGGAAACAATAAAAATCTAAATTCATACTTTTGCAGACTGTGTGGGAACCCTGTGATGCATCCAGGCTCTCTGGCCTAATGTTCATTTAAACAGAAATTGGACAATACTGTGGCTGGCAACTGGTTTATTGCTGGTGGAAATAGAAATAAACAGCTGGTTTCTCTGAGTTTTATAAGTGGCAGTCATGTTGAATTTTGAGGTGAGAATTGGTCACAAACGCTCAACTTTACCAAACCCTTCTGGTTTTTCCTCAGTGAGAAAATATACATTCAAGTTCCAGAGTATAAATCGAACACAAAATCAAACTGCATCCCTCATCAAAAACTGCTTGTGTTGGATTTTAAATGCATTCTGAAATGTGAAAACTTCCAGATTTTCGACTTGGAATTACAATTCAAGGATTTAATTTTTTTTTTTCTCCAACTTTGGTTTTTTATCACCAATGGCATGGTGTCCAGATGGAAAAGAACATTTTAGATCTTGTTTTTTCTTCCAACAAACCCTAACAGTGCTGCACTGTCTTGTTTTACTCTGCTGTTTCTAAAAGCCTGTCATTATGACGGTCATTGGAAAACCTAATATACTCCAAAGTTATTGTCGTTCTAAATGTTTGATAAACCCTCACGTAATTCCCAAAGTCTCACAGTCAAATGTGCGCGTACATCTTATCCGATGGGTTTATGATTATTAGCTTCTCACACATAAAATATTGACTCAGGCCAATAAAACCAAGTTCGTGGATGTGATTGAACAGGCAGAGGATCGTTTCATGTTAAATGATGTATAAGAGAGGAGAGGCGAGGTGGAGGAAATCATGCTGTTTGCTTTTATTTTAGGCTCTCTTATTCGTCGCTGTCCCCCCGCTCCCTCCAGACTCCAGCAGATGTGTGACAACAGCCTTAATCCTAAATGCAAACGGACTCCGCTCTGTGGGAACCTGAAACAATTTCCTCTTTTTTTTTTTTTCTTTTGAGAGGAGCAAACTCAGGCCACTCGAGTTTGCTTACTGGCCATAAAATCTTATCAGGGGACATCGTTTTTCAGTAAGACGTGTCATTACTTGACAGCGGACGCGTCAGCCGCCGCGATAGCGAGAGTGAGAAGTTGTAAAGCCCTCAGTGAGTTTGACTGAAAAAGGTCAAGCCCGGGCGCCGAGAAGCCTTTGCTTTTCCCAGGTAACTGCAGGTAATAATGTTTGAGAAGCCGTAAATCTGGGGAAGGCGGAATAAACATTGCTACCAGCAACACGCAGTCCGGGGCTGCTTTGTAGGGACGTTTTAGAAGCAATTAGACTATATAGCTGTCATATATTGTTTTTTTTACATATAAGCAGCGTGTGAACAAAAAGTTTGGTTCACGTGTTTTATGTTGCAAGAGTTACCTTAATGTCTCTCCACAAGAGATGTTGCGCTTCTTTACCGACGCATTCAGCTCGGTGAACTCCTAAACGACACTCAGCAGCACTTAACGCCGTGATTAGCCACAACTTTTCCACCGCTCCCCTCTGCCTACCGATTTGCACACACACATAAAGACACTGCTCCACCCTCCAAAAGGCTTCCGCAGCATTTACACTGAGATTTCTCCCCTTTCATCTTGTCTTACTCTTCCATTTTACACACTTTCTTTCAGCCCTTTTTTTTTCTTCTTTTTATTCTGCTTTCGCTCTCCTCCCCTGTACTCACACCCCGAGGAAATCAAAAGGAGAATCGTGTTTGCGTCTGCCAGCTACCTCTACCTCCACACCTCCTGTGATACCGACTGAAGAAAAAAAAAATCTAAATCAAGGGAACCGCATACCTTTTATCCACCCACAAGAGCCTCGCGTTTAAACAGATTACTGGTAAAGCTGGACACCAGTAAGACAATTACCGGACCGAGAGATCTTGCTCGATCACGTCTAGACATTGTCTAGACAACGTGCACCTCAAGCCGAGCAATGATCATCCTTGGATTTTTTTTTTCTCTAATTAATGCATTATGATATTTTTCTAACAGAGAAGTGGAACCGTTTGGCGCAACGTTGTTGCTGCTGTAAGGCTTCACGCCTTTGCAGAACTTGATTACCACTCCAGATTCTACAGCATACATGATGTACTGGAAGAGTAGAGGAAGTCATAGAGGGTAACGGACCACACAAACAATAACAGCTCCCTCTCTTCCAGTCTACTGGACAATCGGACCAATTAATCGGTGACTTTGAGGGGGCCACAGGAAGCTGAACGATTGGACGAGCAGAGGCCGACCGCTGATTGCTTGGCTCCCGTGTCTGTATCTGCAAAAGCCCACCCTGACTCTGGAAACTACCCAATAAGACGAGCACCAACAGCAGCTAGTCTGAGCTCTGACCTTGTTGGAGGGCACCGAAGTTGGAGGGTAGATGCATGGATGGATGGATAGATGAAAACATCAGAAATATCTCTGCCTGGTCGATGGAGACTCACAACCACTGAAGGTTATATGCTATGATTAACGACAAAATTTATTTCTGATATTGTTTCAAGACATTTTGCAGTGAATAACCCTATTTCACATAAATAACTCTTCAGTATCCAGTTGTATGGAATCTGAATAGTAAAATTTGCTCTCACTACTAATTGTCTACCATCACAATTTTACAAATGTAGAAGAAGTTATTTTGTCAAGACTTTGAAGTTGGAGTCATGTTGATGATTTTAACGATGGACAAAATGACTGCTTTCTCAAATTGGTGACTGTATAATGTTTTCGTTACTTTTTATTTTTGTGTTTTTATGGTGTAAAGTTCTTTAAACTGCCTTGTTGCTGAAATATGCTATACAAATAAACTTGATTGACTGATTGATCAAACTCGAGGGATAAATCAGGAATGAAGCTTAACAAAATGGACAACTTAGCAAAGAAACCAATGTTAAACTGGATCTTCAGACACCGTTAGACCCTTGTTACAGAAACACTGTTTCTTTTCGCTGAATCTATGAAAAATAAAAACTATCGCTGAGGTTAAAAGTAAAAAAATTAATAGACAACGCATTTCCAGGTGCAAAATCCAGATCTTCACTGGATTTTGCTTGTTTTTTTCTTTTCTAAAATAGAAAACGTTTGGATATTGACTTGTAGTTCATTCACTGTAGGTGTGTTATTAACCCTTATGTTTACGAATGGGGTCCGACTTACCCCACACTTGTATCATTTTCATTTACCTCAGTCCTCGCACGCACAAGGGTTAAGGCCTGACAATTCATCTTTTGTCTTGGATGACCAAGGACAAAGTTTTACTCCTGCTTAAGGTTTATCAGTCCACTTCGCTAAGTAGCCTTGAAAAAACTAATTTAAACATTGACACACATGTTTACTCCTACATTTACTGTATGTAAACTTGCTTAGGTCTTTTGATAAACCCTTTTCCTTCAACCATTTCGAGATGCTACAGGCTTTGTTAAGGAGGAAAAGACGTTCTCTTTCTTCCTGTCTTCTATGAAATTCTATGCTAACAATGTGGGAACGAGCTGATTAAAACCACTTTAAAAGACTAAAAGAAAGTCTGAGACCTTGGAGGCAATGGGTAAAGAAATGATTGGACATTTAAGTGTTTTGTTAAAACACAAGCTGAAATCTTAGGCCAATACTAAGACACCAACAGTGAAGGCAGACGCCAACATACCTTCTTTGCATCGTTTTTTGTTTTTCATCTTGCACAGCTTATTTTACATTGCTCAGACGGAAGGCGACCTTTTTTCTACAAAATTTTGTTTTCTAATATAAAAAAGCAGCCAAAGTTTAAAGAGCAAAACATGGACAGACTTCTAAAAAGCCTGAAGACCCTACTGATCAAGACCACTGGAAATCCTTACAACAAAGTCTAGCTGCTTGGGGGGGAAAAGGAGCAAAGAAAATTGGAGCAGTTCAGAAAGTTTTGCGTACTACTTGTTTTTCCAGCGCAAATCAGCCAAATGAAAAAGCCTCGAGCTGGACATCATAAACTCCGAAAATCTCAAACCAACACTTGGACACCAGCGAACGAAGGCAGACACCGACATGAAGCCTAACAGGGAGCCATTTGTCTTGGCGCGGCGCGCAGTACTTTGTACAAACAGTCCGGGTAATTGGTGATACATATCTAATATCAGCAGTCGTCGCCTCGCTCCCGGGACGATTCCGACCGGCAAAGAGGCGAACCCTGTAGCTTTCAGATAGAGAGAGAGAGAGAGAGAGAGCAAACACCCGACCGCACGGATGCAGCTGACCAAGTCGCCGCCTGAATGTTATTCTGTTTCCCTCGCACGCGATGCGAATTCACACAGGCAAAGAGGAGCCACTTCATTCGGCGAGAAAAAGAGACGACATGAGGGACTCCCCGCCATCGCCGGCGCATATGATCTGTTAGCTTTTCCCTTTACCCTCCGAGCATTACTTTTCACACAAGAGTACGATCGAAGGCTGCTTGTGGGGCGCTAAAACAAAGCGTGGCTGTTGGTAGGAACTAGTTAGCGCACAGCTGGACTAATAGAGCGGGACTAATTAGCTACAGGGAGTTCTCTCGTCAGCGCTTTGCTGGATGTTTACAAAGAATCTTCCGAAGAAAGAGAGGAGAAATAAAAAATAAAAAATAAAGATAAGCGTCTTTCTTAGTATGAGTCCTCTGGGGAGAAAGGAAGACACCCAGAACTGATTTTAATGACATGTGTGAAGCAAATGTGATCCTCCCTCTATTTTTTTCCCCCCTGTTACTGCCAATGGAATTTGGAGCTAAAAAATACCATGGGCATTGTGGTCAAAGCATAAACACCATAACTGAGGATGCAGCATGTGAGAATTGTCACCACATGTAAGAATAAGAGCCAGGCTTCGTCTCCCTCCCGCCGCCTCTATGACACTGACGAAGCTCTGCAAAACATCTGCGAAGTTTACGAGTTGTCGTTAACCATCTTATCGTGGAAAAAAAAAAAAAAACATATATGTTTCACGTTAATCCATAGTTCTCACGGTTTCTCCGGCTCTTTGATTTTCAAAAGAGCGAGAGAGAGAGAGAGAGAGAGAGAGAGAGAGAGAGTACACTTCCGGGTGAAAACAGAGAATTTTATACCGGGTCATTGGGCAATGACCCGGTGAGAAAGGAGACCAGAGCAGAAGCATGTGTTTTTTTCAGTAATAGCCCTCCAGAAAAGAAAGGCAAATTCAGTTGTTAAAGGGCCGTGGCTATCCAGCATCTTTCATCTGAGCTGCTTCGCTCTGCTGGAGGACAAGAGATGATAAGCAGAGGAGGAGAGGGAAGGAAAGGTCTGAGGACAGAAGTGAGGAAAGGGGCAGAAATAAGAGACTGGTAAAAAGATCTTACGCTTTTTATGTGGAGGATTAAAACACCTCCAGCGAGATTAAACCGTCTTTCTCTCAACACCACTTAACCTTAGTAAGTCTTTAATACTGTTTATATAATTTTAATTCAGGTTCATGTTTATTCAAATTGAAAAAAAATGTATGCAATTTCTATAAAAATAAAAAAAACACATAATTAAGTAAGTTTGGTAAGGTGGACCGTGTCCCCCTGACCGTAAGCCGATAGAACAACTTTGTGATGGGTTATAATGGAGACTTTGCAACAGGCCAACTCATCCAACATTAGTGTCTGACCTTACAAATGAGCTCCAGGTAGAATGAACCATGAGAACGCACTTCCAACTCCTCATGGAAAGCCTTCCCAGAAGAGTTTGAGCTTCTATGGCTGCAAACGGTGAGACGACTCAATTCCAACACTTATGTCTAAAGAACGGGGTGTCATTAAAGTTTGTGTGTGCATAAAGGCAAGTGTCTTAGTACATCACACATGACAATACACTACAGCTTAAGAAGTAATGGAGAACTGTGAAAAAGTGTTGTCCGAGAAGAATGGGTTGAAAAGAAAAGAAAAAATAAACATCAGAGGCTAAAACGATAGTGTGAAAGATAAACATGGACAAAGTTGGGAAAAATGCAAGAGAACAAGGCAGGAAATGAAGGCGAACACACAGGGAACAAAGAGGGGTAAAGGGAAAGGAAAGACGAAGGATAGACAAAAGGTGATGTTTGAGAGTGAGTGGGAGGCACAGAAGAAAAAAAAGGGGGAGGAGAAAAGAGGAGAGAAAGCACAGGGATGCATGAGGAGAGAGACACAAACTGACAGTCAAATGAAAGGGAGACTGAAGTGTAGGTGGGAGACAAGGGAAAACAGCAAATGGGGGGGTGAGACATGAAGATGAAAGAGCGAGAGAGAGGGGAAGAGAGACAACTGTCGGGGAGAGAGTGAGCAAAGTGCCAAACAGATAAATAACCAGCTTACTGGGATTACCAAGTGAATGACACAGAATTTGCCCGAGCCAATATGACGTGGCAGTGATAGCTGCTAACCCATATAAACCTGAACGCGGTCCAACGCGTCCCGCGGCGCTCTACTGTTGTCACTGCGCTCTGATGCTACGGGAGCCCGTTGTTTATGTGGGCTCCTGTAAAACGTATCACGACAGCTGCAGGTTCTGAAATGGAAGAGTTGTTTGAAACTAACTGGGCCCTCAAAAAAAAAGAAAAAAAAGAAAAAATATTGAGATTAAGAAAGAATACGCCGCGTGGTTAAACATGTATGGGCACAACAAAGGTTTTAACCAGCTCGTAGCGCAAACGTTACGCAACAGATTCGCATTGTTGCTCTCCTTCAGCTAGTTAAAGTCAGTTGACTAAAGCTAAGTGATTTGTCATTCTTTCAAGAAAATCCTTCTCACAGTCTGGAGTTTTAGATGTGTCTGTGTCTTCTTCTTCTTCTACCACAGTTTAGTCACACCTGAGCAGAAAATCCTATGGTTGAGTCGATAAACACATTTTGTCCTTAAAAGCGACATTTAGAGAAGAATTTCCAGACGATGTCTTAACGTCCCAGAGGAACATAAAAGGAAAACTTAATTATGAATCTATTTCTAGTTTTATGAATTTTAAAGCAACAAAACTGTCCTAAGGTGACATTTCTAAGGCAGGGATGCAATGAGATAGTGTGGCATAAGTGTAATCCAGTCTGGGTGTTAGCGTTCATTTTGTCTGGTGAAGTAAGTGTTAGCTATTTTTAGGTTTTTCAGATATTACCTTATGGGATTTAAGCTTGGGACCCTGTTTAATCTATGCATCAAAATCTATATGTAGCGACTATTCAGACCACTTCAGCTAATTATCTTCAAAAACGTGACCAGCGACAAATCTAGCAACTATTTCTGTGTTATTGGTGACATTTGGTGACAACATAAAACCACCAGTTGCACTGCAGCTACAGTTAGCAGTGGGCGCTGCTTTGAGTCCTTCCAACCCACGACGGACAGCAGGCTTGTCGCACTGCAGTGAAGTCAGCTTATGGTCAGGTCAGTCAAAACCAGCAAAAATGAAAAGCTGAACTTAAAGAATGAATCAACACTTTTTACCTATTTATGTTGGGTACTAAGTAGAAAGCAAATGGTTAAATGTGGTTGATTTGTAAGCATAAGCTAACTGTTAGCTACACGGATAGCTAAATGTTTAGCATCTGCTTAGCTTCTTCTTCTAGGTGCTAAATTAAGTAAAGTACTACTTTTCTGTTTATCAATGAGTCTTGATAATGTTCTTCAGTTCAAACTCTGTTTAGACTTTCAATAATCTTGCTAAGGCGTCATGTCACCAAATGCTAACAAACACTGTAGCGTCTCATCTTATGAGGTGAACGTACAGCCACACCAAAACAACTGAGTGATGTTGAAACCATAAATTACACATTGGCAAACAGAGATTACATTTTCTTCAGTTTTATGTATTCTTATTCTTACGGTTAGATGCTAACAGCTTGCGAACCATGCTAAGCTAAAGGGAAATTGAATCCTTTAGTCATGAAATTGAACTGTACTTTTTCAAGACTAGTTTAAATTCTGACCTCCCTAAAGGCATAAAACTTGAAGTGTGACATGTTGAGCAGGGATTTTCTATTTTGGGAAAACCAAAATTTGAGTAATTTTTTTAAATAATTTTTAATTTTGTCTTTAGACAAGACAAAATAAAACAAGCATGAAAATATGTGGACAAGCCCAACCTGTGCTGGAGTGTTCCAGACTGATCCTTCGAAACATAGTTTGAGATTAGTAAACTTTTTGCCGCATTTGCGAGAAAAAAAGATACTTTTTAAAAACAAAACGTTATATTATTACATCTCAAACTGTCAACTAAAACTTGAAGTTATTAAAACAATTTTAACAAACTCAGTCTTGTTTTTTTTTTTTTAATAAATTGACCAGAAGTTGTATTTATACACGCATAAATTCATCACAGAATTCAAAACATACAGCTTCACCAAGAAACATGCAGACACAGACGCTCACTACTCCACATTTTACCCTCTAATGAAGTCCAACGGCAAAACAAAAACCTACGAGAGCCCAGACGGAGGTAGGAAAACAGAGATGTGAGGTGACAGAGAGATGATGAGACAGAGTCATTGTAGTATAAGGAGCCAGTCTATAATTGGAAAGATGTGAAAAATGAAGTGTCAGTTTGGTCAATAAGGGGCAAAGGTCGCAGAGGCAGGAGCCCAAACTCGGCACAGAGCATGCTCATTAGAGCGACCAATCAGCTCTTGGCTGGCTGCTCCCAGACTATTACGCATCAAAGGTAGAGGAGTGGACACACACTTGTACAATGTCTCTTTGTCTTGGGCCTGGTAATTTCAGGGATCTTTCATCAGCCCGTTCCCCTCTTCCACATGATCTATTTTTCATTTCTTTCTAAGCTAAACATCTGAGTCCTCAGCGCTGACCAGTACTGGCGAAATAAAAAAAAAGAAGAAGCAGGTTTTCAGTTGGAAACACGGCGTGTGAACGTGTGTGTTGACTTTGTAAGGCATGGCAGCGTTCTATGCTCCTATCCAGGCTCTGCCTCCTGGCACAGGCAACCCTGCAAACTGCTCGCCCTGACACCAACCTCAATAATACATAAAATTGCGTTTCTGTGAGCAGTTGGTTTGCAGCGTCAATCCCAACACAGCCAACGCGCTGTTTCTGTCTGCCTCTCTTTAAAACACACCGAGCCTCACAGTGCACCAACGGACAAAGGAAGAGAAGGTCAAATCTAAGGCTCTAGGCACAAAAACGAGGAGAATCCGATTCCAACGACTTCTGAGAGAATCTACCGAAGCTCAAAGAATGTTAGGAAGACCACAGGTGTAATATTCCTTCATCCACAACAGGAATACTTATCAGTTCAAAAAAAGTGAATGTGAAATAAGAGGTAAGGAACTTTTCTCTTCTCGTTCATTTTTCAAGCGGTTGAACTCTTACCCTGTTCGCTGCTGTTGTCCCCGCTGTGAGACGTGTGTCCGCCGCTGGACGGTCCCGGCGTGCCTCCGGAACGCGTGGACGCCGTGTCGTCGTGGTCTCTGTTCCAGGATGTCTGTTTGGGAGAGAGACGGACATTTTTAATACTTCTATTGGCTTTTGTTTTTGTTTTGAATCAGTTTTGATTTGTGAACTGAATGTAGATATGTAAAACGGTTGCATAATTGTTTTGAATCCATTAGAAAAAGAGTCATTTGTATTTACAATGTGTTTCTACATCAAAATACATCCTTATCAATAGTTTTACTGTATGACGTTGATGAAGGCATTTGTAGGTCAATTTTTGTTATTTAATTTAATGCATTTCAATCAAAGTAAACTCTCGCTACTACAAAATACGACTCACCCAGAGCCACAAAAAGCCATTTTCTAAACATAGTACTTCTGGCTAAAGTGTTTTATTGTGAAAACTGGAAAAATAAACTAAATTGTATTTCTATTTTCAGACTGTCCTTGGATCTCTGATCAGCATGTCAAATAATAACAAAAAAAAATTACTTTTGAAAAGTTTGGAATATAGTTTGATTCCGGTCTGTTTTATTGATTGGAGCATTTACAGAACAATGGCATAAAAGCAGACACAAATTCAAACTTAAAAATGAACTCATGATTCAGTCTAAAGCTCATCCTGCAGTTCCTTCAACGTCTTTTTTTTTTTTTCACAAAATGCAGATTATTAGACGTTTCTCAAAAAGGCCGGTCCAGATCAATAGAGAGCAAACATGTTGCTTCAGTTCCCAGATTTCTGAAGCATGCAATCCGTGGCCGCCTCCATTTGCCCCAAACCACTAGCAGATGAAAATACGAAGCAGCTACAACTTAAGATAGGCTACGGCAAGCGCCAGGGAGTGATGTCATCCGAGCAGAGAGGGAGAAAGCAGAAGGTAAATAACTCATGCATTCCCCCGTCAGTACAAATTCTCTGTTTGGTCCAAAAATGAAATAAAAATAATATATATATTTTTTTAAAAATAAAAAAATGGGCAACCACTCGCACTGAAGTGGAGCTAGATTTCAGTTTGGGCACGGCAAGAGCAAAATTAAATAAGCAAACGCTTTTCCGTAATCTTTCCTTAAACAAAATGAAATGCAATACCGATCCGGCCGAGTCTGAATGAAAACAAATGAAAATGTTTGAGAGTAGCCAACTTCAAGAACAAAAAAAAAACAACAACTTTATGATGCAAAACTGATGCTCTCTTTCCCCCCCGTATAGCTACCGACTGGACAAGAGGCTGGAGTTTATATATAGCAAGTCGGTTCCATGTAAGGCCAGATGAGGGTCATCTGCAAACTGGACAGTGGTTAGCAAATGGCCCAGATACGACTGAAAACATTATGACCACACACCACAAGTAGTGTGACACATCGAGGCCTTCATTGCACTCAGACATGCAGATTTACTGCTTCGCAAAAGTATTCACTCCCCCTTGAGACTTTCTCGCTCAAAAAGCTACTTTTATCCCCGCCACTACAAACTAAAACACACATTAAACAATTTTGTAAATACATATTACATCTAGCTAAAGTGTTTTATTACAAAAGCTAACAAAAGTAAGCTAAAATTTCTATTTTCATATTTTAAAGTAACATGAATCCTCTATTTTAAAAGCTTGTTGTGGATGTCAGCTTATGGAAATACTCATAAGACGACAATTTCTTGTTGCATTAATAATCAAAAACATTTCATTTTCGGGTTTTGTAAGAGCTGCATAGTTGTAAGAAGGTCAAGGAAAAGGATACAAGGTAGACCTGCACAATATCAGGAAAACGCTACACTGTGACACTATTACTGAAAATTCTGGTGACAATAACAGTTACGGCTAATTAAAAATTTTCCATCTCGTCTCTTACTTTATCATAAAACACGAGCCTCACGGGTCAGTGTGAGAGTTGTAAGGCAACTCTGTGTAAGCACACGTTCTTTTAAGGCTAAAAACTCAGTAGATTTTGGAACGACAAAAGAAAAAAAAATCAATTTCATAGAAACAGCAAAAATGTGGAAAAAGACCCTCTGGTCAGATGAGGCCAAAATTGAACCTGAACACACCGACCTCACTGAGAAACTCTTTTCTTTTACTGATTTGCATTCACACGCTGGAGTGGAGCTTCACTTTCCAGCAGCACAAAAATCATAAACATGAAGCCAGAGCTGCTAGTTTAAATACAAACATGTGCTATGATTTCCTAGTTAAAGCCTGGATGTGAGCCCAATAGAAAATCTGTGCCAAAACTTGAAATTTGTTGTCCACAGATTAGAGATGTGCCGATCCACTTTTTTCACTTCAGATACGGATACCGATATCTGAGGTTTAGCATCGGCTGATACCGAAAAACAGAGCTGAATGTAATTAAAATGTTTCTTTTTAAACACCGACGCAAATTACAGAAACACAAATTTATTTGATAACTCTGCACCAGTACAGAACACTTGATAGCTTCACAAGTTTGGTCAAACATGTAAAAACAACTTTAATTTGTTCAGTCAGTGCAATTAGGATTGTAACAGCCATAGTAAAATAAATAATAAAGAAACTGAAACCGACAAAAACAATACCACTTTAGTCAAATGTAAAAAAAAAAAAAAAAAAAAAAAAAAAACGGCAAACCTTTTAAATGGTTCAAAATGTGCAAGAAAGTGTAAGATGAATAAAGCATAAGGGCGCACAACACATAGAGTTAGACTGAATAGATTGCCCACACTGTCACCGATTCCTGATCCAGAATTGTTTTCAATATCTGGACCGATACAGATATCGGATCAGGTGCATCTCTACCACAGACGCTTTCCATCCAGTCCGAACGGCACGCCGCACTTCAGACTTCAAAACGTTGGAATTCTTCTGCTTCCCTTTCATAATTACTTTAGTTCGTCCATCGAAATTCCACCGAAACACATCAAAGTTTGCCGCTGTGGCGTGAACAGAACGCCACAAAACTCGACGGAGACGACTGCTTTGGCACCACGCTGCACATAAACGTGCACAAAAAAGAGCAAAGACAGCGCGCGGGCCCCGACGAACACACAAAAGCTGCTACATGAGAGTGAAACCAAACCAGATGTCTCCCGGCGCTCTGCGAAGCAACATTAGCGCTGAAGACAGGGGTGAGAAAGGAGACGTCACAGGAGCAGGGAAACGGAATCAAATGTCTCCGAAACGACTCCATATCACAAACAAACAGAACGCAACGCAAAGGCTTATCGAGCCTCCTCCGCCCGCCTGCCTATCTTTACTCTGCGAAATCAAATGAGGCGGATATCAAGGGGGGGATGGGGGGGGGGTGCACGTGTGCTTTTAGGTCGTTTTGTGACGAAATGAGTGATAGAAACCCGCAAGGAGGACGAGAAGAGGGGAGAGGAGAGGAACGCTGTGGGAATGGGAACAACTGGTTTCAATTGGGACGCTGCGATTGGCGCTGCTGCCGCTGCGTGAAGGGTTTGGAGTTGATTTTTGCTTTATTAAAATAAAAGAAGACATTATTTCATGACATGGGATTTGTTTAAAACAGAGTGGAGCGGAGAAAATACAAGTCAGCAAATTCAACACATTTGGAGCGGATTAGAGCTGCTTTGATGTTCCCAGGCTATGAAATTATAATCCAGTGATTACATGGACGATATAATCGTTTTCCAAATTAGACTCTGAGGCTTTTCAATAAAGACTGAAGTTCCTGCGCGACGGCATGACTGGGACAGGGACGCTGATTATAACGGGGATAAGAACCAGGATGATTGTTTTTTTGTTTTATTTTTTGTTTTGTTTTGTTTTGTTTCGACTCTTTAGAAGTTCTTATTTGCTGACCGTGGAACAAGAGGGGGGAAAAAAATGAAACACCCATGCATGACCGAGTGACTCCAGAGCACATCAGAAGTGAGGTAATCCAGACCACATGCTCAAAACACAAACAGTTAACAGCAGCTTTTGCCAACTCTTTCCAAATCTGCTGTGTTTAAAAAAAGAGAGGGAGAGACAGAGGGAAAAAAAAAGAAGAAAAAAAGCCGAACATGTTTATTCAGAGCTCCGTAAAGAGGAATAGTACAGCACCCACCCCGGGGATGTCGAGCGGTGAGAAGTGAAAAAACCCAAGAGCGTCGGCTTGTGAAAAAGGATGATTTCCTTTTTTTTGTTGTTTTTTTTTTTCCATGTCCTTTTTGTTGTAATTCTCTAACAAATTCCATTTGAAAATATAATTAGAACGAAGGGGGGAAAAAAAAAACAGGGGCAAACGGCAAAAAAAAAAAAAAAATACCGCATTAGCTGTAATTGAACAAAAGAGCGCTTTGCCTGCTGGGAGGTGGCCACCGCGGCCCCATGGGAAACGGGGCGGGGCCGAGACGGGGCCCTGGTGGCATCTCTGCGGGGACGGGAGAGAGCGAAGGGGAAGGAGGGGGGAGTTTATTTATAATCACAGGCCGCCCTTTGGATGGAACGGGGCCCAGCTCTGATCCAACACGCAATTAATACACACACGGCTGAGATAACACAACCGGTGCACACAAGGTTGCGCAGCGTGTGTGTGTTCTCAAACACACTCCTCTTGCTTGGTCACTTAGCTTGCACAAACACACATACAAATACTTTTTTTTTTTTTATTCCGCAAACACATGCACACCTGCCATAATAACAAAAGCGCTCACCTTGACCAGAAAAAAACACACACACACTTACCCTGTTCTAACAACAGTTTAAAAGCACCAGAAAGAAAAGGGACGCCTTGAATGTATGTAAATTCAGAGGATGAACAGATGAATAAACAGAAACAGAGAGGAGGAAGAGGAGGAGGAGGAGGAGGAGGAGGAGGAGCGTCCCTCGGCGCCCAAGGCTTCACACTTGATTCATTCTGTTCGCTTAATGAGCCGCCGTGGTCTCTCGCTCAGAAAACGCCTCCCTCCCCTTAAAATTTCTCAACCTGCTCCATGTCTCCTGCGCAGGATAAAGATTAATTCAATGCCTAATTGTTCAGTAAATTCAATTTTCCACATTCTATTCTGCCTAGATTTAGCTAAACTTCTTAAACCTTCCGCGCCAAGCTAAGGGAGCCCTGTTTCTTTCTTTCTTTCTTTCTTTTTGAGCCACACATACCTTTTCCCCTTTTTCTTCTCCCCACCCTCCTCATCCTCTCCTTCATCCCTCCTAATTCGCCGTGAAAAGATTTTCCTTGCTGGAAATTCTGATTCCGCTATGATCGGTGAGGCATTCCAATCCGATGCGTTCTCATTGTGCCTCGTCTAAGATGCGAGAGGGGGCTTCCCTTTCTCGCCTTGCCAGACCCCCATATCATACAAGCGCTCATGCAAGAAATGCTGCCTTGCCAATTCATTTGCAATAATAAAGAAAATGGTTGGGGTTGTTGTGCTTTGCCACCCAGCTCTTCCCTCTTGTTTTGTGCCCAAAATATATTTTCTTATGTTATGGATATTTACAGGAGAAGACGAATTTGTTGGCACCGCTGGTAAAGATGTGAACATTTTTTTTTTAAATTTCAGTACTATAATCTCACTCTGATAAATTTGGCTAAATCCAACCTTTTACTGAGAGAACATTTTGGTATTGATCCGATATAAAGTGAATACGGGGCCAGCATTGTCGATACCGATACCATTATCGATACTGATGCCTTTGATTATTTACGTCTAATATGCCATTAAACTTCTGACCTTGAGATTTTGTGGTTTTTCCTTTGAATTATTTAGTTAAAGCCCATAACAGAATTTGGACAAGATTTATAAGTGTGCAAAATACTTTAAGAACATACTAACATGATATTTAGAAACTACAGGAAAACTAAACTAATTTGTGTGAATGTTCTTCTATAGTTAAACAAGGTACAAAGTAATCCCCATTTCAGATCAAATCTAAAATATATGTTTTTTGAGGTAGAGTTGAGAAACTACGACACAAAGCTAAAAGAATATTTCAACAAGGAATCTGAAACTGTAATACTGACCTTACCATGCTAGTATCGATCCGATACTGATATCAACATGTTATCAATATCGATAATTCTACTCAATCTACCCACCTCTAGCTTTTGTTGCTAAAAAGTCCAACATTATCCCACTGTCTCACTCCTTAGATCTATTCGATGACATATGCGTGTTCAACTAAGTAAATAACATTCTGCCATCGTCTTTCTTTGCATTTAACATTATATGACACACAATTTGATCACCAGACAAGCCAGGCAGCCACAGAACTGTGGGGCAGGCTGAAAAATTCTGTTGCATGATCGTCACCACACACTGCTTCCTAAACTGATCAATATTCACTCACCTCAATATGGTAAAAGCTTGAAACTGCAAGTCAAGCTGACACCTTGCCATGTTTTCCGATTAATTTGGCCAATGGGTGCCTGAGAACTCATAGAGCTTAGAGATTTCCTTCCGAGATAGTCACGCTATCTCAACTCTGAAAAAAAAAATGAGGCAAAAGTAACATACCCTGTCCTGACACAGCACTGCAAACTCCACACCTTTTATCCCAACACTAATGAACTATTCAGAACAGAAGTGCATGGAAAGTAACACACATACTCAGTGGATGTGAAAGGCGTGATGTTCCACAAATTCCTCTTCATGTCCCCACATAGCGCGCATGTTTTTATTATGTTAGTTTATTCATCAGCAGGTTTACTTTGAGCTGACAAAAGCACAGAGTTCTGGTTAAAGTTGGTCTAAAATGGTAGGACAAAAAAAACTATTTTTCTGGCAATCTCTCTACATCCCCATTTGGCAGATAGATAGCATTTAATATGCACTATTGGAGACTTTGTGACTCTCTTTGCTGCTATTCTTAATATTAAGATATGCTTCCCTCCTCCTTTAATATCATGTTCACTGTGTGGGTCGTCACCTGGCCTAGTGGCAAGCTGCTAAAAGAAAAGTCCATCTGTGTCACTTAATATTTATAACCCAGGAAAACAGGAAGTCACAGATTGAATTTAAAAAGTAAAGTTTATGTGGGAATTATTGTGCCACAGTTGATCTTTTAAGAATAATTTCTTCACACACTAAATAAAGATATTCAAATTTTACAGTTTGTGATTACATCACCGTACTCCTACACGATGCATTCATGTCTGTCTTTTCAAACATTTTTATCAAAGTTTGTTTCCATTCCTGAACTTTTCAAGCTGTACCAGGGATATATATATATATATATATATATATATATATATATATATATATATATATATATATATATATATATATATATATATATACTTTCCAATATGGTGGTACATCTGAATCGGAAGATGACAGTGTCAGGCTTCTCAGAATTCCTCATGCATCCTTCCCCTCTGCGCCTGTTTTCTTTAACACAATTTTTGACCTTTTGCAACAGTGCTGCTTTCTTGAGCAGAAATCTGCGAGAATACCATGTGTATGCGGCGGCAGTGGCGAGATGGCCCGCAATAACTCCGGACACATTCTCCCACTCAAGCGAGCGCTGGTGGGAAAGCTGTGAGTGAAAGGGGCAGAAAGGCCAGCTATTGTAAACTCTTGTTTGCTTTTGCCTTCCACGGCGAAGAGATAAAGCAGGATCTGCCTCTCTGATAACCGGCCAGGCAAGTGCTTGTCCAACTACCTCTGCTTTCTCTCCACCCCTACTCCGTCCCTCCCCCTTTCGCTGCAATATTAGCGCTTCCAAAATGAAAAGAGAGGCTGATAATGGTATGCGCAGTGAAAAAGAAAGAAAAAAAAGTGTGTGTGTGTGTGGGGGGGGGGAGCTAAAGGACCCCCAACTCTCTCCCTCCCTCCCGTTTCGTTCTGCACTCCCTAACTCATAACAATAGACAAAGAAAGGAGAAATAACCTTATAATCGCTGAAAGGAGGGAGGGGGGGGAAGAAGAAAACTGGATTTTGTCTCTTGAGTGCGTAAAGTATGCTACGCTGAATAGCCGTCAGGTACGCTTCAAAACTGGTGGGTTAACCTCGCAGAGGCAAGCAAAGATAATTACATGTTTGAGATAATTACCGGAGCTTTCAAAGTCTGCTTAGATGGCACTCGTAGAAACTGACAAACTGATTTTGTTTCTCCGTGACCGTCCTCCACTACGACTCTCCACGCTGTTTATCCCGCCAGAGCCGAAATCCAAACAAAAACATTAACTCCAGTGCCCTCCCTTAACCACCAGACAAAGCACATCCCTCCTGTTTTTTTTTTTTTTAATGTAGCTACAAGTGAAAAAAAAAAGGGGGTTGATGTGATTTCTTCGTGGCACGTTTCGCAGCGGGTTTCTTCTGCAGGTTAACTCGCTGGGATTTTCTCAGCCTATTCCTTGGAGACGAGCTGTTTGTGATGGCGGCCATTGTCGGGGGGCTCACAGGGGGTTAAGGGGGAGAGGAACTTTCCATTAGCTAAGTACACATGCGTTAAGCCAGGTTATTGTTTACTTAGCCTAAGAAACCACAGCAGGCCTCGGGGACAGACATGGCCGCTCATCAGAGGCGTCAAGAGTCACAAGCCAGAAACTTTTATATCCGCTGTTGGGATCCTGTGGTTCGACTAAGCACTACTTTCCTGCAATACTTGCGAAATCTAAAAACAAACAATAAATCAACAGTAAAAATAAATAAATAAATAAAACAATAAACGTATGGTGGTGTTTAGGAGGCTCCCTACATTCTTTATCTTTGATGTCACTCCAGCGTCGAGTTGCATAATCATAATCGCCCCTACTTGTTATTCGCGGCACAATAATGAAGAGGCTATGAAACACACAAGTCACGTGGTCACCTCTTTGTATCACTTGTTGAATCCTCAACAGCCGCCCTGCATTCACAACTCAAACGAAAGGGAAAAAGGGGGAGATTAGGGGGAGGAGGAGGAGGAGGAGGAAGGTGAAGGGGGGTCAAACCCGTTCTCTATTCAACTACAAAAGCAGCTATTACCAACAATCACTACAATGATTTAAAAGTTGGTGTTAAGAGCAGCAGCGCACCACTGTAGGAGAGCCGGCGAAGTCTGCCGAAACTCCATACCTTGACAAGAAGTGGGCTAGATTAGCGACGTAGCGGTGTAGCGATTAGGAAAGTAGTGGAAGTTATAGTTTCTATTGGCTTAGGAGGTTAGAGGCTTAGTGGGGAGGAGAGAGAAAAGGAGACGGGGGGAAGAGGGGTCAGCAGTGTTTGACAGCCAGAGTTACCTAAACCAACACCGCTGGGTCCCACTGACCTGGAAGCCCGCACTTGTATAGCAAAACAGCGCCATTTGTTAGGAGAAGATAGCATGATAGCACTATCAGGAGTGAATTCTTACACCGTGACCACAACACTTCTCTCACACACAAGCTGGGCTTGTTTGGGGGAAAAAAACAAAACACAGATCCCAAAACGTATAGATGTGATTCCAGATTTGCATTCTTTTTACGTGAGGGAGACTTTTTTAAAATAATAATGAAAAAGTCCAAAGGAATTCATATCACGCCAGCAGAGTTGGGCAGTAAGTTGATATATTTACACAGTTACATTTACTTGAGCAACTTTTTGGGAGGAAAAAAAGTACTTTTAGGAGTATTTTTACTACACTGTGCTTTTTACTTTTACTTTTACTGGAGTAACATTTCTGAATTATCTTCCCACTGTGAGTAACTTTACTGAACAAAGAACAAACATGTTTTAATCAAAAATTCACCAAACACAACAGTAGTTTTTGGAAAAGTTTCATAGGTTTTTTATTGAAAGAAATAGTTTCTTTTGCCTGATTTTGCTATTTGTAAATAATGTTATTTATATGACTTATTTTCAATTGTTCTCTTTAAGACGAACTTAGTATTTTGGTCCATTTGATGATGTAATTTTCAAATATGAAATGATTGGTGTTCTGATCAGTAACCCAGAACTTGAGCAGTCATTTTTTTTACCAAATACTTTTTGGGTCATTTCTCTGACTTTACTCTGACTTTAGTACAATTTTTGACTATCCACTTTCGCACATCAGTCACCGGGTATTCACAATCGTTTAGGGCTCCTATGTCAACATAAAGTCAAGCATAATTTTTTTTTTTTTTAAGAAAAAAAAGAAGTTTCAATTATTTCCAGCCCCACTTCAGCCCGCATGGCTCAATCAAGTAGAGGAGCTCTTGAGACTTGGAGTGAGTCCTCAGCACTATTAGCAGTGCTCAGGCTCGACGGGCCTCGGAGTTCATTAGCAAATTGCAGTAACACTCCGCACCCCACTCCACCCCTGGCTCTCTGTGCAATTAAAGACAACAGTGCAAACGACATTCTGCAACATTTCCCTGACTCCTCAAACCGAGCTGGACGTGTGTGTGTGTGCCAGCCAAATTGAGTACTACTGCAGTCGTACTCACACAACAATAAGCTGCGGTATATATAGTCTATAAGCGGCTCTGTAGAATGTCTTTCCAAAGAATTCGTACCTGCAAGAAAAGTCTCTGCAAAACCAGCAGGGAAGGAGTTAAGAGAGTCCAACTGGTGCTAACCAGTCACTCCACTCACATAGCACCTGAGGGGGGTGCTGCATTTATCAGGCTGGTCTGAACACACACACACACACTGCAGCGCGTGCATGCACACAATCACACACACACACGCTTGCACGGAGAAAGACGCACACAAACATTGGGAGGGTGAGCCCAAACTAGCTGAGCTGCATTCACAAGCCAGCGCAGAGCCTCTGACTTCTTCACCTCTCAGCTATGCTCTGCTTTTCTTTTTGAAAGTGCCGCTCGATCTCCCCTTTAGACAAGCTACGAAAAAAAAGAAGGGAAAAACACAATGCGGAGACACCTAAAGAATGAACCCAGAATCGCTCCTATGACGCGGGGATCATGCAACTGAGAAAGTCAGCATTGTGAGATTGGTGAGTTTAATAAATTCAAAGTATTTTTTTTTTCCTCCCACTGACATTTTTTTTTTCTTCTCCTTCTGCTACAGTCGCCTCGCTGGAATAAATTGGTTTGTGAATAAATGAGCCCAGTTTCTCCTTCTTGTTAACATTGTTCTTTTGTGCAAATTCACTTTCCAGTCCACTTCAACTTTATGCCCGAGGGCATATATTAAAAATACATATGGAAAGAGATAATGCTCGCACAATGCAAATTTGTTAAGGGTGCCACTGCCTAACTACCACAGTTGAGATGTGGCACAAAAAAAAGTTATTTTCTCTCTGAACTTTCAAATTTTTTTTAATATATAGTATATATATATAACAATTATTTTAGTTCCTAACAATTAATCGTAGGTAAAACTATACCTCTTGAATTTTGGTAGAACACATTTACAGAGTTTTTTTTATTATTACTATTTCATCTTAAACTTTTTCATCTGTAGAACTTTTTGTACAGTCTTCGATAATCAATTAATCATGATTAATCCAATTAATTGTTTATTATTATTATTTTAGTTACTGATTTGTCAAACAACTCTTTTGATGATTAAATGACGCTAAAACTTTGTCACTTGAGTTTTTGATAAAACACATTTACAATGTTTTTTTCTTTCTATTATTTCATCTTAAATGCAAAATGTTTTTTTTTTTTTGCAGTTTTGGCTTAATGACTGCTCTGAGTTTCCTGCTCTTTCAGTAAATGGCCTTCTTTGAGTCTGTATACGCCAATAATGATTAATCGATTACTTAATTTGTTGATGATTACCTCGACAATTGATTAATCACAATTAATCGTTTCAGCCCTAAAATATATATATATATATATATATATATATATATATATATATATATATATATATATATATATATATATATATATATATATATAAAAGTTTGTCATGGATTCAGCTTTGTTTAAGTTACCATGCCTGCATTCAGCATAAACAGGCGTGCACCCGCTGCCTGTTTGGATATGCCTGTTTGCGCACACACACAAAATAAGCTCATCCTTCAACATTACACATCTGTCAAAAAGTTATCTCATATCTTGATATGCTTTCAGGTCATTTGTGTTCCTCTGTCAGAGTAAACACAATCCGGTGAGGATCCGTCCTGATTTGGCTGCACAGGGACCATCATTATGTTAAAATAGGCCACGTCTTCATACAGTCAATTAAAGATCTGCACGAGTGCCCCCGAGCACAACATCATTTCCTTCATATACCTCTAAACCCCCGGGTTTTAACTCGCTATTTGCACATCTTGCATGCCGTAGAGCTTCAGTCAATCCTCTGACCTATCTATTTGAAATCATAATAATATAAAGGAATCCCCCCCCCCAACGCTGAATCCCTGAGAGAATAGGTGACAATGCTGCTCAAAGAGACACTTAAATGCACAAGTGGCGTTCTGTGTTATTTAATTATGTCCCTGAATTAAATGAAGTATTATCTTCCACCGTGATCTCTCTCTCTCTCTCTCTCTCTCTCTCTCTCTCTCTCTCTCTCTCTCTCTCTCTCTCTCTCTCTCTCTCTCTCTCTCTCTCTCTCTCTCTCTCTCTCTCTCTCTCTGTGTCTCTCATTTCCATAATCAGACATAAGGGCCAGGGATCGGAGGAGCAGTGCATGCGCGGTGGGGCGTGAGGGGGGTGGGGGGATCTTCCCTGTCGGGCCCCCAGTCTTCTCCCAGTCCTCCCATTCAGTCCAGAACATAAAAAGCCAGTGGCTGCCCCTCTCCTCCACTCAGACCAACCACTCAACCATATGGAAGTCCGTGGATTTAAATTATTTAGTCTAATCGCTTCATTACTTTTTATGCAGGACTATCCAGCTAATCCCTTTAATTTGGCCACTTGATTCTCACCCCCATCCCCCTCGCTGCCATCTATAGGTTATAGCCTCTATTATCATAAGCCCCTTTAAAACTCTGGGAGAGTTTAACTTGTTCTCGTCTATAGAGACTAAAGATGCACCGATCAAGTTTGTCCCGGCTGGGACCAATTTTTGGTTTTCTTTGCGAGACCAGCCTGTTATGATTCATATGTTTTAGTCTAAGAACTAAAATGCAAAATATAAAAATTGTAACTCCAACAGAAAATTAAAGATTCACAATATTATCCACATGTAAGTTGAATTATTTGTTGAACCACAGAAAAAAAAACTGGATCAAAGTACATACAGTTGAATCATACATTCATAAATTTAATATTGTCACCTTCCTAAAATAATGGCAAAAATTCACTTTTGCCAAAAGTGAGTTTTCCTCAGAAAAAAAAAAAAAATAAAAACACCACCTCTTTATAACAAAAATCCGATTCAGGCAAAAATAAATAAAAAAATTTTTTTTGGCAAAAAACGACATCATTCAGTTTATTTCTGTATCACCAATTCACAACAAATGTTGTCTCGAGGCACTTTCCAAAAAACAACCATTTCAGTTCAACTACACATACGATCCAATTGATCCTAGTTATCCTACAGTTCAGCATGCTCAAGTAATTATCCAAAGTAGTTTAAAAAGTTTCTATCTAAGGAAACCCAGCAGACTGCAACAAGTCACTAACTCACATCATTCACGAGTTACTTTTGAACATCGGCCGGTTCCAACGACCGGCCCGACAGATCGGTGCGTCTCCTGCTGCAGCTCAAACGGACCCGCGCTATTAATAGCAAACGTCCAGATTTGCATAATTCTAATCATCAGTTACTGTTATCATTATTTAACTGCAGCGTACGGACCATTAGGGTCACGAGTGTGAGCATGCTTGTCCCCAGAGTCCCAACAGTCAGCGGAGCACATAATGAAGGTTGTGGTTATCTCTGATATCTGCACAAAAGAAAACACTTCCTAATCTACCTTTTGATACCGCCAACTGCTTCTACTGTTTTGTTTCTTCTAAATAAACCTTCCTATTGGGGTAGAATCTGTGCAGAGTAAAGGACAAGAGAGGAGAGGAGAGGAGAGGAGAGGAGAGGAGAGGAGAGGAGAGGAGAGGAGAGGAGAGGAGAGGAGAGGAGAGGAGAGGAGAGGAGAGGAGAGGAGAGGAGAGGAGAGGAGAGGAGAGGAGAGGAGAGGAGAGGAGAGGAGAGGAGAGGAGAGGAGAGGAGTCCCGATAAGCAATGTGCACTCATGTCTAAGGAAAAACACTGACAAGACGAGTAATGAACCGTGAACCCTACAGTGGAGAAACCACAGTCTGCAGCCCCACAACGCTGCACTCTCCTCTCAGCTCCACGTCACCCAGGAGCTTTGCTTCATTTCTGGTGGTGGGTGGAGGGGTGGGGGGCTGAGAGGGGCTGAGAGGGGCTGAGAGGGGCGGACGGGCGGGGGGCTTTCCAAAAAAGAGAGAGAAAAATGAAGAGGGGCTCTAAATTAAAATCGACATGAAGCAGGTCAAGTTTACGGCGATTCTTTGGCGAGGTAATCTCCTCAGGTCGGTTCCGGGTTCAAGTCTTAATGGACCAATAATAGCAACATTATTCAGATTTTTCTTCTTTCATTCCGATGGATGGAATGTAAAACGGGCTTTAATCATATGCAAATAACAGAAGAGTGAGGCAGTGACCCAGAATAGCTGAATAGCCAGCAGGGATAGAACACACACACACACACACACGCACACACACATGCTCACACACATATACGGCCTTACAGATGGAGAGACGCAGCTTACCTGGTCCAACGCCACCGATCTTGTGATTTCCTCGTTGTCTGATTTGGACCCCCCCTCTCTGTCGTCTATGACCAAGTCGATGGGCATCTTGCCTTTCAAGCAGCTGATGTACCGGTGACAGAAATTATCACACAGCTCGTGTACCTGCAGGGAGGGGAGGGGGAAATCACACAGCAGTGCCATGATTTAAAAACATCACACACACACACACAAAATAAAAATTCAAAAATATGTGATAAAACCATTGAGTGAACACTGTAAAAAAAAAAAAAGGAAAAAAAAGGTTTTGTTGTTTTAACAGTAAAATTACAAACATTTCTTCAGTGGGGAGTTAATGTACAGTAAGTCAGTGTGGAGAAAAGTAGCACTGATCTGCAATGCTTGCTGGCAAGAATCATGTTAATATTAAGTAAGCAGAAAAACAACTACTAACACAGTTTTGAAACGGTGTGACTTAAGGGAAACATATTTGAATTCGTGATAATCCTCTCAGGTTTACATGAGCTTAACACACCTCTCTTATTATTCACTTTAATTCAAAACTATAATAGTTATTTTAACAATAATCAGTGAAAGATTTGGCTCGACTTTTGTGAGCATTAAAAAAAAAATCAACTTTCAACAAGCTTACATTAAATTAGCAAGATATTAAAAGTTGCACGTTAATACTCCAACTGTAAAGTTTGGTCATTTTAAACAGTTTTTTGGATTCTATGTGCCTCTGATTTAGTTGAACGCGCGGGTCCAAGTAAATTTTGGCTTTCATCAAGTCAGTGGCTGCCGCTGCTGCTGCTGTGTGACTTTAATTTATCTCCACTCAAAATAGAGATATCGTCGAAAATTGACAGTGACAAGAGGGCTCAGAGGCTACAACACACTCAACACCCGTGCTAAATTCATCATCGGTGCCCCGGGTAGTGGCCATTAAGCCGAAGACGACCCGCTTGACTGACATTTAAGGTAAACTGTTTAATGTCGTCTCAGAAGGGCTGTATTCTCACTGCCGGGGTGAAGCATCCCGACGTGATTTTCCTGCACCAGGGAAATCAAAACTTTTTGCTTCTTTTCAATCTGAGCGCAGATCGAGAGGGGGGGGCGTAGTATAAATTTCTCAGAGTTAAAGTTGACGGCGGGATTTCCATCTGATACAGAAACAAATTAGACCATATCACACTCATCGCTCGGTCTGCCCACAGATGGCCGCCTGAGGGCCTTCTGCCCTCCGCAAAGAATCAATTCTGGGAAGAAAAAAAAAAACCCGCAAAGTTTGCCTACATGTTTCACCTTGCGTGCAGTCGCTTGCCAACATTAAGCCTCATTAGAGATATTTGGGCACAGAGAGTATCCGTTCCAGTTGTAACAGCTTGCGCCGTGATTAAACTACGCAAGGCAAAAAAAAAAAAAAAAAAAAAATGGCCGCATGATTGATTTCGACGCTAATTATAACCGACTCGCAAAAATACATTTATGCAGATACAGCCCATAGGTCTGAAGTGGCATGCTGGACAGAAAAAAAAAATGGTGATGATAATATTACCTTCTCCAGCTCCAGAAGATGAAATCGTAAAACTTGAATGGCTTGAATCATCTGAAAAATTAAAATAACAATAAAAAAAATGAGCACTTCACATCTTTTGATATTAAACACGCGCGTTTTTCTCAATGCAAGTGGCTGCAGATGAGCGAAATATTCATACGAATGGATTTTTATGTGGAAGTGATATTAAACTTGGACGTTATTGCAATGTGGGGCGTGCAAGAGCGCAGACTGGAGCTGCAATAAGCCTCAGAGTCAGAGATCTATTAGCCTCCGCTCATCTAATCTAATGACTAAAAAGAAAGAAGAAGAAGAAGAAGGAATGTTGCTCTATAACATCACATTTAAAACATCGAGTGGTTAAGAAAAGGCTGAACAAAATAACTTTGCCGAGTTCAAAGGCAGCTTTCTAACAGCGGCCCTTTATGTGCACATGCAACCATCATCATATCAAACATCACAAATCCGGGGGTTTTGGGGGGAGTGGAAGGGGGAGACATGATGTGCAATCCCATTTGAAGTTTTCAGCACCACGTGGCTCTGTGGCGAAAAGCAGCAGCCCGCCAGGAGACATCCCGACAAACATCCAGAAATACTATCTGAAATGTGCGACATGTGACAATTGGATTTCTTACCAGATTATCCAACTCTGGATTTGATGAAAACAGAGGCTTTTCTGCCCGAATCTGCAAGCAAAATGAACACTTTCAGAAAAAACGCATGAACATAAAATAGGTTGGAGTAGAATTAATGATGCACAGCACTTTTGAAAAAAGAAAGAAAACTTTAATGATCTTCTTTCCATGAAAAAGTTATAAAGCAAGAGGCATAGGAGCTCAACCGGTATCAACATGCAGCAAAAGAAAACAAGAAAGAAGAAAAAAAAGTCAAAACTTTTTTTTTTTTTTTGCCCTGACCTGCTTTGCAAACACCGCTATGTCTTCATTGAAAGATTCCGACGAACAGACGTCTCCTCCCGCCACCCCGGGCTCTCTGGGGGTGCAAGTCGCTAATTCACATTTCTCAAAAATCAGTGCAAGCAAGGGGAACAGGGGGTGCCTGGAAACACACACACACACACACACACACACACACACACACACACACACACACACACACACACACACACACACACACACATAGAATAGCAAATGTCACCAGAGAGAACAGCGCCGGGGTCAACACTACTCCGGGCTATAAGATGTAGCCAGCCGTGCGGCTATAGCCTCTTTCCCCTTTCCAAAGCTCTTGGCCCGTGGGGACTGCCGCTGCCGCAGCCCGGTGCGCCTCTTTTCCCCCCCTCCTGTTTATGCGCAAAGAAGAGCTGCAAACAGCGAGGGGGACTCCTTTGATTAAATCTGCTCTGCCTCCAATAGCATAAAAGCCTGAGAGTCTGTCTAACAATTTCAAACACAAGGTCTCCCGTTTGGATCTGAGGCGTGTGTGGTTCAGTGTGTACTGTTGCAATAAGTGTGTGTGTGTGTGTTTATTGCTTTTTTTAAATAATAAAAAATGTTATTTTAAAGTGTGGCTTTACAACACTGTTAAGAAAACTTCTATCTACAAATATTGGAATATATTTTTTTAATTATTCATAATTAACTTGTAATATTACGTCAGATAAATTAACATAAACCCCCCCATATTTTAAAATTATATAGCTATATATATATGCTCAGTTAGAATGAGCGGTAATTGTTAAAATAAAAAGGGGTCATTACTGCTCCTATTCTAAGAGTTACGCCGAAACAGAAATAAAATGAGTAAATCGTTAAGTGAATATATAGGCTATAACAAACGAGAACAAGAAGTTTAGCAAACGTCGAGTTTAGCTCAAAATGAAGGGAAAAACTTTATGCGGAAATTTAAAGCGACAGTACACCCAAATTGTAAACTTAAAACACTTTTTCCTCTCTTTTATTTTTGCAGAAACAGGTACCAAACTCGCCTCACTCTCCCAAGTGCACATTTTTCAGAGCGTGGCCAGAACCAAACACGCTCCTCTTTACTTTACTTTCTACACCAAAAAAGACAAAAAATAATAACAACAATAATAATAAAAATATCTCCCTCCCTCCCGCCCAACTAAATTATTTTACACCCGCAAGCTCACTCCGGCTGCATAAGAACGCCGGTTCGCACCTTACCCGTAAATGGCGTCTTTATCTCTCTTGAGAGCGTCGTTGACGGAGGAGCCCATGCTGGGAGGCATGGAGTTGGTGTGCGCGGTGTGCGGGTACTGGTGGGAGTGCAGCTGGGGTCCGTGGTTGAGGTGCACCGCCTGCATGGAGCGGGCGCCGTGCGGGTCTCCGTACATGGTGGTCGGGATGCCCACCCCGTCCATCCCGTAGTGGGGCAAGTCTTCGTACTGCACACAACAAGCACACAGTTAAAAAAAAAAAAAAAAAGTGTGTGTTTGTGTGTATGTGTGTGCGGGCAGGGGGGAGGTTAAGCGTGGGGATGTACTCGAGTCAAACCAGAAACTTTAATAGGTAAAATATCTAATGTGTTGCGTTTGACATTTTAATTATTAAAAAGAAAAGAAATTCGTTTTCAACAATCATCAAGGAAAGGGGGAACTCTTTACGTTATTTCTATATTTTTTTTCCCAATTTATTTCACAGCTTATTATTTTAAGAAAATTTCTATACCTATTTTTTTGTCTTTCCAGCTCTTAAAAATATTGACACTCATATTAAGACATGTAGTAATGAAGAATTTATTTCCAGCGTTTCAAGTGATTCCCGCTCAGAAGAAAAGTTTGCAGGTCTGGAGCAGGACTGTTTCCTGAAGGCAAAAATAAAAAGCTACAATGGCGACTTTTTTTTATTATTTTTTAACTCCTAGGTCAATGATGGCGACTCTTGAAGCCAAAGAGGAAGGGAAAAAAAAATACATATTCATTTTTTAAATAAATTAAATGAAAAAAGAACGTGGCTCGTTGAGGATTTGTCGACTCAAAGCGGTGAGTTGTTGGGTTTCAACAAACATCAGCCTGTTTTTTTCCCCCTTTTTACTGTGCACGAAATCTCTTAAACTAGTTAATTGCATCGCTTTCTAATTTTAAAGGCTCATAATTTTGCCTACACACTAAGTACAACATGCATAGTGCATGCACCAGAAAGCGGATTGTGTTTTTTCTTTTTCTTTTTTTCTTTTTCCACAAGAAGTCAACCTAGATCATTCTGTTTTAAGTTGGACATCTAGTAGATGCTTTTAAAAAAAAGCATACACTCAATCAGTTTTTTGGAGGAGCTCGGAAGAAAAATATAAGCTGATTTTTAAATTTAAAAAAAAGTTACAAGGGTAAATTCCCTCTTTAGCAGACTGGAAGTGGGGTGTGTGTGTGGGGTGGGGGGTGGGGGAGAGAAAAAGAGTCTGAATTATTGATGGTGCTCTCAAGACGTGACAAACAAGTGTCGGGGAGAGAGTAAAAAGCATTATCACTTAAAGCTGAGCGTTTCGACCCTAAAGGCAAAGAGGTGCAAACCCCAGCGTGGTGCAGCTGCAGCGCAGTGCCAAACTAAGCAGCTAAATGGGTCCGCTTCCCACAACACCACCCGCTTTTACACCCTGGAGTACTTTTATCCGAATAAAGCCAACCTTACTAACAAAAATGATGATAATAATAATAATAATAATAATAACAATAAAAACAACTTTCTGTCTCATTTTTCAAGCGCGATTTTGGAAGAAGAGCTAAAGTTTTTCCTCTTCCCCTCCATCTTGCAAATAAATCAGAGTAGTAAATATTGACTGGACGCTTCAAAATAAGGGGGGAAAATGCATGGATTTGTTTTGCCTCTACTCGCCCTCCCTCCCCCGTCATTCACTTCCAGTTACTGGCCTGTCATAACTAATCTAAAAAACATAGCCCGATGAGAGATATGATCGCGCTTCCAGTGTCCCGCAGTGGGGCCGGTTCGTGGAGCGCAACACCGTGCCAAAAGACGCCAAACATTACTTTTTATTTTTTTTTTAGTCAGGAGGACACGCGGGGCAGAAAGTTTTTTTTTTTTTTTTTGGTTTTTATTTTTGCAGCCGACCGTGGATCCGTGTGTGCGGGTACGAGCGTCAGTGAAGCCACGTTACAGAGCAAGCATCGTGGTGGACTTCAGAGAAACTTTTCTTTTTTCTTTCCTCTTTTTTTTTCTGTCAGGGGAGGATTTGCCCCTACGTACCCGTTGCGCCATAACCCTCCTCACTCCCTGGTCGTCCTTTCAGTTCGGGTAAATCCCCTCTGAGGCCAGGGTGGACGCGGGGGTAAAAAAAAAAAAAAAAAAAGAGAGAAGACAGAAGGAAAATCCAAAACAAACGAGGAGAACTCTCAGCACAAAATCCCGAGTTCGTCTTTCACTCTTCTTTGCTTCTTCTTCTTCTTCGTCCACTGAGCGGTGAAACCAGCTCCCGCTTCGCTCTCAGTGCAAGTTCAGCCCGGGCGCGGCGGATACACGTCCTCGGCTGTCCTCTCGGCAGCGGCGCCGGGGTTCCTTTTTCCCCCCGAAAAGCAGGGTGAAAATAAAACAAACCCCCTTTAAGCAAAACTGTCCACTCTCATGGCTTTTTTTCCCCCCTTCTTCTATTTCTTCTTCTCTCCCCTTCTCTCTCTCTCTCTCTGCCACTCCGAGTTGTCAGTCACAACGCGAGGGGGGCTTGTCAAAAGTAGCGGATGAATGATGGATCCGACGCGCGTCTCCACGGGATCGGCACCACCTCAACGCTTAATGGTTCACAATCACCGTTCAAAAAACGAAGCAGCTCTCCTCTCGTTTTCTTTGATCACTCTCGGCTCCCGGCTTGATTTTCTTATGCAAAAGCGTCTAGAGGAAGATCAAGAGGAGGTGGGGTGATAATTCTGGCTTGGGCTCTCTTAAAGGAGCCACGATCGATGCTGCTGCGCGCGCTGGTGCGCGAACGCGTCCGGTGGAGAGTGTGCGCAGGGTGCGTGTGCATGCGTGAGCCGCCTCGGCCGTTTTGCGCACAATGGGGATGTTGTGTGCGTCTCGAGCCCCGAGGAGGAGCGCGGAGGATCTGGACCAGACTGCTGAAACCCGGAAGTAGCGGTGGCCATAACAGGTCGCGTCTTACACAACGCACCGGGCTGCAGCAAGTGGCGGCAGA
The DNA here is from genome assembly GCF_904066995.2 of Poecilia reticulata. NCBI lineage: Eukaryota > Metazoa > Chordata > Actinopteri > Cyprinodontiformes > Poeciliidae > Poecilia > Poecilia reticulata. The sequence continues at coordinate 7,633,880 of NC_088844.1, read as the reverse complement.
GAGGAGGGGTGGGAGGACCCTGCGAGAGGAGCGGAGCCAGCCGCTCTGGGATGAACATTAAAAAAAATTATTTCTATTTTAAAACCCACTTATGGTTTCAGATTCGAGTCTCATCCCCAAACACTCACTGTTTGTCTTTAAAACATGCAGATTTTTTTTATTTTTTTGCTGCTAATGGGTTCATAATCCACTTATGGAGCTTGTGAATAGTTTATGGACGACTAATTAATCCAGCTTTTAATTCGGTGTGAGTTGTCAGGTGTGTAATTAAGAGCCCTGATAGTCAGGAGTGTAAATGAAGGCTTCGTCTGTTTTCCTAAAGTTTCAAGACCAATATTTTTAAAGCAGTCTGTCGCCACACTATAAAAAAAGGCATTTTGGAGGGTATTGAATATTAGGCGGTAAAATGATATGGAATTTGAATCAAGCCTTAACATTTTTGTTAGAATTTGACTAAAGCATTTGGTTGAGTCAACTGTTATTCTCACTCAGACAAACTGATATTTATACCGGGTGTTTTATGAGTGGATAAATCAACTCGGTAAAAACGACGCATTCCCTCAAGATGTGCGGTTGTGATGGTTTCTGTGTTTGAGTAAGAACTCGGTTTGTATTCATCTTTTAGCAACCGAGCTAATGCTGATGGTCAAACTTGCTAACAAGTTAAGCGACGAACTTTAAATGTTTACTATTTCAATACCTTTTTAGCTTTAGCCGGCTTAGCTACAGGGCTAACGCTAAAGTTGACGTTGCTAGCAGGCTCGGTGTCCCGAACCGTCGGCAGTCATTGATTTTGAATGGTTCATTCCAGCTGAGGGTGACTGGGAACATTTTTTGTGTTCCACCTTTAAGGAATAAACTTTAAAAGTTCACTATTCCAGCTCCATTTTGTGACTTTGCTAGATAAGCATTACATTTTATAGTTTAATCGTGAACTTATTTTCATGTTTTGTTTTAACCACTGGCGAACAAACCAGATTAGCAAAATAATCTTAATTGGAACCAAGTTAATTTAGTCGAGTGAGTAAATCTTATTTGGAATTATTATCAGGTCTCACATAGCTGTTGAGCTTCTATAGTATCTACTCCAGAAGAACTTATTAAATCCTACCCACACAATGTACGCAAATTATTACTTCAGTGTTATTGATAAAATTCTAACAGTCTGTTTTATTAGCGTGGTCCATTTGTCTGCAAGTTGCGGACCTTCCCTTCACTGACTCAAACTATTTGGATTAATATTAACCTCGGAGCAAAATTATGAAAATGAGCAACACATCTAATAATTGGGGAGAGAGCACACTATTACATCCCATAAGAATAACTAGGTTATTTTGTAAATAGGTTTGCGTTTAGCCCTTCAATTTTTGTTGCTACATAAAAAAAAAGAAAGACAATAATTGGAATTTCAGTTTTGGTCTTAATCTTAAAGTTAAACTGAAGTAGTGCAAACTCTTTGTGAGCGCACCTTTTTTTAGGTCTGAATCGCAGCTGATGGTGTCCGCTCCCCGCTCCCCCGCAGCTGCGCCGAATGGGTCGCTCCACTCTGCCCGCTCTGTCCAATGGCAGAGAGGCGCAGGGCTGGGGGCTCCCCCTCTATTGGTTCTCTGTAGCGTGATCGATCCGAAGTTGATTGATCGAGTTCTTAGGCCACATTTGCGAGCGGGCGCAAACTAGAAAAAAAGAAGGGGGGTGGGGGGAAATGTCGTTTGCGGAGAGAAAACACACAACTTTGCGCCTCCGCCGGTTTCCACGGTGCTTAACTCAATTTAAAAAGCAAATTATCTGACCAAAAAGGGTCTCTGTGTGTTTCTCTTTCAGTCTAACGCACACACACACACACACACACACACACACACACACACACACACACACACACACACACACACACACACACACACACACACACACACACACACACACGGACGGTTTAATTATTTGTATATATATTTCATTTCATGCAGGTTTTTCAAAACGTCTTAAAGTCAACAAAGTTAAACTTTGATCATGTTGAAATAATGTGTGCATTTAAGGTTAAATTAATCACTAATTCGTTTTAAAAGAAAAACTGACTCATTTGCGCCAAATCGTTTTGTTTACAGAGATTCTAAAAGTTTTTGGTGAACATGAATGGATTTTAAATGACGGTGCGGAACGTACAATGGATGTACTGGCATTATTTACTGCATTATTGATGCCGTGTGGTTTTAAATGATTCAAAACTGATACAACTCTGTCTCGTCAGATCAGATTTCTTAACAGTAACTAATTTGATTTCCGTCAACCTTTTTAAATTCTTTTTTTTTTCTTTTACTCCAATTAAGACTACCTCGATATTTGCATTAAAAAATAATTTTCCATGCACGTGACGAGGAAAAACATGAGTAGAGTTTCCAGAAATGACCAAAATGATCAAATGTTAAATATACGTGTACATAAACAACGTTTATCTGATCTCGCTTCAGAGTTTTACGCATCTCTTCCTCCCACTGCTTCTTGTGAATGAACAGAGTGAGAGTAGAGGAGCCCTAATGTCCCCCTGATTGAGCTCAGAAGGTGTCGTTTGTCGGTTTGAAGTTTTTTTCCTTTTTTTTTTTTTTTTTCTTTTCCTTTTCTCCCCCTTCGCCCAGGAGCGTCCAGCCATCGATCATCTGCCCCCCGGTGCCACCGCCGGTGTCACAACATGGATAACGCGGCTTCACACGTTCGGCGCTGATTCCTGAGCCACTAAGTCCCCGCGAGCGGTCGGATACCGAGGGGACGATTTTACGGGCATAAAATGACCGGTTTATAAAAAAAAAAAAAAAAAAAAAAAGGAAAGAAAGAAAGGCTGCTGCAGTCCGGCCGGCGCGCGACTCCTCCGTGGAGCGGTCAGACGGCCAGAAGATCCGCCGGGGACTTTTACGCACGGAGAAAACACGGACCAACACGTAACACTGACTTGTTGTTCTGTTTATTTCAGCTGTTTGGCTGGTGAGTATGACGCTCCATCTTTTTTTTTATTATTTTTTTTAACGCAATTGTAAATAATTAATTAGACACTTTTTAAAAAAAAATCGCGTTCTTTGTAGTGAAATAATTAAAACAAGAAAACAAATAGACGCTGAGATTTCTATCCGGGGTGATAGTGACATCTTGAGCGAGCGACTAAGAAGAAGCCACCACGAATTAACATGAAAGGAGTTGACATCAGTGCCTGCTGACTGTAAAATAACCACCGTGGCATTATAAAGCAATTAAGCTCCTTCAATTAGCGTCCATAAAAATAAAAAAAGAAGAGCGAACTGGAGAGCCGCAGTCTCTCCTGGAGCTGCTCTCTGGTGAGGGTCAGTGCGTTTTTTTTTTTTTCTTCTTCTTCTTCTTTTTGGGGAGGGGGTGTGGGGGGGGGGGGGGGAGGCGAACCTGAAAGAAGAGCGCGGAGGGCAAATACCGTCACTTCGGCTTAATCCGCTTTGCGGTGACGGTAATGCATTGAGTCGTTTCAATAAAATCACTGCGTATTACTTTCAAGTGGCTGGATGCAAATTGACAGCAGCGCGTTTGACCGGAGAAACAAATGGGAAAGCGTTCATAGTTAGACGGCCCCGAACGTCGTGTTTTCCTGCGTTGGGACACAAGGAAAGGTTAAATAGAAAAACAACGACAAAACTAGACTGAAATATATATATATATATATATATATATATATATATATATATATATATATATATATATATATATATATATAACCTCTGTGTTTCATATTGATATGACCTTTAAAAAACAAATTCCACTGTTCAGTTTGAGAACAGATTTTTAGCAGGAAAAGGTACAACTTTTGTTTTGGTTTCTTCTTTCTGTTTGTTTTTTTTTAAATCACCAAACTTCGAAGCAGTCAGGAGTTTTAGGGTAATGGCCGGAGTTAGTTCAGGAACAAATGGCAGCCCCCCCGGAGAAGTCAAACTGAGGTCAAACTCCTCGCAGCCCCGCAGCTCTGCGCCGCAAACATGTTGGGATCTGCAAATGAAAAAAAGAAAAAAAGAAAGGGCCACTGCAAGTCTCTCTGGTTTGTGTCACCGCTGCTGCACACATGCAGACCTGCTGCAAAGTTTTCACAGTTTATCTAATTAGGTGCAACTACCGCAGCTATGTTCTCGCCCTGTAGGAGCTTCGCGTTTGGGGATCATTAGGGCGCATTTACGCGCGCGCTGTGTGTGTGTGTGTGTTTGCTTTATTTACTTATTTATTTTATTTTTATTTATTTTTTGTTCTTATTAACAGCCCTGTTGTTATTCAGAGGAACATGTGCTCTTGCTTTGTGCGAGCAAATGGTTTATTCTGCCTTTTTAAATCCAAGTTAGTGTCAAAATCTTACAGGACATACGGCATCAATATGTTTTTAATCAGAAGGAATTATTATTATTATTATTAGTAGTAGTAGTAGTATTAGTAGTAGTATTATTATTTAGTACTTTCAGGAACAGATTTTTTAAAAATGTACAAAATAAGCTGTTATATGAAATGTAGTAATCCTGATTAGTCTTTTTTTATTATCTAAGCAAAGTGACAGAAAAACTTGTTAGTAAAAACAAATGTGTTTGTGTTGCTGCCTTTAAGTTTTTGTACTAAAAAAATAAATATTGTAGCGCATCACATAATGACGCTCTAACCCTGAACTCAGCAGCCGCCTTTAATTATCCGGTTCCACTCTTTAATCTGAGGTTCTGTTCCCCCCAACTTTGGCCAAAAATGTTCATCTGAGCCGCTCCTGCCTCCATCACACATTAATGCTTAATCATTTGCGCCTTCTACCGGCTATTTTAGAAATTGCACGCATTGTCAGATATTTAAATAAAGCGAACACAGAAGGAGAGAGAGAGAGAGAGAGAGAGCTTTACAATATTAATCTATATGTCACTTTCACGTGTCGTTATTTGCACATTTATCACCAAGGAGTGAAGGCGGTGCGTGTTTATAACGCTTTGTTAATCGTCATTGTTTTTGTAGAATTTTGTGATTGCTGCAATAAAGACTTTCCTCACTCACGCAACGGGCTTTTTTTGTGTGTTTTGCATTTAATATTTGTTTCTTCGGTCTCATTCTCTGCAATACAGCTGCTGATATTACACAGATTTGCTCAGTTACTGTGAAAAGGTGCATAAAATGCAAGTGATGAAAGAAGCAAAAACCTTTCGATCACTAGGTTCAAACCTAGTTTTAATAAAAATGCTGATTTAATCGGGTGTGATTCCCCTAGTTGTAACAGAACAATACACGTTTACAGTGATCGCTTGCTATAAATGTGACATATTCAAACAGGAGGGTCTTCATCTGTAATTTCAGGCAGACTGATGGTGTAACAGTGAAGAAGAACTGAAAAAAAGCCATACAATATAGCAGCAACACTACAACAGTGAATTAAAAAGACATATGAGAAAAGAGTCAGATAAAATAATAAGTATAAAGCCTATCATACTGTTTAAGAGGAGCCTCAGACATAAAACGCTCAGATCAAACACTCACAATGTTTCACCAACAGATGTTAATACAGATATTTTTCGGTCATGAGGTTGTTCACAGTCTTTTTAGTGACAAAAACAAATCCAGATCCATAAAGGGAGTTCACGATCTCATATGCAAAAACAGGCATCTTTAAAGAATAACGCACTTCTTCAGGTTCGAAAGTTGCACGAATGAAATGGTGAATGCTTTTTGCTAAAAGCTTTCGTCAAAATCTGGAATCTGTTGGTTTTATGTCTGACCTGTGGATCAAAATCAACGTTGTCAACCAAGTTTGTGGGTCCAAATAAGTCATTTTCCATCGTGATCAGAGTGCAGTCACAGGCGCACTGTAAAAACACAAAATCTTAACAAGGATGTTTGTTCTAGTTTCTAGTGCAAATATCTTAGTAGACTTGAAATAAGTTGAAGTTACGAGTAACGTTTCAGCAAGAAATAGGAGCTTGTTCTACTAAGTCAATCATTTATTAATAGCGATGAAAAAGCTCAACTTCCACTGGCCGATTATTTCACTCATAACACGGGAAAATGTCTCGTTTTAAGTGAAAAATCAGCCAGCGGAACTAATACTTTTTCATCAATATTAAGAAATTATTGACTTAATAAAACAAGCTCATATTTCTTGCTGAGATGTTGCTTGTAAGTTAAATTTCTCTTATTTCAAGTTAACTAAGATATTTGAAATAGAAACTAGTTTAAAAAAAACTTGGTAAGATTTTGTGTTTTTGCAGTGCAGCAAACTAGACGACATTAAAAAAAAACATTAATTAAGGATTAGGATAAGGACAACAACAGTATTCACAAGACAAACATTCACAATGCATAATAATAAATAATTAGTAAATAAATACATGAAACATGAACATGCACATGAGAAGAGGGGAGGTCCTACTTGTTTGTTTCCAGCTTATCATTAATTAGAATATCATCCATTTGCATTTTAGTTTGAAAAGCAAACCTAAACATCCTACAGAGAAATCACACACACAGCGTGATAAATGAAATCGTTTCTGTTCATCTTGACTGTTTGAAAGCCCAAACTCTAAATTTGACAAAATGATTCGTCACTGACGACTTCCATGAGGAAAGCAAGCGAGAAAAGATCACTATTAAAGAAGATTGGCAGCTCAGAGTGCTGAGTCCAAGTATAACCACAGAAAGTATAGTGGAAGGAAAAAGTCCGGTTAGCCTGGAGGGGATTGTGAAGCCACACACCATTCAGGGGACAAATACCGAGGCGAAGATCAGCACAACGCAACAACAACCATCTACTAGGACGTTTTAAGACAACTTCATGCATTTGAACAATATTTACTTCATTAACCCTGTCTGATTGGTCAGCAGATTTGCCTGACCCAAACCGAATAGAGAAACAAGAGACACCAGATCCAATGATCTGAGGGGAGCTACTAAAGGAACCTGGGTTTGGTTAACGCCTCAGCGGATTCACAGGCTGATCCCGTCCATGTCACGTCGCACTGAGGCAGTAATTCATGCAAGTGGAGCCACGAGCAGGTAGTGAGAGTCCAAACTACACAATATGTGGACATGAGCTTTATCAGGCTGACATTCCTGTAGGAAAACCCTTTTCTATAGTAATGTATTACTCAAACGCTGAGAAACTTGCTGCACTTTAAGGCTTCATTCTCAAACTTATCAGAAGTAAACACTTGATATTTAGTAACAAGTCTATGATATTTGAAAACACATTTTAATTAAATGCAGAAAGAAAAACGATTGAGATAGAATAGAATAAATATCCTTTTACTGTCTCAAAATGGGGAAATTTCTGCGCAACGGCAGCAAAGCGACAGGCGATAACAGCGAAAAGACTGAATATGAAACATGTACCAAAACAAACATGCAGAATGAAAACACGGTTGTAACAACGGAATGACAGAATTCAGCTTCTATGCGCCTCAAATCTGGAACAAACGTCCAGAAAACCGCAAAACAGCTGAAACCTTGAGTTTCACCTGTTAGAGTTGCTATTGATTAGTAAGAGGAACATTGATCAACATAACTGCTTGACGGTTTTAATGATGACATTTGACAAAATGTAATGTTTATTCCTCGTTTCACAATTGTGTTGATGTTTTTATGACGTAAGGCCCGCTTGTTGCTGAAACGTGCTATAAAAACAAACTTCACTGATCGATTGATTGAAATAAATCTATTTATTTCACATGCAAAACAATAAATGAAAGTTTTGCTTAGTTCCATGTGAACCCAAAGAAACAATTTTTTTTTTAAAGCCGCTGCTGTGACTGAGCAGTTGTTACGTAAGCGGGGCTATCGTATGAGGATTAATGACAAATAACCTGCAAACGAGTGAGCTCGCGCGCCTGGGATGTGACGGCGATGCCGCATCACACCTGTCGACAGCTGTGCGAATAATTCACGTGCACCCAAAGACCTTTAAACGTATATATATATATATATATATATATATATTAGGGCTGAAACGATTCCTCGAGTGATTCGAGTACCTCGATTATTAAAATTCCTCGAGGAAAATTGACCTGCCTCGAAGCTTCGTTAATTTATGCTTTACCATTTAGCGCACCGTGTTTCAGCCGGAACATTATTTGCGTTGAGCGGAACTCTGACTTCCGCCTCTGAGTTGTTGACGGAAGCTACGTGTTAGCGGCAAAACGTCCAATCTTCAAGTTCGGCCCGCGGGGATTTTACTGATTGGTGATAATTCCGGGTTTTCATCGTTTTTGTGGGACCAATAAACATCCTTAAAATGACCGGCGCGATGCCGGGAGTTCGGCAGCCTTTCTGCTCCGGAGCTGCTGGTTGAACGGCGGGAAGAAGCTGAGGAGGATTTATACAGGTGAGCGGAGAGACTGAACACGGCGGGCGGCTGAGGGTTGATGCTTACAGGGTAAGAGCAGCTTTACGGACGAACCGCACAATAAACTTATATCATCCCGGTCTGAACAAACGGGAGGCGGAACATGGCTGGTAGATGAGTTTCTGAACGGAGGAGCCGTAAATATCCCGTTTTGCTCCCCCGGTCTACAAAAAAAAACAAAAAATCGTTTACAACAGTAAAATCGTTTACAATCGTTTACTATATATATATGTGGCAGCGCAGAGGTTCCAGGAATAATAGCTGAATGCTGCCAGTTAATTTTCACATGGCGCCCCCACCGCCCGGCGGTCGGGTCAGCAGCTACACTTTTTTTTTTCTTTTTTTTTTACTCCGAGAGAAGCGGCCGCGACTGAATTAAGGGATGAGATCTCACACACCTCCTCTCTATCCAAACCCATCCAGCAGCATTTGTCACCGGCGCTATTATTTCAGGTGTGCTAATGGTGTCACAGACACTTTTGCAGGGGAGCAAGAGGAGACAGATGGAGTTCTAAAAAAAAAAAAAAAAAAGAAAAGAAAGGAAAAAAATGGAGGAGGAGAGAAATGAGGAAGGGGGTATCATCATCTTCATCATCACATTAAAAGTCTCCTCCATCCAAAACCAGGAGTGGGGGGAGGGGGTGAAAGGTGATGCTTCCTGGGCAATGGGTGGGTGGGGGTTCTTACACCTCCCAGGGAGACTGAATTGATCAGCACCTTAAGAGAGAGAGAGAGAGAGAAAAGTGAGAAAAAATGAGTGCGGCAAAGCGGAGGGGATGAAGAATGAGTGTTGGGAGCTAAGCTATAAAAACCAGAGGGGAGAAAAAAAAAAAAACAGAGCACCGGGAGGAAAAGGCTGCAGACGAGGTGTGAAGACTTATCTTCTCCTGGATGGGTGTGAGTTTGGGCTGGAGAGGAGAGTGGCCTGGGAGCACCAGCATAGCCTGGTGGTAATAACGCAGCCGACCCCAGAGAAACAGCCAGAGCCGGCCACAAGGAAGAGATGTGGAACCATCTGGAAGGCAGAGCCGAGGAGCCGGGCTGCTCCGGAACCGCCAGCCGACGCTTCAGATCCGACGCTGATGCAGCAAAGCATCCCAAAAGTATTCATACCCATAGAGCTCTCCCTACATTCTCTCTTGTTGTATCCACATACTTCAGTGATGTGTTCACTGGAATTTAAAGCTATCAGAAGCCATTTTTAAGTCTAAAGAGTCGTGTTTCACTTTGCTTCAATTTAAAACATGACCCTTAAAAAAGGCCACCTTAAAGGGGCAACATTATGTATTTTCCTGCCACATAGTTATTTTATAGCACTATTGGGTAACTGTGTTACCTTCAGTCATTCTAAAAATGCTACATCAAGTATGGCGTGAAAAAAAATTTGACTTTGTAATTTTAGGCCTTGAAATTGGGCCTCTGTCTCTTTAAATACTCCTGCTCTCTCTGAAACTCCACCTTCAGGAAGTCATCACATTATTGCTCCTCTATTGACCCTTTAACACAGATTTGACCAGTATTTCACTAAGAAGTAGCTGCTGTAATGAGCTCAGCAGATGCACAGTTCCACCAGGTGTTTGCTAATTGCTGCTGGCTAGTCTGAAGGAGCCGAGTGGGGAGGTGATGGGGGTGGGATGCTCTGTGAGACGGAAGCTCGGAAAGTGCAGCTCTGAGGAGGAGCTTCGTCCTTGAAGGCGGAGCTAGGTCCACCCAGGCATTTTGCACAGCTGAATGGTTACCATGGAGATAAAAAGATATCTCAAACATGCATGAAAGAATCAAGGCAGCACTCCAGGTATGTTTTGATGAGGGAATAACATCATAACATGAAGTAAAGCTCAAAAAAGTTAATTTTACATAATTTTGCCCCCTATAAATTGCCCCTAAACTTCATAGAATTTGTTGTAAACATCAATTTGCAGTTCCGTACTCATGGATTTTTCTGTGGAACTTAACTCCAAATTATTTGCCACAATTCCACACTTTTTTTTCCGTCTTGCATTTGTAAAATGTTCAAACAGAATATGAGAAGCTGACATACCTGGGAGAAATGGTACTTGCTGGAGTGATATTTATATTTATTTTCCTTTCACGCCGATTTGCTGTACTCACAAGAGCAGAGATAAGGAAAACTGTAAATACTGACCTCTGCTGTAGCGCTAAGGCAGTTTCCACTGTGCGTATAAATATACATTTGGTGTCTAAACAATTATATTTTTAGTGGGGGTGGATTTTAACTATTGATAGTCGGCTGCAGACCCTAAATTAAACTAATACTGGGCGTCCACTGTGTGTCTACTCACTTTTAGGAATAGATGAAAAACTCACCTTATTAAATAGAGTACATCTGTGCATCACTGGATCTCAGTGTACATACAACTGCTCTGTCAAGGCGTTAGAGTTGACTAAAGGCATAGATTTGGTGTGGAGTGTGAGCCTGACTCATGCTTTCATTCTTAGACTTTACTAACTTTGCTTATGCACATGATAGACAAGTTTGTCGTTCTTGTTTGAATCGTATATCAGAGATAAAACTAATTTTACACATCAAAGATTGAAACATCATACGTTGTAAAAAGAAATTAAAATCAGAATCAAGTTTATTCACCAACTTTATACATACAAATGAGGAATCTGACTTCAGTCCTGCGTTACTCTTAAATTGAGATCTTTAAAATATAAACATGTTAAGGAAAATAAAAACATGTTTTTTTTCCACTTGTAGGCATCTGTAAATACAGCGGTTTCACAAAAGAGGAAGATAAGGTTGATTTAGTTAAAAGAAGTCTAATTTTTTACAAATTTCGCTACATAGCACTGGCCTGAGTCAAAACATGTTGTGTCCAGGATGTGTGGGGTCTGTAGGAATGATTCCTGTATGCATTCCTTCTAATATGTCACAGCTTTTATTGTACTGGTCAGCTTTTCAACTGTTTCTTAAACTGTGATGAATTTTTAAAATTTAAAGTGAGATTAAGTGTCAAATGAAACAATCAGGCACAGATCAAAACACATAGTTTGCGAGATTGGATGCATATGTCTGAATTTATGAATTTGGCAGAACCTTTTTATCCAAAGCGACTTAGAAAATGAAGATAAAACAATTCAGTTCAGTAACCTAGCAGGTGCTAGGTTAGGAGATGTTCTCTGAAAAGGTTCCACATGAACGACACAAATGTATTTTTCACATTTAAATAAGGAGTCCAGAATCATTTAACACACTCGAAGAAACGGGAAAAAAATGACTATTTTCTTTTTTTTTCTTTGAAATGAACGACCGGAAGGTCACAAAGGGGAACAGATGGTGCTTTTTTTCCCCTTCAGGTGTACGGTTGCGTTTATGAGAATCAGTCAGTTCTCCTTTGATTTTAATCTCAACACCGACCGAGAGTCCGGTAACAAAAACAGAGGCGAGCATCCAAACACAACTCAAATCCTGTCGCCATTTTGTTTTGTTTTTTTAGCATTTCAGGTCCCGGTCACTGCTTGAAATAATCTGAGAGGTTAAATTAAGATCCATCATGAAGCTCGTTGGTTAAGAAAAAAAAAAAAAAGTCAATTACAAATTACAAAGATTTAGGCATTTTTTTTGATGGACTGTGCTTTGAAATATGTCAGTAAAACAATAAAACCAGGAGCAACTTTTAGTCCTGCCAGGTCAGAAATGTGCTCTGGAGTTCATCAGGGGGGCACTCATCCATCCCTGCAGAAGCGAATCAGATTACCAAACACACTGATTGACTGCAGCGGTTACTGCCCTCTCTTCTAAACAAAGTTATCTCCTGTTGAAGTTCACTAAGAGGTCAGCGATCACATCATCTCCCCGATACTGTACGCTCTTCGGGAAACCTTGTAACGGAAGCTTTCAAAACAGAAATTTCTGTCATAACAACAAATGTCAGGGACTCTCCGGTGGTTCGACTGCAAGTAAATAAGACAAACCACACCAAGGTTTTTTTCTTCTTCTTTTTTTCAAAACAATGATACACAAAGTTGTTTTATGCGAAAAGTTCCACACGCAAGCTGTCAATAGAATCAGGGCGGCGCGAATCCACGCGAATCAGTTCGAAATCGCCTTTTGTTAATTATCACAAGTGTCATAACCGTCAGGAGACAACAACAGACGACTTGGCACGCGCTCCTCCCTCCCCGCGCGCGCTCGCGCTCGGCACTTCTATCTTTATACCTTTTGTTCTGCCTTCTCTTTTCTTTCCCCGCAGTTGTTGGGAGACACGTTACACCACACCTGCCGCCGATAATTATCCTTCTCCACTCTCGTTCAGCGCGTCCCGAGTTTCGAGAAGCAAAGTCGGAACCAGGAGAAATGGCGCGAATCGTTTGGACCGGAAGAGCCACACGTTGTATCGGCGCCGATTCGGAGATTAGCTGTCAATATTTTGTCATCTACGCAAAAGATGAAAAGATGGATTTTTTTTTTAGATCACGTGGTCTTTGCATCGCTTTGTTTGCCTTCACGAGAGCGAAGTTGTTTCCAGAAATACGATGGGTTCACGTGACCCTCATTGAAAAAAAAAGAAAAAAAAACTTTCATTTTACACAGTCTTTAATGGTGGCCTAATTATCAAGTAATTAACTTCTGTAAAGATAATTGATCTGAGTTATTATGTTTTATAATAGCTTTAAGCTAATCAGTGGTTTGCTTAAATAAAAAAAAGTAACTTAATGACTTATGATTACTTTTGACATTTATTATTAACTTGTTAAAACTTTTCTTGTTTGTTCAACTTGAAGGGCTATAATTAGAAATCTCACTCTACTTTGGGTTGAACGATCATTTAACTTCAGATTGTGGCAACTCTCACAGCGTCTTTAATTCTTGAAAGCAGAATCTTCATCAAAACAAGGAGCCAATTATGAAATCAAAACATCTGCGCTTTCTCATTGCACAAGTATTTCGCATATTAATTACTTTCCGTGACTAGTCGGGAAGTACACTCTGAAGGTTTCTGTATTTGAACAGAAGGGAGAAACGGAGAACCTCGCGGCTGACCGCCCTTCACTTCCCAAGTGGGTTTGGGGAAAGAAAAAAAGTCAGAGTTTCCATCCAAAGCAGTGACGGAGATGACCAGCGTGGATTGACATGTTAGCAGTGATTACTTTGTGCCTGGACTCCCTCTTCACCACCAAACCCTCAAGAACTTCCACTGCATCGAGAGCTTGTGTTCCTGTTACTTCAGCAGCAACACTAGTGAACATCTGACAGGTAAATATCGCTAAATAGAAAACTGGTGGAAGCAAAATGTGAGAAACAAAACAATGAATTTATTAAAGGGGCAGTATTATGCTAAATCAACATATATATATATATATATATATATATATATATATATATATATATATATATATATATATATATATATATATATATATATATATATATATGTTATATATGTTATATATGTTATATATATATATATATATATATATATATATATATATATATATATATATATATATATAATATAGCGCTTTACACCAGGTTATAATGTTATTCCCTCATCATAAACACACCTGGAGTGTTTCCTTGATGCTTTCATGAATATTTGAGAAATTGTTTAGTCTCCCATGGCAACCATTCAGCTGTGCAAAACGCCTGGGTGGACCGAGCGCCGCCTGGCCAGCAGCAATTAGCAAACACCAGCTGAGCGCATTATACAAGCTACTTCACTGGTAAAAAATGCTGTTAAAGGGTTAATGAGAGCCATGCTGTGATGACTTGATGAAGGCAGAGTTTCAGAAAGAGCAGGAGTTTCTAAAAAAGACAGAGGCCCAAATTCAAGGGGTTAAATTTGGAAGTAAAATTTCTTTTCTGTCATATTTGATAGATTTTACAACTACTGAACTTATCATAGTGACTTGATTGTGTTATAAAATTATTCTTTGTGATTGGAAAACACATAGTACCACCCTTTTAATGCGTCAGCGTCATTGATTTATTGGATAAGAGCAACTTCAAATACTAAGTACGGTAAGTAAAGTTTACTTATCAGGAGCATCTGAAAGCATTAACAAAACAGGCTATAGAAACAAATAGAAATGATTAACATACAAAAAAAAAAGACATAAAACCTGATTATGGAAAAAATGCTTGCAACTATATTTTGAAATGCTGAGAGTCTTGCCAAAATTAAAAACTCATGAGCAAAATATTCCGCAGACTGAAGTGGCCTACCTCCATCGCTGTGTTAGCCTCGGACGAGGAACAAGCAACAGACTGTAAGTCTGGGACTGAAGGTGAACACAAGTACTTTAAAACAAATCCCACAGTTTACTGAGTCACTCCATAAAACTTGTGTAATACGAGTTGATTAACAGGATTTGGTGAGACGTCTGGCAGCTGCATTTAGAATGACTTATAAAACGTATGATTTGTCCAGACTAGTAAAACGGGCGTTACAGTAATCTAGATGTGTGAATATGCATTTTTTCTAGATCTACAGTGGGAGCCATGTGTCGTAAGTTAGAAATGTTTCTTCATAAAAAAAGCATCAAAGGTTAAAACAGAATCAAAATTAACTCATCCTTTAAGCACAATTAAACAGGAACTATTATCTGGTGATATATTGCTGGTATTAGAAATCAGGAAACTGCAAAACTGGTCACCAGTCCTAGTTAAATAATGTATGAAGGTCAACTGTCTGCCTAGTTCTGGCTTAGAATACATACACAACAGAATCAGCTGCAATAATGTCACCTAAAGGAAGGTTGTCAAAAATAATAAAAATGAACCCAGAATGGAGCCCTGTGGAACACCTCAGTCTGGGAAGAACTGCTCTGACTTGACGGACATGATGACGAAATGTTGACTTTGCAGCAAAAGCTGCTTCATGACTCATCAATTGCTCCAAATGTTCCTTAATTATTCAGCACCTTTAGTCAAATTGAAATATGAAATCACACTTTAAAATGGTTGCATTTGTGGTTAGTTTTAAAAGTTGAACTGCACATTTCGTCATATCAACTTCTGTCAGTTTAAACACCATGATCATAACTTCAATATTCCTGCATTATTTATACAAGCAGAACTCAAAGCATTTCCCAATGAGGATTATTTACAGAGAGATATAATTTTACAAAGGAAGATCTCCAAGGTTGGATCGCTGCATGTTTGTTTCACCTACTTAGAGAAAGTTTTGGAACAATCTTCTGCATTATTCTAACCTGCAGTTCCTTATCCAGCCGGTGGAAAAGTAAATCTACTGTTGATTCAGGAGCAGCGCAGGTTAATCTGATCCTCCCCGGGGAGTCAACATCACAAAGCTGCGCGCAAAACATTTTAGAGATTGACCTTTCACCCATCGAGCCCCGACCAAACCATTATGGATCTCATGCAGTTTGCCTCAGACAGGTAAATTACACGTGTGCAAGTCACATGTTGCCATGTTTGATACCCACACTTAACATGGACGCTTCTCTGATGAACGCAGCTGAATTTTAACATGGATTTACTAAAATCTTTATATCTGTGAAATGTATCAGCACACACACACACACACACACACGCACACGCGCACACCCCCCCACACACACACACACACGCACACACACACACACACACAAGCACAAGCAGGAACGAAACACACGGTCTGAGAATCGATCTTCGCCTGACAACATCAGAGCAACCTGATCCGTCTTACTAAAGGCCCCTACCTGCATTTATTGCTCCGTTAAAACACCTTTTTGTTGTTCTACCAATTCACCATGCTGTAATTGCACTAAAGCAGCATATGGTCTTCATCTTGAGATAAAAGCCAGCAGGCTGCAGATGGACGACGCAGGAGAGGAGCGTGTGTGTGTGTGTGTGTGTGTGTGTGTGTGTGTGTGAGTTTGTATACGTACACCCGTTGTTTGTGTATGTTGTGTATGAGCGCACTTTGGCATATGTATATGTAAGCATCTTAGTGCAAATTGGACTCGACACAACCAAGGGGCAGCGAGAAAAACTGCATGATGTCACTGTCGTCATGCAGCAAACGCAGCCGACTCGGCCTGGAGGACGTTTGGTCGAAGCCGCTTCGCAAACACAGGAATGGAAGGAGATTATTAACACATCACGACCAAACCCACACGTTCGCTTTCCAATTTTATCCCCTTTCCAAGAATATTTGGGACACTTTTACTGCAAAGTGATGTGAGGAAAAAGCCGGGCGGAGTAATTAAAAGAGCAAAATTAACCATCCATGTGTTAGTTTTAAAGGATAGTAGGTCACTTTCATCCAGATAAAACTGGATGAAAGTCAGTATTATAATCCAGTGATCAAACTGGATTATAATACTGACTACTTCTCAAAATGTTTTTTTTTGTTTGTTTGTTTGTTTAGCAAGAGATTAAAAACACCAAAGTGCCAAAAGCATAAATCTTTTTTACACTGCCATGTAAAAATATCCATACCAATTTTTCCCATTGTGTCACATTACAGCCACAGGCATTAAAGTATATTTTTAGGATTTTAAATAATCAGTAGGAATACCTGTGGAGGGAATAACTAACAGCAACTTCGCCTCTAGTTGGCCTAGTTTATAGTGCAAATATCTTTGTACTCTTGAAGTAAAACAAAACTAACTTATAATTGACTTTTCAGCAAGATATAGGAGCTTGTTTTAATAATTCCTTAATATTAATGAAAATGTACAGGTTCGAAGACAAAGACTTGTTAGAGTCTGTAAAACACAAGGCAAGGATTCTGCTTACGATACATGTAAATTGTACATCCATAAACAAAAATCCATTTATGAACTACTTCGAAATGTCTTCTCCAAGTGAAAAGGGATTTATAATTTGAAAAATACCCAGAGTTCTGCTGAGATTACTTTCTCTACCGTCAACGATGTGACTATGACGACTTTGGTGCGAGAGCCAAAGCACTAAAAGAAAATCACAGTGGACGGTTCCAGACTAACAGAAGATTAACTTATGAACAGTGCGTAATGTCACCGTTTTTCTTTTTTTAATGTGTGCGCTGCTCAGTCAGGTTTGTAAAAGTCAGTCTGATTAGAGCCCAGCTGGGGCTCAGTAAACCAACACTGGGCCTTCGGACTCCCACCAACTTACATGAGTTCCCAAACAAACCCCGACCTCCGCCCCGCCCGCCTTTATTTCGGGCTTCATCATCATTCCTCTCTCATTGCTTTTTCCCCTTTTCACAGGCATCGCTAACGTGGATTTGCACTGCGAGTTACACAAGACTCTCCAAACACAATACGCGCTCGGCTCCAAATTAAAATACCAAGGTTTATTGAGCAATGCCTCTCTAATGGTTTCATCTGCCAATGGGTGTATCTTTGCACACATAAATACACAAACAGTGTCTCCACTCCAACCAAAAGGAGCCACTCTTCTCTCTTCTTATGTAAGCTGGCAGAAAATCTCCTAAATCCCTCTCTTTTACTGTTGTTTTGTTGCATTTCAGCTGCCACTCCTTCTAAAGCAACATCTGAGGATGTGGCAATTAGAACCGGAGCGAAGCGTTGGCGCATCAGAGCATTTAGCACAGATGCTAATAAGACGAAAGAAAGTAAAATCCCAGGTCTTTTGAAACATCAGAAGTGTATGCTTTTAACCTGTCACTTTAGATATGTGGTATTTCAAAGCAAGAGTCCAAATTTAAGAATCAAAGTACTTGTAAAGCTCCAAGGTTCTTCTTCTAATGTTTCCCTAATAAAAAAAAGCATTTTATGCAGAATTGACTCTTTGGGTCAGTGAGAATTAATGGAAAGCCAATGTTAAGACCAAATGTGTTTGATCTTTCAGTACTGTCATGAATCAAAGGACAGTTTTTTATCCCACTGGGATTCATTGGGAATTAAATGTTAAGATGAAAAACCAACATTTACTAATGGCCACTTTATTGGCAAAATCCTCCTTATGCTTTAATTCGTGACGGCAGAGATTCAACGAGGTGTCAAAATCCATTCCTCAAAGAGTTTGGTTTATTTTGAAAGGATGCTTTCATTCAGCTACGGCAGATTTGTCGGCTGAACATTCTTGACGCAAATGTTTTCCCAAAGGCGCTCTACTGGATTGAGATCTGGCAACTTGGAGCCACTGGACGACAGAGCGTTTATCGTTATGTTCTAGAAACCATCAGATGTTGGTCACATTGTGGCTATGAAGGGATGAACATGGTCATAAACTTTTGTTTGCTCAGTCGTTACTAAGGGTCCCAAAGCGTGGAAAGAAAATATGCAGCTTATTCCAAATTCTGATTGCGCTATTTGAATGTCACATCTTAATCTGTTGTGGTCCCAATTTTAGGCTGCAGAGCACCACATTTATAGGGGTTTTGTTTTGTACCAAAGGATCCTGGGTTTGTATCCCAGCTGGGTTCTACCTTCATGGAATTGTCATGCTCTCTCAGGGTACTCTGACTTGTTCGATAGATCGGCCTCTCTAAATTGCCGAGACACGGGTCGAATTCCTACCACTGTCTCCATCATTGCCCAACAAGTCATCTTTACCATGACTGGAACCCTAAACGCGTTGAATTGCTGCCAGGCGATTGGTTGACTGGCTAATGTTGTAACCAAGCAATTTAACAGGTACACCTCATAAAGTGAGCAGGTAGTTGACGAGCTTTAAAAACCCAGACTGAGCCCAGCTAAGCAGTGTCACGTAGACATAAAGTAAGGTCTACTGTATCTCTGACACATGCGCAGGTGCAAAGTGGATGCAGCGACCAAAGGGAAACAGAAGAACATTAGAAACAACCAAGAGACAAAGGCTGTGTTGGAAACAATGAGAGGAAAGGTCATGAAGACAGAGGGAGAGCGAATGAAGAAGTGAATGAGGCAGGAGAAAGGCAAGAAGGAAAGAAAGAGGGAGCAATGGAAGGTTGCTGCTAATTCTTCCATATCTAAGCCTCTTTGCAGAAACTCCCTTTGTCTTCCAAGTCCCAGTCATTAGAGCCTAATCCTATCAACCAAGGGCTAATCTGAGGGCAGAGGGTTCAGCCCCCTCTTCACCACAGGCCAGCACACACACACACACACACGCACGCACACACACACACACACACACGCACTGGTAGAAACACACACACAAGTATGCCGCTAAACTTTAAGAAATGTTTAAAGACGTATAAATTCTTGCTCTACAGGCATAATATCACATCATTTGCACACATTATGTAATTACAATTTGCACTAAAAACGTCATGTTGCGATGTTACAAAAAATATAAGCATTTACCTCCAAAAAGTTCACTTCAAGTCCAAACTTTCAAAGCGGTGACATTATTTCAGAAGCAGAGCAGAGTGATGCCGGGGTGTGTGGCTGCGCGGCCGGCCGGCCGAAATCGGCTCCCCACACATTCCGCCGGCGCCTCTCCTGCTGCCATCATCATTCTCCGCTTTATTTTCAGCTCTGACTATGGCCAAGATTAGTTATTGATTAGCAAAGATATAAATTATTCTAAAGTGAAAGCCCAACAACACAGTCATTATAGATCGACCACTGGCCAGCTCCGATATATCACTCCATTTCCTCTGCACTGCGCCCCTGCCACCAGCTGGAGAAATGCTCAAATAATGAGATGAAAAGAGAAGAGAGGGGGGAAGAAGGTTTATGACTTTGGCACACTCTGTTTGACCCTTCGTATAAGGTGTTTGGATAATATCAGCTTCAATTTCTGAGATGGCATGCTGCTTAGAGAGTTTCAACTGGTGGAGTAAGATGAAGCATGAGAGTTTGTGTCCATCAGGGTCATAAATGGATGACAAACCTGATGACATTTCCTGAAACAGACGAGGATGATGGGGTTATTTCGATGAATTTATAATCCAGCACTTCTGGTTCTAAAGCCAAGAGCGGTGTTGTTCAATCAACAATGTTGGACACACCTCTTCCGTTTTGTTAATGTTGTGTCTTGTAATTTCTAATTGTTCTTAGTACATGTTTTTGTTGTGTTTTGTCGTTTTTAGTTGTGTTTAGTGAATCGTTGAAGCAGTTTGCACTTCAGGGCCCACCGTGGAGTCGGGAATTTTTTTGTTGTCCGTCATTTTGACTGACGGGTTCAAACAAATCCTATGACGACCCGTCAATTTTTAAAACGACACTAATGACATGTTTAATTACATTTAATTAATATTCAACAAACACTGACCGCAATAAGTTTTTAACATCAAGGTAAAATACTTTGGAATGATCATATCATAAAGTAACAGCAGTCAGGAATGTTACCACAGACACTAGAACTAGACACCATCACCAAGGGCAGCTTAAGAGTCTCAAAGAGATGGTAATGCATCATAACAAAACCAGAATTATTAATAATAAGAGGCCTTGATTAAAAGATATTTCTGGAATAGATGGGTGGTTTAAATAGATTAGAGTGTATGAAAGAGGAGGATCAAGTGTGTGAAAGGATGAATCTTACAATAAAATATGCACTTATTGCAGAGCTCATGACTAAATGTAAGAGCTGCAGAGATATTAGTTCATGTCATGTTTCATTTAAGCAACAGGTGATATAAGAGTGCTTTACGCAATAGAGCGACCCTTTGTCATATGTTTCAGCTTGTTGAATGGATATTTATTACATCTTAAATCAGTCTGCTTTAGCTTTAGGGTGAAGGGACTTTGTCAGAGTAAGGTACAGAGGTAAGTTTCCAATCTTTTATTTTGAAATATTCTCATTTTTTCTCACTGTTTCCACTTTGGGTTTTTTGTTGTTTTTTTTCCCTTTTTGCTTACACATTCAAACCAAACCAGCTCAGTACATTTGGAAATGAAATGGCAGATTGGGGTTAGGAAAAAAGGAACATGGTTTGGCAGAAGTTACACCATATACATAACCTGAGCTTTTCTCACAAGCAATCACTGTCATGGTGGATGTAATATTTCGAACCCACATGCGAGAACACGACCAGAAGAGACGATAATGAATACAATAATGATTTATTGAAGTCAGGGGAAGGATGGTGAATACTGGAATGAAGAACCAGGTCGTCTACTGTCGATGAGAGAACAGAGTTAGAGGCTGCGTAGGAAAGGGATCCGGAGGTAAACAGAGAGGGCTTACTTGAGCTGGGTGGATATGTGGCGTGAACTAGAAAACGTTGGAGAGCGGACAGGGATGGCGGAGTAGGTTCCGGTCTTGTACAATCCTTTCTCCGGTGAAGTTCGGACGCGGGTCTCCTGACCCGGAAGGCTCCGAAGGTGATGTTACTTTCCTTTTCTCCGGTGAGGTTCGGACGTGGGTCTCCTAACCCGGAACACTCCGAAGGGGATTTCGCCGAAGAAGGATCCACGACAGGGAGAAGACGAGCACACGAGGGGTGGCGTCAAAACCGGCAACACCGGTAGCGTCGGGGGAAGACACAGGAGGCAGGTGATCCACAACGGGGAGACAGACTCACACAGACTCGGGGTAACTGGTCTCGGGGAACAACGGGAAGACAGCTGGATTTCTGACGAGGGAAACAACAAAGTTAGCAACAACGAAGATCGCAGAGGGCCTTTCTCTGGAGCATTTAGTACCGAGGTGAGCAAACACTCAGGCGATGAGACGGAGTGGCGCTGCTGCTTATATCCAGGGCAGGAGCCTTCTCAACGAGCTGCAGGTGTGTGCCCGGGTTGAACTCTGCCGCTTCCCAGGGGTGGCACATAGGTGACCTCTGGTGGATGTCCAAGGAATAGCGGCTCGGAGACCAGTAAATAATAACTAAAGGAAATGAACTAAGGCACAAACAAGGGGAACAAACACAGACCCTGACAGTACCCCCCCTCAACGGACGCCACCTGGCGGCCGATCAGAGGTCGAGGGTTGAGAGTCCCAATACTCCCTAATGAGGGTGCGATTGACTATGAACGATCCGGGGACCCAGGACCGTTCTTCGGGGCCGTAGCCCTCCCAGTCAACGAGGTATTGGTAGCCCCGACCCCGTCGACGGGAGGCAATGAGGCGACGGACGGCAAAGAGCGGTTGGCCATCTCTGTCCAGGGTGGGTGGAGGGGGTTCGGCCGGAGGGCACAGTTCACTGGAATGTACTGGTTTAACCTGCGACACATGGAAGGTAGGGTGGATTCGCAGGGACGGAGGGAGTTGTAGGCGAACTGCTGCGGGACCAGCCAGCGCCAGAATCTCGAACGGCCCGATGAACCTAGGGGACAACTTCTTGGACATGGACTTTAGGGGAACGTCCCGTGTGGACAGCCATACCTTCTGTCCAACGGAGTAAGTTGGCGCCGGGACTCTTCGTCGGTCGGCCAGCCTCTTGTTGGTAGCAGACGAGTTGTTCAGGGCAGAGATGGTGTCACTCCAGATCCGGTGGCACCTCCGGATATGGTGCTGCACTGACGTGACCGAAATATTATCCTCGTCTGACGGGAGGAGCGGAGGTTGATAGCCCAGAACAACCTCAAACGGGGAAAGACCTGTTGCAGCTGAAATATGACTGTTGTGTGCGTACTCTACCCATGGTAGTTGTTGGGCCCAATCATCGGGGTTGGTGGAAGTGAGGCATCGCAGGGTGGTCTCCAGCTCCTGGTTCATGCGCTCTGTTTGTCCGTTGGTCTGGGGGTGATACCCAGAGCTGAGAGCCACCTTGGCCCCTAAGGCGGAGCAGAACTGGCGCCAGACCTGTGAGATGAACTGGGGTCCGCGGTCGGAGAGGATCTCCTGGGGGATACCATGTAACTTGAAGACATGTTTTATAAGTAATAAGGCAGTCTGTGCGGCGGTGGGTAGTTTGCGCAGGGGGACGAGGTGACAGGCCTTGGAGAAACGGTCAACAATGGTGAGAATAGTGGTCATACCTTTAGAGACAGGGAGTCCGGTGACAAAGTCGACTGCGATGTGTGACCAAGGACGTTTGGGGATGGGTAGCGGCTGCAACAGGCCCGCAGGGGGTCGGTTGGATGACTTATTGCGTGCACAAACAGTGCAGGCGGAGACGTACTCCTTGACATCCTTGTGTACCGACCTCCACCAGAACCTGCGGTTCACCATTCCTATGGTGCGGCTGATTCCAGGGTGCGCGGAGAACCTTGAGGCATGAATCCACTGCAGGAAACGGGCACGGACCACTGAGGGTACATAGATCTTACCCTGGGGACAGGATTCGGGGGGAGGCTCGGCGACTTGGGCCTGGCGGATGATGTCCTCCATCTCCCACGTCAAGCCTCCAACCGTACAGCTGGGAGGCAGGATGGGGGCCAGACTCTCCTCAGAGTCATCTGGGGAGTAGACCCTGGAAAGGGCGTCCGGCTTGGTGTTTTTAGACCCTGGACGATAAGAGATGGAGAGGTTAAAACGTGCAAAAAACAGAGACCAACGGGACTGGCGAGGGTTGGATCTCTTAGCTGACTGGAGGTACGACAAGTTCTTGTGGTCCGTCCAGACAAGGACGGGGTGTTCTGCTCCCTCCAGCCAGTGACGCCACTCCTCCAACGCCAGTTTTATGGCCAGGAGTTCTCTATCCCCGACGTTATAGTTTCTCTCAGCAGGAGAGAGTCTGCGGGAATAGAAGGCGCATGGGTGTAATTTCAGATCAGGGTCCGTGATCTGGGACAATACGGCTCCAACCCCAGTGTCCGAGGCGTCAACCTCCACCACGAACTGCTTTCTAGGGTCGGGTTGTACGAGGATGGGAGCCTTGGAGAACCGGGACTTAAGCTCCGTGAAGGCGGCTTCAGCTAGTGGAGTCCATGTAAATGCCTTCTTGATGGAGGTTAGAGCTGTGAGAGGGGATGCAGTCTGGCTATAGTTCCTGATGAAGCGCCGATAGAAGTTCGCGAAGCCTAGGAACCTTTGGAGCTGCTTACGCGTCTCGGGACGGGGCCAGTCCAGAACTGCCTTGATCTTATCCTCGGCCGCTCTCACCTGTCCGCTCTCGAGGACATAACCGAGGAAGGTAACTGACTGACGGTGGAACTCACACTTCTCAGCCTTCACGTAGAGCTTATTCTCCAACAGCCTTTGAAGGACTAGGCGGACATGTCTTTGGTGTTCGACGAGGGACTCGGAGTAAATAAGGATGTCGTCTAGGTAGACGAAAACAAACACGTTAATAAAATCTCTAAGGACGTCATTAACGAGGGCCTGGAAAAAGGAGGGGCATTAGACAGCCCGAACGGCATAACCAAATATTCATAGTGCCCAGAGGGGTCTTGAAGGCTGTCTTCCATTCATCACCTTCCCTGATACGGAGTAGGTGGTAGGCGTTTCTTAGGTCTAATTTGGTAAAGACGGTTGCCCCCTGAACGGGCTCGAAGGCTGAAGAAAGTAGTGGTAACGGGTATTTGTTTTTTACTGTGATTTGGTTGAGACCTCTATAGTCGATGCAGGGTCTCAGTGAACCATCCTTCTTGCCGACGAAGAAGAAGCCGGCAGCCAACGGGGAGGAAGAGGTACGGATTATACCTGCAGCGAGTGAGTTATTGATGTACTCCTCCATTGACTGGCGCTCGGCCCTAGAGATGTTGTATAGCCGACTACCAGGTAGAGGCGCCCCAGGGAGGAGGTCGATGGCGCAGTCATACGGCCTATGAGGTGGGAGAGAAAGGGCCTTGTCCTTACTGAAAACACCGATGAGATCATGGTACTCACTCGGGACAGACTTGACGTCAGGCAATTCCACCTCCGGCATGGTAGATGACCTGGACAGCGGAGGGACTGCGGAACGGAGACAGGTGGAGTGACATCTGGGAGACCATGAATTGATCCTTCCCTCGACCCAATCTATTTGGGGGTTGTGAGAGAACAACCAGTTGAATCCAAGAACTATGGGTGAGCTGGCTGTGGGAAAAACAAAGAAGTTAATTTCCTCGGTGTGATTGCCAGAAATTAACAGGCGCAGAGGTTTAGTCCGGTGGGTGATCTGTGGAAGACCCTTGCCATCTAAGGCGGTGACACGGAGGGGAACAGGTAGGAGTTCAGTGGGCACGGAGAGCTGAGAAACTAGGTCGGAGCTGATGAGATTCTGTTCGCAACCGGAGTCTATGAGAACTGACAGGGACAGAGAGTCGTCTTGGGTGAACAGGGTGACAGGAATGGTGAGGCGGGGTCTGATGGTGGAAGGTGCCGGCAGTGTCCCCGTTTCTACTGCCGGACCTGTGGGTTTAAACGTGACGGACAATTAGCGATCACATGGTTGGGCTCCCCGCAATATATGCAGAGCCGGGCTCGGAGCCTGCGTCGGCGCTCCTCGGGCGTGAGCCTAGCGTTACCCAGCTGCATGGGTTCGGAGCCTGAAAACAGAGGAGATGGGGTACATGACTGAGCGGAAGACTGAGTATAGGACGAGGAGGGACGTGGTGAGGTGACCCGGCGGCTACGTTCCCTAGCCCTAGCCCGGATCCGATTGTCCAACCTTATGGCTAGATTGATGAAGTCACCTAGGGACTCGGGTTCATCTAGCGTGGCTAGCTCATCCTTAAGGTGCTCGTTCAAGCCGTGAAAAAACGCGCTTTTGAGCGCCACAGCGTTCCACCCCGAGGCGGCGGCCTTAATTCTGAACTTGATGGAAAAATCAGAAACGCTCTGTTGGCCCTGCTTGAGCCCATGCAAGTCCCTAGAGGATGATGTTCCCTCAGCCTCTTGGCAAAACATTTCCTTTAACTCAGCTAGGAACTCGGGGTAAGAACACCCATAGTTGGATGCTGTTTCAAAACGTGACTCGGCCCATTCTAGGGCTTGGCCCGTCAACAAGGATAACATGTAGGAGATCTTACAGTCATCATGGGGGAAACTCTGTGGTGAGTGGTTGAAACAATGGTACACTGGAGTACAAAACCTTTTACTTTTGTGATGTCCCCAGAGAACTTCTCTGGAGTTGCCGGGCGGATTTCAGGAATCCCGGAACGGACCGGTGGATCGGGAGTCACTGACGGAGCAGACGGGGAAGCAGAGGAGCGGTTAGCGTCTTGTGAAACAGAGTTCTGTAAGAAAGTGGATAATTCAGTTAGTCGGAGATTAGTTTCCGCTTGGCGGGTTCCCAGCTCTCTTAGAGCTGCTTCGTGGGACTGGAGTAGAGTGTGTTGGTCTGTTATCGCTCTTCTGATCGCGTCTGCGGAGGTCGTGAACTGGCCTGAGTGTTCTGTCATGGTGGATGTAATATTTCGAACCCACATGCGAGAACACGACCAGAAGAGACGATAATGAATACAATAATGATTTATTGAAGTCAGGGGAAGGATGGTGAATACTGGAATGAAGAACCAGGTCGTCTACTGTCGATGAGAGAACAGAGTTAGAGGCTGCGTAGGAAAGGGATCCGGAGGTAAACAGAGAGGGCTTACTTGAGCTGGGTGGATATGTGGCGTGAACTAGAAAACGTTGGAGAGCGGACAGGGATGGCGGAGTAGGTTCCGGTCTTGTACAATCCTTTCTCCGGTGAAGTTCGGACGCGGGTCTCCTGACCCGGAAGGCTCCGAAGGTGATGTTACTTTCCTTTTCTCCGGTGAGGTTCGGACGTGGGTCTCCTAACCCGGAACACTCCGAAGGGGATTTCGCCGAAGAAGGATCCACGACAGGGAGAAGACGAGCACACGAGGGGTGGCGTCAAAACCGGCAACACCGGTAGCGTCGGGGGAAGACACAGGAGGCAGGTGATCCACAACGGGGAGACAGACTCACACAGACTCGGGGTAACTGGTCTCGGGGAACAACGGGAAGACAGCTGGATTTCTGACGAGGGAAACAACAAAGTTAGCAACAACGAAGATCGCAGAGGGCCTTTCTCTGGAGCATTTAGTACCGAGGTGAGCAAACACTCAGGCGATGAGACGGAGTGGCGCTGCTGCTTATATCCAGGGCAGGAGCCTTCTCAACGAGCTGCAGGTGTGTGCCCGGGTTGAACTCTGCCGCTTCCCAGGGGTGGCACATAGGTGACCTCTGGTGGATGTCCAAGGAATAGCGGCTCGGAGACCAGTAAATAATAACTAAAGGAAATGAACTAAGGCACAAACAAGGGGAACAAACACAGACCCTGACACTCACGACATCACAACGTCACTGTGAATTCCTTCGCGTTACGTAACTGTGGTTTTCACAAATGTCGGCCACAGAAATCCGGAGGGACAGATCCGATTGAGTCAGAATACAGATTGTGGTTGAGCTCTTTGGGGGTGGGCGGGATAAAAAGCGGTTTTCAGAGACAAATATTTGAAACCCATATCAAACTCTGCCGCTCGCTTATTTCAAGCCGACCCAAGGACATGTTTTTCCCACCAGAGTCTAAAAAGTAATCATGTCGTTACCCATTGCATGCATCATTTGGATTTAGTGATAAATAAAAATTCCCAAACTCTGTCGTTGACTGGTAGAGGGATGTACCTACCCGACTAATGGCTGTTTGGACTTTCCTCCACAGCTGTGATCTCTCTCTCTCTCTCTCTCTCTCTCTCTCTCTCTCTCTCTCTCTCTCCAAGTGAAAACATGTCTAACTTGATTCCAGTTACTAGGTCATGGGATTGGGATAATAAGCTGTTGGTATTACGATCCTTGGGACGCGTTAAGGAATTACTTTGCATGGGCATTAAAATCTGGAAGTTCATTGTCGCCCTCTTATCTGGGAACAGGTCAAGAGGAAAACATCAAACTTCCTTCCTTACTTTTTCTCCAGCATCGCTCCCCAGCTCCTTCTGGGCGAACCCAAAATAAGCACAGGACATAAAGCGTACCTTGGGACATAGTTACAAACTTGTAACCGTACCTGGTAAGATGGTATTGTCTATGTACTGCTCACCTGAATGCAGCAAGTTGTCAGTCACTTCCTCTTGGTTCCGCAGTGCTGGTTGCATACTGGTTGTCGACAGATCGACTTGCATGATGTGAAACAACAAAGTGCTGTGTTTGTGGTGGTGTGAGTATGATGTGAAAATAACTCCTGTCTGCACCAGTAAAGATTCTCTTCCCTCAGCATGCAGCACGCCCGAAACCGAAACTGACCGTATGCTCGACTTTCTGATTTCAGCAAATATTTCTGATCATTTCTGACCAGTTGCGTTCTATCGTAGACCACTGGAATTTCATTCGTAGCTCATGTTAATCTTTAAGTATTACTTCACAGAAAAAGTAGCTTTCCTTGTCATTGAAAACTGTTTGTTTCTATACCTTTGTTCCCAAAATACATTAACTATTCAAACATGAAGAATATCTCAGGTGGCAATCGTGCTTCAAATGTGTGTCAACACATGGTTCACTTGCTTTCCTCATGCAGCTAGTGCTAGCTAGCTGCTTGACATGTTTATAAATACAACATTTTCGGTCTAGTTTCTTGTCCAAATCTTTTAGTACAATTAAAATTTTACAAATTTTAATTGTATATCTTATATAGGAGCTTGTTTTAAATTAATAATTATTTAATACCTAATTAAAAAGTTGTAGTTCCACTGGCAGATTATTTCACTCAAAACAATATATTTTCTATGTTATAGGTGAAATAATTTGCCTGTGGAACTCGTACTTTTTCATTAGTATCAATGAGATTTCTTGTATTTCAAGTGTACTGAGATTCTTCTCCAGAAACTAAACAAAAAAAATAATAAATACTTGGTAAGATTTTGTGTTTTTGCAGTGTACGTGAAAACAAAGGATAATTTAGGAAACAGTCTGGCAGCAGCTGAAGGTCTGCATCTACGAAACAAATCTTTAAGCAGATAACTGAATTATTTCATAAACGTCTGAAACTCACCTTCCAACAGAGAGTGGGATCACACAGAAAGCAAAGCAAGCTGTACAAGTCCGCCTCTTTCATCAAACGTGCAGTGCAACCTCTAATAACTTGCTGCAACCAACCGTGCTTGTTGCAGCATCATTTTCCATTTATGCTGGAGTTTTGTCGCTCCTCGTGTGGGGACGTAATGCGACAGAAGTGACATTTCTCCCGATTCACGGGCCGTGCGAGCACTTTGCCAACCGTTTCTTGCCTCCTCATTGTGACAAGGTTTGATCGCAGTTTGTTTTGTTGTCACTCGGTTGCAGAGCCGCGAGGAGGCGGAGACGGTTCGGCCTGTACAAATGGGGGGATTTCATCCACGGAGGTGTCAGGGAGTTTAGCAAAGTGTAAAGTGCTTAAAGCATCAGGGCAACACAATCCCCTGCTGGTCACAGTATAAATCACCATATATTCTTATTGGTCTAAGCCCTTGTTATGAGTAAATACATCCACAGGCAATGGAGGCTGGCAAGGTTCACAGGAGATTCATCCAGCAATAACAGAGGGAAAGTCGCTGTGTGTGCCTGCGTGTGTGTGTTTGGGAAGCACACACCGCTTAGGGAGGCTAAGGAGAGGATAAGGAGATCAGCAGAGGGGGGAATATCATGCTTCTTAAGCATGTATACACTTTCTAACTTTTACTTTTTTTCACCCAAAACCTAAATAAATCCCCCACTCATCTGAGCATGATAGACTTCCCACTGCCCCCCACCCCTCCAGCCCCCGCCTCCCTCTCTGAATTTCCTTGAAATAATCAAATGTTATTTACAGACTTTTTGGCATTTTCACAACACCCTCAACCAGACAAATTTCAAAGAAAACCAAACAAATTTAATGACTGTTTATAATTCCCAATCAACAATGCTTGTTTACAAAATTTCATGCCCACTGTGTGGGAAAAGCTCGCCCATAAATTAACTGAAACCACACACAATCAAGCCGGGGTTTTTTTTTTTCTTTTCCCCCCAATCGCTGGCGCAAATTATTTGTTACTTTGACATCCACGTCTTTAATGGATAATTTTGGGGAGTGAGGGAAGGGAAGGGGGGGGGGAGACTAGAGAGAAGGAGGGGGGGGGGGGGGCAGTTTCATATTTCTGTAAGCCTCAAACTTTTGGCAAACAGAAGAAAAGCGAACTTGGCCCTAATTCCATCTCACGCTGGAGTTTGTGCATTCTAAGTTCTGGAGGGCTGCTCTGGCAAAGGGCCTGAGCCCGTAAATTGGATATTAGGGGGCGATATAAAGGAGCCTGTGTGTGTGTGCTCCCGTCCCGGGGAATTATTGCCTCCCAATATCCCCTCGCGTATACGTCTCGGGCTTCCGAAGCCAGACCAGATAGATCCTCATCTCGTGAAGGGGGCCGAGACTATATCCATCGCTCCTTAACTTTTATGAAGCCTCCAAGCTCTACAATGGGATTTGCCAGGGTGTCTTTTCCCTTTATCCGAGCAAAGGGGGGGATGTGACAATGCAGATATAGCTGCAATTCTCTGGGCTTCTGATGCTCTGACGTCCTATTTGAATAGCAGCGTTCCGAATTGTTAAGTAGCATTCTTCTTCTTCCTCTGTGAAGCCAGCCCCACAACAATATTTTAGAAATGCCTCAATTTTTATCCTTCGCTTCCTCCTTCTCCTTCTTTCCTCTGCCTATAAAAAAACCCTTTTATTTTTTTGCCCTTCGTTGCATTTTCTGGATCTGTTTTTAACACTAACTTTGTTTCAATTGACCACATAAATTGCGCAAATTGGAACTACGAAAATACATGGAAAAACTCCTGTTTTTTTTTTTTTATCAAGGTTTTGTGTTGGGATGAGGTGAATGTTTTTAATATGGAAAGTATTTCTGCTATGGAAACACTTTCTTTAGGAAACAAACTTGTGATCTACAACCGGATGTCACTGCTGGCGGAAAAGACAAAGAAGACGACAGGAAGTGGTAGGAGGCTGCCGACGCGGCTTGTTTGTTATTGCTTCAACAAACTGATTCAAATGTGATTTTAATTGTTTCATATTTAATGGAAACCCCACAATTGCAAAATGATGGTTTTTGTTTTAGATTTTACAAAATTCTGCACACATTTGCAACGGAAACGCAGCTACTGACTCCCAACCTTTACCAGCTTCCTCCGTCTTACTTTAGTCTTGTTCTTCTACACAAATTGCCAGAGTGACAAACGCCTCCCCTTCATCTCACCCCATTTTTTCCCGCCTTGCCTCTTGAGCTCCCCCCCTCACACCCCTGAGGTAAGCCTAAAAAGGAACAACACCATCAGACTGTGTGAAATTAAATACATTACAGCACTCAAGATTAAAGTGTTTCATAGGCAGTTGCTCATCCACATCAAACTTCTGTTGTTTTTTTTTTGAGCCTAACATTTGATCTGGAAACCAAGGCCAGAAGAGAGGGACTGGAACACTTGTTGACCGAAGAGAGCAAAGCCGTTTGTACCGCGAGGCAGGGGAAGGTGCTCGGAAAGTGGACGGTGCTTTCAATCTTATCCTGTTGCCAGTCTGGGGATAGAAAGGAAAAATGGAAGATGTAAAAAAAAAAAAAAGAAGAAGTTGGACAAAAAATTTACTGCAGTTACTGGAAACACCAGCTCGCAAGAAAATAAGGCAGTCATCTGTTCTATTTCACAAGGCATGCATGCTGTATATGCGGGTAGCGTAATCCAGGAATTATTAAACGTCTCTCCACAAAGGTCTGCGTTCAAGTAACGCAAATACAGTGATTTTAGAAGTCATAAATGCTAATGTACCATTTCCCACTTAATGAGGATTAACTTACATCATCCATCACATCATCACAATCTGGGCCACACATGGCTGCCGTCTCACTCCGGTCCGCTTTCACTCTGCGAATGTGGGCAAAGTTTCCCTCCGGGTACCTGAATGAGCTGAGCTTCCAGTTGTTTCACTTGGAAAGAAAAGTGAGTGTGCAGGAGCCGGACGTCTGCTCCGAACTTTCAGGTTGTTAAGTGGAGATCAACTTTTTTAGCAGATTTTACTTTATTTTTATTTATAGCTCAGTGTACTAATTAATATAATTCTATTAAATGTCTAGTCACACATGACCCTGTTACTCATCCGTCAGCACAGATGGACTTGGCAAGAATTTTTGTTTTGTGTTTTAAACTTTATTTTTGTCACAGGGAAAATCTACATTGTTGTGAATAATGGCCTGATGGTGGAACCTGAAAAGTACTTGGTTTCTGATTCCTGATTCAGAAACCAAATAATGATTCCTGATTATTTTATTTTCATAATAATCTCAATAAATCCAGGTTAGCTTTATATGATAGACTACATACACTTTCAGCTAGATGCTAATTCATACAGCAGCCTTGATATTTATCAGCGTCACTGTTTAAGATGAATAAAAGCTAAATTTGTTTTTATTGCTCCTCCCAAGAATTTGTCTAACATAAATGAAACAGAAGCATTTCCTTAAATCCATACTTTTATTTTTCAAAAAACTGACTTAAGTTTCTAAATATTCTTTATTGTTAATTCATGATGTTTTGTTTCCCTCAAGTATAAAAATCATGTGACACAGGCCTTTTTTTTTTGACTCATGCTCCCAAAATGGGAAAAACAAGCAAACATTACATTCAAGGAAGAAAATTCCATTTAGATCTTTATGAATCAGGAAATGACAAGAAAATCACTCCTGGGCTTAATCTACAGTTACGGATTAAAAGGTAATTAAACTGAATTAATATAGCACTGTTCTGGTTATAAGGACCACTCAAAGCGCTTTACAACAAGCTGTGTTTCCATTACAAATGTGTTCAAAAACTCTGTCAAATATTCCACTAATGTCGTAAAAACACAATTTCATGATTGCGGTGTTTACGTGAATGACTCTCCAACTACTTCCTGTCTTCTTCTTCTTTGTGGTTTTCTCCACTGGCAATATCTGGTTGTTATTTTTAATAAGGGCAAGTGTGCAAACAGTTCAATTTGACGATGCCAATGTTTGTTCTCCACAGTTCCAACAAGGAAAACTCTACCCAAATACCGACCCCATCCTTTCCGAGGATTTTCCGAGGTCCCAGTGGGAACATGCCAACTCTATCCCCGGCTGGGGTTTGAACCCCGGACTGTCTCGCCATAAGGCCCAAACAACTGCGCCACCATGCAGCCTCCACAAGCAGAAACTCTTAACTTTTCACGAGACATTTGGACACATTTCTTTTTTCAAAGTCTTCCTACTTATACACAGCTGTTTAATGACCTCAGATTGACCTCCAGCCCTGTTTGCCCCTCCCAGTATTAACTTGACTGGATACAGTTAGTTGAAATTCTGTTCATGAAAGCATTTGGCCTTCAGTCTCATAGTTTAACACCAGCTTCATCTGCTGTCTGGTCTTAGAAAGTTGACCTGAAGACCGTCCATAAAGCGATGATGTCAGAGGTAAAGGAAAGCCTGTCCAGCTGCGATCAGTCCCTTTTTATCTTTGCCCTCAGTCTTGCCTCCCTTTAATGAGTCTCCAGGGACGCCGGCTCCCACTTAATCCACTCGTCTATTTTGGCTTCCTCTGTAACCTCAGAACTTTGGTAAAGGTCATGTTCTTTTGGTTTTCTTCGATTAAAAGTATTGATACAGACCGCTTGTTGGATGTGATGTTTCGAAACAAAGTTCACACAGCATCATTATATCATAAAAAAAAAATATATATATATATATATAACTTAAAATAAAGATCCTGAAGGATTAAAAGATTGCTGTTTATAAGGGTGATTGGAAGCTATTTCATTATGGGTATGTAGGCATGACCACTTCAGCTCAGACACAACCAGCAGCTGCATTTACGACAAAACAAAACAACTACTTAAAGCTCATCAAGTCACAGAAGAAACATCTGCTGGGTTTGAGACATAAAAGCCTGGTTCACACGGCAAGACTTTAAAATGGTCTGTAGATTTTCAAAACCTGAGAAAGTCTCCACACGTGACAATAAATCGCAGCTTTTACAGGTTTGGTAATGCGGGGTGTGGTGTGCATCCATACACCAAAGACAACGCAACACGCGCAAACAGATTTCCCTCGCAAACACTAAAATGTCAGATGGGAAGTCTAGCAAAATCTCTCGAGATCAAACGTGAGTTCAGAGTTCCATCGGTAGACAATGACGATTCCTCGTACTCAGCTGCATCTCTTGTCTGGATGTATTACATTTGTAAATTGCATCAAACAGATATTCTCTGATTATCTGTCAAAGGTTTAGATTTTACTTTTTTTTTTCAAAACATTAGCAGAAGTTAAGCTAAGTACTAGTTGTTGCTCTCCTTTTGAAGTTTCTCAAGTTATCAAAATAAGAAATCTTTGGCAGCCGGAGCGGGATCGTTAAGACACGGTCGTCTTAACTATTTATTCTCATTCATCAATCAGCCACATAAGTAATACTGAGGCAGGTTGATCTCTTCTAATCAATGTCACAATACGAGATAAAAACGTTTTGTAGAATACAGTAGATGATAGCAATGGAGCCAAGCCTGACTGACAGATGTAATCAACTCTAGAAAATGCACGTCTTTCTGTGAATATTACGGTTGTAATAACTGTAAAAAGAAAATCATAATGTCCCACATTTATCTGCTGAAAAATGGCAAATAAGCATCAAAACCTGCAGCAATCCAAAGAGATCTCCTCCACATGTGAGCATCAATGACCAGAATGAGAGCCAATAAGTTTCTGCTCTGGCTAATCTGACAAACGTATTTAGATCGTCTCACTGCAGAAGGAAGAGGGCTAGACCTTTGTGTGCAGAGTGACGGAAACACCCAGACTGATCCTCCTGTCGTACACCTACCACTGCACAAAAAGTGGCTTTTTTCCAGCTAGAAGTCAATCATCCTCATCAGCAAACAAACAAACACAGAAAAGAGCCGCCACGTGCCAACCAGCTGGCATGACAGGACACACTCGCTCACCGCAGAGGGAAAACAGATTAACAGAAGAAAGGAAGACGACTAAAATGAAGATAAACACAAACAGAATGGGGAGCAGTCAGAGGTGAGGAGGGGGGAGTGAGGGTTTAGCAATGGTGCTTTGTGTTTTTTTTTTTTTTCAGTGAGACTAGAGTGTATAATATGGGCCGTTCATGGGATTGATCCAGAACATCCCCCTCCTTCACTGGGCTTTTCTTCCTGCTCAAATTGAGGGATTACCCCAGGAGGAAGTGCTTTGATTAGGCACAATAGGCATCTATCTTCTGTTGATTTGTGGGATTGAGGAGGCAAATCCCTGACAAAAAGCTGATACACAGAGTGCGGACCGTCGGATGATGCCTGGTTCAAAGGGGAAGACGGGGCTGTGAGGGTACTTCCAGGGAGAAAGACTCAGGAATGGCCTCCTCCAACCCTTTGAATCATTTTTGCAAATGGTTATAAGGGTTAGGTCTACATTAGGGTTATGTACAAGAGTGCTCACAAACACACTCATACATTGATTGACAGACCTAAACGCAACTTGTTCAGAGACAGAGTGTCTCCATTGAGACCAATAGCCACACATCACACTGAGGTGTAGCCATGTTACTTCCTCCACTGCAAGCACAACTGGCAAACATTTTCACTTTGTCTTCCTTTGTGAACTTCCTATAAACCTAGTTTAACTTCCATGTGTGAGGTCAGACACTGATGTTGGACGAGCTAGTCTGCACCTTTATGCTTCACACCAGATCAGGCAAGAGCCGTTCTCCCGGCAACTGCTAAATTTAGACTTGTCCATTGGTTTGCCAGATAGAGAGGAAGGTTTCGTTACCACGGTGAACTCATCTTCATTGCTCTTAAGTCCAGTGGATGCCTGAGTTACAATCACTGTGTCAAACACTTTGTATTGTACTCGCTGCTCTGCCACGGTAAAGCATCCCATAAAACTCTTAATCTGACGCTGTTGAGCTAATCCTGTATATACAAGGCGTGATGTGAGCAGACTGTAGCAAAACAGTCGTCTCAACTTCCTGTGAACGTCACAAATGTCCTTTTTTCAATATTTTCTCTGGTTACTGTTGGATGTCCATTAAAACTGTTGATTCAGGTCCAGTAATCCTGAATTAATCCTTTAAACACCGTCACTTACTTTCTATAGGGACCTGGAGTTAGCAGCCACAGACTAACATGAGCTAGGTTGGAGTGAGGTGGGGGGGGGGGATTTGTCGGATTTACACATATACAGTTTCAGATCTTTAAACTCCCCAAGGTCAGAGCATCAGCGAGAGGGGGCAAAAGTGTAGCAAAGACCCACGTGCCAGACTAAATGAAGAAGCAGGGAGCTGGGAGAGAGTGGGAGTGTTATACCTGTAAGAGGCTACAAGTAGCAGCTAGCGCTACGGTGAGCTGAGAGGGGCAAAACTTCAAAGGAGGTGGGGGGAGAAGGGCTCTCATTTAAATTCTTCAGTCCAGTCCCTGGGATTCGGTTTAATGAGCTGAGAAGCAGGGGTAGACAGCTGACTCCTAACTGTGTGTGTGCGTGTGTGCGTGCGTGTGGTTGAGTGTCTGTTCACATGCACTGGAGTTTGAGGAGTTTTCCCACCAATAACCCCCTGTGTGCATGTATGTATGCAAGTTTGGGTTGCCAGACGTCTGCACAAACACACACTTCTCTCCTCTCTGAAGCTTCTCCAGCATTACAGACTCCCTCCACACACACACATGCACACGCACACACACACACACACCCACGCACACACACACATACACACAGGCTCCACTGTAAAGGTCCAAAAGTTTGCCAAACTGCAGCAGACTGGGATTCTACTTAGTAACAGCTTTTTTCTTCCCTCTCTGTCACTCCTGCCACTAAAACTGGTCAAAACTGGCTGTTTTAGTGGCTTCAGAGCTGCACTGAAAGTTGGCTCTTGTGCTTCTTTTTCAACCGGGCCTGCTTCTGTGCTTTTGTTAATCCTTCAAGCTTGAAGAAAAAAAAAAAAGAAACTCCAGGGACATTTTGCGTATAATAATAGTGAGATTCTAAAACTTTACTTTGCTAAGAAACCTCATCTGGGAAAAAAAAAAGGTATTTTTCATCGCTGAGTTGAATAGTATGTCAAATCTGAAGGAAGTATATTCCAAGGTTTATTGCAAAACAAATGTGAATAAGAGTCTTTGGGGCATATTGTTATAAGCAGTTTTGGAGATCTCAGATTCAAAACTTAGTTTTATTTGTGTACTAGTTTGTATAACATATTTTCATCCAGGGTTGTAACTCCTTCAGGCTCTCCTATAGGCCCAAAGAGAAACATGGTTCTTGGTGGGAAGGGTAGGTAGAAGCAGTGGCGCAAAAAGTGGGTATGCAGGGTATGCAACGCATAGGGGCACAGCACCAGAGGGGGCGCCAAAACCCCATCTGGAGTGTATGGGATGATGTCCCATACACTCCAGGGGGGAGCGAGTGAGCGTCTCTCCTTCACCCTGACGTTCCTTCCCTCGGGCGGGGGTGTGAGGGGGCGCCGATCTATGTTTTCGCATCCACCTGAATAATATGTAGTTGTGCCACTGGGTAGAAGTGAATGTGATAAAAAGAATAGCAAAAAGTAAAATCCAGCTTTTTAAAAAAGAAATTCAAAAGGAGACATTCATAATAAAAAAAGGAAAGTGCTTACAGTTGAGCCTTGAGGTATCCCTCAGGTTTGAGGACACAGAGGAAAAATTGTTGCTGAAATGAAGAGGAAAAACTGTCCGGTTTATCTGTCCGGTAAGCCTGGAACTATAAAAAATGAATCATTTAATACCAAAGCAGGTAAAAGTGCCCAAAAGACATAA
Organism: Poecilia reticulata; assembly: GCF_904066995.2. Lineage (NCBI taxonomy): Eukaryota > Metazoa > Chordata > Actinopteri > Cyprinodontiformes > Poeciliidae > Poecilia > Poecilia reticulata. Next base: position 7,596,074 of record NC_088844.1, on the reverse strand, counting down.
TGCTGTGTGTTCCTTACTTCAGGCAGGGAAGAAAATATGGGAAAAGCTGTAGCATGCATCAGTATATGAAGGTTTAGTTGGAAAGAAAATACCTGAGTAATGTCAGGATTTGAGATGTTGTGTGATTCAAAGACAAAATCTTGCTGTGAATGAAGTTAGACTTATTAAGATTATTTAAGGAGCTGTTGAATAGCCAATGAACTGAAGGGCTGAGTTGGGTTGTGGCGAGTAATTTAATTGATCATAAGTGTTTTTTTTTGTTGTTTTTTTAAAGATCAGCAGCATTGAGAGACATGCAAGCGTTTCTGAAATGGCTGATAAAGGAAGTTGTGAGTAGCTGCGTTTTCGTTATAGATGAGCGCAGAATTTTGTCGATATTTCAGTAATGTAAAAAAAAAAATCACAATTGTTGCATTTTCATTTCATAAGAAACACAATTAAAATTAGACATGAATATGTCGTAACAAGCATGCCACGCTGTGACCCTCCAACTACTTTGTCATCTTCTTCTTTGTGGTTTATGCTAGTAGTAACATCTGGTTTTTATCATGTGACTTGTTTGATGCAGGAAAAGTGTTTCCATTGCAGCTTTATGAGATAAATCAACTTCGATACGGCCAAGAAAACCACCTTATTTTATTGACAAGGATTTCCAAAATTGCCATGTTTCGATTCATTTATTTTCAAAAGACCAAACGACGTGGTGAACGGAAACGCAGCTGGAGTGTTTATTTTGTTTCTTTGCTTTAACTTGATGATCTCTGTGGTGGGTGGAGGAAGGCAGGTGGGTTGGGATGTCTTGGATGGAAGAAAATGTCTATTTTTTGTGAATGCTAAGCTTTCCAAAAGAGATGTGTCTCATAAGAAAATTATTCCATTTGATGCTTTGTGTAAGGTGCATGTAAGGCATAAAGATCCTCAAGGTAGAAAACTGCTTTAAGCAGCTTGTTTACCAAGAGACGTAGGACAATCCGGCGCCGACAGAGAGTTCTGCTGGTCTTTTTCAGTGACTTGACTAGCAATTAAATTTTCTTCATAAAAACAGACAAAACAAGACAAAAAATTGCTTGTGAAATATGCAGCTATTTCTTAGGCATGTGACAAAAAAGGTCCTCATCTGGCCAACTAGGCCGAATATGACACTGGTGTTAATCTCTAGCCCTGCAGGAGAAGCCGGCATACAGAGAGATCCCATTTCGTCTTTCATTTGGTCCCAGTGGGCCCCATCTCACACAGTGGGATTAGTAGGGGCCCTTGCAGTCACTTAGTTGTCTGCTGCTGGAAGCCAAAAGCTGACAATCCACCTCTGATGAGAAAAACATAGGAAATGTGTGTATTTGTGTTTAGTAAAGGGGTAAGCTATTAAAGTCATGTTTTTTTGTTTGTTTTTGTCTTAGTACTGCAAATAAACTAACTGCACGTCATTTTTATTAATAAATGGTCTGAGTAGAAATTAATCTCATCATGATCAAAGTTGATGTGTGGCACGTTGCCCAGAAGTGGGTGGAGGGCTGGCAGCTGAACAAAATTATAAAATAAAAAAATAAAAAAAATGGAAAAGAAGAGACAAATGAAGATTGAGACATTTTTCAAGAGGAAGCTGAGAAATAAATGAAGACTTCTGCTGGCAGTAAGAATGCAGTTTAAATGTAAGAGTTATGCTAAACATAGTCTGCAGAAAGAACAATGTATGCTGGACGAGCCGTGTTTCATCAAGTGCTGCATAGATGGAGATGTTAAAAATGATGTTTGTATTAAGCTAAAAACAAGATGGCGTTGTTCTCTCAGTTTCTTTGCTGTTCACACGTGTGTCCGAAGCATTTTTTTTTTATTAGTATGTGTATTTTATTATTCCTTGGTAGGGGTTGTCGCAAACCAGGTTTGATGTATTATTTTGTGATTTTCCTTGAACATAAAAGGCTCTGAAGGAAACGTGTGTGTGGCTCCACAAAGAGTTGTATGAGACCAAATGTTTTCATAATTATATTGACTCTTCAAATTAAAGACATAAACTGGCTAAACACCCAATCTGAAAAGATGAGAATTTGAGCTAAATTAAAAAAAATGTATGTTAAAAAAGACACATAATTTTCAAACATGTTGAAAAAAGTCAACAACACTACGCTTATAGACGTTTATGTTTAAACTAGCTAGAGGCTAATAATAATAATAATAATAATAATAATAATAATAATAATAATAATAAATATATATATAAAAAAAATTATCTTAGTATGACAAATAAGCATTCTGGACTTTTAAAAAACAAATATAAATGTATTATTGTCCCGGTTTACAAGCATTCCAGGACTCTGAAGTTAACATTTTAGCTACGACCCATATGCAACCTTCAAAAACATAAGAACAACATTCTTAGTTACTGTAACTAGATAAACTATAGCTTAAACTCAAAGTTCAGAAATCTTGATATAGATGTTTTATTTAGCTGTTACCAGTAATAGTTCCCTTACCTGTACAAGACTAGAGAGATTTAGCAGAAAAGTGAATAAATTCTTAGGTTGGTGTAAAGCTAACGGCTAACAAGACTAACCGCTGCTTTAGCCAATTTAGAAAATCTGAAACGACTCAAAGTATAAACGTCTGTATCAGCTGATATCACTCTATATTAATCTGATATAGTAAACCCTGTTTATGGATGATCAATAGTTTAATGATCGCCAGAAAACTAAAGGTTCAAATAATCTTCACTACTGTGCTGCAGCAGCAGCAGCAGCAGCTCTCTCTGGATGCGACTCTTTGACTTCGCTCAGGCTCCACCTCGGCGTGTTTGCTCTCCTGGCAATGGCAGAGTCTGATGGGACACTCTGCGAGCATCTATGGCTGCTGGGCCTGGAGATCACAGAAGCAACATATGCTCACTGGCAGCATATGTTGCTGGTGGACTGAGACCTGCAACCTTTTAACCTCACACTCTCTCGCCCACTCTCAAAAGCCAACAGAATAATGTGGATAACGTATGCAAAAGGACTCAGAGATCAGTGTGAATACACCAAAAATAATGTGCTGGCTGGTTTCTTTATTTATTGTTATATAAAAGGTCAAGCACAGGTGCTCGCACACACAACACACACGCGCTGCTTCGTACACACACTCGCACCCTAAAAAGAGAGAGAGAAAGAGAGAGAGAGAGATCCCCACCTAGCAAGCGATATTTTGTATTATTCATGAGGGAGACAACATTCAAATAATTATGAGCTTCTGCTGGCTGTGCCAAACACAGTTTCTCTTCTGCTCTACAGTCCAACATAAAAGTGAGAAAGTTACAGAAATACCCCCACACTTTGTCCAGATGAAGTTTATTTTTTTTAAACAGTGTTACTTCTGTTTAACATGGGGTGAACAGTTATTGTAGAAATATTTCGATCTCGTCACAGATGTTGGTGTATCCTAAAGCATTTTATGTGGATATAGAGAGTATTATGTGTGGTCCAGTCACATCTGTAAAGTTTGGGATGCACTTTTGTTTTCTATAGTACAAATTTATCAGGATGAAGTGCTGAGAACCATATATACCATTTTTTCCCCTGTTTTTGTAATGACTGTGCTTACTTTCCACCAAAGACGGTCAGGTAACATTTTTGCACACAGTCTACAAGAGACACAAAGTGGTTAAATAGTTATTGGTTGAATTACAGGAAATAATTCTGAGTGACATCAGCTGGAGGCATTTCAAGCATTCAGCATGCTGAGATGAGTAACTCTTCAACAGTGAACTGCAGACAGAGCATCTGCGTGGTGCAGCATGAGATTCAGTAATGTTCGACATTTGACTAGCACCTATGTAAGTTATGTAGCACCAGAAATAGAATTTTTATACTATTTTACAAAAAACCTAAAGTGCAACTACCCCCTTAACTTATTTTGCCAATAAACTGTAGGCTATTTAGGGCTCTATCTTTATGTTTCAGAGCAAATTTTGACAGCTTTTTTGTAAATTTTGAAAAAAAATTCTAAATTTGTTTGGGGCAGGGCTATATTATACTGTTACATTTTTAGTGTTGTTTACACTGCTTTAAGTGTTAATTAGTCATCAAGATTAAATATCCATTTGTCCAAATAAGTCATAAAAACCTACATGGACTCTGCTTGAACCAGATGCAGAGAGGCAACGTCACACCATGATGTTTCCTCCTTTAACCCTAGTGATGTTCGGTGCCATTTTTAAACGTGTTTAGAAATCCACATTGTCTCATCGAACCAGATTATTCTCCTGTTCCGATGACATGTCCTTGTTACTAGTTGTTCTAGAGCAAATGTAAGTTTTCTTTTTCTTCAGCAGTGGAGTGCTGCAGCCTACCGTGCAAAATTCCAGGTCTTTCTGAAGCTCTCTGTGAGTGGACACACTGGTTCTCAAGCTCTTCTGGTTATTCTTTTGAGTCTCAGAAATCTTCCCTAAAAGTGTTTATTGGAAAATTCACAAGGTTAGACTCGACTGCCCTCCATATGTTTGGCAACAATAAGGTTGCAAAATTCTTGAGAAAGGTCTTTGCTTTTACCCAATACATTTGTCTCTAGTTTGCAGTGAAAAACTGGTTTTTAGGCAAGACTAACTATCTATGGATTGTTTGTGCCTCTTTTCACTCAATACTTAATCCCTTTGTCATTTCAATTAATTATGCACAACTTAATGTATGAACTGATATTTTTTTTGCTATTTTTTTTCTCCATTTTCTGTCATTTACTCAGGTTGTATCCAAGATCAGAAGTAAATTTTACACCATTAGAAACATATTTACCAAGGAAAAACATTGACACTTTTGATACTAGTTTTTGTGCTGTGGCATAATATAAAATCCCAGCACCACTTCAACTTGTACTATTTATGAGTTGAAGCATGAAAATCAGAGCAAACACGTAAGACATTTTTCCTGAAGAAAAAGAAAAAAGACAAATCGAAGATTGATGGAGCAGATAGATGGAGCCTTAATGGACAGAGGGCATCACTTTGAGTCAGGCGCCAGCAAAGTGGGGAAGCATCAAAGGCTCAATGTCCGACAGTTTGAACCTTAACGCAGCAAAGCTATAGCCACACTCACTGCTCACTTGTGTTTTTACTGCAGCAGCCAAGCTGGCTCCATGTATGTAAGTGTATGAGAATCCCTACAGTGCAGCAGCAGTGTGTGGACACACTCCTAAACCAACCTCCAAACAGGACACTGGATTTTGCATAACCGCCAAAATGACAGATACACTCCTAATTATGTCTCGACAGAAAAAAAAAAGCTACAAGTATTCACACATTGAGCTGCAGCATCACAAGCATGTTATACGTAAAGCTTTGTGCCGTATCAGTCATCAAACATTGATTTTTGTGCAACGAGATGCTACATGTAATATGGGGTCAGCAAGTCGACAGTTAGTTTGTTTACGGTGTTCCTGAAGCCCATTGGTCAGCCAGAGGGACGCGTCGTGAATCTCAGCGGGTCTGCAGTGCGACAGAGCCAGCGGAGGAACAAAGAGGTTTCTCCTTCTCCTCCTGGACTGGACCGGACATGGATCAAGCTTCTGAAGAGAATACAGAGAGCAATCCCATCCTGAACTGCAAGGATATTTTATTGAGTTCTTTTATAGAGTTTTAGTTTGTGAAGAATTTTTTTTATTGGACAGTTTTCTAAAAAAAAAAAAAAAAGTGCTATTTATTTATATTTTTCTCCTGCTGGGAGTAAAATTGTTTAACCAAACCTGTACAAGTCTCTGTTCTGACTCACTTGCTTCCCCTTGTTGACAAAGAACGTATTGGTGTGTTGCTAAATCATACCTGGTTAGTGTTTATGTATTTTGGCAGAATTCGAACCTGCATAGTAATACACCCAATGTATGGGCAATGATGCTGAACCTAATATGTTGCTTATTAAAACATTTCAATAAAACCTTCAACTGACAAACTTTTGTAGCTCAGAGACCAGATTTATAGTTGTATTTTCTTGTGTTCATACCCAATGGATTACTTGTAGGAATTCAAGTTGACAAAATAAAAAAACTTTCTACAGGATGTATGAGAGATATTTACATATTTGTTAAAAATGTAACAATGTCCTTACAGTATAATATGAGACCGACAATCTGGAAAAAAATGGAGTTCCTCTGTTTAATCCCTGTGGTCCTACTGGCTTCTGCAGAAATGCACCACTCCCAGCCAGAAACACATACTGTACAAAAGCTTGATTGACAGCAGACACTCCTCCGGGCTCTGATTGGTTGTATCTGACTGGAAGTGGTGCATTTCTATAGGGAGAGGACAGAGGAGCTCCATTCTTTCAACATGTAACTAGAGCATATGTCATTTTTAGCAACCGTTAAAGATAGAAACTCAAAATGACAAGATTACTACTCCAATATCATCATCAAAATAAACTGTGTAACATCAACTCAGTAAAGTAGAGTGTCTCCAGGTTTCGGTTTTTCACTCAACCTCCTTCACCAACAAGTCAACAGAAACGAACCGGCCCAGCGGACCTTGTGTTTGTTCTCTCCATGTTAGCTGTCCATCACTTTGATTGGCAGACAAGTGTCAGAGTGAGGGAATGTCACAGCAAGCCGGCGAGAGAGCAAAAGCCACAATGGCAATCTCAATATTTCATCTCGGCCCTTGAAGAAGGTCTCGGCACTCTCATGGTTTAAATTCTAATCGTGTTAGGCCACAGGGGCATGTCATTTAGAAAGCCAGCCTCCGACTTGCCGTCCTTTTGCTCTCCGCCCCGGCCCAAACAAATTATTAGAAGATTCCATTATTTCTCCATTATGCATATGCGTTTGCGTGTGGCTGCCTCTTACAGAATGGGGAGAAAGTGAATGGGTAAATAGGATTGGTTTAGCTCATCACGGACCAATACGTCTGGTCCTGGATACAGCTGGGGTCCTCCGGGGTCTTCAAATTGGTCATCATTAGGGCCATAACGTCACTGTTTTGCTTCTGCTAATGCCTCAATGCAGCTGATCGGTGTGTAAAAAGCCTTTTCTGGCTCATTGTTGGTGGCGTGTGAGACCCTCAGACCTGAAATTACTTTTCTTCTCTTTACACTGTTAAAACAAAGGAGTCTGATCACATTCTGTAGCTTTTTGTGATTCACTGCATACGACTAGTTAATGAAATATTTCAGAGGTCTTATAGAAAAAACACTCAACATTTAAAAATTCATCCAATTTCACTTTTTACAACACTAACAGCGTAGAAAAATGTAGGCAATGCTTGTTTTTTATTTTAGATGTTATTTGTGTGGAATATTTGGAAGTTTACAGTCATTTATACTCATGCTGACGACGTAAAGGACACGTAGACGAAGGCACTCTGGTCGGCCAAAACCAAAATTAAAGTTTTTGACCTCCATGCAAAACTCAGGGGGTGAATACAAAGGCATCCCAGCTATTCAGACTTTTTATTTGCAAGAAAAAAAAAAGTTAATCTCCTTAGTGTTTTCGTTCCAGTTCCAGTTATGTTGGAACACACTGCAGTTGTGAAAAGGACAAGATGTATGACTGTTTTTTGCAAGACTCCACTTTTTTTTACTGTCGGACATAGAGGAGCGTTCTGTGAACTCTCTGAGACAGTATCAGTCCCAGGTGATAAATGGAGTTTACAGGGGTTCACCGATTTATCAGCCTGCCGATTTATCGGAGCCTATTTCCTTAATTTTGGGAGATCTGTGATAAGCCGATTTTTACATGTGAAGCCGATCTTATCCACCGATGTTATCGTCCTCTGCAAAGGTCTAAAAACCAACCACTGTGCTTTTCTTTTCTCCCGTGAGAGAGGTTTCACTCACAAACCGGCCGACCAGGTCATGTCTGCAAGTTTATAGTTAACAATAGTCACCCCATTGTTGCCAATTCAGCAACTTTCTTGATATATTGAGCAACATTTCAGACAAAAAACTGGTATCAGCCATAATTAGAATTGGTAAGTTAAACTTTTTAAAACATCGGTAATCTGCAATCGGCTAGAAAACTGCAATCAGTGCACCGCTAGTAGTTTAGTCTCTGCTTATGATCCCAGTTGCAAAATAATCTCAATGGCAAAAAGGATAAAAGCACAAACACACAGAGTTATTGGCATCATCAGCTTAGCATAAAATGCACTGTGCATGAGGCCTTTCTATTCACCATAAATGAGAGCAGAGGGAGTCTTACAGATCATGAAAGATATAAAGTGAATTGCACTGCATGAGGCGACAATCCATATTTCTGCCCTGGACAGTGTGTCAGGGTTATTTTTGGCATTGTCAGCTGGCTGTTTTTTAATGCCCTGCATATTTACAATGTCATGCTTTTCTATTTTACAGCCTCGAACGGATTTCCTGTGGTCTCAGGGCAATAATCGCGGCCAGTTCATAACTCTGTGGGGATTATTGATGCACTTTCACATCCACATAGCATATCCCATTTGGTGCAGCGTGGTATTAGTCAATGTACCTTACAGCATCGGGGATGAATATATTCCCGCGGCGTGTCGCTGCATGGGATATCACACCGTATAAAGTGAGAGCATTGGCGGTTTAATCTTTGCTGTAGTTATTAATCTTTTCGGAGAGGCCCAGTCAAAATTATGATCATAAATTTGATAATGTAAACACATTTTTTAGTTTTATCTGTACTAAAATTTCAGTATTGAGACCTTCCCCAGACAGGCAGTACAGCTGGTGGTCTGGGCTAATGTCACACCTCGTGGGCAGTAAAGTCCAAATAAAACTGATTGCCTCTCAGCTGCAAAAGTATTTATAGACCAACACAAAGCAGTCATATATCTGGAGCAAAGGGGGAAATTATACAGGATTTTACTAAATTTTTATTTATTTTTTTTTTTTTACAAGCAAAGCCATTTTTATTCACTACAGAAAAACGTATCGGCCTCATTTAGTCGGAAGCTGTCTAACAAACATCATGAAAATGTATGTCTGTAGATGTGCAGAGTCGGTAGAGGCTCAGTGCTCCAAAAACCTGTGCAACAAAAGGAGGTCCAACAAAGTATCGATTCGAGGTTCCTGAATGTTTTTGCGCATGACACTTTTAAAACTAAGCGAGTTTGAAAAACATGTAGAACTTTCTTTCCATTTAACTATTGTGAGTCAAACAGTTTTGCAACTAAACCGTGGTCATTTGACATAAGTATATTCAGTTAGGTGGTGAAGTGGGTCCTTGACGCAGCCGCCAGGGGTTCAATTCCAGATCCCATGACTTTTACATGTCACGGATCAGCTACTGGATATTTTATAAATGTCCAATATATCGGTTTCAACATTGATATTGGCTGACATTAGTCACGTTTTAACCTATTGGTATCAGTTTGATGAGTAAAACTGGGGCGACATTACAAACCAATGTTCATTTCCATATTGTTGTCATGTGTGTGTGTGTTTTGGATGGAGCTGCTTGTGTGGCAATTGTTTGGTCAAGTTGTAGTGATGCAGCGCAGAATTATGGGATATTTAACTGAAGCAAAGAAGCAATGTAGGCAGTGTGGTCACTTTAAAACAGCACCAAAAGCAAAGGCAAATATACATACTATATACAATATCGGTAAATATCGGAAATCGGCTACAACTGCAGTGTTAATATTGGACATTGATATCAACCCAAATTTTCGCATTGGTGCATCCCTACAGCACCAATGCGTAGGGATGGTGCGCATTGGTGCGCACCATATACACACATATATATATGTATATATATGTGTGTGTGTGTGTGTGTGTGTGTGTGTGTGTGTGTGTGTGTGTGTGTGTGTGTGTGCGTGTGTTCATGTGTAACTATCCAACAGGGGACATGCGTGTCATTTTACACTGACCAACAGGGGACTCACCGTTGAAGAGGGGACATTTTGTAGGTCCCCTCTTGGAAATGACCCTGTTTTAGGGTCAGGGGTTGCAGTTAGGACTAAGGTGTGAATTGACTTTTGGTTAGGGTTAGGAAAAGGGTTAGGTATGTGATGGTTAGGGTTAGGAAAAGGGTTAGGGTTAGGCTGTAGAAATGAATGGAAGTCAATGGAATGTCCCCTGTTGGATAGTAGCGTACGACTGTGCGTGCATGTGTGTGTGTGTGTGTGTGACTAAAGATCAAGTCAAATTTGTTATATTTGAAATGATTTGTTTGATCTTCTTATTAACTGCTATGTATGTATGTATGTATGTATGTATGTATGTATGTATGTATGGATGGATGGATGGATGGATGGATGGATGGATGGATGGATGGATGGATGGATGGATGGATGGATGGTCAAACTAAACATCCGGTGAAATATTGTGATGATTGTGTATTTTAATAATGCGACAAGCACATACTCAAAAACTATATAACTAAGTGTTGTTATTTGTACGTTTTTGTACACAACATATAAACGTCTATTATGAAAATTTCATTGACAAACCTAATGGTTCCATCAAATAACAGTTGTCTCCAGGGTCCTGATTGGAAGGGGAGACGCTTAAACAACATGGTGTGGTGAATACTTTACCACTGCTCAGAAACAACAACAGAAACGGAAACATCCACCTGAATTTTCAGCATCCTGACCAGGACAAGCCTTACGTACATTCAGCCCTGAGCTGCAGCGCTCCAAGTAGATTCATTCCCTGCAACAGCAACCACGCCACTTATTCCCTTCACTATCCAGTCTGCTCCGTCCGCACTTGTTACAAAGTGAAGACTCGTGTCAGTAAATCAAGTCAGAGGGGATCATTTAGCCCTAATGGCTCGACTACAACTGGACCCCCTGTCTAACCGACAACAGGCCCCTCAGCGCTGCAGCAGAGTGCAGCAAAATGTCACCTCTGAAAATTAGCCATCAAGCGGGGGGCAATTTTCCCCCGAGCTAAATTGCTAAATAAGTAGCCGGGCCGTAATAGGTAGCAATCTGGGGGCTAATCTGATGAGATCATTTGGAAAATGTTGGACTGGGGTTTTGAGAGCGCCAGCGTGGAGCTTTGTATGCGAAAGTGTGTGCCTGCCCGAGTGAATTGTACAAAACCGGTTGTTCCTTTTGACCATTACAAGTAAAAAAAAAAAGAGCCACCTGTGATGAATGTACATGTGTGGGAATTCATTTAATTTGTTTGTGGGGATGCGAAGACATACATGTTTCTGATGGTGCACCAAAGTGTGACAAAGTCCCGTGTCATCTGGTCTCCGGCTGCGACAGAAGAATAGTTTTGTACTCAGCTAGAGAGTCACATGACCACCGGCATCCGGCGTAACGTGTCGGGGAAGGAGGGCAAGCTGATGACAGGGGTGCCGGGTGAATGTTATTGTCACCTGGCACCAGATGCCAGCTGGCGGAGGCACAAAGGAAATCGACACGCAGTGCGTTGAACAATTGCTGTTATTGATGGCTGAGCCAACAGAGAAGGTCTTCACCGTCAGGAAGCGCACAAAGCTGGATTCACACATGGACATGCAGACGTAACACCATGGCAACGCAAGAGAAAATGTGTATGTTGTTCACTTTTTGAAAACACACATCACTCTGAAAGATATTGATATTTGTGCGAGAAATCTCATGTAATTACACAAGAACGGCTCAACATCAAAGTTGAAAAACACGACCAGAAAAAAGCCTGGATGACTTTTCCTTTGTTTCAGTGCTACAGTTTCTTGTAACTGTACCTCCTCATTATCTCTTAACCCATTTTTTTTTTCTTTTACAGACGGACATAATTGTTATTAAATCTGTACAGAATGAGGTCAGGTGCTGGAACCACTTACCACTGTGTTAAGTAATTAATGTTTTACAGTGAATATCTCATTAGGACAGACAAAGGTTGGTAATAGGAAGCCGAGTTAGTGAAAAAAGGGAGCAACAAAACCAGAGTGGTTTGATTGGGCTTCGAGAGTCATGAGCATGTATGGAAGCTCTGACATGTCTGAAAATAGTTGTATTTTTTGTGTAAGATGGTTTATTGCAGCCTGCAACACATTACAGTAGAGCAGTGTTAATTCAGTATTAAGGGACTTTAACTCTATCTACTGTCTGAAAATTATCTTTGCCAAAAGCTTGGATAAAATTTTAAGTTTAATTTTTAATTCATCAAAATATTTTTTTCTCCTGTCTCTGATAGAACCGAAAGTCAGAAAATTATTTAGATAAGATGTCATGAGAAGCCTGCGTGTTTCTTACATCAGCTGTTGTTTTTTTGTACTATAGCTTCAGTAAAACTTGCTTGTGTCAAAAAGAATAATCTTAATACGTTATGAAACTACAAATTTAAAAATGCACTCCGTGGTTATTTTGTCTTTCTACAACAAAATATGGTCACAGGGTATTTAATCTAATAGAGCCTAACGCTAAGCAGTAAGTAAGTAAAATGGGTAATACCTAAATAATATTTTCTTAAATCTCAACTCATTAAAAAAAGAGTAAAAAGTAGATGTGTAGGATATCGCATATTTTTGGTAAATACAGGGCCAGTATATTACAGATTCAGATACTTTTTAAGTTTGATATAGAAACAAACTTCTGACCATTAGATGTTTTTACAGTTTTTCTTTTGATTTTTTTTTCAAACCTAGAATTTTGACTTTAAAACACTTCAATAATATACAAATATGATTTGTGTGCATTTCTCCTCAATAAACAAAGCACAAAAAAAATTTTGTAAATCCAGAGTAAATCGAAAACAAAAACTTTTTTGAGGAAAAGATTTGAGAAAATGCAGTGCAAAAATAAAATAACATTTCAAGAGGCAATCTGAAACTGAAATATCAATCTTACCATATTAGTCTCAATCCGATACTGATACTGACTTTGTATCGATATCACTGATATTTTCAGCTCAACCTGCTAAAAAAAGTCAAGACACGGGGAAAAAAATATCACCTACAATCAGTCCTGAAAAACAGGTAAAAATAATAATGTATACTTCCATTAGGGTAATATGTCTTGTACCCATATTTTCCCCTCTACCTATTACTGGAAAATGACTGTCGGTGTCACATTGTGTGAGCTGTGTCTCTCCTTCTCCTGTGAATGAATAAAGGGGAAGGATTGTGGGGTTTGAAAGAGTGCTTCTATTGGTGAAGCACCTTCTTTGATCTGACAGACCTGAGCGAGACCTCAGAGGCCTCATCTCCCTCGATAACAAGACAAAGAGGATAAACGTGTTGATAGTGGCAGACGGCGCAGGAATTCTGGGCAAATGTGTCAAATTAGTTCTCACGTCTCGGCTTCATTCCTCTCCACCTCACTGTGATCTCTCGTTCATCTCACTCTGCTGCACCTTACACCCCCGTCATTTTACCCCTCCACTCCTCTCTCATACAGCCCGTCTCCTGCGACCCCCGTCTTCTGTGTCTTTCTCCACCCGTTTATCTGTACTGGTAAAAAATGAAAGGGGATTAAAGCGTAAAAATCAAGCAACAAAAGGAAAAAAAAGTGATCTGATCAATGATAATGACCAGATTTCTGAAATTATGTCAATACGTGTATCATTTACTATTTCAGCCACATTTAGAGATCTGTATTGATTTATTTATTTTTCCTGACTCATGAGTTCAGAGATAAGACAATGCGCCAAAGACTCCCTGCGATGAAAATATGCTCCTGATCAAAATATCAAGGCTTGGAAGAAATCACAAGTATAATTTCTAGCACACAATTGCTCTGGTAGATAATGACGAGGCTGTGAGTAAACAAAAAAAAGAAACAGACACAGAAGGCAAACAAACGCAGTGGACAGGTTATGCATTTAACGCCAAACAAACCGTCTATCAGCTGATGAAAAGTTGATCAGAAGTTTAAAAATTGTGGACATGAATTTGACTTTCATGCTAGTTTCTGTCAGGCATTTACACTCTCAAAAAGGTAAAAAACGCTTCCTGTCTATGAACAAGGTAAGTTGGTTGAATTGCACAAGCAAGGTCTCTAGCTACGAGCTATTGATCAGTTGGGCACAGTAAGTCATTCTGAAGTTAAAGGATATAAAAGACAAGACTGTAAAAGATCCAAAGACAAAATACAATTCTTGACTTAAAATTAACCATCCCACATCTTAAGAGATGGGGTCATAGTTTTTTACTATGTGCACGGTCAGGCAGTGTTGCATTGATCTCACCTGCACTTTAACGAGTGTTTTCTTGTGTTGTTTGGGGAACTGACGTTCTGATGGGACAACCCTCCTGCTTCCCCGTTGTCCGACCATATCGTTCTCAGGAAACGCCAACTGACTCTAGACTTTCAAAGAAGTGCAGTACTAGCATCCATATTTTTTGGTGCAGTATCGGCGCCAAAATTAAGGCTATTACACACCTAGCAGAGGCTACTTCCACGTCACTGGTGGCTATATCCCTTTTGAATGCAACTACCCGTAACTAAGCAACCACCAAGGTGGCCGGTGCTGGCAAATGAGAAGGAGCGTACTCACTTGCATTAGCTTTGGAGAGGCTAATGACTAGCATGTCCAGGGCTGGTCGTCCACTGGATTCCTCTGTTAGCCGTTAAGCATAGGTTAGCGTTAGCATTGGCTATGCTGGCCACTAGCATGCCAAGGCTGGTTACTCACCACTGACTTTCTTCTTTCAAGGAAACTTCATCAATAAAACTGGTTGGCGTACAATACCTAAAATCTCCATACATTCGATGTATTGATTTTTTTTGACGGTTTCCTGTAACCCAGAGTGATGCCCAGCACAAACATCCTGGATAACACCGAGCTCAAGTTGGCTTTGACAGATAATTAGTTGCTTCTGTGCTTAATTATGTTGCATTAGCATATTTATAACATGGCACTGCTTAAGATGAGGCCATCTTAAATTCTTGCTCACCATCACACCGAACTCTATTTTCTAACAAACCCATTTGGATTCTGTACCAACAATGAGTCAACAATTGATGTGAAACTTACACATAATTTCATTTAGAAAATGAATTTACCTTACTGTGACTTTAAAATTTGCATTGTGGAAATTCAAGAACTATTTAGACATCGTCACGAATTAGAAACAAACGCTGATACCAAAGTTTCTACGAACATTCAAAACAGAAGCACTGAGTCGTGAAAAACAAAACACCATTTAAGACTCTTTCCAATGAATTTCTTTTCATTACAAGTGTAAGGTCATCCTGTTTAAAACTTCCAGACACGAGTAGTTTCCAGTTTGATGACTGAGGTTCACTGCATGTAAACAGAAGCAGGCAGTTTGCTAAAGGACACCAGAAAGGCTGAAGGGGGTATGAGGCCGAAATGAAATGTTACCAGATGCTCTCTGCATGCAAGTTTCTGTGAGAGTTTGTTGTCAGAGTAAAACAAAAACAAAAACACACACACATGCACACACACATGAAAAGAGATGGTTCAGATATGCAGAAGCACATATGCAAGAAGTATACTGATGTGCATGACCCAAGGACATTCTCCCGTGTTTTGTCCCAGGTTTCAGAGTTGGCTTCAGATGTTTTCTCCTCCAACTCAGCACCCCACAATCCTCCCGCCCCCCCCAAAGACCCAGGTACAGAGAATTGTCTTACAGCCTCTAGATAATATGGTATAAAACCTCTCAGTAATGCGCTCTCTGCTTCCAGCTAAACCTCTGAGCAAGGTTATAGTGCTTGCATGTACTGTATGCTTTATTTATGCATGAGCCACCCTTCTATCCAGGGGAATTCTGATTCTTTTCCCGTGATAAAAGTTGCATGGCCCTACCCACTCCAAAGGGAGTAAATGATTTATCACCGAGACTCATGGTATGGTAAGGAAGTAGCTAATGTTAATTCAGCCTCTTTTTCTTTTCTTTTTTTTAAAAAGGATTCCAGGTAGAGAGCGGAGCGCTGCTGTTATAAACATGTCGAAGAAGTGCAAAGTGAGCGGAAGAAGTGTTGGGTTACAACACTTTTAAATCTGAAGTGAAAAAAAACAGTGACGTCATTCAATAATAATAAAGTTAAAAAACAAAAACTTTTTTATGCAAGGGTATTATTGAAACTTGTGTAAATGTTGTCAATGTTATTTTTTAAAACTTCTTTTAACAGAACAATGTGTGCTGTGTCCTGTCCTGTGAATTGCACAGAGGATTTTGTCTTTATTCTGCTTTCTTGTCTTAGGACAAAGGATGAAATTTAACTATTGTGCTAATAGTTAAGTTAGCACCTAGCTAATAGCTAATGTATTAACTAATTTATTAGCTGTTTGAGCAAAATAAGTTCCTAGCTAAATTAGATCTGAGCTAAATTAGCGATTAGCTGTTATGCTAATTTAGCACAATTCGCTAACTGAATTGTGGTAATATTAATGAACGTGCACCATCCTAATCAATTCAATTATTTGTCTAAAATAAGTTTTAAAACTAAAACTTCAATTTTATAACTATAGTAAATAAAACGACAAGGCACTTTTTTTTTTTTATAAAACGTGATTATGGTTTTACAAGAAGCGCAAGAACGATTGCACTTCCTGTAATCATTCTTACGAGTTGAGTCTTCCAAAAATGCATTTGTGCTTTATGATTATTTACTCCCACCCCTCAGTGTGTGCTCATGTGTTTATGATCTGGCCCATCCTGCCTTCCCTTAATCAGGAGCCTGGCAAGAAAAAAAAAAGGAGGCCACATGTGCTACTTGCAGCCCTCCCTCCTCTACTCCTCTGCCCTCCGCATCAGAAAGCATCAAAAACTCAAATCAACATTAAAATAGCTTTATGTGTAAGTAAGATTCAGTGAACTCCATTATTTTCCCCGCACTATTTGCTTGAATAATTTAGGGTAGATGGCTGAATTATGGATAAAGTGTACAGTTTGAAGAAGGGGGTTCATGTGCAGCCCGGGGCAATAGCCGAGCTTTAATGATGTCTGGAGTGGTGGACGGGCGGAGGGAGAAGTCGTTAGCTCCGCAGTCATTTTCTAAAGGATTAAAAACACACTTTTAAAGCAGCAGGACGGACGTTGGGGCGTGCGAAGCCAGAAGAACCGAGTGGAAGGGGGAGGAGGAGGGGGGGGGGGGGGTATTTGGCAGGCTGCGTTAAAATTCTGCCCAAAATTCTGGGAAAATTTCCTCATTTTCTCCTTCGAACGGGACGGTTCGAAAAGCTGGAAAGCAAGTTCTCGACGGTGATGATCAAACGACGCGAACGTGAAGCGCGTTAGAGTCGCTCCTCTTCCCTCACGAAAGGCTTTCGGCGTTAGCTGCGAAGCCAGCGGGAGCCGCCGCGTCTTTGTATTTTCCTTCGGTTCAACGCGGCCCCCCCGTTAGAGCGTCTGGAGTCTTAAACTGGCACAGCGAGGATTTATACCATTAGCCGGTAGCAGTGACATCCAAAAACACACTTCCCCGCTCACACACACATAAACACCCCTCGACAGCCAGCAGGGAGTCTTCCTGTTCCCACTCACTCCGACCGGGAAGCCAAGCCCAGACTACGCTCCTAATTACCCACCTTCCTCTAATTATCCAATCATAAAGCCATTAGCAGCCTCACACCATATTAACATGGTACCGCCTACATGCCAATTTGTGCAGTGCCAAGACGCGAGTGGAGGGGATTTTCAGTTCGTTACCGTAGACTGTGCTTTTCTTGGCCTCTCTCAAACAAACATTAGATTTGCAAACAGGTTTTAGCAGCAATTGGTTTCTTTCTCTTTTTTTTCCTCCCTCATTTAACAATAGAAATACGGCATTTGACTCAATATTTTTTGTCTAAAATCTCTCCTAAATGTGTATTTAGGTCTTCTCCTGATTACTTTCTACTGGGGTTTTTTTTCTCAAAAACACAAAAACACATGTTTTTGTGTTTTTGCAAATTTTCTGTCATCTAGATCAGTTTAGCTGAATATACGAGATTAAACTGAGAAGATTTTATACAGATTAGGATGTTACTTTTTTAATGACAGGATAACAAGATAATTTGTTAATTGCTACCTCTTAGTCAAAATCTAAAAAAAATAAATAAATAAAAGCATTTTGGACTTTAAAAGCTTGGTTCTTATGCTAATTTATGAACTGCATACAATTAAAACACTTCTGTGTTTTTCTGTGTTTTTGGATACATAAACCTGACATGAATCAGTTTCTTAATTATTACCTGTTACCTTCTACTATCTCCTGTAAGATAAATGTGGTTTTATGAGTATGAATTTTGTCTATCGCTGAACACAAAAGCAAAAATCTGTTGTGAGCACTCAAAAAACACAACATCTATTTTTGTCTGGTTTCTAGGCCAAATATGTTAGCACACTTGAAATCGGAAAAAGAAACTTACAAGTAGCTTTTCAGCCACATTTAAGAGATTGTTTTGAGTAAATAATTCCCTAATATTGATGAAAAAGTTCTAGTTCACTCATAACATCACATTTTCCTAACGTCTTAACTTTAATACTATGTTAGATTTTGTGTTCTTGCAGCGAGACTGTGGACTCACAATACGCCTCAAAGTAGTACTGTATGCCACCAACATAAACTTTTCAGTCTTAGCTATTTTTAAATTTTTTTTAATGGCTAAAATCTCGTAAGTGAAATGTCTGACTATTAGCAAGAAAACGATCCCAATACGACTTTCATTTTCTCATGACAAGGAGATAATTAGAGGCAGAGTTCCCACTTGAACCCAATAAAGAATGGCAACAAGGTCCTGCAGCCTCAAAGAGTTGGAGCCTGCAGTGCATGAATCACAGAACTACCAGTGGAAGCAATAAAAGCTGATCAGGCGACACAAGAAGCTTAATTGTTGTTATACCCGAAAAGGCTTTTATGCTGTTTATCAGGAACTGTTTTTGTTTTTTTCTTTGGCATAAAATTTTGTGCTAAAAAGCAAATGAAACAGATTTTCTTTTAAAGCCACGCACGTTATTTTCTCTGCTGGAAAAATGTGTTTGTCCCTTCAAATGAGGAACAAATCTCTGTGCGGACTGGAATCGGTGTTGTAAAGTTGGTAAAGAATACAGAGATTAGCAGGAGCAAACGTGTCTGCGCTTTAGGAACGTGAAGGACTAAAGTGACCTGGAGTCGGTCCAGACACCCACATAAAGCAAAGGATTACTTAATGCAGATTTAAAACAGCTTCATTTACATTTCATTGGATATTTAAGAAAAACTTGGCAGCAAAAATCAAACTGTGTAGTTGTTGTTTTTTTTTTTCTATAAAATAAATAAAAGTATCCGTGTATTTAGAGGATAATTATACAAAGTATTTGATGATCCGTCACAGCAGGTAGCTTTTTATAGTGAACAGAAAAACCAAAGCAGATGCTGTTGGCAACAAATGTCATGTAGGGATAAAGAAGAATTACTCTGTAGCTGTTTTCCTTTAAAAAAAAAAGATCAGCAGTGGACAATTTGAGATGCACAGTTGGTGCTTTCAGTGACCTGGAGACATGGAGCCCTTTCATAAAGTTTTGGACATTAAAGTGGGTTGACATGTCCAAATTCAGACTAAAATACCTCTCCATCGGCAAGACCAAACAAAACACAGACACACAAATTCACAAAGCTATTTGCAAGTCCTAAATATACGCAAGCCAGAGTTTGCACAACAGCCTGCTTTTCAGAGTGCATGGGAGTGGAGATCTGCCCCAAAAGTAGCTCTACTGAGCAAGTAACTCATGTGCTCCGACATAAGTTACTAGCACATAAATCAGGAATTATGCACAAATTCAGGAGATTGTTCACCAATATTTATCAAGAGTATATTTATGTAAATTGCAGCCTGAGCAAAAAGACTAGAGCTTTTGCGTCACAATACCAGCTGCTGAAAGCTGGTGATTTCCTTTTAGGCAGGAAAAGAAAAATACCAGGTGTGTTTACATTAACCATAAAATTAGGAGTCAGAGAATTAATTTGGATGATGTCGAAATGGATCTATTTCGCAGAACCGACAAAGAAGACAACAAGAAGTGGTAGGAGGAGGATGGTTCTTGTTTTTGTTGACATTAGCAGAACACAGACAAAAGACTTGAACACGTTTGTAACAGAAATGCAGCTTTTTACAAACAGGCCAGGGGATGAAGCACAAGGCAAGTAAATAATTTAATCAAAATGAATTATTTGAGATATGTTTAGAAAGTTTCGTTTTTTTTATTGCCGAATGCAAACCTTTCGATTGCCCTGTCTTCAAACAGAAAACTTCTGGTTGAGGGAGACATGAGGAGGCTCAGCGACCACACAGAGCAAGTGAAACTCTAAAAATTTAACAGGGATGAGGCACAAACAGAAACAAAGTAACGAAAATGAGCAAAATGTATATTTGTACATCTTTAGAAACATTAAGCAGGACGAACCTGTTTCCTGCTTTTGACTGGTCACCAAAAGACTCTAAGCAATTTCAGTATTCACCGGATTTATCGCAACAAAACACCAAATTAAACTCATGGAAACAACCGGTGGCCTCTTTAGCGGATGTTTCTGCTTCTTTGGCATCATTCACCAAATATTAAACTCATGCAAACTAAGTTGAAGGTGAACTGCTGCTAAATGTATTATTGATGCGCTCAGCCCCAGCAGCATGTTGCGCAACAGAGCATCCAGATTGTTCCCTCCTTTATTCATACCCATCAGAGGGACGGCAGGTTATTGGAGGGAATGGGGCGGATGAAGAAGACACAGAGCACAGATGTTGGTGCAGCTGCAGAGCCGCGGAGATATTCGGGTTAACGGCCGGTGCAAGACGTGCGCAGACTTTGCTAGAGGAGCTCGGCGGAGCCCTGGACCAGACACTCGAATGAGCTGGAAGTCCAAACTAGCAGCAAAATGAAAGTGGAGCAAAATAGGAGGTATGCACTTAGGAACAATTCACTCCATTTTTGATCACTTGGAGAAAGGATCTGATGCACAGCTAATGATTCTACCCACATTTACTCAAACGTTTCCACCGTCTCACCAAGAAAGCAGCAAATGTAGATGAAATATCTTTTGGTGAGTGTCCAACACACCTGATGTCAATCTGATTAACTTGTTGCTCTCCTAAAAAGGGTTTTCTTGACATTTGCTCCTTTACATGTGTTATCTGAAGCCAAGCTTGGCAGAGATGGATGAAATAAGACGCCAACTGTAAAAAAAAAAAAACGTATCAGCATGGAGAAAGTATGGAGCAAACTATGAGATATCACAGAAGATGAATGTTTCTCTAAAACTTAGTAAAAGATGTTCAAAAAGGTTGATCAGAAACTGACACTAACACTGACTGCATTTCTATTGACGTTAAAGCTGCGCAAATTAGAATTACGGAAATAAGTTTATTTAACGAAAACAAGCCTTTTTCGAAAAAAAAAACCATTTTTGGTAAAAAGTTTTTCAGATGTAAAAACTGCAATGGAAAAACTTTCTATGCATCACACGAGTCGTGTGATCAACAGCCGGATGTTTCTAGTGGCGAAAAATACAAAGAAGATGACAGGAAGGGGTGGGAGGACGATGGCGCGTCGTCTTTTTTAATGACTCACTGCATGACCGAACATATTCCTGTGTGGTTTTAATTCTTTCTTATTTAATGGAAACACTGCAATTGCGAAATTGAGCTTTTAACAGAATATCAACAATGTTTTGTGCATATTGAAGGAGACAAAGTAATACAGTTTAAGCTGCTTTCAAGCTCAGGTTTTACCGTCTTGAGCTGCTGTATTGTGATTAAAATACAGGGTGGGCCATAAGGTCCCATATATAGGAGAATGTAAAATGTATATTTCTTTCATATTTCAGATACCAAAGAAGATGCGTTTGACAAAAGAGCAAAGAATTGAAACGATACTGACGGCTGGATCGGGAAGCAGTCGCATGGTTGCACGAAACTTTAACAGGAAACATGGAACGAGCATATTTACAAGTTTCAGAAAACTGGAAATGTTGCAGATCAACCACAAAGTGGTCCAAGAAAAAATGTTGAACATAAAATGTTTATTTTTTCTTGGTATGGAAACTCATGACCCGCCCTGTATAACGCTGAATACATACAGTATATAGGGTTTTGTATTTATTTTTATATGTAATCCGATAAAACTTTTCCCCGTTGTTCTGAATTCTTTGCTGATTTTAATGTCGGAATCCGTAGAGCCACGTGTGATCATGGACGATGCGTCCGTAAGAGGCAGGTTTTAATAGACTTCCAGGAGAAGCGTTGGCAGAAAGTCGAGCCAAGGCCGGGAATAAAACCGAGCCTGTCAACACTGGCAGAGACACAAACAAACCACAGAAAAACTGTGTTACACACACACACACGCGCACACACACACACACACACACACACACACACACACACACACACACACGGTGAGACGAACCCATTCATTCTGCCTTCCTTCGACCGAAAACTCTCAACGCCGGCTCTACAATGACTCGGCTTTATGTCTCAACTCCCCCAGTCTGTTTCTCTGTCTGCTTGTGAAACATCCTCATTATTTGACCATACGAGCAAGGTGACGGCGAACAATAGCGCTTTGTCAAAACCGATACATGCCCAAGGTATGGACTGACAATGGAGGATCTCACTGTCTCATCATTGTAGAGACACACAGCTGCAACCCCCCCGGTACACAATCAAATCTCTGCCATTCAGAGACAAACTAATAAACGACGCTTTTGTTTTAGCTCCAAACCATTGTTTTGTCTTCATCTTTGGCACAGATGCTTTTCTGTTCGCTTCCAAAACAAGCAGCATTTTCTTCTATTTTCGAACAAGGAAGCTTGAGGACTTGTTTACTTGTAAGTCACATTAGTATTTACTGGATACATCTCGTACAAGTATGTGAAGGTTTGCAAGCCACGGCTCCTTTTTGACGATTTTTAATGCTAAAAAAGGAATTCATAGATATTGAAAATGACCTCCGCTGTTGCTAACCCGTTAGCTTCGTGAATTAGAAATCGAAACAGTTTCTTCTCATCAGCATAAAGTCAACTTAAATTCTTTGAACAAAGACGTAGTAAACGTCACATCACAGTGAACTGAAAATGTTCACATTTCTGAGTACTACGTCAACAAATATCAAAGCGTTATATTTTTATAAGAGAGCAGATGTTGAGTTCATCTCACAGGACGTAGAATAGATCTAAAAAATGGTAGAATGCATCCTTTTTTGAAGAATTTTCTAATATTATTTCTCTAAAAGTACATCAAATTGAAAATTCTGTTAATGCTTTTTGAGTTTGAAATCCAAACTTTATGACTGTGGAACATTATTAAAGGCGTTCTTCAGGGACATTTAATAAAGATATTTCAGCTTAATACATTTTGCAAAGATTGATAAAGCACGCTGAACATCTCTGACTTTTGATAAAAGTAAGATTTATTTGTGAGCACAAGAGCTTCATTCTTGTTCTAGACAAAATAGAAATTAGCTCATTACAAAGCGCTAATAACTCTGGTATTAAGCTAGTTTTAGCTCATTTTAAAACATTAAGTAGAAAATATATACAGAATATATCTACAGGATAAAATATCAAATGCCTAAACTTTTACAAGACGCCATTTTGTTGCTGTTTACTCAGCCGAAAACTAGATTCTTTATCTCATGTTAGCAGTAAAAGCTAACTGGTCTGAAGTCACAGACTGAAGCTGCACATGGATCAGTCAGCGACATTCGTGGGATTTAATGAGGAAATGTTTTAAAGACCTGACACTTGACAGAAAACACTTGTTTTATTTTATGATTTTTTTATTTATCAGCAGAATTTGGGACGTATTCCAAAACCTACCAGACCTGGTGACCAGAGCTCAGTGTTACTTCAGTGCTTTTCAACTACTGGTCAAATTTCAGTGGTGATGCAACTTTGTATAGTAACTTTTACTAACTTCATAAGATGATGTATTGAAAGAAGGTAAAAACAAACCTACAAGGTCTGTCCTTTATCAACATAAGCAAACAAATAAAAGAGTTAAGGACAAATAAAGCAAAAATACACATTATTTTTACAAAAAAAACAACAACAAAAAAACATACATGTTGAGTAAAATACCCCCAAATGGCAAAGATGGTGGCAAAATGGATGTAGCAATTCACCAAAGTGCTTTGCAGCACCCCCTGTTGGCAGATTACTCATGCGGACATGTTTAATTCACCTGCAGTTTCATTCAATAAAGCACATTTTAAAGTTTGCTATATCACAATAGTGCTGTTTGAGTATTTATTGTATAAATTACATTTAAAATAAATAGATTTTGCATGAACAAATTGATAGAATTTGGTAAACAAGTATAACTGGGAAGCAAATCTTGGGTCAATTTAGGTTTAAGGTCATTTAAAGGACTGTAGAGGTGAAAAACTGAAGCATCTCAGCTGATCTTCCTCGGCTTTACATCCAGCACCTCCTCCCTCCAGCACCAGCCTCCTCCCTCCTCGATGTCTCCTCATCTTCGGCGCTGCGTCGCCCTCTGTCATCCTCAGGTCATAATGTAACATGACACCGATGGTTGCAACAAGGACGGGCCGGCCAACCCCGAGCGTTTAAGACCAATGAATATCATTTGCTCCCCATAGGATCCCTGCCGCTCTCAGGAGCTAGCGCCGCCACTCTGAATCAGCGTTCGCGCCTGTCATTTCCCCGACATGACAAAGGCGTGCACAAAAGGCACAATTCACACACACACACGACAAACACACACGCACACACACCCACACACTCAGCGTTGTGATTTATTGTAGATATATATTTACATGTATCCTACTGTAAGGTGTGTACACCAGTCCGGGGGCCTGCAATGGATGCAACCGCTCAGCCCAAAGTAGTTTAGCTCAAAGGACAGGCATCATCACACACCGCTGCGCACACACACACGCACACACCCACCCACAAACAGGGATATTGTCAGCCTCCAGAGACCACTTTGTTGTTTCTGATGCTCCTGTCATCCTGAATCCACTTCACGCCGCTCTTACAAATCCAGAGGTTTCTCTCATCTCACACTTCCTGTGGCCCGCTCTTAAGAAAACCAGCAGCTTTCAAAGGTTATCGCCATGCAAACCACATT
The DNA here is from genome assembly GCF_904066995.2 of Poecilia reticulata. Taxonomy (NCBI): domain Eukaryota; kingdom Metazoa; phylum Chordata; class Actinopteri; order Cyprinodontiformes; family Poeciliidae; genus Poecilia; species Poecilia reticulata. Next base: position 7,571,187 of record NC_088844.1, on the reverse strand, counting down.
AGGAGCCTTTGCAGGTGAAAGCAGCCTTGGTGAGATCCCCTCCCTCATTAGGGGGATTAAAAACAGGGGCTGGCCCTCTCCTGGGTTACAAACAGCCACAATACACCCCCCACTCGCCCCAGCAAACCTTTGCTTCTCGAACCTCGGCTCTGATTTCCTGGATAAGACCTCTGTTTAAATTCCCTCCTGCCCCTGAAAATGTCCTCCCGGGGGGCATCCTCTGGGCTTTGATCAGCCGGTATGCACCCATCCACGTTCACACCCCTAACCCCTCCCACACCCCAACACCGGGGGGAGTAAGTGAACCAAGGGGGGTGGAGGGGGGGTCAGGGGTAATCCTGCTGTAGATAAGAGAGGGGAGGCAAAGAATAAAAGGGGAGGGAGGTCTTGTAAAGATCAACTGGAGTTAGGGTTAAGAGGTGGATAAGTAACTGGGGGGAGTGGAAGGGGGCTAATGAACCTGACTAATACCCCCTCCATACACACACTTCTACATACACACACACACGCGTACACCCACGCACACATGCACACACACACCGAAACGTCTTTAATTAGACTAATTACCTGCCTGGTCTGAAGCAATGAGGGTACCTGCAAAGAGGGGTCAAAGCGTTCGGGCTGGATGGGCTAGAAACCTTGTTAGGGGACGCCTCATGGCAACGAGAGCTGTTTGTGCTGCGTATTTAGATTCATGCTGATCTTAAGATATCCCCAGTAAGGCACAGACCAGGTAATAATCACCTAACAGGGAGAAAAGCACTGGAAGCTGTAATCCTGGTCCTATAGGCCAGTTTTAAACTGCTACACTGTTTTAGGAAAATAACCTACCTTTTAAATTTGTTTGACCACATTATGCCTCATTATAACCGTACAATTCAATATATTTTACTGTAATTGTATACTGTAGGCCAACAGAAAGCAAATAGATACAGCACATCCCCAAAGAGCCAAGTTGTTACTACAACACCTGAGTAAGACGCCAACGTTTCTTCTGGTGGCTAATTTGATGATGAGCGCTAACATCACAGCTGAAACACGAATGTAATCTCATGTAGCTGTTTACATCTGTCGCTGCCATGGTTTTTAGTGACTTATCACATGAACAAGCTTATTCGCGTGCGATTTTAATTTCATTTGCTCCTTAATGAAAACACCACAAATGCAAAACTGTGTTTTTCCAACATTAGCAGAATATCGACAGACATTTGCATGCACAGCTACTGACTCTCTGTAGCTCAGATATTACGACTTTCAGCTTCTGTTCACTACAAATCTGGAATAAACGTCCAGAAAACTGCAAAACTGCAGAGTTTCAGGCTGAAAACTCACCTGTTTAGAGTTGCCTTTGATCAGTAGCAAGTGGCTTACACGGCAGGTAAAAAACTAAATCTTACCAAGTATTTTTGGGTGTAAACATCTTACACTTGAAATAAAACTAACTTACAAGTAACTTTTCAGCAAATACAGGAGTTTCTAAGTCAATAATTTCTTAATATTGATGGGAAAAGTGCTACTTCCACTTCAGATTATTTTATTTTTAACAAGATATTTTTCCCACGTTATAAGTGAAACAATCTGCCAGAGGAACTAATACTTTTTCATCAGTATAAAGGAAATATTGACTTACAAACATGTCAGAAACTTTTGTTTGGTGCAGTATCAGATGTCGTCATGTTGATTTGCTCTGGAAAAAACACATTTTATTTTATTTTTTACAAAACCTCAAGAAAAACTGCAAAAATACTGACTTAAAGCAGCGATCAGTTTGAATTATCCCATGTTTTTAAGGTTGTATTTTTCTATACTTAATTGTGAAGTGGAAATATCCAGAAAATGTCCTTCTAGACATTTAAGATATGAACGCTGATTAAAAAGTCTTCAAATGCTCATCTAATCAAATCATTTTGAAGATAAAATGACTGATAAAAACGTCCAAGATAACAGCAAAGAAAATCTTCATCCCACACCAAAGAAGAAAGAAAGGAGAAAGTGCCTGAGGCCCAAAGCTGAAGCCAGATAAGATTTCAAAGTGGTGAAGTAAATTTGGAAATATTGGGGGGGGGGTTTAAACAAGGCGGCAGCGCACTGCTGGGATATTTCTCCTTTTCTCATATAAAAATGGCAGGTGAGCCAATTTGGCCTGAGTTATGTTGTACATATAAAAGCTGAATATGCACATTAAGCTGTGAAATGTGGGGAGAGTTCGGCGCTTTGAGCTCATCAGTCTTTCGTCACTGAGCATTTCCTCTTTATTACATCAGTTACTTTGACCAAGAGTTTATGATTATTTGGGAAATTGTCTCTGCACTGGCTTGGATTTGCTTTTGTCTAAGAACACGATCCAAGGCAAAAATTTTTCACATTTCATCTTACTAAAACGACAAACTTCAGGATAGATTTTTATGTGGGTTTTCTACAAATAAAAATAAACATGGTGTACATTTTTATTCAACTCTCTTTAATCTGATATCTCTGTGGTCATACTGCTGTTACCATAGAAACATCTGTATTTACGCTGACATTAAGTTACAGATAGTCTATGTTTTCTAATTAGATGAACAGCATGTTTAAAAAATGTATTTTATTTTAATGGTATCTTTGAAAACACAGGGGACATTCTTTTTAGATTTTTATTTCCTAAAAATATTTTTGAAAACTATAGAAAATGATTCCATTTCAATAGGTTTTGTTGGTCAGTCAGGCAAAACTGCAATAAAACACAGTCAGGCTTCTGATTTTAAGGTGATAAAATGCAGAAATAGTTTAAGGCATATGAATACTCTTAAATGAAATGTATAATACTACATTACTAGGGTGATTGTGAATCCTTAAAATGTCTCAAGTGCATTAGAAGTAATGCAAGTTGATCTTAAATACATTAATCACAGGTCTTACATTTTGTTGTGCCAGGACTATTTACTCTTGTATCTTCTATGTAGCTTATTTTTCTCGTAAGACTTTCCTGTCAGGCAGAAGTCAGAGTCACACATGGACATCTTCAAGTTCTGTGACTTGAGGTGGTTGAGGCTACCGCTAACTAGCTGCTAATAAACCCCTGCTAGCTACCTAGCTAGCTTTTTTTATATCCATCATTGGGAAGTGTAAATTATCGCCTGTTGCTGTGATGCTGCATGCATTCTGGGTAAAAAGCTTGTAGAAAATATATGGTGCAGGTCTTAAATTTTATTCATAATGATCTCTAAAAAATCTTAAATTTGAGTTGGAGCAGAAACCCTGATTACTAAACACATTTTAAACTGAAAACTAAAAAATACTTTATTGACCCCCAGTTGAAACTGAATTTTGCATTTTTTAATGAATAATATAAAATGAATTTTTCTATGTTTTATTCAAAAATGAATTGCTAGCTTTAGGCTTCACACCTTCTCAGAGAGCCAAAGAGATCAAACATGTCAACTGTTTTTGATTATTAATGTTTACCCAATAACAAGCCGACATACGATGCATCTTTCCTACCTAAAGGGCAAACAGAAGACAGGCAGCGGTCTTCCCTTGCAGTCCGGTGAGCATATTTTCTCCAAACGTCCAATGGCTCCTTTAGGAGCAGTTATGGCCAGCTGGTTGCACATTTAAACATGCTATTAGTTTGTGGTTACACATTTTGCAATTTTGCTTTGGTATGGGATTCGAGGCACCGCTAAATGCACATCCTATCTGACATGAGCTCATCCCAAAGCAACTTTAAGTCCCCCTGTTGTATATAAATGACCACCTGCACTTAGCGCGGCTGCATTAATGCCCCGCATTCGATGCTGAGTGCTCGTTAGGGTTCCTCAGGTCAAACACTTTTTAAACGCCAACCAGCTGCATTCAAACGGAGAAATGACGCCCATAGATCATAACATGGAGAAAGAGGAGTCAGCTCAAAGCATCTCAATCGCTTTGGCTTCGCTGATGATTCCTCACTAAACAGCTCTAAACAAACTCTTTCAAAGTCCTGATGAATAAGTGAAGGGATAAAAGCTACATCGATACCATTCTGGCGCATTAAAGTGCCAAATAAATAAATAAGTGGTGATGTGTAAGAGGGAGAGCGAGGGAGGGAGAAGAAGTGGGGGTGGGGGGTTGTGTTGCGCATTCTTTCGTACATTGAATCTATCTTATCGGAGCATGTAAAAATAGCTCAACAGAGGCTAATTGTGCTTGTTGCTGAATAATGGATCACGATGGAAAGGGCCTTCCTGGAAGTGGGGCGGGCCTCGGCTGCTCCCTGTTGAACCTTTTGGGTTCCTCTCTTGGTTTTCGCCTCCAGGTAAAAAATCTGCCACAGCTCCGCCCTCCTGCTTTACTTCCTCACACACGCCACCCCCTCTTTCTCTTCTCTTCTGTTCCTCCTCACGTTTGATGCTCCTGATCTTCGGCATCGGTGCCTCAATTTTTCTCCCGTTCTGTCAGCAGGTGTTCAAAAGTTTCTGAACAACAAGCGGATGTCAGGTTGACTTCCAGGGAATATAAACTGTACAGAGATGCAGTCAAATAAAAATATGAACGAGAAATTGTTGAAACCTAGAAAATAAAAACAATAAAAAATCAAAGATGAATTTGTAATTTAACACAAACGAAAAAAAATAAATTATGTCAGTTATTTAGTCTTTTCCTGTTAACACAGTTTGAGGTAAAACATTTTTTAAATAAATAAATAAATAAAAATCTTTTTTACCATACCTCCAGTAAATAACCAGCATGTTTATTTTGATTGGGTGTAAATCAACAATTTGCAGCTGCTCTGCCATAGTCCTGATCTGATTCAGATAGATAATCTGTGGGGGGAGCTAAACATTACGTTGATGAACTTCCAACCCCAAAACTCTGGAGGTTGTTACGATAAGCCGTGAAATCACCAGTGCAAAAAATCTGATAGGAAACCATCAGAGTGATTTGACTGCATGGTAATGAAGATTTTTGAAGACTGGTGTAAATACATTTTCGACTGGACATTATAAAAAAAACACAACTTTTTTTTTTTTTAAACTGATGCCACTTTTACTTGGTTTCATCTTTTGCGAGATGCCGGTGTCATCTACTATCAGAAACTAAATCTGTGGTGGAGAAAAAACAAAACCTTCAAACCCAAATTTTCTAATATGAACAATACTACACTTAAGGGGGCAGTATTATGTAAAGTCAGCTTTTTTGAGCTTTACATCATTTTCAAATGTTATTCACTCACCAAAAACACACCTGGACTGTTGCCATGGTCCGTTCATGCATGTTTGAGAAATCCTTTAAATCTCCCATGGCAACCATTCAGCTGTGAAAACCACATGGTTGGATCCACCGCCGCCTACGAGACGCAGCTGCAAGGAGGAGCTGCAGCTTCTAAGCCTCCGATGTTCTGCCTCCCACACTCAGCTCCTTCAGACTAATCAGCTGCAATTAGCAGACATCTAGTGGAACATCTGCTGAGCTCATTATATAAGCTACTCCTCAGTGAAACGTAGGTAAAAATGTTTTTAAAGGGTTAATAGAGGAGCGATGTTGTTTTGACTTCCTGAAAGCGGAGCTTCAGAGAGAGCAGGAGTTCTTAAAGAGACAGAGACCCAATTTCAAGCCATTAAAATACAAAGTCAAACTTCTTTTAAGTCATATCTGATACGTGGAGCAATTTATAGCAACTGAAGGTAGCAGTTACTTGACAGTGCCATAAAATGCCAATATGTACCTAGAAAATACATAAAACTGCCCCTTTACCAGCACCAGTGTGGATATATGTCCTAAGTGAAACTTAATTATTTTTTATTTAGTAGTTGTTTCTCAAAGAGGCCAGACAACTTAAACTGGTCTAAATAAACTAATGCGTGCATCACTAATATTAATTTTTTTTTTTCTGTGTGGTTTAGATCTTGAACTCTTACGGTTTTGTAAAGGGGGTTTAAATTACTGTGTTTGTGCAAACAAACATCTATTTTATGGTAGCCACAAATTCATAAAACGACAAATGTCCTGATGCTTTACTGGCTTTATTCAGCCTCTCCTATTACTGGTGATCTGCAGGCCACACGGCATGAAGTCAGATTCTGATGTTTAAGACGACGGAACAACAATTAATTTACAAAGTTGCAGATTCTTTAAACCCAAACAGCAAATAGGAAGAAAAAGAATAATCCTCTTACTCTGCAGAAGCCACAAGTAAAAAAAAACATGAAGAAGAAGAAGAAGAGGAGGAAGAAGGCTTTGTTGGTAAATACCCGTATCAAGTCTGTTGCCTCTCGTCTAATATGGAATCAAAGTTGTCGTCCATGTGACTGGGGAAGTTGAAAGCGTGAGGTTGCAACTTTGCATAAATGTCTTAGCCGCTATCGTGTCATCAGAGGAATGTGTGCACTTGATGGAAGACTGCTTACACTTCCTCCCCCTCGGCAGCTAAAGGCTTGTTAAAAACTGCTTTTCTCCTGCGTGTTGTTTGAAACGTGCGCGGAGCTAATGAGTCACATTCTTTGGGAAGTTGAAAACTGTTTTTGTTTGATGTCAAAGTGGGAGAATTTAGCTACATTTTTTACTTAGACTAGTTCAAGTTTCCAAAGGTAATTAAGATCCTTCACAACTTATCAATCTGGAATAACAGCTGAACTGTTCTACTCACTAAAACGCCAATTTCTGCTGTAGCAATAGATAAGACGTAGATAGCGGCGGCGATAATCTCTTTGACAAACACAACGGCGCTCAGACTGATAACTCTATCTTTCATCGCGGAGATGTTACACTCTTCCCAGCATAAATCAAGATAAACATCTCGGGAGGAGACACCTCCTTTTGAGGAGTGTACCCTTGTCTCTTAATTGAACAAAACCATTAAAAGGAGCTGAGGGCGAAACAGCGGCGGGGTCCATCACTTCGGTTCGCACGTTGGCTTCTTTGATCACGGCTCGGATTTATTAGATTTCCTTCTGATAATAAGACGCGGAGGTGGTTCTTCTCCGTCTCATGCGGCGGACTGAGACGTAGGGACGGGCGTTCGGACTGAGAAGAGTGGCTTTCTGTTGGTGATGGTGGATTAAGCAGGAGGTGGTTCCACATGGTAAAACCACCGAGCGTACCAAGGTTTTAAAAACGTTAAAGTTTCAGGCTGGGTGAAGCTTTTGTTCATCCTCAAGTCAAAAAGGTGCAAGACGATGTGCTGTTTGAAGGGTGAAATAGCCCCTCCTCCACTTGTTGCTGCTGGTCAGCTTACAACAACAAGGCTGCTATATTTTTCTCTTACTTAAAAGAAAGACAAATTCATCTGCTTGGAAAAATGTGATGAAAAACACAAGCAGTACTATCATATTATGATAATATTGCTTTCATATTGTTGGTTAACTGGGCAATAAACATTTTAAAACTGTTAGAAAATCGAGCAGGTTCTTGTTCTGTACTATCAAATTAATATAAAAATCCTGTAAGAACATGTTAGATTACTTTTGCAGCTGTTGCTTTTCTGTTTTAAATACATTTGATGGTGATGTACGTTTTTCATTTAAATTCTGAGAAGATTTCCTGTGTTTAGTTAAGATTGTCAAACAGTGGAAACCTCATGAAGGCCCTCTTTGGAATATTATGCTTATGAACTATATTTGGTTATTTGATCTCCTCTCGGTGTGGTTACATTTGTTTATCTGTCCGTGACTCTATAGAGAAAGCTGTACAAAAACAAACCCAGATGTTTCATTTTAGATATTTCAGAAATAGTGAATGAATTACATTTAAGACATTTAAAAAATGTTGCAGAAAAGGAAAAATAATACACACATTTTAAAGTTATAACATTGCAATCTGTGTTAATTGGTGTTTCATAAACCAGGGTTTTCCCCCAGTACAGCCTGGCGGGCCACCAGGCTTTACTTGTGCCCCCACCAGGCTAAGCATTGCTTATTTATTTAAGTCTTTTTTTTTAATGTTTGCATTTTTTAAGACTTTATAGTTGGTGTTCAGATATTAATCTTCCAATCTTTCAATAACACATAATTATCAAGTTTTTTTTCAAATTCCTTGTCAACTTTAAACAGTTTTTAACTCAAAAACATTACAGACTGCTGGATGAATGACTGCCGAGCGCCCAAACCACCAGGATAAAGGTTTATGTAGTATCCAGTGTGGGCTAAAGCTAAATTAAGTTGCAAAATATGAAAATATGTAGACGAAAATCTGCACCAAACTTTGACTCTGTTGCCTTTTCCTCTTTGTTCATTACGCAGGCTGTCTGTGTCCGGCCAGGGCTGGTCAGTTGTCCATTTATTTCTCCATAAGGCCTGATGGGAGAGGAGACCACTCTTATCAATATTTCATATAATCATATGATGTTGTGTTTGGTCAATCTGCCTTTTATGGTCTCTTGCTATCTTAAGCTGAGGCCGTCAGTACTTAGGGCCGCAGAGGAAATCAATGGGCAGGATATCATCAGTGGCCTGTGTGTTACAGTAAGTTCAGTAAGACTGTGTTAGCATTTCCTGTAATGTTGACATCATGATGTTTTTAAGACCCTCTGGGGAGGGATTTCAGATATAGCAATATGTTTTTGAAGGCACCCATGAGACTGAGGAGTGTCTTAATGTTTGACAAAAGAAAAGTTCATTTGAGTCTGAATCAGGTCAACTTTTTCAGCTAATAAACTTTCAGAAAAGAACTGGTATTTAGCTTTTTTTTTTTTATTCTGACTGTGTGTAATATATGTGCACATTATTCAATGAAAGAAAAAATATTATTTTTTAATGTACCTTTAGCAATTTGGGTTGCCATCTGTGTGTCCTCGCGCTACCTGACGTTTCTGAACTGCTATAAAATTCCAATATTATTATCACCAACTCATAATGCAGGCTCCATGAATAATTTTAGTGCATTTAGTCGGGGCCTCGTCGGTTGAAACAAGCTCCGTTCCGGGCTCGTGCGTCGCCCGGTGGATCCGGAAACCCCATTAGCCAGGTGGTACCGCATGAATTAAAAATAGACGGACATGGTTTCCCAGTTAGGACCGCTTCGCCGACTCCCGCCGCCGACCAATCCGCAGGACCTACGCCGTTCTCTGTGCGGAGGCCGCAGCCCGACGAAAAACCGGGAAAAGACGCTAACCGATCAGAACACGGAGCCGCAAACCTTCTGAACCACCTCCCTTCCGCACCGTCCTCTTCGCCCGTGGTACGACTGTCATCCCAAGATGTTTTCACAATGTTTTACCATCCAATTTTTTTTCTTTAAGAGTGCGCCTCGGGGAAGTGTGAATTAGATGGCAAACAGGAGAAAATGTGGCGGAGACACCTCAGCTGAGGCGCGTTAGCGAGCTGTCACCAAAAACCCCGAGACGCTGGCCGAACCACACGACAGGAGAGCGGTTTCAGAACATTCTGAATTAACTTCCAGGTCAGCTTCGATTTTTTTTTTCTGTCTGCCGTTGAAATGAGCACTTCTTCTAATAAAACATCTTTTAAAACGGGCAGGACAGCAGGATTCATAGCTGATTTATGCAACTTTACTTCACCGGCCTTACATCCGGCTCTACAACAAGTTAAGAAAGACAAAGGAAAAGAGATTAAATATAATGAAGCAGAGTAAGAAAATCGAGAAAATAAGAATTTGAGTTGGAATAATAAAGTAACAATTACAATGTCTTGCTAAAAGCATTTTCCCACATCCAAACCATAATCTTCAATGCATTTCTTTATACTTTTCCATAATACAAAGTATTGCATATTTTGAGAAGAGGATGAATTACTGCATGTAATTTTCAATTTTACAATTTTTACAAAAACAATTTCAAAGGTTGAGCCATGTGCCTCCAAAATCCCTAAATAACAATGAGCATAACCAGTTAACTTGAGAGGTCATCTTGTCAAATAAAGTCGATCTCTGTGTAACTTCAGGATTAATGTAGCTGTTTAGTGGAGGCCTTATTAGTCTGTTAGGCTACTTTCACACAGCAGGTCTTGATGCTCGAGTCAGATTTTTTGCATGGGCATTCAGCCTCAGTCAGACTGTTTGATGTGAACGGTTTACGTCCCCAAAGCAAAACGCATGTGCAGAAGACGAACGTTGATATCACACGGCAGCGTTCTGTTCATGGAGCAAATAATTAATGGAGTCATTTATAAATCAATTTTAAAGCTTACTCAGCTGACAGTATCATCACAAAAACATAAGACGAGGGAAGCTAATAAAAAGGCTGCAATTTCTGCAGAGACGTCTGTTTGGATGAATAGTCGGAACCGCGAGTGGTGGGTTTGTGATATGATGCTCTTCAGTGGAACAGATTTTCAGACGTTTACATCCCGATTTACTGCGTCTGGCTTTCCCTGCAGCAGAATCATGACACGTTTCACATCAGTGACATAAAAGTTGGATAAATGCAACATGTCCGTTCTGGCTTCAGACACTTTGAAAACATTCGGGTACCAAGAGGCTCTTGGTGACTCTGGAGCAGCTGCAGAGATGTCCCGGTTTGGTGTTTTTATCTGTCAACAACTATTAGCTGTTCCTGCCACAAACCTGTTCTTTACAGAAAAGTGGCAAGAAGAAAGCTATTGTTGAAAGAAAGTTATTTGATGTCCTATTCAAAGTTTGTAACAAGCCATGTGGAGGACTCGGTAAACATAAGGAAAAAGGTGGTCTGATCAGATGAGAACACAATCACACTTTGTGGCTAACATTCAAAACAACATATTGACAAAAACAGCTCATCACTTCAAACACAGTTTCCACAAAGAAAAACACGGTGGTGGCAGAATCATGCTGTGGGGCGGTGGGTGTGGTTTCTTCATTAGAGCAAGTGAAGCTGGTCAGTCAAAGTCTAGACATTAAAACAATTGAGAATCTGTGCAAAGGCTTAAAATGTAATATCCATATTTATGCTTAATTTAACCTGACTGAGCTTGAGTTATTCTGCAAAGCAGAACTAGCATTAATTAATGTCTCGTACAAAACTGGTAGTCAAGTTTATTTGTATAACTCATTTCAACAGTTCAAAATGCTTTACATCATAAAAAGATCATACAGTTTGGCCTGCAATAATAATTTTGACTGTAAATTACCCCAGAAATTATTGCGATAAACAATAATATTGTTATTTTGAGAACATTTTCAACTCATATAATAATAATGGCATATTAATGCAAATGTGCTCAGGCAAAAATAAAACCTGGAAAACATTTTGGATATGCAAAACAAAAAACTGAAACAAAAATAATTAAAATTGATTATGAAATCTTGGCAACCAAAATTGCATTTGAAAAAAAAAATAATAATAATTCAGCTCAGACAGGGAAAAGAGGCTGAAGTGGCAGATAGTACAAGATAAAGATTATCATACAAATAGCCGATCCCCCAAAATACTTTTAAAGAAAAATCACTCCAAACCGCTATACGCCACAGTTATGAACTACTTTGATTTGAGTTTCTTATCTAAAATCCCAATAAAACACACCACACTTTGTTGATGTAAACCGTAGAAATGTTAAAGGGGTAAGACGGCTTTTGCGAGGCATTGTTAAATCGGGGAAACCGATGGTGGAAATCATAAAACGGATGTTAAAAAAAAAAGTTACAGTGAAGCAGCTTTATAGACAAAATTATGTTTCTCAAACAAGACATGGGGGAAAAAAATTCAAGGTTTAAAAGAATAAAACAAAACAACAAGTGAGACCAACACTGATCAGGATGTAGAGCACCAACATGATACGGAAAACAAAGAAATGGAGCTCCGGTGGCAGCGCTGTGAGGCAGGAGCTTCCCAACAGCACCCCAGCCCCATGCTCTTCACTGCCTGCTGTATATTTAATAGCCACTCCATCATTCTGCCTCCTATCCTCTATCACTCTCTGCCTCTCCATCCCTCCATCATCCCCCCCCCCGGCTCATCCACGTCTTGCCCGAGCAGATGGGAGATTGTAAGGCTAGGTGGCCCATCCAGGCAGTGCAATCTGTCTCCGCGTGCTGCACTTCAATCCGATGGAGTTTAAAAAAAAAAAAAAAAAGAAGGGGGCCGGAGTGTTTCCAGCTTGACTCTTCGCATATGTGGAGCTTCAGCTTGTGTTATAGAAAAATAAAAATCAGTGGAACGGCTTGGACTGAAAGCATGTCAACAGAGGCAGACAGAGGGAGATAGGGGGAATAATTGTTGGGGAATTAATCAGTTGGGAAGGCTTTTTTTTTTTTTACCAGCCCCTGCGTGGGTGAGAGTAAATGCGACGCAGGCCAAGTACAGAATTAAATTTACACCATTACAAACATGTTTATCTTTATCCCTGTGCTCTGTGGTGTGAGTGTGTGTGTGTGTTGCAGGGGAATCTGTGTGACGCCAGTTCAAAGCATTGTCACATTTAAATGTGTCACAAACTTATCCTCCCTCTGGATTTTTTTCCCCTGCAATTGTCATAAATAAACAATGACTGGGTCCGGCCAAAGAAGCAGCAGCTTCTCTGGGCTTCTGGATGCTATGTGATAGCAACCACACACCTGGTATGTAGATGTGTAAAACAAAATAAAATAAAAATAATTGAGTGATTTTTTGCTTAACCCAACCTTTATGTGTTTTTATTTAGTGAGGAAAAAGTATTGTTTATCACACTATTTCACACAGTTGATTTTTGGCAATAGAACGGCACTTAGTCTAATCATCCAGAGGAACGCAGCATCACAGATTATTCCCCATGTTTAACAGTGGGAATGATGTGCTTTTCCATATTCGTTTTTTTCCCAGCTAGACCAACCTGGATGTTTGTTGATCTCTGCTTGAAAGGAAAAGACACTCCTTTTATTAAGGTAATGGTTCTGGCCTGTTTTTAAGTAAAGTTTGTATACTAAAAGTCTAAAGCAGTATCTTCTGTTAAGCAGAGTGCAAGCTAGCTTTGGCTAATTAGCCAGCTAATCTTATCTTTCTGTGTTTCTCAAGGAACACTGCCAGGACGACACCATGCAGAAATATTCAGTCGTAATGTGGGGGTTTGTTTATTTGCTTCATCTAAATTCGGCAGGAGTTTATTCTGGTTTACTCTTCCACATGTGTGTACATGTAGCCAACATATCTTGAGCCTTCTACTGTTTTTAGCTAACGCTGCTTGTGCTACTTGCTTCTTATGACTGAAACAGCGTTCCGTTCATGATTTTTCTAAATATCACAAGAAAATTCATTTCTTATTGTCCACTGATGTGTGTTCTCATTAACGATGAAATAATTCCGTATGCATTAACATTATGTAATATTCAGTACCGTGTTATTTAAAAACATATTTCTTACATTATGGTTTAAATTTTTTACTTTAATTCCATGATACCTTGGTGTTTCTACTAAACGTTGCCTATTTAAAGGTCTTTAAAAAATTAAGAACAGTAATCGTTTCTTCTTTTTCTGTTAAATTGTCTCCAGTTTCTCAAAACCCTCTCTCCGGTGATAAAGTTGTGTAGCTAAAACTATCCTATAAATAAATGTGACTTGACTTGCCATGTGGGTAACATCAGCAATATAATTTCCATATTCACCTAATTGTGTCAGTCACTCTTTGTCTGCTAAAACAGTCTTTCCAGGTCAAAGAGATGCTTTTGCAGCAGTTTTCAAAGTTCAACACAAACCAGAAAGAAAAAAAAAAGAACCAAAGGGTTTGGGGAAAAAAAAAACAAAAAAAAAACACTGGGAGAACAGCCTGTAAGGTGGCAACTTGACTTTGACATCGCCAAAAACTCGGTGGTGTGAGGAGAAGAGACAAAAAATTAACGACAGTGGGCGATAAATTTTTCATCCGCGCTACACACTCGAGGTGAAATATGCGAACTGCAGCATGACGTGTAAAATGTGTTTGGATCTGACCTGCAAACACTGCTGAGGAGCCTATGAAAGATGCATGGGGCCACTGGAGAGGTATAAAGAATTTAGAGATATAAAGGATATATGACAAATAAATCAGGATGCAAATCTAACCGGGTGCCACTGGGACTTCTCCAATGAAAACGGCCTGAATAATTGAAGAGGAAGAGGAAACATTTCATCAATGAGAGGAGCAGTGGAAACCGTTCCCCGCTTCATCTTTTTTTTTTTTTTTTTCTTCTCCCCGACCTTTTTCAGGGGGCTTTCCAAGTCTTTGAAGCAGAAGGGAACTCCATTGAAAGACACAAGCATGGAAGCATGCAAAAACGGTTTTGAAGAGGAAATTGATGAACAAATCGTTGCGACAAAGTTTTTTTTTTAATTATTTACAAAGCAAAACGCAACTCAGACAGACTCAAAACAAAGAAGGCATAAGAAAAGTGCAAGTCAAAGAACCATCTCTCAAATATATAAGGTCTTCTTTTTCCTGTACCTTACTGCTTTAGCAGATGAGGCCTCTGGGAACACACGCAAAAAAAAAAAAAAAGATCTACTGTTTAATCTCTTATCCTCACTTCTTATGTTTTCATGCTGACTGTCTAAAAAGATGACAGACTTTTAAGTTTCTCTGTTTCCCACTTTATTCCATCAGTTCCAACTTTACCTCTTAGTTTTCCATCGACAAAATCAAAAATCGACATAAAAACAAAAGGCATTCTGAAATCAGACGCTCAACATTAAGAGAAAAAAAAAAATCAATAGTCTAACGGGAAATCATGATGGCAAACCCGGGTTGCCAAGCATAACCGTCTTGGCAACTGCGTCACCAGGGATACTCACTCCCCATAGGTGGAGTTCATTGATTAGAGTTGGAGCTCACCCCAGAGTCATAACACTCATTAAACACTGAAGGATTTTTTTTTTCCCCTTTTCCTTTTTTTGGAAAAAGGGAAATGAGAGCCTCGGGAATTCTGGGAAGAACTCGGAGGTCGTATTCATTAAGAGGTTAGAGACCCTGTTCTCAGCCCAATCTGTATTTCACTGCCTGACTTCCACCTCCGTAGCATCACTGTTGGAATAACCTTCATTACAGAAACTCACAATCATGTGGAGGCTGGTTTTTATACTGCTGATGTTGTAGAAACTTTCAACACTTCATGGCTAAACGAAGGTCACTTCATTAGCTATTAGAGCGTTTCAAGCCGTTTTTCCAAAATTTTGTTAGCCAAAGAACTGATCAGTTACTTGGTGACTTTACACCAAATAAACACCAGGTGTAAAGTCACAGCATTATGCATTTTTCAGGCACATAGTGCCGTTTTATATCACAATCACATTATTATGTCACCTCCAGTTGTTGTAAAAATGCAGTTCATATCAAATATGACAAGAAATTTGACTTCATAAAACTACAGTACAATTGACAGAACATTGTCAATTATCCAATTTTTGTTGCAGCTCAATACATATTCAATTTTATTTGTGGTTTTCATGCCAACGACCAAAAAATAAAACGTGACAGGCAAACTCCATCACTGTGAGCAAGCAAACCTCAAAGACAGAAGCTGATTATGAATCTACACAATGAATAATTTATAGTTGGAAAGACTTAAGAAACAGGTCACTGTATCTGCGAAAGAAAAAAACCTCCAGTCGGTTTGGACACAGTTTTTCTTTTTTTATTTTGTCTTGCTTGAGCGGTCTCAACAGCAGCTGGTTTAACACAGAGTCCCGCATGATCTGTCATTCCGAGTTAAAAACAGGTATGCTTATGAAGTGATACGGGGCTGTTGTGACAAATACGTGAGCTCAGTGTCACATCTCATAGCGCGCAGTGAATGACATATCAAAGACCATAGACTAACCACTTGACAGAACCTGTCCACACTCTTTACATTTTAAATGCAGCTGAATTGACAGACTGAATGTGTCCTTGGATGTGGAGCAGCTTCCTCACTGATGTGAGAAACTGATCTGCACTTACAGTTAAAGGGGAAATGCTGCCGGCTTTTTCTTTTTTTTTTTTTTTAAACATATTGCGATCTGCTTATTGGTCATGGATCCTAACACCTTTTGATGTCTGTTGCAAAGTTTCTGTGTGTATGTGAAGTAATTTGATCATCGGTTTATTTAGCAATCAGATTGTTTTTAATAATATGGAAAAATAGCTACAATAACTTAGAGAAAAGTAATACGGTTATTAAAATATATATGTATATATTTAATGCAGGTGAAGAATACCTCACAAAAAATAACTGACTTGATCTTTATGTTTTATGTAAGACAATTAACTTCAGGATTTTAAAGACCGTAGTTGAGGGCATTTTAGGACACTTTGTATATTACACATTAACATATTGCATATTTCTCACTTCAGCTATTTTTGCTTTTTTTTTGTCACGTTTGCATGATTCAAATCAAACAAATCTTCATATCATGCAAAAATAACCTTGTAAATGCAAACTGAAGGGTTTTTTAAATGATGAATTCATTGATTAAAAGATATGATTTCCAAAGCAACACGTTCCTATCAGGGGCATTGGAGGCATTTGTAGTGGGGTTAGAGCAGGATTTACTAACATGCGGCTCTTACGTCTCCTGGTGAATTGGCTTCTCTGTCAATATTCCCATTTTAAGTTGTTTGTGAAGTATTTTATTTTGAAAAATATCAACGTCTTTTCAGCAAAGACTTCACACACGTCTGCAGATCAACCATCTCTATTGCAGTTACTTCAACTGAACCTCTGGCACTAGCACAATTATACCATTATAACCTCATGACAAAAGCTAGTCACTGAGAGACGACAACGGGGCTTATTTTACCTCATCTAGTTGTCAGACTGCACTAACAATTCACTTTCTTGTTAAAAGGCCCTGTATGATTGAGCCAAACTGATGACGTCAGCTCTCATTATCGCAGAAAACTAGAAATAACAAACAAAAACTGATCTCTAACAATGAACACACGTGGGAACACAAAGGCTACAAGTAACAATCTATAAGTAATAGTAAGGTAACACAAATGTTGAAACTAAAACATTCGAACACAAAAATGTTTCCAGTCGTTAGCATGTAGGGCCCGTCCACACAGAGATGATTTTAGGTGTATCCGCAAAAGTCTTTTGTTATTTAGGCTTTGCATTCACATGTATTTGGTGTCTTTGAAGACCAGAAACAGTCATTTTTTAAATCGGTTTCCAGACCGGACAATTTCAGAAAGCCGGTTTTATGTTTCTGTGTGGTTGTGCAACCCGCATCTTTATTTGAATGACGGCACAGTAACTCCATCTGTCTCCATCATGTATGCGCCTCACTTTCACAAATACCAAACTTAAAAAAGATTCAAGTTTGAGAAAAAGACCAGAAGCGGAAGAGGCATGTAAGGAAGCAAATGCTTTGTCACTGCACTGCAAGCACGAAAAAACACTCATCGTCTCAAACTAAAACACTCATGCAGAAAGGCTATTTGGGAAAACTGTTATCCCTTTGCACAGTTTGGCCTATTTTACACTGCATGTGTAAGAGAGGGTCAAGGTCAGCAGTGCTACCTTGAAAAGGAGATGAGAGGAACTTCCTCGGCTTGGAGCAAGCACAAAGTAGCTGGCGGTGGCGTGCGGGAGGGGCAGGATAGCCGGTAGACAGGGTGAGGGCCACTGCCAGTACGAGGCTTTTTGTGTGTTTTGTCAGCTGTGGCGGCACCCCTTAGGTCTGGTGGACACACGCCTGGTTCATAGACAACTGCTTTGTTTTTGCTCGGAGGGCAGCCATGATGTTGGCGTGACAACGGTACGACGTGACGGAATAGAGACTTGCTTACTCGAAAAGCACTTAGTGTTTTCAGAGATGCTTGATATCCTGAACTGTTTACCCAAACTCTGATACTCTTGACATTGTCAAGACCCAAGATCAGTACTGACATCAGCCTCTCTGTGTTTTCTAGTGGCATCACTCGGGAATTATAATCACCTGGAGTTCCACTACAAAGGAATGTGCATTCCTGCACTCCTCTCTAGCCCTTGTGCATCTTTCAACCACAAACTATGCCAGGATTTCAGAGAAACAGAGCATCCGTTGACAGCAGGCGCTCCTCCAAAGACATGCTTCTCATGCCTCGCAGAGGCCCTCTTGTACAGAAGAGTCCAACCCCCTCCATTCTCCTCTCCCGCAATCAAAGACAGCTTCATTATCTGCTGACTAATTTTGTGCCTGCCCCCAAAAAGACTCCCAGGTAATCGCGGTGCAGGTTCACCCTCCTCCAACGCACCTCTCCAGAACGGCCGCACAGACTCGGAGACCACGAGGCCACAGGTCTCCCTAACAAAGAGCCCTCTCAGGAGTCTGCATTTCACTCCCCCCAAACCCTATAACAACTAGGGGAGGAGAAGGAGCACTATGAAGGAGGAAAAGAAGGAGGAGGGGGGTGGAGAGCAGCCAGCACTGAGACAGTCGGCAATACAACATTTGAATGCCCCGACCGGGGACACACCGTCGTGCCTCTCCAATTAAATTATCCAGTCCACAATGGCGAGGCCTTGAGAATTGACACTTCCATTGAGAGTGTGTCAGCAGCTTTGTGGGGACCGACAATTTCTATCTCTGCAGAAATAGATTTGCTCCCGAGGGGAGCAACAATAGCAGGGCAATCCTTCTAATGCTCATTTCTAGTAGAAAAATAGGGATGAGAGCTGGGGATTTGGAAGGTTTACTTACAGGGACCGAGGGAATTCTCTTTTGAAAGCGATAATATATTTGAAGTGTCTTTGACCGGTGTGAGCTGAACTGTGATGAATCTGGTTTCCCTAAGATCTGAGACAAATTCACTGCTTTTTTTTTTTTTAGTCAGAGCTAATGTTTTTTTTTAAGGCATTTCTTTCCAAGATTTTAGCAACTTAGCAACTGGCCCAAAGACTTGGAGCTCATTGCCAAAGAGAAATGGTCAGAATTAACAGTGGAAACATTTGAATATGTGACGGAAACAAAGTGAATATTAGAGACAAAGACCAGTACTGTCTTTTTATTTTGGGAAAATTAAGAGTTGACCTGTACGTTATTCCTCTGTTATAAACATGATGTTCATTACTTTGGTCATCTTCATTTCCTATTTTAATGGATATTCTTTCATTTCTGTTTTCATTTCATTTCATGCATTTTATTTTTATTATAGCTATTAACTGTTTCAACATTTAGCTGGTAAATATTTATTTACCAGTTAAATGCTAAATTTTATTACAAATGCTTGGGTATTTTTAATTGTGTTTATGCTTATGTTTACTATATAGGTTTTTGTGTTAATTCACATAATTTCTTTGTTACAATATGCAAAATCCACAATTGCATTTCCTTAAGTAAACTTTTGATGTATTGACCTATTTTATCTTTTTTTAAATTAGAATGATTGTGTCTAATTATGTTATAATTATGTTTCTGTTTATACCTCTGTGAAGGACATTATCTGCCAAGAAAGAGAACACTTCTCTAAAACGTAGGTTAATTTGATTCCTGACAAACCAAACTAACCTTTCAAACAGCTGCACAAGTAAAAAAAAATGCACTAACATATCAAAATGTTGATGAAACATTTCATATATGACACTGCTAATAGTGTCATATATAAAAACCCAATGAACCTCCCCTCTTCTCTCTTTTATCAGTCCTCAGAGAAATCTGAACAAGATGTTTGACTGTGATGACAAAGGCAGAGTTGTTCTGTTTGACTCAGTGAATCCAAAGTGAATATGATGGACAAACGTACGAGCATAATACGTCTTTCCTCCCCGTCTGAATCTAAGTGGATCTTGGTGAAAAGTAGAGCCTTCATGTCTGACCCCAAGAGGTCAAACTGAACTGATGCAGTTTGGTGTGTGTGTGTGGGGGGGGGGGGTGGGGGGGTGTTGTGTGGGATGTTTCCACAACTGCACCCCACCCCGTCTGAGGTTCCATGCAGAGACATGTCTGTGTTTTTGTCCGACCCGGCAGATGAATGAAAAACCTGTTGGTATGAATGTTTTAATATTTCCAGCAGCTTCATTCTTGAGGACCCAGAAAGTATTTTTTGTCTAGTTTCCACTGCAAATATCTTAGTACAATTGGGGGGGGAAAAGGGCAAAACTAACTTTGTCTTTTCAACAAGATTTGTACAAATCTCAGAAGAACTTTTACATCCTGAATTGTTCAGATTTTCTCATTGGTTTCCTCAACGTTTACTAGTAAACTTCATTTTGTATTTTTTTTTTCTATTCTCTATGCAGCTTATGGAACTTCTACAGATAGACCTGTAATGTTCTGGACCTTGTTCTGGGCTCTTTTATTTAAGCTGCTGATGTATCCGTCGAGTACTTTGTTTTTTCGGACAAGTCCTGCTGAAGGTTTACAACTTGTTTCCTCTATAGTGGACTTGGTGACCCTTTAAAGAACGACAGATGTCAATGACTCCAAACACACAATCTTTTACATTATTAGAAAACTGCAGCATATTTACAAAGGTAATTTTATTTTCTCCACACACCCGCTAGTTGTCTGGAGCACTTCCATTTTGTGGATCAAGGTTGTAATGTTTCACAGTCGGCTATTTCTATGGCTATTTGCGGCATTTTCCCTTTTGCTTCTGGTCGCAGCAGCATTATGTTTGCATTTGTTTTATTGATTTCACCTTTTTGCTTCTACTCTCAGTAATTGCTGCATGTGATGTTTGCACCGTTTTTCCGTTGCAATAGTTTGTCTTGTTTGAGTTTTGCATCATTCACATTTGCACCTGTTTGCAGCGTATTTTGTTGTTTGCTGCGTGTTTCCATCTGTCGGCCATCGTAGACAACGCCGTGGTGAGGGAAGAAAACGTGAAGCAAAACAAATTCCAGTTATGTCAGTTGATTTATGATTTAACATGAAGTCAAATACTTTTTCACATAAGGCTAGCTACAGAAAATGATACGGTAACACTTTATTTGATGGGGTGTGAATAAAGTCCATTAAAAGTGCCAATGTTGCATTAAATTGTCATTATTTACATAATTATGCAAAGTTGGCACTTTTAATTGACTTTTAGTGCAACTTTTAAAGCAACTTTGCATTGAAAGTGCCATTATTTACCGAATGACACTTCATGACAACAGTCATAGACATTCATAAGGCCCCTTTCTTGTTCATGACAGATGCTATGTCATGTTTATGACAGTGTTATGTCAGTCTTATGCACACCCCTTCAAATAAAGTGTTACCAATGATACTATTACACAGAAGAAGTTATTGGAACAATTTTCCTGAGACACAAACATAACTACACCATGTGAATTGTGTCTTGCAGTAGAGATGAACCCAGTAATTCTAATTTTGGCAGATTTGTGTTTTCTTTTAGGCCAGTAACAATTAAAAACTAAATTTTGATTGTGAAATAGTAAATTTATTTAAACAGGAATAAGTATTATTTAGTATTCATTTTTTGCATAAAGCCTGGCCATCGTTACATATGTCGCAGACAAACGTGAGTGACTGGGTCAAAACCGGATCCAAGTGTGGAAAAACTTCAACAGTCCTCACCTGGTTTTTAAACCTGGTTTTTACCAGGTTAGTTTTCATACCTTATCTAAAAATTCAACTGAATTTTATCATCGCTAAGACAATAGACAATACAATGCCTCCCAATATTGTGTCAAAAAAGCATGTATTAATGTTCAAACTACTGTATTTCATTTAACATATTCTTTTACACCCACCCTCCGGTGGGTCGTATTTGACAAATAAATTAAGTTTTATTTAAAAAAAAAAAAAAAAAGAAACACTTCTATGACCGCTGCTGGAAACAAAAAAGATTCAACTGTAAGCCCAAAGGACTTCCTTTGTCCAATCACAGACACCATATAGTCCAAGAGCCAGAGGAAAGAAATCAAGACAATAATTCTCCTCCTTTGTCTCGGTTTCTGGGTCAGGGCCTAATTGATTTCCTGATTAGTCGTCCATCAAACTGAATCACAACCTGCTTTCGCACCTGCGAGGGGAGTGTGATTTCATACTTGAGAAATTCATTAATGTTGAGCAGTTTATTTATCTCCTTAACAAGTCTACCCTGGTAATTCTGAGGTCTGTAATTTAATGAAACGTGCAGAACATCGAGGCGAGAAGAAGAAAGTAGCAAAATTATGGAAATTGCATTTTCTCTTTAGGTTAATTTTCACCTTTTTTTTCCCCCCACCAGGAACGTGACACTTATGATTATTCATCTCCTGACAACAGCTCAATTACCACAATAATTCTGTTTTTCATTTGTTATCATCGTGGGAAATATACTGTAACGCAAGAACCTACACAGTGTAATACATGCTGTATACAAGATATACATAGTCGGAGAGCAACATTCATGCATTTCATTTGTGGAACGAGTCCCGATCCTCCGGTGATGCATAGGCTTCGGCACTGCAATTATCTCCTCAAGAGCACAATGTAGGCATAATTTCCCCAGACTGCGTAATTATCCTTCAGTGAGATGATAAACTCATCACAAAAGTTTGAGGAATAAGAACTTCGCTCAAACGAATTCGTCTCCTGAATCGAGAAGAATCTATTTTTAATCGTTTCGCAACCAGGTGTCTTGATTACATTTGGAGCCGGCGGGACAGAAGCAGCTGGATGAGCAGGGAGAGAGAGGCATCCACACAGGCAGGCTCTGCAGCATGCCGAGAGGAACGGGGTTTTAAGCCAGCTGTTGGAGGGATACCTGTGCATGTGCATGGACTTCATGTTAACTTGCAGGTTTTGGTGCAATGAGCCTTTGTTAAGGCACATGATTACATGTGGCGTGGACTATTCACAATCTAATTTGAAAAATTTTGAATGAAATGAGAAACTTTGCGCTTACCTTTTGTTGGAAACATTAAGGAGGTCTTAATCATAACTTAGGTGTGATTAAGACTTCTTGACCATTTCAACTCATCAGCATCAAGAGACAAAACTCAACTTCCGAATATTTGTAAGTGTGATCACGATTTGCACAGTCAGTGTTTTTCAAAACCATCCATCGAAATACCCAAGACCCAAATAATCAACAAGTTATTTTAAAGCAGAGAAAAGAGGCTAGTGCTTAACTAGCTTTAACAACAAGAGGAAAACATAAGTTTGAGAACTGGACATCCATCATATGGTCTTATCTTTTATTGTAATAAATTCCTTGATCCATCAAATTCATGATGTCAACTATCCGTACTGTTGGGGTTGTCGGTTTTACTGGTTTTTTCCAAAGTTTTTTCAATAACAGTGTCAACAAATATCAATACATTTGAAAATATTGTTAAATGCAGTCATTGTGTGCCGTTTAGTGACACATATCACACCGTTTGTGACTGGTGTCCTAAAGAAGCGCATTACAAATATTTCCAAGAGCAGTTTTTGCGTTTGTGGAGCTATGATTGCCGTGCCATGTAGTCACAGGCCTAGATTTATCTAATAAAGAAGTAATAACAACAAAATACTGTGATAAAACTTTGAGTCTATATTCTCCACCCCTATTGACGACCGTAGTTGTATTTGTTGACTCAGACATATATGTGGAATCTTTAGAAAATGTGATTAAAAATTTGTCGAAGAGGAAGCTGTCCTAAGAAACCGCAAGTGTTCACCGAGTTTATTTTTTTATTCCAATTTTATTTATTGTTCTTGGTCATTTTGTTTGTATCTTTTGGGAGGTAATATTTAAAACATCTTCCAGTTCCAGTATCAAGTGTTCTTTCAAAATCCAAGTTTATTGATCTTTGAATGCAACCTTATGTTATTATGTCGTTATCGATGTAATACCTAAAAATGATTGCAAAAAATAATGTTATCATTAATCGCAATAATTTCTGGGGCAATTTATTGTCCAGTGAAATTTGTTATTGTGAAAGGCATATAACTAATCACAGCTTCCAAACAGAGAAAAGCAAAGTGCCACATTATTCTAATTACTTCATTTGAAAGCTGACCTGCAAATTCCCACCTTACCGTTTTGTTTTTGCCATATATCAGTCAATCAACGTGTGTGTGACGGTATCAATGACAAAGGTGTTTGGCTAAATGTTTGGTCTCCATTCAACTCAATCCTTTTCCTTCAGTTTGGGAATAATCAGAGGAGTATTTCGGTGTGCTCATCGTAACCCGACACCAGCCGATCGTTCCCCACTCGGCCCTTCTGTCCTCTCCCATCAGGCCAAGCAAGGCAAGCTCAGCTGCAATTATGATACTTGAAATAATTCCACAAAAGTGGAGCCATCATTAAATAACTCAGTCTCCTAGTCCTGTCTTGACTTTTCCTCACTCGTGACATCATTCAGGCTAAATGTCCTTCTGCAGCTGTGTGACTCAAAACAGAAAAAAAAAAAAAAAAGAATACTCACACATGTATCGATTTTTGTCGGTAGCGGCTAAAAACATTTCCTGAGACGACGGTTAGCTCCAGAAAGTGTCTCCGAACTAATTGAAATCACTGCTCAGATGCCTCTGCAACAAAGCCCTGGAGTGGGCTGATTTTGTACGTCTGTGTAAACAAATAGTGTTTAATTTTACATGAGTATTTGCTTGGCGCCCAACACCCTAAGAGCACGGCCATATCATTAATAAGCCAGACTTGCTCATCAGACTGTAAATGGTGCGCTTCATGTATAAAATATCAGAGGAACGGAGTGGCCCCTGCGTCTGTAAAAAGGCTTGAATGGTCGCCGTGGCTGCGATTGATGAAGCGCGCCGACACCTGAAACCTGCGATGTTTACGACAAGACTTCGACCCCGGACTGGGTCTGGTGTACGTATCGTATTGTTTATCATTTATCGTATCAGTAACTATCAGTTAATGTGAACTATGATTAAACCAATCAGCATAAAGACTCAGTTACCCTACTGTGAAATAAGCATAATTCACACTACTTTAAGTTGCAGTCACTTTTATTTAAAAAAAAAAAAAAGCTTTTTACAGATTTGCTTAAACTGTCACAATGTCATGACATTCGTGTTGCTCTTTCCATCTGAAGAAACGCACTGCTACCCGAGCAAAAACAAGCAGTGCGCAAGAGAGCATGATTGACAGCACTAACACCCTCCACCTGGCTGTGATTGGCTGTTTCTAGTTACGACTGGGAGCATTGGGAGAAGGCAGAGGAGCAGATTGTCTGTCTCATACCAAATCCCTGTAAATCTGAACCTGGTTGACATGACAACATTAGCTCTAACTGCGACAACTTTTCACAATAAAATTCATCTTAGTGTTTTATACATATAATCCAGTTGTAGTTGCTAATATTCTCTAGTTACTTACATATGATTTAATGTAAGTAACTAGAGAGTTTAAAGTTCTAGTGGGTTAAAAGTTTATAGTTCTTGTTTTTTGGTTTCTTATTTGCTTCGATGCTCTTCTTTACCATCGCAGATAACTTTAATGTCATCACACCATCACTTTGATAATATTCATTGGCCCATATCCAATGAACTGTATTAAGATTTTGGTATTTTTATGAGTATAAACAATATTCAAGTCTTTTAAAATTATGAAGTTACAGTAATATATGTATAAATTATACGTACATTTTAAATTTCAATAATGTGGACTTGGAATTTAGTTCTAGTGACTTTAATTTAAGCATTTATTCTCTGGGCAACTAAAGGAAATAAAGCTTTGTTTTAGTTTGATGTGAGTTTTACTTGAACTATTCCAGTCAGGAAAATATATATATAATTTGGGCACTGAGGACTGCGTCTCGGTTAAAAAGAAATATTTTGTAGTCGGAAGAGATTCAGTGACACGTGAGAAATTAAATGAATAGTTTCTATATTCCGTTGACTTAAATATGTTTCAAGAATTCTACCCAACAAAATTGTCAGTACGTCGCGATGGTTTGTGGAAAGGATGGCAGGTGTAGGAAAGAAAGAAGCATCTGAATAAAACATGAGCTCCACCGCGAGGTGATGGCGACTGCGCTGGTTTGAGACGATCCGTCCTTGGAGGGTTTAGAACGGCGAATAGACTTCGTCCACGGCTGTCCAGTTGTGATTAACTATTAAACCGCGCCAGGTTAAGGTTGGGATGAGACAAAAACAATGCATGTGGTGAACGCCTGCCTGCTTATTCCCTGGATCCTCTGCAGTCCGGGCCCCTCAGCACCAGCGCCGCGCATGCTGAGGTTGTAAATAAAGACCAAGCCACTCATGAGTGCTGCCTCTGCATAGATGATGTCCTAATTAAGATATGCAGTGAAATGGTTGTAGGGTGTTTTCATTTCATGGTTCACTCCACATTCTCTATGTGCCTGCACAAACACACGCGCGCGCACACACACGCATACACACGCACGCACACACACACGCATACACACATCAATCCTGTGGTTTTCATCATAAATAAATTGAATATCCTCTCACCAAACTACTTAATACATCTGCAGTGTCACGCCAGAGCAGATTCCTGTTCTATATTACAGATCGTTGCTTCCTTCCAATACATTTTTGCAGGAGGAAAATAAACATTTTTGGTTTAATGAGTTCACACAAAAAAAAAGGCTCAGTGGACTGAAAATATTTTCTGTAAAAGTTTAAGTAAATACAAAACGTGATGGGGGAAAAAAAGTCAGAGATAATATTAATGTTGGTGATAAAGAAATGAGTTTTTGTTTTCAGTTTCACACACGAAAGGGAGAAAAAGTAGCTAATCATGTTTGGATTATTGTCATCGTTAAATTGTATCTTTAATCTTAAAGAAGGGGCATAAATGTAGTGACTATTAACATTCTTGTGGGAAAAAGAAAATTAATGTTTTTATTTCAACTTATTCACATTTGTTTAATTTTTACGTTGTACTCTCTTTGTGTCCAGATTTGATTTGAATTTGATTTGTGGAGCCCTAAGCACCATCACATGTGTTCTGGTTATGTTGATGTATTCTCACTTTTTACAGTGTGTGTGTTTGTGACGATGTAGGAAAAATCTACCTTTGGGTATAAATAGAGTAACTTAACCTCATCCAACAACATTTAGCTTTTGAAATGTGTGTTTGT
The DNA here is from genome assembly GCF_904066995.2 of Poecilia reticulata. NCBI lineage: Eukaryota > Metazoa > Chordata > Actinopteri > Cyprinodontiformes > Poeciliidae > Poecilia > Poecilia reticulata. The sequence goes on along the minus strand of NC_088844.1, from coordinate 7,544,394 downwards.
TACATATTTCTGGGATCCAAAGACCTATAATGTAGCCAAAGTACCGTAGATACCTAAGATACCGTACTCGGGTATTAGGCTGCGTGTTGCTACAGGGACTGATATTCTCTGAGAGCGTTGCGAGTCAGAAGAGGCAGTTTAATGTAAAACATTTCTATGCCTGCTTGAGTTTGTTTGACGCTTCACAAAAGTAGAGATGTTTGCTCACTCTGCTGCTCAACACCAACTGCGCTGTCGTACTGATTAGGGGAGAATAAATGTATAATGTAAGTTTGATAAAACAAAACGGTCCAGGTTGTCTAACCTTCTCAGTTCTGTTGTGAGACAAAGATTTAAGTTATCCTAAAATTGTCTTTTTATCTGAAACTTTTACTGTACCTTCAGACCTTAACTGCACTGTTTCTCTTATGTTGAACTTTTCTACACAAAGAAGAAATGACTAATGAACTCATGTTACTATGCTCTTGTTGTTCTTTTTCTTTTTGGCAGCTACTTTGAGAAACGACAGAACCTTTTTTAGGTCAGATCCACACATGGAGATTCAAATCAGATGAAAGTGGAGAAAATAGTAATAGTAGTGAATGTATCACAACAGTGATAAATCACAAATCCTATCACAATAATTGGTAAATGATACGATAAATGCCCATCCCTACCTTTCTGCTTTAAGATTCATAAACAGTTGAGGTAAATTCTGATTTTGATCCAAATTCTTTACCAAAATACATGTTAAACTACACTTCCCTAAACAACAGCACACACTTGTCTTTAGTCATTTTGTTTCCAATTTCCCATCAAATGTTTCCAAAAATTTTAAAAGAAAAGCTTCCAAACATTAGGATTTTAACCTGTGGCTCTATTTTTTCCTTCTGTCAATCAGGTCAATTGAAAACGTCAATCTTTCTTTTGTTGAAGACTGTATTTTTTTGCATCTGTGATTTCAGCCTTTTTTTTTTTTTTTGCATCATTTTTCTCTTGCATTTATTTGTTGTGCTTTGGACTTTGCATCATTCATTTGTTTGCTGCACGTTTAGCAGTTTACTGCAGATTTACTGCAAATTAAATAAAATTAAAGTTTTATTTAACTTTAATTGGAGTTAAATAAAACGGTAGACAAAAACAAGCAAAGGAGCACAGCTGTTAAAGGTCTAAAAAATACTGAAAAGAAAACAATGTATCATTTTAGTCTACCTTATTATCCTGGTAAAATGCTGGATGTTAAAAATAAACCTGTGTTTGAGTTTGATGACTCAGGAGCCCCAGAAGAAGAAATGCTGCTACATAGAAACAGTCTGTCCATCCCTAGAGTGTAAACTATCTAATCACAATCTGATTAACTTACATACCAAAAAAAAAAAAAAACTAAGATAACCTGCTAAATTTGGTCTAATCTTCTCCACTGAAGGTTTATGACATCGCGCCCGTGTGTGTGAGGTAGGTGTAATGTATGTGTGTGTTACAGTAGTGAGTGCAGCACAGAGCCAGAGGGCTCAGTGTTTGATCCCTGCCTGTAAAATGGATTATCTGGTGGCAGGAGGGTGAAAGGATAGCAGTGTGTTTGCACTGAAATAAGAGAAAAGAGTCAGGATGGATGCCGCATGTGTGTGTGCGTGTGTGTGATCTCAGTAGCGGACAGCCCCAGGGACAGGGCGGCCCCTGAGGAAACGTGTCTTAAGAAGCTCGCCATGGCTCCAACTAATGCTCACTTTGTCACCCAAACAGGGCGGGAAAGATAATCAATAGCCTTTGATAGCTACTATTAGGGTTTTAACAAGCTTTTCCTCACGCTGGGTTGCTCCAGCAAGGAGGAACGGGGAGAGCCAAACAAGTCTTCATCATCATGTCTTTTACAACCTTTATACGTCTCCATACGGCCCGCTGTGTTTCATCTGTTGCATCAGGACGTTTTCGTAGTTATGTTTAACAAACAGCCGATTGTCACAAGAGCCTTTGTGTTCTCTAAATATAGTTATATCACAGTTCAGTCTTATGAAATATCCTCCTCACCTATTGGGGACAAGATAAATACATTTTCCTCTGCAGTACAATAATCTCAGATTAAGCAGACTTTAAATTTAATATTATGTGTACAATTGAAAACATTAGAAATTGCCATCGTCCCAAATTATTGGTACCAGTGAAACTGCTAAATAAATCAATAGAACAGCGGCATTTTTAAAAAAATTTTATTTAGGCTCAGGTCTGAAAAATCCATTGCCATTAAATCCGAGGCCAGTAATTAATTGTAATTACAGTAAACCTGACATTTTAATTACGATTTTACTGCTTTTGTTAAGTAGGCAGTGTAACTTCTCACATTTTTAGCTTTTGTTTAACCCTCCCGTGGTCTTACAAGATGGGACCAATTGCGCACAGTACGGTGGAATCCCACTGACTCCAAATGCGACTTTACAAATTTTTTTGTGTGGTTTTGGGAGCTGGCGGTCTGACGGTACAACTCAGACCGCTGTCTGACCATGAGATCTGCTACGCTTCTCCTGAGAATTACACTAACACCACAGGATAGTTAATGTCTTCCAGATCCATTTTGTCGCTTGTTGTAGCCGCAGGGTGAGTCAAGTGCGAGTCTTCTGGGATGTGTGATTAGCAGGAGCTCAACAGGACAGATCTGCAGTGCGTTGTGCTTGTTGCAGTCTGATGAACTTCTGCACCCAACTTACTTTGTGTCCTCAAGGTTAAACTGTCTACTCCTCTACCTTAGACTGTAATTAGTAGATTAACACAACTTTATGTCACACATCTGTAAAACAACCATTAGATGCTGTTGACGTGCCAATTGGTTGTTTGAAAACTAAAAAGAATTGGTAGGAAAACTTTTTAAACTCTGAAATGTTCAAGTTTTTTCTAGAATATTTCTGATTGTTTTACTCAAACATACTCCTTTTTTTAATCCAACTAAAATGACTAACACACCGTCCTACGATTGGCCCTTTGCGCTCCGCAGTACAAAAAAAACAAACAAAAAAAAATCAAACCAAACATGGTTCTGAAATAGTAATTTAATTAGAAAAAAACCCACCTGTTTCTTCACCTGTTTCTACATTTTCCCCATTGGTGAATAAATGTGGCCAAATTAAAAGTTGGAGTTTTAAAACAATTTCAGCTCCAGATTATGCTACTGCAATAAAAAGTTAATTTATTTTCGGACCTCTTACAAATGCTTAGCAGGAGTACCGATAAGGTGCTTGTTTTTCTGCGAGGGTGCACTATAATTTTCATTTCACTCAGGTACATGCCCACATCTGCACCGCCAGCACCTAAGCTAAACTAAATCTAATTTGCTACATCTGTGTTTCTCACATCATTAGAATAATTGTTCCCTCCTCAGCTGTTTCCCTGCTGTTATCTATCAATTTCTTCCCCTCAAACCCAAATGATGTGTTCATTTCAAGGACTCATATGAGCTTTTTATTTCTTCCCATTTTTTTCTCCCTCTCTTTTAATCTCCAACCACTTCTGTCAAAATTAACCCCTCCCTTTAAAATGTGCTATACTAATAACCGTAATTAACCCAAAATGGAACTTAAAATAATTACAGACCAAGAGGATTGCTCATTCAAGAGAATGGCAAATTAATCGTCTTTTTGAGAGGCTGATCAAGGTGTATTGTGTTTTGTTCCCGCTAACACTTAATCTTCATTTGCTGACAGGTTCCATTAAATACGGCTTTGCCAGTCACCAGTTTACAACACAAACAACTCTTTATAAATAATATTAGAATTAAAAGACTGACTAGGTAAAAAAAAAAAAAAACCCAGCCCCAAACACCCTGAGTAAGGACAAGTTAATTTATCTGGAACATACATGAGGGTGGAGCAAGATGGGTTAAAGGTGGATATGGGATTACTAGTCCCACTAGTAGATTATTCCACTTATGACACAACATTTTTCCCATATTAGTGAAATAATCTACCAGTGGAACTAGTACGTCTTTTTTAAAGTCAATATTCAAGATTTATTAACTTAAAACAAGCTTTCATATCTTGATGAAAAGTAACTTGCGAGTTAGTTTTGTCTTATTTTACGTGTTCTAGGATAGTCGCAGTAGAAACTAGGCCAAATAAATACTTGGTTAGATTTTGGTTTTTTTGCAGTGATAGAGAAGGACACATAATGGCGAAGGGATGCTGTTAGTTGTAAGCTTAATGTTCTCTCCCAGCAAGACGCAGTATAGACCATTACAGGGGTCTGGTTTGCTTCATTTGACCAACACAGTTAACAACCTTACACAGGATGGCACAGAAAACAATAGGCAACAAATGCACATACTGCAAAGCTTATTTCAAAGATGCAACTTCTCTGTTACACTATAATGACAGAAAAAAAAGGACCAATGGCTTAAGAGTTCTAAAAATACGCCTCCTGAAAGAGTTTTCTTTGGATGGCATCGGTGCAGCAGCACAAACTGCTGAAAGGATGGAAGGAAAACAGAGGCTGAGTCAATGAAAGCTTATCCGTCTATCTGCGTTCCTGGTTTCCTCTTTATCTCGTCCTGCAAAAGGCAGGCGGACGGGGGCGGGGGGAGATTTGTTTTTTACTAGGGCTTTACAGTAATGCTCGGCGGGTGAAATTATTCCTGGAGCCCCTCCCCTCCAGCCCCCGAGTTTAATTATTTCCTCTCGTATCAATACAGGCCACCGATGCAATTTCCGTGTTGATCCGATTAAAGAAATATTACATTCTGCCAGGGCATGGGGCAAATTGACTTTGGTGGCAAGGTCTTGACAAGAACCAGACACGCAGCTTTATGCATCAGTAACGGCGTAACCATGTTATCCATGCATTGCTTCCTTCAGTGGAAAGCAAGATGCAGGGTGTTTCCAATGAAGACAGAAGAGCGGAGGCAGGAAATTCAGCATCCAGGACATGGATGGGATTTTCATGTACGCAACTTTCCCTAGAATACCTGTCATCAGGACCATGAAAGCCACCATGTTGGCCAAAATGCAGTACTTCAGGTATAAAGCTAATATTCTGGAGAAAACAACCCTCTAGCTTAATTTCTACACAGTTTTCAGTACCCCCGTTCCTATTACAAATATACACGAGATATTCCGCTAATGTTGGGGGGAAAAAAACACAATTTTACAATTCCAGTAATTCCATTAAACAACATATGCAGTTAAAATCACACTTGAATTCAAGTTTGTTCACGTGACTTCTTGTCGTGTTCTTTTTTGACAGTAGTAACATCTGGTTGTTGATTGTGTGACTTGTGCTTCCATTGCAGTTTTGTGAAAGACATTATTTTTGATACGGTCGAAAAACCATCTCATCCTAAAGCAAAATCTTTTAATCGAAAAACATGAGGTTTTTAGCTGCCGTAGTTTTTGGACTATAAGCCGCTACTTTTTTTCCCACGCTTTTAACCATGCAGCTTAAAGCCCGGTGCAGCTTTTATATTTATGTTTTCAGTGTTTTTAAAAAACCTTGAGGCTGCGGGTTATAGTGAGGCGTGCTCTATTGTCCGGAATATACAGTAATTTATTTTCATAATTACAACTTTGTAGAACAGCCTCGTCATTCAAATACAGCTGCAAGTCTGTCTGGATAAGCTTCCACTAGAATTAGGAAGAGGCAGAAAAAAACATAATAAAAGACAGCAAAGTTTTTGGTAGTGATGTGGAGAAAAAAAAAAAAACAACCTTCGACGAGTATGAATACTTTTGTGGCTTCACTTTCATGTGCTTGAAGCAGAAAATTGTATAATGGAAAGTAAAACAGAGTCCAGGAATGAAAGTCAACAATCATGTAAATGGAGAAGAAGACTAAGAAACTTTAGAAGAGCTGGGGCAAAAAAAAAAGAAAAAAGTGCAACCATGTGTTGCGGGGAAACACCTGTAGTCCTGACAGGTGTTTTCCAACCTCTCTTGCAGGACTCGTGATTAGGAGCCTCCACGCTTGCCTTACCGTGTCAAAGGGAAGCTTATCCTCCCATCAGTGCAGAGGAGGCCCTGGGTAAAATGATGGCTAATTAGGCAGCAGAAAGCTACAGGCTGGATGATGGTGGAGTCGGGGCCAGTTTAATATGCTGCTGGTGAGGAACCAGATCTGTGTTTACTGTACGCGAGAGAATAAAGTCCAAAAATGCCAGAAAAAAAAGAAAAGAGTTTACTCAAGTTACAGATTTCTTAGTTGCACTTAAAGTTGAATTCATTTAATTAGGGTTTTCTCTTTATTGGAGTAAAACAAATCTGATATGTAATTAAAAGAACTGTCATAAACAGTTATAATGAAAGTAATTGACACCATAGTAGAAACGCAAACGGAGAACAATAACTACAGCGCCACTGCTAGAGAGAGAGCATGATGATACTGTAAACCGTATAATGTGTGCCTTTCATGGCTGAGCCGCTCAGACATGGGGAAGCAATCACAGGAAAGGGGACAAGGTGTAATCACGCACAGCTGGGGAGACTAACGGAGGCTGCATTACTCAGCACTAAACACTTTCACCTGGGCAGCTCCGCTACCCAACATTAAACACTTTCACCTGGCGAGAGCCAGGGTTTTTAAGGTTTTAATCATGTTTCACCGCGAGCTGAAAGAAAACTCGCCTTCCGTGACTTCCAACGAACGGTGAAGCGAGGTTTAATGATGGGTAGCGTTGCTGTTTCTGAGTCAGTAATTAATGCTTTTTGTTTTAGGTTGACAGTTTTCTTGCTAACGGTGAAAATGTTGGCGGGGGTTAGCAACTGTTGCTGTGTGCAACACTGAGGTGCTACTGAAACCAAAAACTTCCGCACACTGAAGTAAAAAAAACACAAACTTCTGTTTCTCGGGAAATTCTAAACTTTTTCTGGTTTAGGTCAGTCGGGATTACCAAAGTTATTTCTATTGGCCAATTGCCAGAGAGCCTTTTCTATTTCTCTCTCTCTTAAAATCAGAAGTTGCATATATTCACTCAGTATTTGACAGGACAACACAGAGTTTTGGTAAAGCATTCGGAAATTACACAAGTTTGCTTGATTTCTCCTGACATAACTGGTGTAACAGAGTGAGATTTCTTGGCCGCCCCGCTTGCATACGCTTTTGTGATAGTTGTCTCGCGTCATCCTGCTAAACCCAACATTGAGAGAGCGCTTCATGTTTGTGAGTGTATCATTACAGCCACATCTGGATAGTTAATTACAGAACACAAAAGTTATCACACAAACAGCAATGCAGGATAATGTAATGTGAAGCACAGGTAAGATTCTGGGTTGGGGTGAGGCAGTGAATGTCGGGCAATACGGGGAGGATCGGAGTTTTGGCATAAATCTACTCTAGAGCTTCCACTGCTCATAGATAAGGCATACCTCACTTGCTGCAGGCATACCAACGATTCAACACACAGAGGTGATGGAAATGCATGTATACAATCCTACACTCACTGCACCTACATCTTTTCCTTTGCAGCCATAAGAGTCCTCTGCAACCTAATTAACAATTTATTTGAGGTGATGAGATTGAAAAACGAGGGTCAGTGTGTGAGCAATAGTCAAAATCACCGATAATGTGTTTGCAAAAAAACTACATTTCTGCTTTTGTCAAATAATGAGACCGTTTTATTCTAAAAACTTAATTTTGCTGCAAATTTGAAGTTGATTTTTCTTTTTTTTTCCTTGTCTTACTTTAAGTTTTACTAAATCCACCTGACTCGAGATCAATTTCAACATTTTTATGTCACATTTGTACATTTTTTAAAGTTAGATTTGCCTTTTAGCTTTGATTAGATAAGCACACATTATTGATTATATTGTGGACAGAATTAGACTCACCAGCTTTAGAAAAGTTAACGTATTAACAAAATGTGACCAGACAGAAAAAAAAAAATTGACTCAGTATTCTAGTAAGTAAGAAATGCAATATAAAATTTTATCAGATGATTTTAAACCTGCCTAGGGAAATTTTGCCTTGTGTCTATTTAATTCAGAAAAGCATTTATGGCAGTTCTGTCTAAAGTTCTGTCTATATAGTAAAAAAAAAAATGTCTTGAACAAGACTGAATCTCCTAATAATGGAGAAACTCATCATAAAATATCCAGAATGTTAAATCTTTATCAAATATTTTCATTTTAATGCATTTTGTGCTCCTCTCCCCCACTCAGCTCCTTGAGACTAGCCAGAAGCAATTAGCAAACACCCAGAGTAACAGCACATCTGCTGAGTTCGTTATTCGAGTTACTACTCATTGAAACGCTGATTAAAACATTGTTGAAAAGTTAATAGAGGAGCCATGTTGTGACGACTTCCTGAAGGCTGAGTTTCAGAAAACGCAGAAGTTTTTAAAGAGACAGAGGCTCAATTTCAAGGTGCTAAATTACAAAGTGAAATTTCTTTTAAAGGAGCAGTATTATGCATTTTTCAGGCACAGTGCCATATTATAGCACAATCAGTTTTTACAAAAATGATACATATACATGATCTATGCATATAGAAAATATTAGTGTAACAACTAAGCCTCATCCAGACCCTAAACACATGTGGTAATAACCAACTTAAAAACAACAAGAACGACACTTTCTTTTTTTTTGTTTGTTTTTACAGTCCCTAAATTCAGCACAGATTCTTTCAATTTAATTTTTGATTTACGCTCGGCCGCAAGGGTTTGCATATAAATGCCTTGACTTGTCATGAAAAGTTGTATTCATACATTAAGCATGTATGTTGCTATACAAATAGAAATAACTTGCCTAATATATTTCACTACCTTTCTATGTGTTATTTTACTTCTTTCTCTTACTTTAAACAATATGACCAATATTTTTTGGGAACTTTTCTAAGACAACTTTTGGGCTAATTTAAATATTAACGTATGATGTTTTCTGGTAAGAATTGACATTATGAGCATACATTAAACCCATCTGACAGAAATATTATCCCATCTGAGACTATACTATACGCTGGCAGCGCAGACAGGATTTTGCAGCCAGCATGCTAAGAAACAGGGAAATATTAAACAAAGAAGAAGAGAGCAGACGTTGAAAAATACCTGCTGGCCCAATACTGAGGCTCCATATGCCCAGCTCAGCTCTGACTTCTGGCTGACCGGCCGGTATGCCCACTCTCTCTCAGGCTTAAACACACACTCGCAAATACACAGACATGTTCACACACATGCTGCACACGCTTCACTGGGGACAAGCCGGCAAGAGTAATCCTGGCCTACTTTTCTGCCCAGAGCATCCTGAAGCACTGACTACACACACCGAGATGACCACTACTGCTACAGAGGATGAAGAGGAGATTCAGAGGGATGATAGAAGAAAAAATTATTGTAATAGATGTTGAGGGACTGCAGTTAAATGGCCATTTTGTTTTAAGTTTGGGGGGAGAGGTACAAATAAAACAAAATAATAAAAGCAGCTTTTTGCACTCAAGCAGAGGCGTGGAGACGGAAACTTGCACACGTGATGTCACACTGTACTAAGGATTAAAATAACATTGGAGATCATGTAAAAAATATCGCGATATATATTGTGTAAAAAAATATTGGGACATTATATTTCTCTCATATCGCCCAGACCTACTCGAAGCTGAACAAAATATTTATATTAAAAGTCTTACAAATGTTCTGCATTCAAATTGGTTACTAGAATTTGTAAAGCAAATTATCACTGAAATACAAAAGAAAAAATTAGATGGAGACAAAATTTTTCACAGCACTCTAATTTTCTCTCTACTTAAGCAAAATGAACTAAAGTTTGAAACTAGAGAGGTGTCTAATTAGGTTTGTTTGTTTGCATAGGAGTAAAGAAGTGTAATGAGCAATACTGGAGCTCTTCGTCGTCACAAAAAATGTCAAAATATGCTTTGCTGGAGTCGGGGGATGGGTATTTAAAGGGTCAGGTCAAATGCACACCGCCTCCAACCAAACACACACAGTCGTCCCATTGCTCTCATCGCTCTCACTGATGAAAGGTGTGCCTCTGCTCATGGGTCGTTGGTCGCGGGCTTCTCCATGGACGGCTCATTGGAGAGTGCAAGGACCCCTTCATCTCTCACAATGACAGGTCTCGGACACGGGGCCCTCCTGACAGACGATCCATATTTCAGCGGAGGGGGAGTGGAGCTAATGGCCTTGACTCCAGGCCTTAGCAATGATCATGTCTAGATTTCCAGTGTCATACACTAATATCAGAACCCGGCCGCCAACAAAGGAGGGCTGTTGTCATGCCGTTTGAATGGGACCCAAAGAAAAAAGACAGCACCTCATAAACCGACTTGGGTTTTATCCTCATCTGTACGTCTAACACAGAAAGGTTTCTGCATGTTCCTTTTCCATTTAAAAGAAATATTTGAAGAATAAGTCTCCATATCTCACAGTCTCACTCTGCTTAACTCAAGTTAGAGCGTGGATATAACACGGTGTCATGTCTTCACTACAGCTTTAATGTTTGTTAGGATTGTAAACATAATGTAAAAGTTTTACTGATTGGGTTGCTGACTTAGAGGACTGCGCAAAAGTTTTAAATCCTTTCTTATTTTTAGCTTCCATGCAGCCAGACAAGTGGCTCCACTCAATAGTTCCACAGGTTTTCTCCTAAATCCATTTCTGTTTTAAACTCTTTTTCACTCTGTTTTTAATATTTTGTATTTTTCAGCTTTAAATTGGTAGTGAGGAGAAAATGATGAATTAACGGTGTCCTAGTAGTACTGCTTTAAAGGTACATGCGCTGAGATCAGGCAGGTTGTAATGATGGCTACCCAAGCAGGTGTAGCTACCAGAATGTCCATGATTTTATTTTAAACACATGTTCAAAGTGGTTAGAATAAAAAAAGCGATTGGAATCGTCTCAGGTGTTTGCTGTGTTTGTGACAAACTTAATCACAAATTATAATTTTATTCTTGAATACACTCAAACAAAACGCATTGTTGCAAAACGTCTAATTCACAAGTACTTCTGAAAGCACATACTCCAGTACTTCAACACAAGTAACAATTTGACAGAGCTACTTTTCCTGGAGTATTATTTGAACAGTAGGGTCAGTACTCAAGTAATGGAACTGATTAGTTTGTCCACCACTGCTTGTTTGTCCTCGGAGAACACCCCACTAGGGTCAAAACAATCTAACATGTTGAACTTCCCCAATTTGGGGTCGGAGTGGTCGCAACATCCTTCAGAGTGGATTAGATCATCCTTAGCACAACCAACACAGCAACTTTAGAGTCATCATGATAATCAGAGCATCCTTAATGCTGCGTCCAGACTGAACGCGATTTGAGCGTCAGGGAAGTCTGGTTTACATGCAATGTGAACGTGCAGATGTCTTGCGGAGCGTCTAGCGCTGCACGATTCAAGCATTTCAAGAATTGGACCCACGTCAGGGGGAGCCGACACTGGAGTTGGAAAATCTGAACTTCTACCGCTGGATACAGAGCATCAACCAATCAGAGGGATTCCGCTATGTGACATCGTGATCTGTAGTTGGTGTCCTTCTAAGAGATGTCGGGTTAGCCGGTCGACAAAATGGGTTCAGGTGAGACGAAAATACTCAAACCTTATCAGCGAACAGCTAGGTTGTGAAACTCAAACTCATAGCATCTCTCAATTATCTGATGAATTTCAAACAAGGCGCAGAGGCACCCGACAATGACATCCTCTTTCTTACCAGATCAATTCTGATGCTCAACATCAAATGTTCGACTTCAAAGGGCACAACTGCGCTGGACATGTTTCTGATGCGAGAAACAAGTCTGGTCTCAATCTCAGAAGATGATCAGCTCAAAAATCGGCATAAAACCCTTCCTGTGTCAATCAGGCATTAGCCTCTAAGTAAGAAAAATCTGTTCCAATCCATGTGTTGAATATGACTGTAGACAAGAAAGTTAGACCTCTCGGTGCTAGAATTTGATTTCTTATAATTTAACTACACAAATGAGTTTAAAGGCATTAGCAGCATTTTGACCTTATGAAAAACTGAGCCGTTAAGTACTTTTATCTCTCCAAAGCCCACTGAGACTCACCTCATGGAAAAGATCCACACATGTTCAGTCTGTAGAAATAATCATCAAATACTAATCACATAATCATGCAGGCAAAGGGGGTAATTATATAACTTTTTTTCTCTTTTTCTACCATTGTAAAGCCTTTAGGGGTGTGACACAGTAACCTTTCATGTGCCGAACACCACAGCTGGAAATTAAAATAAGAAGGCCATTATAAAAAGATGAATGTATAAGGGTATGGAGGGGGGTTTTTTTGTGAGGGGTATAAAACTAACTCTTGCTTATGAATATGCATATTCATATGTGGACCCAGTCGGCCTGAAAGACAATGGGGACTCCATAGTTTGCTGGCCCCATTGGATGTATTCAACCCAATCTGGTACAAAGACACAAATTTTCCGCTGAGGCCTAGTCGGTGATGGCATGGAGGGAAGCTCAAGCACCCCTGAGCGTCCCTGAATCAGACAGACAGGAAGTCGTCCTGCAGATACCCCCGTCCCCATGGCGATTCCCATGAATTCCCACAATTCCGCTGCCTCGTTGGTTGGTTACGTATTCAGCGGAGCGCCGCCGCGCTCCCCTTGAACCCGGTCGTAAAGGCAGCTGAGGGGAGGCCGAGAGACGGAAAAAATGATATTCCATTCACCGTCACAACATGACCCAGATAACAGTAGATTGCCCTTTTTAGTTGTGATAAAATTGCCTTTGTGTCTTAAGTTACAAGACTAAAAAAAGAAACAAAGATCCAAATGAAAAGAGGGTGCTTCAAAGGTTAATCCCTTACAAGGCAGATCAGAGCATCCCTTCTTTAAGGAACAGAAGAAAATCTATCTCTTTTCTCCCCCCCACACACACACCCCTTCCACTTTTATGTCTTGCCATAAAGAGTGGGTTTTATGTACACTCGAATGGCTGAGGCTCACAGAACATGCATATGAATGAGGAAGAACCACATGGGACCAATATATCTTTACAAACAGATCTGCACATATATAGACCGAGGAATAGGGCATAAGAAAGGAGAGGAAAACGTATAAAAACAGATATAAAAGAGGATAAGACGGTAAGCAAGACGAAGGAGTGGAAAAGACGGGTTGAAGGGGGATATGATTGAAGAAGGAAGAGACAGTCCGAAGGAAAATAATGGAAGAAAAGCAGTCTGGAGCTCTAATCACAAAACCAAAGCTGGAGGAGAGAGGTAGACATGCAGCCTGTTTAATGGCTCCCATATGAGATTGCTATTGAGGGCCCGGCTTTGGCTCTCTGCTGGGATTACAGGCCCAGCAATGAAGGAATCTTCTTCAAGGCCCATTGCTACCACCTGCAAAAAAAAAAAAAAAAGTTAAACCTCGAATTCTGACCTGTACCACCAGCTTTAAAACCTTCCTCGCAATCTAGAAATAAATATGAAATAAAATTGAATCATAAACGTTTTTATTATTAACAAACCAAAACATTTACAAAAGTTTAGTTTACTTTTTCTCTCAAATAAGGTAGCAGTAATATGCTCACTCAAATAGGTATCTTATATATTCTGTATTTATATTTATCTTAACATCTTAGCACAAGTGATGGTATAAGTTTCAAATGTCTTGGTGTAGAGTCAATTAAAAGGGGGCTTCTACATTTTTGTGCTAAATGTTAAAAGAATTGGTTTTTGAATCACTTAGTTGTAAACTCAACTAAGTGATGTAGAGTTCTACATTTGCAGAGTTCTTTTATTTTATTAACAGGAAAATGTATCAGTGAATTACCTGGAGCTATTGCTGCTGCCATGGTTTTTTCATTAAAAATGGCTACTGTGGTAAAAAGTAGGAGTGGTCAATTATAAATTCAAAGACCGTGCTTTTGAAACCTACATTGTCAAAACTGGCTCCTTGCAAAGTTTTCTGCATTGTAAAACATCTGAAGGTGGTTTAAATTGAAAATGAAAGTCCACCTGCTGCCTTGAAAATGCAATTTAAGTCAACAAGAAAGTCGTACTGGTTTTAACTCCGAAATTAAAAGTTTGTGAAGTTCTTTCAACATTGTTTTGTAAGTCCATTAATCTTGAATTGTGAGTTTTATCTTAATGCTGCAATTTAAACCAATGATTTCACAATATGAAAGAAAAAAAAACTACCCTCACCTAGTTAAAGAGCAAACATTTCTCTATTATTCTCACTGGCATTATCAAGTTACCGTACTTTCCGCACTATAAGGCACACCGGATTATAAGGCGCATGGAATAGACGCTATAGTTACCACCCGTCCCGATTTGTTCCGTTCTCTACAAATGTGGATGCATAATAAAAAAGAAGTGGTCCCGGAGTACTTTATATAGTAGACTGCCCCAGTCATTGTTTCACTCACGGTGTTGGTGTTGTGAAATTGTGCCCAACTGCTTTCTGGGTAACACAGACCAACCGACACGCTGCCGCCGCAGTCTCTGTCTTTCTTCCCCCCCGGCTTTAAATGTATAGGGGCTGGTCCCTTGGTAACCCTAGTCGAAGCATCCCGGATTAATGTCTAAAGCTACTTTGTTGACATAAAGAATATCAACAAAACAGTCCGACTCGGATCGGCAAGGAGAGCCTTCCGCGACTGGGCCGGGGCGTGGCTGGACGATGGTCACCCTTCTCCGTTCGCGCACAGCATGTTCGTGGAGAACTTGGTGCTAAATGACCTGCAGACGACCTGATTATCAGGTCGGTAGGTAGATAGGTCAGTCAAACTTTTTAACAAACCAGTTTTTTGACAACTATCCCAACATGCACCGAGCATTCTGGGATAGTCGGCGGCTGCTTACCGTAGTTGCTAGACCTGTTGTGGTTCAATATTGGTTGATATACAAGGTGCACCGGATTATAAGGCGCACTGTCAGCTTTTGAGGAAATTGAAGGTTTTTAGGTGCGCCTTATAGTGCGGAAAATACGGTAAAATAAATACCTATTTCACCTAAGACCAAAAGACCTTTCAAAACCCTGAAAAAATGATTAAGTGGATGATTAAGGATTTGTAAAGTAAGGTTTTGGTAAAAGCTTAGAAGCATTTAATGTGTAGTAGATGACTCTCTTCAAGACTTCACAGAGTGTAAATCCAGGTTAGTTGGCTCCAGACCCTGGCGGTCAGTCATAGGAGGACCAAGACCAAAGTGGATGTCGCCAAGTTAGCATTAGGTGGATATTTACACCAAAGTTAATGATTATTTACAAAAGGAAGAGAGGGTAGGAAGCACCAATGAACTTCCAGTGTCAAACATTTAAGGAGAACTAAAGATGTAAAGTGTTTCAAGTCAAAGTAACTGTTTCACCTTTGAACAGGAGGGGAAGCAAATTTAAATGTACTACAGCATTTTAAGAGAGCATTATTTTATGGATTAGTTACTTTGATTGAAAACACTAAATATTTCGCTTGGTGCATTTTTCACACAGGAACGTCACTGGTGACACACCGTTTCCTACCTTCATTACCTTCAAATAAAAAAATTATAACCGCCCAATTCAACAACTCTCTTGAAATTGAAATTGTTTTAAGTCCTAAAGGTCCACTTTAGTCTTGGGTCCTTGCAGACTATCCATTACCTTCAACCTTCAGGACCATCAGAAGGACTGCTATTGGCTTTCAATTTGGAAGGTTTTTGGTTTGATTCCCCAAAGACATGATATGAATTTGGTTCTTTGCTAAGTCTTTGGGTAGGCAGCACACTGGCTCATCCCATATCTTTGGTCACATTATTTTTTATTAGTGTGTTTTAGTTGACTTACCTCAAAAAGATCACAAAAAATGTCGGTTGAGGCGATGTTTACTTGTTCCGTACTTGAAAGGTTCCAGGAAAATCTGCTTTCTTGGAAGCAAAATCATACAAGTGCTAACTTTTGCACTTTGTCAAACCTGCATACGCCTGAAAGTCATGTCATGATTTTGATGTGTACGCTTAAATGTAAATTGAAATCTAAAAGCAACAGATGAAAGAGGACAGAATCAAGTACGTTACTGTGTACTTATTTTCAGTGCAACTGCAAGCAATCTTTTGGGTAAGAAGAGTCAATCTACAAGAGTTTTTACTTCATAATATAATGTCCATATCCATCTCATATTAATAACATGAGGGTGTTGTGAAAGTGCCAATACGGTAACATACCTCCAGGAGTTTGGGTTGGACTGATGGAAAGATGGAGTGAGAAGGTGGTACAGAAAAAGAGAAAGGAAGCAGAGATGCTGGAGGGAAGCAGAAGTCTGGAGTTAAATATTAATCTGTGGTGATTCATCTGCTGTGGAAGCCTCCAGGCTCCTTCTGCACACCGCCAGCTGTTGGCCCCTGTCTCTTGGCCGTGGACCTGGATGTGAAATGCTGGGCTGCTGCCCGGAGTGCCCAGGCATGAGACTCTTTGGCTGGGGGAATACGAGGGAAGGCCAGGACAGGTGGTGAGCCTGGCCTGGATGGAGCTGTGAGTGGTTCTCTGATAGATACTGTACTACAACTATAAGGTCCGCCATGCGTGAGCGTAGGCCTGTCACGATAACAAATTTTGCTGGACGATTAATTGTCTAAAAAATTATTGCGATAAACGACAATATTGTTTCAAGACCTTTTGACACTGATTTAATGGAAATGACTAATACATGCGATTTCCTGATAGATACACCTTATTATCAAAAGAACACGTAACACTGGAACTGATAAACTAAATAAAACAACCAAAAACAAAAATAAAATGGATTCTCAGTCTCCATTAACAAAAAACGTACTTGAATAAAAACTAGACAACCAAAGTGGAAATAAATACTGCATTCAACCAAAACAGTGCAGATTATGAAGTCTGTATACTATATTGCCCTTCAGTAATAATCACTAGATTTAAATAGAGAAAACGGGCACATCCGACAACCTGATGCAACACGAAGTCCAGCGGACATTGGAGATGATATGTGGTATCATTAATGTTTATTCAACATTTCGTGCAAAGAATATAGAAATGACAAGGGGAGGAGTTGGAGCCAAATTGCTACCGTAGTTGATAACTCGTGTTATGTGCACTGGACATTAGACTAAGGAAATGAGGAAGGGAGGGTCAGTGGAGAGCACCGGATCTGAGCTTTTTTTCATTCAGTGTCATCAACAGAAAGAAAAAAGGCCGGAAAAGACGATAAAGTCGATAATTAAAATGAGGTCGATAGGTTTAATTTATCGTCCGATTAATTGATTTATCGTTTATCACGACAGGCCTACGTGAACATAGTCTGACTTTGTTGCTTTACGTGCTGAAAGATACATGACCGAACAAGACATAAGAAGACTTTATTCGACAATTAAGAATCAGCAAAGAGAGATTAGACTTCACAAATCAGAAAGTGTGTTTTTATTTGGGGGATTTTTTTTTTAATCTAAATTCTTCTAGAATTTAGATTAAATTCTGGTCCACAGTTACTTTTTTAATTTCAAACTATGGTTCCACAAAAAAAGATAAAGTTATGTTAAACAAAATGGCCACAGGTGCATTTGCTTTTCACTATTTTATACTTATTATCTTAAAAAGCATTGGAAGAGAAGAAATAGAATTTCCAGATCTGGATATTCTGATTCTTGAAGCCCTTGTAACTCACTGGAGTGGGATTATCAGTCAACGTCACGTTGCGTCAGCAGCCACTCTACTGCGCATGTTGCCTTCATTGTCCTAACTATTGAAACTATTTAAAAAATAGGCTAATAAAATATCTTACGACGTACAGTTAGCGCTGGTCACCTGTCTTCACCAGTTTTATTTTTAGCACGTCGTCTCTGTTCCGCACACTGCATCCTGTTCAACCTTTTTAGTTTCTGAAGGCTTAGTTCATCACCTGCCTTGATGGATGCAGCTTTGTCTTCATTTTCCCTCAAAATGAAGAGGGTCTTTTTCAAAAAAAAATTTCTTTTTTTTCTCTTTGGTCTTTCCCTGACCAAACTAGGAAGAAATTACTTTTATTTGATTTGTCCTTTACATGTTAAATCTGAATTTCCGTTTTAAAAAAAGCAAATGAATATTTTATGAAAACTTTATTCTGGTGTTCTATTGCTCACCATCTACAAACATGTAGATGGTGAGCAATAGAGACTCGACATATACTCACTGAGAAGTGATGATCTTACCGTGACCAAACTGCTTTAATATTACTAGTTAGTAATATCCAACGTTTGGGTCTTTTTCTCTTGTCGTTTATTGACTCACCTATGTTTAATGGTTGAGGGTGATTAAGACCCATCTCATTCAGTAATGTTAATTTGGTAGAATAACTTAATTTATCATGCTGCGCTAAACATTTCCAGTAAACTGACTGACGACATGCTAGCTACTGCTATTACAGCAAAATTAATGCAGGTAACCATGGCAACCAGTGGCCTCCCCTGCTCTGAGGTCAAGTTGCGCGCGCATTCGCTGTGTTTACAAACAAAAAATCCCTCGATAGAATCTGTTTCTATCACTTTTTATCCCTTAAGGTAGAAGAATGAGTTACAAGTTTATCAAGAATACAAATACACTTGGATGGATGATCTACACAATAGAAAAAGTTACGGTTTAAAACAAAGAGATCAATATAGAGGGCAAATACAGAAAAAAGCTCAATTTGATGTTGCTGATGTGATGAAGACACTCACGCAGAAGCCTGTATCCACAAAACACAACATGGACCATAAAAGAGATGTTTCTCGCTAGGTGTCCCCGAGTGCTCGCCTAGCTTTGCCTCAAACTACAATGTCTGACATGTTTCATTTTCCCTTCAAACAGCAGCAGCAAATGAAAGCGAGTCCTCCTCCACCACTACAAAACCCAACAGGCCATCGCTGAACTGCTTGAGGAGACATCACGCATTTTACCCCCGTTTTTACTTTCCCCACTTTCACTGTTTCCCCCCACTACAAAGAATGAATCAGAGGGGTAAAAATAGCTTTACAAACGGCCCAAGCATGAAAGCGAGTCTCCAAGAGGACAAGCCAACATACAAAGACCACTTTAAAAAAAGAAAAGGAGCATCTATATTTCTGCCATGCTATGAAAAAGGTTTCGAGTCTTTTTCATACTTAACGTCCACTTTAATACTACTTTATGCATGTACAAAAGGTGCTCTTGTCAATTTATGATGCCCACCCATGCTTTACTACACCTTTCCACTGGGCACAGAGCAAAGGAGAAGGACTGTTACTACAGCATCCTTGGGAAACGGAGGAAAAATTTGGGAAGAGAAGAAAGTGGAGGGGAAAAAAAACGCTGGGTCATGAATTATAGAGCAGATCACTTTTGTCTGGTTCCAGGGAGAGTGAGCGAGACCACATGACAGAAAAAGAGAGAGATTCACCCCCTATCTTTCCATGCCTTGTCTGGTACATGGGAAGCCAACGGGGAGAGGGATTTATGACCAATTGAGGCAGCGGCAACATCTCTCGGAAAGCAACGAGTGGATCCATAGCAACGATCCTAGCGGGGCATATTAATCCCCTGCTTTATGTAGTGCTAAGTGTACAATAGTAATCAGGATTGGAGCAGGCCCCGCTGATCATTAAGGGAAAAGGCTATATAAAGAATTCATAATGGGATTAGCCCACGGCGAGTGGAGAAAGACAGGGAGACGGGAGAGAGAAAGTGGGGGGGGGGTTGATGTCTGGAGGGGGTGAACGCGGGGAGAGGGAGGGAAGATGCAGGGATGGAAGGATGGCACGATCCTGGAATTAAATCACCCATCAAATTGCATGGAGGAATTTTAATTTACAGGTTAATGTCATATTGTGTGACTAATCACGGCCAATCGTTCTGATGCACAGGAGACGGCCGGGGAAATTACGGACTGCTGCAACCAATTGAAGATGCTGTGTGAGAGAAAAACATAGTTTTGAGTCAGCTTTAATGCATATGGACGTTCACAGGGAATCTTAAACTATTAATTCAACATCTAATGATGGAAGCCGGGAGTGTAAAGATCTCTGTTAAAGCATTCACTGTACAGAGACGACATCTCTAAAGCACACGATGCAAGATTAAAACGCCATCCTTTACTTGAAAAGGTTTCAAACTTTTAATACAACTACTTATTCTTTCTAATAGAATTCATGCAGAATGGATCACAAAAATGTATATTTTATGTTGACATATCTTTGCTGTTTTAAAACATTCACAAATTAAAAGAAAGAAAGGCTAAGTTCCAATAAAACATTTAATCAAAAGGGAGAAATTGTTTAAAGTTTACGACCCAGATGTGATGTTTTCTAGTCATAAATCCTGTCTCATTTTCTCCTTGTATCTTTTTATGTCCATAAACGAATGTATAATCTTAATTAGAAATCACAGATTCGCTGATCAGATATTGTTGTGGTTGATATTCAATCATCAATATTTTTGGCTCTGACATCCTGGTACCAGCTTTAGCTATAGTTTAACTATAAATTACTACTTTGCTTTTACTTTCTGCATAAATTGAAAGTGTAACACCCCAACAGTATTTCTAAAAGAACACCAATGTTTTTGTTTTGTACTTTTTGCACAAACATACCACAGCTACATCACTGATATTCAAATATAGTAAAACTCTCCAAGCTATGGGACAGAAATAAATTATTTTGTTCCTTTAAAAGACAGATTCTAGAAAAAAAATTATAATTTTTATACACAATTTTAAATGAATCAAAAGCCATATCGGGTTTAATAGTTAAGTGCTTAGTGTTGTTCAGCTTCATGTCTTGTGATTAAATTAATCAGTGGCTCAGAATCCGTTTATTAAAACCAACTAAATCTTAAATTCAAGATGTATGATTTTGTTGTTTGTGTTCTTTATCTTATATTTGACATAAGATCAGTAAACAGTTGTCTTTTCCCTGCACTTCTGGTTATTGTTTGCAGTATGAACACCTGCTTTTCATGTTGTGATTACTTCCCTGAGCATGCGTGCGTGCGTGCGTGCGTGCGTGCGTGCGTGCGTGCGTGTTTCTCACATTGGTAAAATAATATATTTTTTCTTCAGAATTCCTCTGCTGGTCTGGATTTTTGTTATTTCAGCAGCTCTTGTTCATTATGTTTTCAGCTATACTTACTTCTTGGTTAAAAAAAAGGGGAAAAAAACACTTTGATTCCTAAAATCTAAGAGCCTGCTGCTTCCCTGCGATGCATTTAGATCCGCTTAAAGACATTTATCATGAAAACCGAACCACAAACATGACAGAGTATTTGAACAAACTCGCTCAAGGAAACGGTTCATATTTTAAGTCATACATTTAGAAATTCCAATTAAAGTAGGCACTTATGCAGAAATAGTTCCTGCAGAAGGTGGAAAATGTTAAGGCAGTAATTTCACACAGAAAGGTGAATGTAAAAGTTGTGAGTAAAGTAGACATGCACAATCTGCCTGGGAAGTCACTAGAACAATTTCCACAGTGTCATTTACCTCAAACCGTGTTTAATTAATCTCTCTGGCAGGTTTGAATTATCCAGTTTATGTTTCATCAGCCTCGGTATTTTAGGTTTTTAAAAGGAAATGTTCAAATCCAGAACAGACTCATACAAAAACCGACAGGAACTTCCAAAGCAGATGCCAACTTTAGTCCCATTAGCGGCTAACAGTTAGCGGCTAACTCTTAGCCAAAGATAAGTGCTAACAAACCGTTCATATGTTGTCTCCCAAAGTGATGTCAGTCAGGCCATTTAAAAGTAGTGTGAGCATAGCAACAGTTAGTCAGCGCTTTACAAGGCAGACTTTACTTACACACCACATCTGAAAATATTGCTACATGTTGAAAATAGTGCTACATGTTAGCATTAAAAGATCTTGTCACGGGCATTGCAGTGGCGCAGTCACCCATGTACAGAGGCCTCCGTCGTTAACATGGCTGTCACGGGTTTGAGTCCCGGCCCGTTGACCTTTGCCACATATCAAATCCCCTCTCTCATAACCTACTTTCTTATCAATCTACTGTGAAATAAAGGCCACAAAGAATCCTTTAAAATAAAAAAAAATTAATAAATAAAAAGATCTTGTCCCAACCACCAAAAAGTGATCGAGCTAGAAAGTCATTTTTTTATTCTCCTTACTAAAATTTTTTTGTTTGTTTTTTTATGTAGTAGCACACACTTTAAAAATGAAACCAACGTAGAATCCAGCAGATGTTTCTAAGATTTTGCAGGTAGTGAGCACACATTGAACCAGAAGGACACCCTGGGGCGGACCCTGAATATGCCGAAGGGGCTGACATGTTCCGGCCGGTGAGGGAATACCTCCGGATCCCCCAGGAGCAGGGGACTGACTAGACCCAAACTCTGGATGTGGTGGTGGTGTATTGCAATAAAAAGGAAATAACATATCAAGACGTATTTATTGAACCTAAAGACCAGTAGATTTATTGCGAAACCCTCGGTATTTTTATAGTCTAACGTTGCAGTCATTAACCAGGCCCACAAATGTAGTCAAAGAAGATGAAGAGTTTAATTCCATGTCAATTACTCTAAGAAATTTGGAAAGTTTTACTTAAGCCCAGCATTTACACAGGATTTAATTACTTCAGACAGTAATTCCAGTTGCTCATTTTGTCAGTTCCCTTTAAAAACATCACAAATGTATAAAAATGCATTACCTACATAATCAAAACCAAGATATGGAAAAAAAATAAATTAAAAGTAACTTAATTCCTCTACCAGACCACCATCCCTCACACATTCCCTTTCTCTGAAGCCTGTCCAGTGCTAATTCTATCTTGGGCCTTGGCTCAGCTCACCTTGGGTACTTCCTTCATCACCGCAGCAGACCGGGGGGAGGACTTTATTACAGCCACAGCTCGTTAGCTTGAGTGGTCTTAATGAAGCAGCGTGGCCATCAGACAGAAATCATGCTGCTGAGGCCCTGCGTCATTAAACCAGCCTTTAATTACGTTGATATATGGCTGGGACGGGCTTCGATGCGGCGGAAATCCACCAAGTCTTACCGTATTTCAGCCTTCCTGCACTTCTATCACACCACATAAGCACATTTCCTCAACTTGGTTAAATCACATAGCAACACTGGAAAGGAAGGAGCAGTGTGCACGGGCTTAAACTGTTGAGCCACTCTAAGGAGGAAATTTCCATCAAAGTTATTGTTCATTTTGTAACATAAAATCCCCCCAAATCGTTAGTGTTTCAGTATTGTCTCAGCCTTTTTCTCCTATCAGGGTGAAAACACATTTAAGGCAGCCGTCATTAAAACCAAAACGCCACATAAAAACTGCAGTTTGCATGCCTTTTCTGCATAGAAGCGCTTTGTTTTGGCTATATTTTTTTAAGTTTGCTGCAAACAATGTTTGAACTCAATTAAAAGCAGTAAAATGAAGTAACATTTTGCAGTGTCGAGAAGTTTTACATTTTCCATGAGACTTTCTAAGAAAATTAAATGTTCTTAGTTTTTAGGCCTGGCTCCATTTAAGCATGTGGCCAGGTTAGGGCTACAACTAACAATTATTCTATCAATTACTCTGACAATTAATCAGATAAAAAATATTGTTACCCTCCACCACTTGAGAAGTTCTGGGTAGAATATATTTACAAGGAAGATTCTTTTTCATCTTTATCTATACATATGTTGAACTGTTTCAGCTATATTCCTGCTCTGACTGAATTGCTCTTTTAGCAAAAGGCAGATTTTAGAGTTTATGTGCTAAAGTCAATGATTAATCGATTGTTAAATTAGTTGCCGATTATTTCAATAATCGATTAATCACAATTAATTGTTTCAGGTTTGATCATGTTAGGAAATAGCTATGATGTTTGATTTGTTCTGGGTAAATACTTGCGGGAAGCAGTAATATGCAGAAGCGTCACCATCTGCCTTTTAGTGTCACAATTTTATGTAACATTAACGTGACTTGGATGGCTGAGAAACCCCCCGCAACACATCCAGCGAAACGTGCTGCCCTGTTCTTTCTTAGGATTTGGTTATGTTAGCAACATTAAGTCATGCTTCTCCACCTCCTTCATTATTCAAAATGAAGAGGAATCCAGTTATATAACAGGAGCGCAGAAGTTCTTATGAGATTTGGAGGGCTCAGCAATAGACATCTTCACTTTGTGTTAATTGGTTTTGCTTTTGAAAGCCCATCATTTTCTTTCAGGCCCATTAACCGTAATGCTCCCGAGTCCAGGATTAGTTCACGCTCACTAAGACTGCTGTGCTGTCGTTAAATTCAATTTTACAGGGCACCCACCGGTGCTAATTACAGCTAGCCCCCTCGAAGAGTTTCACATTGGTTCGGTCGGTAAAAGTCAAGAGTTTTCCCTCAACTTAGAGGGTTACAATCTGATCAGTGTTGTTGGGTATTAGCTTCAGCTATTCTAGCTGAGATGTGTGTAAATAACAATAATGTTTAGCACTGACTTCTTTAAAAAAAAAAGCTAAATTTTATATAATTTTCATCTTCAAGTATAGATTGCGATATCCTAAATATTTACTGTCTAGATTATGTGCTGCTACTTTGGCAATGGCATGTTAAGGTAAAAACAAATGTACTGGCATATTCATAAGTATAAACAAACGTAAATGCTTGATAGAGGAATTTGTCATGGCGTGCTGAAGGCGGAGTGTCAGAAAGCGATTCAACGCCAATTTCAGGCGTTAAATTGTGAAATCCAATTTCTTTTAAGTCATGTTTGATATATAAACAATATTTTTATAACAACTGAAAGTGACTATTACTTGATTGTGCTACAAAAGGATACCATGTGGCTGGAAAACAAATAATACTGCCCCTTTAAGTTGGCATGGTTGCTAGGCAATGTAACCACTAGGAGTTTCAGACAACAACTGAAATGGGGGGGGGGGTCATGCTGCCCCCCCACAAGATGCCACCCTGGGCTGTTGTAAATATCTGCTTATGGCAGATTAAAACCCACAAGAATATCACAGACTGTGTGCGCCTTTATATTAATGAATAGTAGAGCCTATAGACTGCCTTTATTTTTAAAAAAAAAGTCACTTAAATTACCTGATTTTTTTCTAGAACAGTAAAGATTTGATATTTGCACAGATTGTTTAATATTTTCTCATTCAAGAGTCTCTGTGCTGAGTTTTCTATCAATCTTTTCTAATAAAGATAACAAATTTGTTCGGTGTAATGCTTAGATTTTGTGGCAAACAACAAATATACATTTTATTTATTTCCAGCACTTGCAAAATCTGACTTCTAATATTAACTTTAAGTTTTCTAGCCAGGTATGCTTAAGACCATTTGCACAGGATGCAGGTAAAAGATTCATTATTCAGCCCGAGCAGTGGGCAGATGAAGGGCCTCTCCAATGGCTTTTATCTAACTACTCCCTAAAAGCCTCCAAAGGAAAATACCTGCATTACAGAGCAATGCTGTGGAGTAAGTGTATTCACTATAGAAGCACTCCCAGTACCTGAATAAAAGATGAAATATTGAACATAGACTGTGGGGTTTTAAGTTTATTATTTAGGCCAGGATGGTCTAATTGCACTAATGCAATGGAGTAGATTTTTTTTTTAAAGCAAGGTAGAGTCTGCTGATTTCCAGGCCTCTACTTAATCCAAGATTGTGAAGAGACCACTTCACTGAGCACCCATATTTTTCAGGGAAGGTGGATTGATGGTACTGTATATTCAAGGTAGAGACATTAATGACTTTTTAATTTGTAAGGTTTTACAGACTCTTTAATTTTTCAGGCCCAGGGCTCTTTACCTGGGGCTATGAGCGGTGAGGCCCGGAAGATCTAATCTAAATGTAGAAGTTTCTAATGCAGAGAATGTATCACGCAGGCTTCATTATTTATGAGTAAAACTCCGCCACCATCAAAACCAAATAGACCCTGAGGAGCATTTCAGAGGAATGTGAATGAAGAGAAAATTTGTGATTATTTATTGTATTTGTTATTTCTAGGCATGACATTTTGGGAATTGTGCAACGATACTTGACATTTTGCAATCTAGCATTTATGTCTTCTGTAATTTCACATAACTATGACCTAAAACATAAAATGAGAACAATTAGGGCAAGCAGGTAGAGAAATAAATATTCAGTAAGAAATAAGTGATATCCATCATAACCTAAAATTCACATACAGCCAGAATTTACTTAGTATGCTGATTTATTCCTTTTCTATTTTTAGCCTTCTAAGAGCTTCGCATATCTTTTTAATCTTCACTTCTAATATTAAAGATGCAACACACAATGTTTTTTTTTTCTCAAAAACAAGTGGAATAAACCAATAGAAAAATGTCTTGAGCAAAAAGGATAACCCTGTTACAGAATCTACATAGTGTATAATTTATGTTAGAAATAGACTTTCATGCACACTGGCCTAGCAAACTTTCTGTTTTAGCAGAGATCGGATCTAAAGAAGTGCATTAAGTGCTACACAGTGCAAAAGAGTGTATCAGATTTACCTAGTAACCTCAAGCTCTTTACAAAAACCAGGCAGCTCTGCTACAGTTTGTTCTTTCTTAGTGTATGCATCACCGCACTATTTTTTTTATTAAATGGGTAAACTTCTTAATTATTTAGTTTGGGCTTCGGATTGTACTCCAAAATCAAGACTTTCTAAGCCACCTTGAATGAAATTAAGACTGAAAAAGCTATAAATATAGCAGATGATTGGGGGATTCTGCTGGTTCATAAGGAGATGACAATGAGGCAAAAACAAAGGTCCTCTAACCCAGTGTTTTTCAACCACTGTTCCGCAGCACACTAGTGTGCCGTGAGTGATCGTCAGGTGTGCCGTGGAAATTATTCAATTTCACTACGGTACCGTTTTTTCCGGACTATAAGATGCTACTTTTTTCCTAAACTTTGAACCATGCGGATTGTAGCCCGCTGTGGCTTTTCGGTGGATTTTTCTTCAACCATTAGGGGGCTCTCTAGTAGGAAGTGAATCATTAGAAGTCAAAATTGTAAATCAAAGAAGAACGGGTAATTTTCATTTAGAACAACCACATGCTAGCATCAGGCACGACGGAGAAATGTTTTCAAACTCATATCATGCCGCTTTTAACTTGAGGGTTGTCGATCTGGCACTACAGGAGGGAAATAGAGCCGCTGCACTTAAGTTCGGTGTGAACGAAACCGTGGTTCGGCTTTGGAGACGGAGGGCTGCGTCCATCAGATTTATTAGGACGAGGCATTCTGCTGGGTCCTAATGGAAAATCGAGAGCAGCTTCCAGTTTTTATTTTATTTTTTTTAATTGAGGGTGCTAGTATGGTGCGCTCTATAGTCCGAAAAATACGGTAATTGGTTTTAAAAGATTTTTTGAAAATGAATTGTCTGCAAATAATACCATCTTCGAGTGTCTGCTGTAGCAGTGACTAGCGGCGTAATCATGTAATTTTCTTACCACTAGATGGCAGTAGGTACACAGCATTTTACATTAAAACGAGAATTAGTGATGCACGAATGTTACAGGTAGTGGTGAGAGCATCGTATCACAGTGATGGAAAAGACAGTGAAGCTCAGCAGTAGTTGGAAAGAGCATGAGTCCATTTCCCACAACATATCTGTGTGAAGTGAGCTTCTCAAGCCTGGCTACTATAAAAACTAAAAACAGAGAGAGACTGAAATCTTCAATTTCTGCCAGGAAATCAACTGTTTTCATCCAAACATGCACAGGTTTCACACCAGGTGGGTAAAATACACAGATATTGACATTTTGTACATGCAACTCTTCATATTGTAAAAGTGAATATGAAGTGAAATGTTTCCCAAATATTATTGCTTCTTTCAGAATAAGAATTATTTTCTGTATTCTGGCTAAAAGAATGCTTGTGGATTAGTTTATAAAACAGTTTGAAGTTTTCTACAACTTCTTTAAATTTCACACCACAGTGTTGTGGCACTATTCAGGTGTATTTTTGAAGCGGATATGTTAAGTGCAATTTGAATTAAGAAATGTAAAATGTGATAAAAATAAATTTTTGTGTTTATTTGATTCCTATTCGAGAGACTTTGATAAGAATGACTATATATAGGCGGCTACAGAATATCTTTGTTTCCATTTTTGGTTGGTGGTGTGCCTCGGGACTTTTTAAATTAAAACAGTGTACCTTGTCTCAAAAATGGTTGAAAAACACTGCTCTAACCCAGTGGTCCCCAACCTTTTTATTACCGCGGACCGATCAAGACTTGGAATATTTTGCTGCGGCCCGGGAGGGTGGAGGGTGGGGGCAGGGGGGTAAACAAGCAGATAAGGCTTCTGCATATTGGTGTTCCTGGTAAATCCTGAATATGCCCAATTTGGGTTGTCTTGGCATTTTTATCGCAGTCTGTGGGGTTTTCCCTGACTTGGAACGAGAATGCAACCTGCTGAATGTGACAGGTAGCCAATCAGAAAGCGTGGTGCCGTAAGAACAGAGGGGAATCCCAAACAGCTGACATATCGCGCAACTGAGAGTCCGGTGGACATCGGAGATGATGTGTGGAAATGTTTATTATTCAATCTAAAGGTCATTATTGTTTATTCAGATAAAAATGTTAACTATGAAAAAACACAGTCACCTCAAAATCATAGTGCAGCAAATAGAGCGGCTGCTCCCATCGTCTTTTATCCACCGCCTTTTCTTTTAGTTACGTCTTTTATCTCTTAAAATACCTCCACAAACTATCACTATTGTTTCTACATCATTATCCGTGTTTGGTTATTCTAAATTCCCGCTATGTTGGGAGTTTTGTGGATTAACCTCTGGAATTGTGATGTTCGTGACTGGAATCGGTGCGTGTGGTGTGTTGCTCCTGCCGTGAGGCTGGAGACACAAACTGATCAAACCTGTTGTACTTTTATCAGCTCTGTGGTCACAGAGGTTTGGAGAATCGGCCGACAATTCTTCAATCTTGCCGTCTAAACCAGACTTAAGACTCACAAGCTCTACTCATCTCCTCTCGAGCACTACACAAACGCTCTGACTCTGGTCGCTATGGTAACGTTTACATATCCCTTCAAAATAAGATACAGATGCGCCACAAAAGCGAACATTTTACTTTCGTGAAAACTTTAACTCACAATAACGACTAACGGGAGTCTTGATCTTGTTTCTCTGCAACGAGACGGTTCCATCTGGAAGTGATGGGAGACAATAACACCCAAAGTGTTGCTTATATGCACAGCCAATCACCTACCGGTCTGGGATAAATCCATTCTCCTGTCTCTTCTCTGGGCCTTTTCCCCTTTGCAAAGAAACTTTCCAAAGACATCTGATCTGTTTCTTACTCATTTTGCTGCTTGTGGCCTCAGTGTTGGCGCGCAAGTATCCGAGAGAATCCGGTTAAAGGATTTTCAAAATAAAAGATCCTCCAGACTCAAATAATACATAAAACAAAAATATTTAATTATTTCTTGCGCGGTCTAGTGCTAATTGGTCCACGGACCGGTACCGGTCCACGGACCGGAGGTTGGGGACCACTGCTCTAACCTACAGACATTTGCTCTTATCCAGGAAAGACATAAAAGCTAGCTAGCTGGCCAGCAAAGGTAATTACCAGCTAGTTACCTGCCATTAGTTAGCAGCTAGATACTGGCTGCTAGTTAGCTACCCTTGCTAGTTAGCAAGTCTATATTAGCAGCTACTTTTGGCCTTGCATTCTCATTGCATTCTGGCCCACAGAATGCAATAATGATGTCTGCGTGTGACTCTAACTTTTCCCATGAGAAAAAAAATACTACATACAAGATTAAATCCTGCCACGACTGACTTTAAGACCGGAGACTAACGTATTTAAGGTCAACCAATATGTTTTTATATCAATATGATAATTTTACGGTCTGAATTTTGATATATAATTTTAAGACTTTTTAAGGATGTGTTTTTTAAGGACACCCTGTTCTTAAAAACAAGGTGTTTTTAAGAACACCCTGATAAAATACCTCATTTTTACAATTAAGCTACCAACGTTTCTGAGACAGATTAAGGTTAAACGGTAAGTATTTACTGCCACGTCCTGCCACAGATTACACAGTGGGAATTTTGTCTGTGTAAACCAGAACACTATGCAGTGGATTAAAACACTGAGAGTCTGGCATCACCTCTCGCCCTCCTCATGTGTCGTTTCCCCAGTATGTGGGACTTTCTTCCTCTCACCCCTGTGGGAGTCCCCCCCTCCCTCCACCCCTACCATCCTGCCTCCGACTTCCAGCCTCACTATGCTGAAACCATTTTGTCGAGGCCCGTGAAATCCCAGGACACCCCGGCCTTATGAAATCCAACAGAATGGCTTTTATCCCCTAAAGATACTGTACAAATCATTGCTAGTTTTATCTCAGCTGGGAATGTCAATTTATCTAAATGAGCTTAGTCCCTCTAGCTGCCTGTCAGAGTCATTTCTCCTTCTCGCTCGCCCCCTCCTTTTCCTGTTCTCCTCCTCTCTCTGTGCCGTGGTTTAGAACCAGTCAGTGTCCCCGTGCTTTGTGGCCTTAAGAAGGAGGGGGCAGCAGAGGACGGAGAGAGTAATGGGATTGTTACTCTGCGCTGGGCACCAGTTTTGTTCCAGGCCTGCCTTACTGGCCCAAAGACAAAATGTGTTGGAAAGAGTGTGTACTGGGTGAGTTGCTCCGAGTCCCTTTAGTGTGCAGTGGAATGTACTTAATCTGCCTGCCATCATAATGCAAATGAAGCTCCCTGATCCCAGCGGGAGACCCTCCGTCTGTGTGTGTGTTGTGGAGCAGTCGGGATGCTGGATAGACTTCTGTCATAGGCAACACAATGGCTCAGGACCAGGTCCAGTTACACACGCACACAAAAGTCCAATTGGGGAAGACTAAAACATGAAACCGCGCTAGTGAAAATGGAGAAACGATCCTTTTTACGAGATCTGTTTACCTTAACATCCCAGCTAAAGAATGAGAATTAATTAGAGATGAAGTGTTTCAGATAAGCCGAAGAGAAACTACGCCACGCAGACATTCGTGTTGGAGTCCGAACTCCAGGTGCCGTTCTGAGTCAGAACTCCAACACAAATGTGAGGGTAAAACCAAGAACCTGACTAAAGTAGGCAGAAAAAAAAATCTTCCACAACAAAGTGTAGTGACTCAAAGAATTTAGTTAGGAAATAATTTTACCTATGTACATCAACTCAGTTTTTATCTTCTGTAACTTTTTCAGAACTATTAATTATTTGATGTTATTCTGTCGACATACTGGTGCAAAATTATATACATATATACATTTGTTAAGAATATTTTCAAGGATTTCTCAAATAAACGTGCGTTCATAGAGACATTCAGACTTAATATTGTAAGGCTACTGCATGAGACAGCAAAACAATGCATGCCCATTTTAGTGTCGCCAAGGGAAAGTCCAAGACTATACACAGCTAATTGGATCACAGCATGCTGTAATTATAATGCATATTTAAGACAGTGATGCATGTTTTTTCATCTGAAAACAGCTGTGATGTAAATGGTAGAAAATTATTTTTAACAAGGCTTTCATTTTTGTCTACAATCTATAACATTCTTATTCGTATTTTGTTGCTACTGTATTGTAGCAAAATTGTGAAATAAGCATTTGCTAAGCTTAGTAGAATTTTTGGAGAGCTCATTATTAAAAATATTATCTTTTAATTTAAAGGTCTCTAAAAGTGTACAAATGGTTTCATGTAAAATTGGATCCTATAAATAAGTAAAAACATCAGAAAACCTGTTGGTCTTGCAAAACTGGCATAAGATTTTGTAAGAAAACTATTTGTGTGGATTTATAAGAGGCCTTTTTTAATGACAACGTACGGAATATATTTTTTAATTATTTGTCAATTTGTTGTTAATAAAACCCGATGAAGGACAATGATATGTTGTTTTTGTTTTTTTTTACTCTAGTTATATTCTTTTGAAACTGCCTACAGCCAAAAGGAGCTATGGCCGTATTGCTCTTTACTGAGCATCATTTCAAGACGTTAACAATCAAATGTACAACAATGTAGTCCAACCTATTAATAGCACGCCAGTTAATTAGATTCAAAGATTAATTAACAGCTCATCTAATCTATCAAAGGGCTAAAGATAACTATCTAATTAAGAATGCGATTGAGAGACGGCCACAAACTTTGCCAAACAAAGAACTCTTAGATATCGGTGTTATCTTTAATCATCATTCCTTTTTTCCCCGTCATTGATTGCTCTCCCTCATTCCACTCTTCTCTGCTTTTTATTTGCTCCGTCTGTTCTCCTTTTCTTCCCTCAGAACCCATCACACCCCTCAGTGTTTCCCCCCGCCCCTGATGTTTATTGATCACCAAAGTTTATACAAGAGCATCACTTAATGTGCTAGCTTCTTGTCCTGCCTTTGTTGGAAAGGGGCCGCGGCCCGCAATATTGCAAATTGATCCATCTGAGCCCGTCACCCTTTGTTGGACGTTTGTGAAGTGAACTACTATGGCATTAACCGACCTTTTGGTTCATGCTCTTCCCAACCACCCTTCCTATTATCATTTTCTTTGACTCCGTCCGCATCTCGTCCCTCTGCGGACGGCATCAGCATGGCTAAACACCAGTTTGAGAGCTGATTAGCCGAGCCGCACGCCTGAATGAGCGCCCTGATGAGCTCCTCGAGGTTTAGCCATGTAGCCAATAAACGGACGCTTTTGATTGTCTGACCTCTGAACTCCCTCCGCCTTCGCACACCCATCCCTGTCTTCTTTCTTCCTCCCTCTCTCTCTCTCCCCCTTTTCTCCGCATCGTCCTCTTCACACCTCCATCCATCCGTTGTCCCTCTCAGGTGAGCACTTGAAAATGGGGTCGCGGTTGTTTGAACACAAACAAGCGCGTCCTCAAGGGCAGATCATCCTTGAAAATGATTCGCCGTACAATTTTATCACCTCTGGGAAAAAAAAGGTAGCGAGAGTGATCTCTTTTGCTTTAATGCCAGTGATTGTGTCTTCCAAATAGCAAAAAAGCCTTGGGTGAAATGTGTTAACTTTCAACGGGTTTATCGCTTCAGTATTAAAAAAAAAGGTTTTCAAAAAGTTAGTGGAGTTAAATCTCTGGGAGAGAAAACTTCTATAAAAGGTGCAATAATATGTCCCTTTAGGCATAAGACGCGGGCTCCGAGGTGTAAGACAACCGCCTAATAACAAGCTCTCCCCTCTCGCTGGACAACTTGGCAGGAATTTGGAACACAAGGCAAAACGGCAGCGTTCCTCAACGCGCCTGCGGTCAGACTTCAGCGTCCTCCAGAGCCAATCAGTAGAGGCTCCCAATGTCCGCGTCCCTGACAGCGTAACTGCCTGGCGGAGTATCGTCCCCAGCTTTTAGAGCATCTTTAATTAAGATCTGAATGCCCAGGACCATTGGCACCCCTCAACACGCAACCGTATAGATGCAACAACCTCCCCAAGCTACTGTTGTCATGGAGAGAACACGTCAGGGTGGGGTGGAAAGAGGCTGCAAATGTTTGTGGTGATGGTGGCAGGGGATGGGCTGGGTTAGCAAAGACTGGAGGCAGAGAGGAGAATGGTAAGGGGGTTGGGGCACTGCAGCACAATCATCTTGATTTCTTGTGTTGAACGATTACATGCCATGCTAATTGCTAGCAGAGGGATCTTTAATAAATATTTCATTCGGCGCAGCATCATTACTGCCTAATGTCGTTATTAATCTCCTCCAGTAATTTCCACTCAAGAGAACCGTCTTTGGGAGGGAAGGGCAGAGAGTTGGGGGGGGGAGGGTTGCCCACCACAAGGAAAGACAGAAACACAGAGGTATAGATCCAGAGAGTCTGGAAGAAATTTAAAAGAAGAAATATATATTTACTATGCATAGAAGAAGAGATGAGGAATATAGGGATAAAGGGATGGGGTGGGCAAAGAGCACCGGAAGCATCAAGCCGGAGCTACTGAGGCTGCAAATATTGTTACAGACGCATATCATTTCCTGAGAGGCCTTTCGATCTGTAAGATTATAGCTACTAATTTGATTTGGACATGAGAAGGGCTTGTGCAACTTCCTTTATAGATAAAGATTTACTCCTGGTAGAGAGATCTGCCACGACTTAGAGTGAAGTGTGTTTAACAATGAAAAGAAAGGGTGTCTCTGTTGCGAATGCCTTGGCACAAGACGTCAGGTTTGGCAAACCTTTGGCTTTGCTTGGACTGTCATGAATGGTTGTCTTTGCAATTTATAAGCGCAGCGTATTCACAGTTTTGATCAAGTTTGAAACAAACTCTAAATTCTTTATATTTGCCTTACAAAGAATCACAGTGATCTGTTGAGTTGGCTTGATTAACAATTAGCAGGTCTTTCAAACATTGAAGTAAAAAGAACCTTGTGGTTTCAAAATTAAGTTTTAGTCCTTTAATCTGTTTTATTACAAGATTAGAGACATTGTACACGGCTATGTACATTTTTGTCTTTGTTTTTTAGATTTTTCGATCAAGTTTATGAAAAGGTTGACTTCAAACGTTTCCTGTGTTTAGATCTGCTACTCCTCCACAGTTTCCATAGACTTCTTTGCTTCTCTTTAAGGTATACATTTGTTCTTGAAAATCTCAAACAACAAAAGAAACACTTTTTTGTTGTTTTAGGAGTATCAGAGTAAAAGAGGAACATACAGTTTTAGGATGTTTATTTGTGAAAGGTTTTGAGAACCGGGTATGACGATTTTCTACTTTACAAAATAAGCACTCCTTTGTGTTCTCTCGCATAAAATCCCAATAAAAACATTGAAACTTCCCGCCATGAAGTGATAAATGTAAAGAAAGATTAAGTGGTGTGAGAACTTTTGCCAGATTCTCATTCTTATTTTTAGCTGGAATGGAAAAAATGCAAAAATTCAAAAGACTCTTAAGACGTCACAGCACTGACAACATACGACCCCGGAGTGTTTTCCAGAGAAGTGGTCCGCACCATGTTGTGCAACCCATCTCTTTCTTCACGCAGTTTAAGACATTAAGAAGGCGTGAAAATGGCAGCAAGCTAAGCCCTGGGCAAATAGCAAATAGCATTAGCCGCCAAGCAGACATTGCATTTTGCTCATTCCAATATCCATCTGTGCCTGCGGCTATGCTAGCTAACTGCTATCAGACGAGCTTATTCACACACATTCTCCACAGTTACAGTTTTATTTTATTTTATTTTTTTAAGAGCAAAAATTCAATCTTTAGTAAGAAGTGAATCTGAGATGGGGGTCGGAGGGGTGCCTAAGCTCAAGCTGAAAAAAAAAAAAAAGCAAATCCCAATCCATGTTGCTTTTATCTAACATTGTATTTTATGGCCCTGTTCCAAATTTATATGAGAATACATTATGAATGATTACCAGAAAAAAATAAAAAAAAAAGATGATATGCTTTTTGCGTGATGTTTCAATAACACATCCATCACACGCGGTCGTAGTTGGTGACAGCGGGGTTGGAAGGAGACGGAGGGATGGATGGAAAGAGGAGAGAAGAGAGGGTGATTTATTGGCTTACACTGGAGAAGAAGAAGAAAAAAAAGGTTTCAGTTAATTCATCTATCAACCCACTGTTCACTCTTTACTTCTACCTTTTTTTTCTCTCTCTACATTGCACACACACACACTCATACACCAGTCACACAACCAATGGAATTGCCCTGAAAGAAAATAGAGTCGTGTGTACCATCCAATTATCTGTCAGGGGTGAATAATGGCCCCAATAATATATTCACATTGCCGTTGCCGATCAATTTTTAATCAAGCTAAGAAATATGGAGGAAGTGAAGCTAAAATGACCCACCAGGAACTCTCCCATAATGCCTTTGCAGAAGAGTCCCTAATTTTTGCACCAATCAAATTACGTATTCCCAAGGCCCCTCGCAGCTCCCCGGTCCCCCTTCCCAGTGCTACGATGGTGCCCTCCATTGTGGCTAGCGCAGGTCTGCTGTTTAATAAGGGTGGGGGTCAGACAGACAGTGACCTTATTACAGAATGTTTACTCATAATAAACAGATTACTGCCTGAACAACATGTTTATAGTTAGAGAAGCAGCGCATCATCTCCCGCTTAGTTTTTACTTCCGAAAAATCTCGTAAACGGGACAGGAGAGGGAGGGATGCTATATAAATGCACAGAAGTGTATGATCTCTGGGGGCGGCGTTGTGTACCACGCTTATTAATTATTCAATTGTAATAATCCCGTCCACGTTGTGATTTATGATTGTAATTTTAGCATCCTCCTTTTTTTGGCCACATGAGGGCAGCATAATGACTGTAAAACTGATATTGACGAAAAAAATATTTAACATTGTTGTCAATGACATTTTATTTGCTTTGAACTCATCAAGATTTGCAGAAAGAAATAATTTAGTATTATAAACATTTGTCATATTTTACATCAGACCAAAGTGGCCCATGCTAATTATTTTTGAATGGTCTGTAATTTAATAGAAAGGATGGATGATATAATAAATATGCTAACATTTTTCTTTCTTACAAGTTTTACAGCAGATTGATTAATAGAAATTTCCACTTTTCATATGGTATTCTATATCCCATACAGTTTGACTGTCCCGTTAATCAATCTTTAATTTAGTAAAATAAAAAAGGTGCACTAGCCCGGATTAATAAATGTACTCTCTCTCTCTCACTGTAATACTTTTCTCAAAAGACTTTGATTCCCTTGGCAGCAACAAAACGAGCTCAGCTGAGTGTTGCTTAGTTGCAGAGAGGTAGTTTATATAGAAACGTACCATACAAACATATCAGTCAGGAGAAGAGTACAAAAAAATTCCATAGAATTACATGTAGCGCAGTGAAGATGAGAGTGGCATTAAAAAGTGGAGATTCAAGAACCACAGCCAATTTGGAACGAGATATGAAGCCATTTCTAAAGCTTTGTGACTTTGGTGAATCACAGCTAAAGCCATTACCCATGAATGATCGGTGGGAAACCTTCCCAGGATCGGCTAGCTCGTCAAAATTATCCAAAGAGCGCATCAATGACTCACACAGAAGAACGCAAGATGCCAAGAACATCTAGGTCTCACTCGCCTCAGTAGAGGTCAAAGTTCATAAGTACCCCATAAAAATTTTTAAAAAGAGACTAACCGGTAGAAGTTGCGTCCATAGATGAGCTCCAATACACAAACCACAGCTGAGCAGAAATAAAACTAAGACCCACGAAAAAAAATGTAAAAATTCTTGATGATTCCGCCAAAATGTTTGGTTCTATTCTCTGGACTGACAAGACAGGAGTGGAACTTTTTATAACGTGTCAAGCATTTATGTTTTCACATAGGGCCAGGTTGGTTTGGGCAGCTTTTTTCCTTAATCAATAAAATCATTATTTAAAAAACTATTTTTGTGTCAGATCATCTTTTACTTGATATTGTTTTATAATCTGAAACGTAAGTGTAGCAAAACAAAAAAAAAAGGATCAATATTTAATGATGGCATTTGACAAAATCTAATGTCTATTGCTTGTTTCACAATTGGTGATTGAATGTAAAACACTTAGAACCATACAATAAACTTGAACTAAATTGAACTATATGTATCTGTACTATGAATCCCTATTGAGATCTTCTATGGCTGTAAGATAATCTACTTTGATTGGTGCTTTTGGCCAAAGCAAGCTAGTTTTATTCATATTTTCCAAAATCATGTCCTAGTTTAAGTCCTCGATCCTCATATTTTGGATAGAGTTTGTCCAAAGAGAGACAAACTCTTTGGATAAAGAGTTAAGGGCCATTAACAAAAACCTGTGTAAATGAGAATGATTTAAGGATCCCTTCATCCATCCATCCATCAATTTCTTTACACCCTTATCCCTTAGTGGGGTCGGGAGGGGATCCCTTCATTATCACAAATAATTTTTCTTTTTTCCAAATATTTTGCATGTTTAGTTTCTTTCTGAGCTGGTAAAAATAAATAAATGCATTTTTGAGGGGTTTACATATATTTATGCCTCGTGAACGCTTTTTGGCTTGATGTCCAATAAGTCTGGATGTCACTGCTTTAGAGGAATAAAATATTCAACCCAAAAAATATGAAATCAATTATGTCAAAATCATGTTTATTAGTGATCAATCTGAATCAGGTTTGCTTAATAAGCAGTGAAACGCCTAAAACATGTAGCAAAGCAAGCAGTGTGGTAAAGTCAGAAAACACTTATCTACACACCATAAAACACAACTTGACTATTCATCCAATAGCTGTTGGATTAACTACTTTCTAAATAAACAATTTCAGTTTCATTGTTCTGTTTGCTATAAAAACTGGTCACTATGATTGATTATTTCACTATAATTGTTTCTTTAGCATTACTGCAGTTATCAAAGCAAAAACCTTTCATTTTTTTGCCAAAATGAAATATATTAGTTTTGCAGAAACAAAGGTGCCTATCTTTTCTTCTGTATATAGGGAAAGCCAAGCATTTAACGATTACAACCAAAATAAACTCAGTGAATGGTCACATTGAGACTTAGACTTTTATTCCAGCTAACAAGGATTCACTCTTTTGCTTATGACTAACCATTTGTTAAAACATTCCCCACACACAATTTAAATGTGGATGTCCATAAACAAACACAAACATACACATTTAAATTCAGCTCTGCTCACTTTTTGAGTGAATTCAGAGCCGTAAAGTCAACCCCCGGCGCGGCCTAGATGGGTCACGTACCTCTGCGCTGCGCCGGAGCAATCTGCAATGAAAGCTTTCCCATTTGTAATAAACCGCGGCCTCTCCGAAGAGCAATCCTTGGGAGAATCCAGCTCACTCTCTCTACGCCATAACGGCATCTGTAAAACAAATGAGCGGGGAGGTAATTGGAGACAAACAAAAATTACATTTCCAATAAAGGTTTCTGTCTGGTTGGGCTCCCAGAAGCCCCCAGCTCCACTCAACTATTTAACAGCCTTAATATACCCTCTCATCAGCTTTCCAGTTGAGAAGTCGCTCGAGAGGAGTTATCTGAGCACAAACAGAGCTCATCTAATGTGAACAGGTTAATGTTTTAGTGGTTGAAGGATCTTGGCCAATTAAAAGTGGAAAAGGTGGTCCGGATTTGAAGGAATACTAAGACTTTGCATGAACTACGCGGCACTGCAGTGGTAGTTTTTTTAATGTTTGCTTTTCATCACGCAGTGCACGTGCTATCAAAAGATGCTAAAGACCGTTTCAAAATGTCAACTCCTCAATAAATGTGTCTTTCCCTCAAAACCCCAATAAATGTCACCCCCAAAACACATCTAAGTCATGACAGTTAAGGAGGAAATTAGTAAACCTCTGTTTTGCTGCGACTGCCTTGGCCCTGAGTAGGGCTAGACAAATAAATCAATAACAATATATATTACAATAGACACATTTGATCAATATCAATAGGTAATACCTCTGATACAATAAGCAATACATAGAATATTCACTGAACTCCAATCCAGAAGCACACAGCATTCTGGGAGATGCACACAACCTCTTGCAGCTAGCTAAGAAAGGTAGGTGGCATCTATCAACTCACTCACTTGTTACCTAGCAACAACGTGTTAAGTAACTTGCACAGCAGCAGTTTCAGGTTTACCTCTTGAAAATAAATATCAACATGGAGTGAAAACTGTGGATAAGACAATTAAGGTTATTCCAGAATTTCAGATGTCTAAAACAAAAAAACTAAATCTAAAATTAAATCAAGTGATGGTGGGATGGATAAGGACTGACGGTTTGGCACTTCCTTTGTAATAATTTGGGTACTTTTCTGGTCTCTTGGGGTAAAG
This sequence comes from Poecilia reticulata, assembly GCF_904066995.2. Classification (NCBI taxonomy): domain Eukaryota; kingdom Metazoa; phylum Chordata; class Actinopteri; order Cyprinodontiformes; family Poeciliidae; genus Poecilia; species Poecilia reticulata. The sequence goes on along the minus strand of NC_088844.1, from coordinate 7,504,813 downwards.
AAAGAGAGTCAAAACGCAAAACTATGTCTGGTTCACATGGCAAGACTTTTATGCCAATTTTTTCATTCCAACAATCTTAGACATACAATATAACAAAACAGGGATATCTAAGAATGAACGCTATTAAGATAAAACGTAAGGAGCTTGTCAAGTGTTTATATTTCAAAACAGAACCGCGTAAAGTGCATCTTAAATCTCATACCGGACTCTGTTTGGACCATAGGTTTGGACCGTTCCTCTTTCAGTTTCTGGTTTTGCGCCGCCATCTTTCTTCCTAGCTGCGCTTAAGGACGACCAGCGGCGCCCTCTGCTGGATGGCGGCCAAACTACAACAATAAAAGAAGGTCTCAGCGGACATTATAAGTTAATCGATTGGAACTCATTTTAATCTAATAAACCATTAATCGACAATTAATCCTAAATATTAAATATTCATTGTTTTCATCCCTAATCCAAATACATTTTTTTTACATAAACAGACTTATTTCTTTATTGTCACAATTTGTAACACACATACCCCCCCTCCCCCCTCCACACACACACACACACACACACACACACACACACACACACACACACACACACACACACACACACACACACAGCCACAAAGTAAGAATTCCATCGAGAGTAGCAGCAGTCATCTCCTCCCTGCAGCAGTAAGATCAAATCAGCCTGTTTATCTGATGGTGAACCTAACATTAGGCCAAACTAAAGGTCTCCCCTCAGCTTCCTCTTATCTAACCCAGAGAAAAGTGAACTACGTGGCCCCTCACTGGGGGGAAGCTGATTACAGCCTAAGGGCCCAAAAGGCAGCAGGTCCACAGCTCCATTCATCCCATTATGAGGCTGTGAGCCGAGGGGGCCGAGGTGGCTATTAACTTCAGGTTGTGGATCAGACCCATGGATACTCTGGTCTCTAATACCTCCGAGTTGAATGAGATAGGCTGTAATGTGAGCTCAGATTCACAGCCAGTGGGTCATACGACCTCAACAGTGACCAAACGTTTGTGGTTAACGAGAGGTCACAACAGTTTAAGTTTGTTTGGTGAAGTTTACCGAAATGATCGGATGCAGTTCCTGTGATAAATAAGTACAAGGCGATAAAAAGTTTTAATTTCAGTTCGATGCCTGGGTGTGTTTGAATGTCAAAGTAAAACAACTTGCAGCATTAGCAACACGACGAAAGCTTTAGAAAATACAATCAATCTCAGATAGAAGTTTGCCCAATCTGACTTGTTTGCTTTATTTTATTCTAAATCATCACCATAATAATAAGAAGAAATCAAAATAAGCTCCACCATTCCAAAAGCATGTGTCAGAGCCATTTTGAACATAGGACAAAGGTTAATTATTTAGAGTTCCCCTGTTTGTGTTATCTTTATATGCTTTTTTCTCCTGTTATATTTATGTGTTTTAAATCAAATTCATTCTTTATTCCATTATTGTAATTCAGATATTATTTACTATTCCTCCATGGACTTTCAGATATGCTCGTTTCATCAAATCAGAAATCATTATTATGCTTCTTTGTTTAATTTGTAAAAAAAAAGAAAGAAAAAAAAAAGAAAAAACTACCAGTTTGCGCAAACTTATTGTGTATTTTCCAACCACCTCTAAAGTAATTGTGCACAGTCACCAATTTTGGTTTTAATTAAAGGACTTTCAGACCTACCTTATCTTGCAGCTTTTCCTTATAAAAATAAAAAAACACAGTTGAATTTTGGCTGCGACATCAGCTCTGCAACTTTCATCTAATTAGCTCACCATGAAGTAATAGCAAAATACAATCCATCTGGCCACAAAACGCCTTATCAGTTCACCGGACGAGTTGCTTTAAAGCTTGGCTTTACGGTTATGTGTCAAAAGCCTTGAATTAGAGCTGATTGTCTTCAGCTTAGTTCATATCTTGACTGCTTTGTTCCACAAATTACTGAAATTCTGTCAACAATTACCAAAGCACCAATGGATATTAGAGTTTGCCTCCTCCACACACATGCCAGAGTTTACCTCAGCGGTTACCTCAGCCTCTATTATGTTGTTTAAATGCATTTGTGAGAGAGACATGGAATAGAGAACAGAGTGAGGGAGCGCAAGAGGGTTTGTGCAAGTGTTGGAGAGAAGAGCTAATAGTTTGAGGGCATTCCTGTCAGTGCGGCTGGTCCTTTGTGACTTCCTTGGCTCTTTAATGCTTAGCTAGCTTGATGTGTCGACTCCAAGGAGACAAAAATGGAAAAGACCCTGAGATGTTTAACTGGCTAATTCCTGCGTGTTCTTCCTCTCGCAGTCGTTCTGCCGTGCCGGAAGAACCAGGGAATCCAGGATTTTGCAAAAAAAAAACAAACACCTCCTTCTCCTTCATGATCAAAAGCTAAGTGAAAGATTTGTAAGCGTGTGTTCCGAAGACAAGCGGAGGCAAATCCGCAGGAGTCTTCTTTCTAATAAACAAAAGCGAGCTCAAAACTTTGCTCAAAGCTCTCGGTTTCTCCAATTAGGCCCTCCCCCGAGTCTGGCAAGTCTCGGCTTTGTTCGCTTCAACACTCAGAAAAATTAGAAAAGCTTCTGAAACTGTTGCCTTCCAACCGAACTAGGAAGGGGGGAAAAAAAAGAAGCAAATGACGTTTTGCGCACAAACGCACACTGCATTTGGAAATGATACCGGCAGTTCAACAAATTATGATTGGTCACCAACTTCTTGGCCTCTCCATCTTGAGGAACAGCCTACAGTTCTTTATAAAAAAGAACCGTGACCCACATTATTTAGTACGCGCAGCGATATGATGCACGCTAATTGCAAAGTGGGACATATTGGCCACATGTCTGCGTTTCCATGTGTGCGTCCCCCCACAGGCCGCCTCCCCTCCCTCTTCCGTCTCCCCTGATGTGTTTTTCATGTTAACACTTTGCAGTGCCTTAGGTACATTGTGTGGCTTCCCGCCATACACAGCCCTACTGAGCCCATTTGGAATGTTTTTATGCGAAAACATCATTTTTATTTTTCAATTAAAATTTTATACCTTTGTGTTTTTTTTCCGTCTTCTTTTTCTGTTTCTGTTTTTAAGGGTTGCTATTTTTCATCGGATGGTAACTATGGTGTTCTCGTCTTTGGTCTCCTTGCTTTAAAGAAATTGACTGGTTGGATCTCAGGCTGAATCCTTGTTAAAGTTCTTGAAAAGGCTTAAAAACGGAAACTAAAAATTCCAGATTTGATCAAACTATGACAACTAAATGCACCTTTCAGAGAGATAATGCGGCTGGAAAATCTATCATCAGCTGCTACTGGTGAATGACCACAGGCTATAGACCCAAGGTTAATCAATCAAATCGTCTCTGCATAGCAAACATGCTAAGAGTTATAAATTTAGCAAAAATAACAATGATGTACCAGCAGGTCTTACTTGTTCCCTTATTGAATCTTTTTAAAGGGACAGTATTATTATTTTCATGTTCAAAGCAGAATTAAATAGTGTAAAAGATACAAAAGAAGAGTGTAGTGCTGCATATGCTAAAAATTATAGCAAAAATCCCAACTTAATTACAACAATAAAACACAACAAAAGCATCAAGAACTCATTTGACAATCAAAGGCGTCCATGCCAGAAATAACATCTCCTCACTTCGTTTCATTTCAAGATCTAAAAATCTTTGCTGTTCACAAGAACAGAAAGACGTTTGAAGACGTTAGACCGCCAGCCAAAAAGTCATGCCATATCACGTCTGACACTCCAAATCTTGAGAAATTGATCCTGGAGTGTAGTCATTGATCGCTTTAGGTTTGAACGCACACCCAGGTCGGTAGAGGAGGGAACGGGACAGAAGTGAGACGTGCACCTGGCTCAGTTCTTTTGTCAAGGGAATCAATGGCCTCCCACTGTGGGAGTATATCAGTCAGGACACAAGAGGAGCACAGCATGAGCTTACATATGTTATGGGTTTGTATACTGCATCACATTATTTCTGCTAATCTGATGAGGATATTAAATTCCTGCTTAATCTTAACTTTTATTAAATGCATGTTTCCGATTGTCTGTTTTGGTGAGGGATGTATTTTATGAGTTGTCTAGATGTGGTCAGATCATAACATGGAGGATCCGTCGTCCTCAGATCTCAAGCAGAAGACACATGGCTGTTCAAGTTGGCAGAGAGACAGCAGGAGCATTTTACAAACTTTGTGGTTTCAGATTCTTGTTCTGTGAATTGTTTTTAGATTATTGATTACTTATTAGGTATCATCTGGAGCCTCAAGGCAACCAATTCAGAATGTCCTAGAACCGGCACCAAGCCTCTCCTCAGGATGTGAGCTATGGGGTCATGTTGCTACCAGTCAGTGCCATCTGCTCACAGGGTGGCATTTGTTAAACTTGTTTAGGCTACGCAGACGGACCTTAAACCCTGATGTAAGAAACTCTGCTAACATTTGGGAGAAATAAATGAAGCAGCAGAAAGCGGAACGTTTGTACATTTTTATTGGTTTGGATCCCCCCCCCCCCCCCCCCGTCATGTATCATTTACGTCCGCTGGCGTGCAGCACTTTGTTGATTTAATGGAAAGGAGTGGACATTTTTTACACGTAAACATGTTACACCTTATTAAAACCACACAGAAAATGAGCTGTTTGCTGAAGAAAGGCAGGTTTTTCTGTATTATCCAAAACATAAACTCTGACTTGTACGAGGAACGAAGAGCAACGGAACCAAGGAGAGCCGGGCCGAGGGTAAACTGAAGGCGCCGGCGGAGCCAACGAAGGCCACAAAAAGGCCGACGCTGAAGGGCCCAGGACAAGTGTTGCCGTGTCCCCCCCCCACCGTACCCCTGAAACCACCAAGGCCACCGGGTAATGAATAAATAAACAGCCCCTCAAACCATCTCGCCTCTTCCTCTTCCTGCTTTCCTCATTTGGCAGCCCTCACACACACACACACATGCATATGCATACGCTCAGAAACTGGCACATGTTCATAAACAATCCACACAAATGCAGGATTGCCTTACTGCCTATATACTTACTCACAAACTGGTTTTGTGCAGAAGTTTGCTCCGCAGGTCTGGATTCAAAAGGATGTTACCTATTTTGCTTAACTAAAAAAAGTGTAAGTTTCATATACCTGCATGTATTTACCCACTGACTCCATGGAAAGAGTTTTCTTTTTGCCAGAACCACCCTATTCCCAGGATTTACTCTGTGAGTAAATTTGAGCAACTAAATTTGACAATGCAAGAGCTTGAGGGAACACGAGACAAAACTCTGTAAGTTGCACGAATACGATGCCTCACCTCCACACAGCCGGCTCTAATGAGGCCAAGAAAAATATTTTCAATTATTCAACTTTTCAACCCCTGAGAAGACGCAGCCGAGAAAGTCTTTTAACGTCGTTCTTGTAGGGACAACGCTAAAACACCAACACCACGTGCTGAAATGTCGGTATTTTGGTTTTGCTTGCAAAAAGATGAACTTTTCAGCATCACATTGTTGCTTCAAAGAAAACCAAAAACTAGGAGAATGAGAGAAGGTGTTTCCACTCAGCATGTCAGGTATTCCTAACATCAACCACATTTCACATATAAGGATCCAGTCACATGAATATGTAACTGTTTCTATTTCCTTTTAATATTGACCTTTTTAGTCCCTCTTCTTATCAAGGGAGTGCTGCCATGTTTCGATTAAACTCTCCACAACCGTTTGGCAGGATAAAGACACTTTTCTGAATCCATAAACCTGGTTGTGTCTTACAAACATGAGCCATTACTACAAATTACTGTGTTTTGCTTTGATTTGAGAGATTTTGGGTGAATTTCAGAGAAAGTCTGGAGTTAGCTGAAATATAGACCTCACTTTGCCTGGAACTTGGATTAAAAAAAGTGTACTTTACTGAAATGATCAAATGCATTATTAGAAATGCACCACTGTAATAGCCAGTCTGCTGTGGCGCCTACTGTTTGCAGCTACGTTAATTCGCAAATGTTCACACAGCATTGTGTTTACAGATTGTTCTGTTTGCAGAATTGGGATACTGGGATCTGCAGCCTCAACAAACCCTGACTTAGTTTCTGCTGCACCCATCTGTCCTCACTCGAAGGCCCAGTTTCCCCTCATCTTAAACCATAACACCACATCATTAAATGGAGATTTATTTTCCTGACCTATTAGGTGGAGTGGCATGACTGATGTAATGCTAAATCAGCTCCAAGCGACAGAGGAGTCAGAAAGAAAGCAGTGAACCAGAATGGATCAGTGGATGCCACCTGAAACCAGCAGCAGCATAAAATAGCAAAAAAAGAAATAATCTGTCTCAGTTTTGTAGATCACACACACTGACCTGTGAATCAGTCCCCACGTTTGTCTGAAGTGGACACATATTCATAGAGAGACTAGTTCTTTTGGGGTGTAGTTTGCTCCTTACAAGCCAAACGTTTTGTCAACAAGTAATGTAAGCTGTGAGGTGAGACCTTCATGGATCAGATTTGTGTACGTCACTAAGACACTTGACCAGATTTGAATTGTTCAAACTTGGACGGCACCCTCACGTTCTTCAAACATAACGTTCTTCAAACAATTCCTGGATCCTTCTTGATTCGTGGCAGGGTGCATTATCCTGCTGAAATAGGTCCAAAACACGAATTACGTCCTACAAGACACATAAGCAGATACGACATGGACTTAAAGCTGCGGTAACATTTATTTAGTTTTATTTTTTTCCATATTTGGTAAAACTGTCACCACGTCATGTCGGCACAATCAGTGAAAAAAATCTAACTCCTCCCAGGGCTACTATTGCCATCTGAAGAAATGCGTCACTCCTGGTCAAAAACAACCAATCAGAGCCAGGAGGAGGGTCTCAGCGCTGTCAATCATCCTTGTGTATGCGCTGCTAAATTTCATACAACTTATTGTTACAGGAAAAGTTTTTATCCTCCATCGGTGGCCAGGCTAAGTAGACTGAGCCGTCGTGTTGGGGGAGAAGTTGTAGCATAGCAGAGCGCAAGGGGAAGGTCCTGAGCAGCACCTACATGAGCATGATTGAGACTGCCAGGCCTGGCTCTGACAGAATCCATTACAGGGCAGCACAGAGACAGATGAAACAAAGAACCGTGCACACACACTCACCTAAGGAGCATTTAAAGAGATCAATCACCTGACAGTCATGTTTTGGACAGTGGGAGGAAGCTGGAGAGAACCCACACATGCACATTGAGAACATGCAAACTACATGCAGAAAGACCGGGAGTCGAACCCAGGACCTCCTTGCTGCAAGGCAATAGCAGACTGTGGACTGTGCTGTTAAACTGTGCTTCATTAAAGTTCTTGTTTCTAACAAATCAATTTTTAGGATGCAATGTTTTCTTGCTGCCCACCTACAAACAGGTGCAACATTGCAGGAAAAAAAAATCTCTTCACCTGGAAGTGGTCATAATGTTATGTCTGATTGACGTTCACATGGGTGATTTTTATTTTTTCTATCTTAAAGAGCAACTTTCATTCTTTTATAACCGAACGCAGCTGAAGTGCATGACTGAATGCTCCTTTGTTTGAGCCGGATTGATCCTGATGATTAGCACATGTTCAGCTTCACATTCTGAAGCTTCACTGCTAATTCTCTAGCAGATGCCCCAAACCTCTCAGCTCATGTGACTAATGCAGAGACCTGATAAAGTGAACAGGGGTGTGTTCAGAGTGTTGTGCACTACTTTGTCAGTTTTGTTCCAACAACAGCTTTTGGTTTAGTAATGAATATCTGTTTATGCTGTATGCTGTGTGACCTGTTCGTACCAAAGCAGGTGAAAGGATTAAAAACCCTTCAGGACACAACAAAACAATGTGTAGTAAACAACCAAACAGTACTCTAATTGTTTATCCTAAATTAACTTACCGCTGCCCAGACACTACTAACAACCAGCAACATCTCCACTGGGCAGTCAGTTGTGTGGTAGAGTCGGTTCGACTGGCACATTTGGACAGCATGGGTGAAGCCCCACAACTCTTGTTGGCTCTAGAGCAGTGGTTCTTAACCTTTTTTGAGGTACCGAACCCCCCAGTTTCATATGCGCATTCACCGAACCCTTCTTATTCCTCCTCCTCCACTCCACCCCCGCCATCCCGACACACAACATACTTTGCGGTATTCTGATTTAGTAATGTAATTATATTAGCTGTGTTACCACCCCCACGCCACTAGAGGCAGTAGCAACCCTGAAAAGATGCGACTAAGGAGCAGATTTAGACTATAGAATTTGGTAAAAAGAGTGGAGCTTCTTCAATCAGCGCAGCTCTGATTGGCTAAGCAATGTAACGTGATCCTCTGCAGCAAGTGATGGCAAAGCGGGGCGTCATCAAAACTTTTCACAAGTGTGTCTTTACCTCCGCGGCAGAGGCTCCGCCGAACCCCTGACACCGACTCACCGAACCCCTGGGGTTCAATCAAACCCAGGTTAAGAACCACTGCTCTAGAGCTAGCATGGAGCTAGCATGGAGCTACCTTCTCCTTCTGGGAAATGGCAGCAGCGGTCAGTTTGGCGATGATAATTTCGGGGAATCTGTAACTCAAAGATTCCTTCTGCAGAATTATGACTAAACCAGGGACAAAATGTGGAAATGTTTGATGTGTAAACGTACGTTTGAAGGAGGTTGTGAGCCTCGTGCTTTCTTTATTTCTTTAATATCCGTCATCAGGCTGGTTGATAACAAAACTTGCAGAGCATCTTCAATAGATAAACAGATTGCCTTTTCACCCTTTGTTTTCAGTCGTTAACTTTCAGTTTTGTACACCGTTGGGTTAGACATCATCATTAATTGACATTGACATACTGACATATTGATTTTGTATTTTGGGATATAACGTATACAACAAATTTAGAGTTGTAGAACAAACCTTTTTCCATGATCAGAATCAGAAACTTAAGGGCTTTCCTTTGCTCTGACTTGAGGCTTCCTGAATTGTTTTTTTTTTCACCAGAGGTCTCCCACAGCAGTTAATTTATTTTCTCTGGACAGAAAAAGATATTTACTGTCTTACTTTCCCTGTAGCAGCATGTTTTCTACACCAAGCAGAAAATCACCCGGTAACCTTGACTAGTGTGCTCTTTATATGTTTTCATGCAGCTCATTCTGTTGTGTCATCAACTTGCACAACATTAGATCGTCCCCTGCACACAACACTTAAACACTGTATTTTCAGTGTTTTGCTTTTTTCACTTTTACAGCTGTGGGAGACTTTAAAAACCCCATTCGCCAGGAATTCTTGTAATTTACACAACATAAAATTGTGTAAATGACGAGCCTAAGAACAATCCCTCTTTTATCATCCATTCTAATCCTCTCAGATTAGAGGACTTGCCCAGAGCAAGCAGAGGTTCATCTGTTGGAGCAGCAGCATCAGAGTCACTGCCTTAAGAAAACGCTCACATAGCATTAAGAACATGATGGACAACCCCGAGCATCCTCCATGTGAGTCTGTGATATAACAGGAGTGTCTTCAGTCAGAGGTTTCCTCAGAACTGCTGCAATACCAACTGCTACAGGAGATGCTGACATCACGGTAATGGACTCTTTGAAGAAACTTGTATAGTTCAAATGACAACTAGGCCTGTCACGTTAACACATTTTGCTGGACGATAAATTGTCCCAGAGGTTATTGCGATAAACGGCAATATTGTTGTTTTGAGGCTGTTTTTAAGTAATGCAATGGCATTATAGTGCAAGGACGCATTATCAAAGATCAATAAAGTTTCGATTCTAATGAACACTGAAGACATTTTAGGTATCCAAAATATATAAAAAAAAAACAGCAGAAGAAACAAATAAAATGAATGACTGTAAATAAACGGGCCCTTCAAGAAAAGCAGTCGTCCAATTTTTGGTAGAAAGAAAGAGAAAAGAGAAAAACAATGGAAATTGTCAAGCTTGTTTTGATTTATCATGCGATAAATCAGTTTATTGCGTATTACGGCAGGCCTAATTGCAACACCAAATATTCTGTTGGGATCAATTTTGAGTTGAACTGAAATACAACACAGTGATGGATGAAAACCTCGTAGAGGACGAAATTATCCACTGCAGCAGAGGTTCAATTTCTATAGCAGGACAACAGCTTTAATCCACAGCCAGAGCAGCAACGGATTAGGTCACAGCATAAGTATGTGTTAGAACAGCCTAGTCAAAGCCCAGGTCTACATCAAATTGAAACATTTTTACTTGAATCCAGTCTAATTGAGCATGAACTACTTTGATGGTACTACTTTGTACCATCCCAAAAAAATACCAAAAAATACTTTCAGCTGTAAAATGTGACTCTACAAAGTGATTCTATGGGGAGAAGGCAAAGCAACACCCATTTTATATGTAAAACAAAATATAAATTGAAAAAGAATAATTGTGCATTTCTTTCTTTGTGTTAACTGATCACATTAAGTCCCAATCAAACACATGGAAGCTTGTAGAAGTGTCTTGAAAGAAATCTGAAAATTTCATGGGATGTAAATACTTTTCTGAGGTAATGCATCAAAGCTGCAAGGAAGCACTTTTGATGTTGATAAGGTAGCAGTTTCCAGGAAACATTCATTATTCTAAAAGAAAATATTCATATGTAAGTGTTGGAAGTTTGTTTAGACGATTAGAAATCCAAGAATCTGATCGTTCTCATTTCAGCTGAAGCAAGTTTGGGATATTGGTGTGTGTGTGTGTGTGTGGGTGTGTGAGCAGGGATATTGAAGATGCTTTATTGCAGCTATTAGTTCCTAATTTACTGTGAAAGAAATCAGACAAACAGTTCCCAAAGTCATAAAGAGAAAAAAAGATCACGAGAAATGAACGGCCTAATAACGGTCCCACTTTTATCATCTGTTTTAATCCCAACAATAAATTCTGACCCCGAGCAACTTTAATCGAACTCAGCAATTAAACCGATTCAGACGCTGATTGCTTATAGCAACGCGCCAGACATGGCTATTCTCAGAAAGAAAAGTTCAAGCAGTCCAAACCCGCACTCTGAGGTTTGCTGCACAGCGCAAAACAATTAAGAAGAAAAATAACACCCAACACTTCGGCGATAAGATTGGACTTCACAAACCGAGCCTGCGTTGGCACTTTCGACACGTCTTTCCGCATTAATGCGCACGAATGAAACAATCCGGGTCAAACCTCAACAGAACGTCCTGGATTCTTGAATTAAAAGCGTGATTCGGTTTAACCTTGAGGACGGCTTCTGCATATAAGCGTACGTCTTTGTTCCTACACTTTGTACGGATGCAAATGAGTGTCTGGCTGTTTACCCCGGACGCAGACAGAGAGAAAGAGTGTGTGAGGGTGTGTACGTCTGTGATATCATGGTGTGCTTGCTCTGCTCTCCATGCTGCTCTGCTCCCACAGGGCCCCTGGGACCCATCTGCCTCCCCGTTATTAATTCATCAGGCTTAACCATGCAGCACTTTATGACTCTGTTTGGGCCGACGAACTATCACACACCCATCTCTCTCTCTCTCTTTCTCTCTCTCTCTCTCTCTCTCTCTCTCTCTCTCTCTCTCTCTCTCTCCCTCTCTCTCTCTCTCTCTCTCTTTCTCTCTCTCTCTCTCTCATTCTCTCCGCAGTGTATCGAAAAACAATATCTGTCACTTTGGACGAAACTTGAAATGTGTTCTGTGTTGTCTTCGCTACTTCTTCCTTCTAATTATGATGGAGGTGAAGCGAATATTTTTGCACGAATACTGTTCTTGGTGAAATGATTCAGTTTTTTTTTTTTTTTAATTCCAAGCAGAAGCAAATTTATTTAAAGAATCAAGAACTTCTGTAGAGGCCGCCAACCTTTGGGCAGCCACCAAGTTGACTGACTTTACTTCGCACTCCATCTGTGCTGCTAATTCCCACCACAGAAAGAAAGGGAGAAAAAAAACATTTTGCCGATTTTGCGGCCGCATTTTGAACAAACCCTTTTATAGAGTGAAACCTAAACTTTTCCCCCATGAAAGATAATCTAAGAATCAATCAATGCCCTTTATGTGAATCCACCCTGATTGCCGTGCCTAAATCCATCGCCGTCAAGAAAAGATCTGAGATTGCTGCACATCAAAAGAGTTTATCTAGATAGCATTATGCGACTGTAAATAGCTGCAGCAAAGACAAAAGATATTGCTCAGAGATTCGGCAAAGGAGAGAAAGCGGACGGTTCTTTCTTAGAATTCAGTTTTTCTAAGCCGCTTCCCAAAGTCACATACTCCCGCTTCGATTTGCACAACTTATGTGCATATTAGTTTTATCCAATTAACCTGTTATTTATTCTTCTTTTTTTTTTCCTCAGAAGACACGAGAAGCGCTCATTTCATAGATTACAAGGTTAGATAAAAGTGATTCTTCCCTTCTTCTTCGTCCTTCAGGGAGCAACATGAACCTTTAGGACATCCAGGGGGAATGTTTGTTGGGTCAACATTGGCTGAATACTGAGGTTATACTGCCCCCTAATGGACATTATGTGAAACAGGTGCAGCTTTGAGCCAACAAGTTTACAATGTCTGTGAAGCTGTAAGATTATATATATATATATATATATATATGTCCAACTTTAATTAAAAAAATTACTTTTTAAACCAGAGTTTGATGGTCAAAAAACACAATTCTTTAGCCTGCTTGATGAGTTTCCATGTCAACCATTAGGGGATAGTTTGTACTGACCGTGCATCTGCTCATATTTGTCAGCCTGGTCCCCACTTTGACAACCTAAGATTTGAATTAGTTTTCTCTGTTCTACCATTTAGTGTAGCATCATCCCACATTGGATTATGACCCCCAATAAACATTATCTTCCAGAATGTTGTTGTGGTAAAATTGTCTGTGATGCCCCACCCTTTGTTTTCAGAGAAGTAATCCTGCCTCTCTGTCTCTCTCATCAGCAGCCTGTGTTATTGTCCTTCAGTCTACAGTAGAAATAATTTTCTTCTAAGAGAGCAGCGAGAGTCTCTTATCCTAACTTGTTACCTGAAAGGCCGTGATTAGACGCACCAGTTGTAAAACATATATATATTAAAGAAAAACTTTAGGGAGATATTTCACTGTTCTATTCTTACAAGTGAAGTTTACTCGTAAAGCACATTTCAGCAACAAGGCTGAAACTGTTGTTATGGTGTGGCACATAAAAACATAATACAATAACCAATTATGAAACAAGCCATAAACATTAGATTTAGTCGAATGCCACACTAAAAATCAAGTAAATCAAATAAATCAAATATGTTGATCAATGTTCCAGTTATGAATCAAAGGCAGCTCTAAACACGAGCGGTTTTAGCTCTGATTTAAACAAACTCAGTGTTTCAGCAGTTTTCTGGAAGTTTGTTCCAGATTATCGGACCGCAAACATGCTTCTCCATGTTTGATATTTTTTATAATCCCTGCTCCTCAAACTTCATCAACATTTGGTGTCAGAAATGGGACAGTACAGATGGACAATCACCCCAACGCCGCCTTCGAGAGGAGAATCTGTCTCTTCTGTGTGTTGCCATCAGTACTACAGTCACCAGTCGGTCTGGGGCATCCTTTGCTTCATAATTGAATTTGCTAATAAAGTGTACACCATTTCCCTGTTTTTCACCGGCGTCTTGAGAAAGCCTTGAGGTCTGGAACATCAGACCTCGAGGCATCAGGATATGTAATGAATTACCAGCTTTACAATTGTTCTGGGAAAACCAACCACTCTCGTAGCTTTGCTGGTGTTTCAATGCTCCTTGAAGGGAAGAATTTTTCTTCTATCATTATTCAAACAAAAGGGAAATATGGAGAAAAGCCCTTTGAATGTCTTTCTGATTCAGGCAACAATGTTGGGATTTGATCTTCAAATGGTTCTGTGTTGTCTAACTTGCCTTCCCACCAATTTCTAATTTGCTTTTAATTTCTCTGGAAGGATGTTGCACCTTGACTTACCATTTCCCGGGTTAATGTGACCAATAATCACTCGTGGAAACACGGCCGCCTTCTAACATTTAAACCTCGGAGGGGATGAAAAGGACCGACAATGTTTGAAAATGGCCTGACAATGTGATTACACGTACTGTATGACAGTCAGACAGTTGTCACTTCAAAGACGAGGACAAATGGGAACGATCCACGGACGTACCTGAAAGATGGTGAGAGGAGACGTTGAGGCTGGCTCTCTGTGGAGCAGGGGAGTGGCAACAGCTGACAAAGAAAATGAAACGGTGATGTGACAAGCTTCGCACGGACGTACAACTGGAGACGTGAGAAACCTGGGAGGAAAGACGGAGCCAGACGTTTGCTTGCTGAAATGAGCAACTAACAAAGTTGGACGTTTCCACTATCGTTTTGTACAAAGGAGATTCAAAAACCTCAGTGAGGGTCATTTATTTAAAACAAAAATCTTTTGCTTTTAGTAACAGTATAAAGAAAGTGTTTGCATTTATCTTGTTGATTGTGATAATCAGGTTTTTGCACAGTTGGTGCGGAGGTAAAATAATGTTATTCCAGGTAATTGTTAGTAATGTAAAAGTCAAGCATATTTGGCTTTTAAATCTGGGGAAAACAGCTAGATCTAAATATTACAAATCTGTGTTTTAACTATTAACTCTTTGATTAAAAATAGAGATTCCTTTTGATATTTGACGTCCGTTTTAAGTGAGACACCTCAGACGGAAGCAGCAGCAAAAAAAAACACACAAAAAAATAAAACAAGTGGAGAATGTCTGAAACCTACTAAAAACTCTGGTTCTTCGAGCAAATAAAAAAATATATACTGGAAAAACTTCCAACATCTTTTTAGTTTCTTGGTTAAACTGTTGCCATCACTCCACTTCCTGCCCCGAAAGCCAACCTTCCTCGGCGCCTGTTCCCCCAGGGAGCTTTTTCTTGGCAAACAAGGCTGTTTATTTTAGTAAAAGCCTCTCGCTTTGGCTGGTTTGTCTAATTAAAATGTTGCAAAAGCATTGGGGAGCAGGCATTTTATTTAACGGCTAATTGTGCTGACACCGAGGGACCGGGATATTTTATGCATACACTTTTTGAGAAATCTCAAGGAAATAACTCAGTTGAGTTTATGAGCACACACACACACACACATGCACACACACACACACACACACACACACACACAGGAGATCAGTTTCTTGTTCACCGGTGAGATGAATTTTAAACAGTCAGGAGTATCAAGTTAATCAGTGGGAATTCTGTGGGGGAATATCAAGTTGCCTTTTAACACGGCAGGATGCATGTATGATTAATGCACGGCTCCCTATTGGACTCAACAGAATAATTGTCTTGTTTACCAACAGGTGTTTTTAATCTAGACACAGGAATTAACCATCCTTGTCTGGAGAGGCGTTCAGGGGTTGCCACGTCCGGGACGTGACGGCTTGTCGTTTGTCACAGAAGCAGCTTGAGAAACCAAACTGAGTGCGAAAGTACAAGTTGGACAAGATGTTTTTACTGTTGTTTCAAAGTTCTCCGATTACACACCGATCATTAAAAGGATTATTCTTTTTTTTTTTGTCTCCCAAAGGGTCAGCAAAAGGTCAAAAAATGTGTTCTTTTGTGTTTGGGTTTGAAGAGAAAGGACTATTTTCAAAGTGATTTCTATTTACAGAACTTCCAGAATATCAAAAGAGTAATTTTTCAAAAGTATTTTTCAATTTTTCTGACTCAAATTTAGAAGTCTACTTACATTAATATTATTATAATCTGGACACTTTCCTGCAGTATCTTCAGTACACGAAAGCGTATTGCTTCCTGCTGTGAAATCATGGAAAATCAAAGTAAAAAATTGTTAAGATTTTGGGAAGAGAACCTTGGAGCAGCATAAATAAGAGTCACTCACCAGTCCAATTTCACAAAGTCAGAGCATCCTGCATTCATCTGTTCAAACAACGTTATGCAGGATTACAACAAGCAACAAATGTACCCAGCATGTTTGACGCTATAGTCATAAAGTTTTACAGGAAATTCTACCAAGTATTTAGTATGTAAGCTTCTGTAAGTCTAAAATATCCCCGCTCTCGTTATTCATAAATGTGGCGAATACAAATCATTTTGATAATACTAACTGGTCTAAAACATGAAAGTTTTCATGAGATCTAAGGTGAGAGATTGAGGGGACAAATGTATATTTTTATATTGTGAGTGTAAATATCTGGCTTCAGCTGTATTTGCAAAAACACCTAACGCTACAAGCATTCAGTGTATTACACAGTAAAGTGCTCATTTGTCAAAACACCCTGATGATTTCCTCTGGCAAATGTGATTCTAAGGGGAAATAAATGTATCACATTTACTTCTTTTTACTCCCAGCTCTCTGGATACCTGTCAGCCTGGGAACTACACAGACGAGTCACCTTACGGTAGCGTCGTCAGCGAAAGCCGCCAATCGTTTCTTCCTCTCTAATGGGGTGCTAAAACACTTGGCCAGTGGTCTTCCTTGGTTTTCAGATGCTGTGCAGTAGGTATAGTGTGAAGCACTGCGGTATTTCCGAGGAAAGGCGTTGCATGTATTACCTTTTCACACCTCAGCAGGAAGCCGACAGGTTGGCAGAGTCACAGGTATTTTACCATCCAATTGCTACAGCAGCTCAGTGGCACAATCGAACAAATGTTGGAGTGAGAATGAAAGTGGAGGGATATAAATATAGATCATTCTTGGGTTAATTTTACTTCCATTTTTGTCCTCCATGTAGCTAAAAACAGCTAAAATAGCAAATATTAGCTTTTAAGCTACAGCTAAAATAGCTGTAGATGAAAATAGCTATTTAAACACCTCTGGCTAAATAGCTACTTGTTTTAGCTACTTTAGCAAACAGCTAAAATAAAGAGCTATTTTAGCTGGCTAAATATCTCTTTATTTGACCTGTTTTAACTATAGAAAATGACAACAAGTGCTGGATGAGGTTGTGGTAATTCTGACTGAAAGATTCCCAACATTTTTCAGTAGTGGAGGATGTGGGGTTCAGAGAGCTCATCCATTTGCTGGATCCAACATGTTCTTCCTACTAGAAAGGTTTATATGTGTAAACAATAACAGCTAATGTGGTAATTGGAAATCATTTCAGTAATTTAAATGAATAATTTTTCTTTTCATTTTAGGCATTAAAAAAGATGTTGGAAGAGAAATACTACAAAACGAAAGAGAGGGCCAAAGAAGACATACAAAAGGTGTCTGTTGTCGGCCTGACAGCAAACGTGGGCATCCATGAATATGGAGGCGTGCCTGGCCATAACATGCCACTTCATTGATCCCAATGACAAACTGGGCATTGTACTAACAGGAGTGGAGCATTTCCCTTCCACTCACACATCTGACAATCTGGCCAGGGTAGTGCATAATCACATGGAGGAGTGGGGAATTACCGATAAGGTGAACTGTCTGGTGATTGATGCCGCAACTAACATGATTGCATGTGCTAAGGTATTAAAGATCAGGCACTCAATCT
The DNA here is from genome assembly GCF_904066995.2 of Poecilia reticulata. Taxonomy (NCBI): domain Eukaryota; kingdom Metazoa; phylum Chordata; class Actinopteri; order Cyprinodontiformes; family Poeciliidae; genus Poecilia; species Poecilia reticulata. Next base: position 7,487,401 of record NC_088844.1, on the reverse strand, counting down.
GCATTGCTCATGGACTGAATTTATTAGTCCGAAAATCATTTGACCAGATGCCTGCCCTCTGTGTCATCCGTGCAAAGGCTAAAAGAACTGTGGCATATTTCCACTCAAGCACCAAAGAAAGGCGAGAAGGGATTCAAATACAGAAGGGAAGACAGTCGCAGAAGTTTGTAATCGATGTGGACACACGCTGGAACAGCACTTACTTTATGTTGGGACGTCTGTTTCAGCAAAAAGAACCTGTGGCTGCAGCCCTCACAACACTCAAAACTGATATCATCCCACTGACTTCTCAGGATTATGAGATAATTGAGGAATCCTTACTGGTGTTGTTTTTTCAAGCAACTTCAGAGCTGGGTGTCAATATCCACGGTTATACCTGAATATGCTGCACCATGCGGCGCTTACAAAGACGGCACATATCACAAATGATGTTGCGAGACTTCTGTCTGAAAACCTATTGAGGCGTGTCAAAAAACAAGTCGCAATCATTAAGTGCCGTGACAATGGCCACATTCCTGGAACCTAGGTTCAAAACTCTTGGTTTTCTCAGTCAAAGCAGGGCACAGGAGGCAGTACGACAGCTGAAAGCAGAATATTCTGCACCGATTGCAAGCAATGAAGGTGTCCAGCTGCAGGATTCAGCAGATGCAGAAGCAGGCACCAGCAGATCTTGTGAGTTTTTATCTATTTTGAAATTTTCTTGTGACATTTGTATTACTGTATTTCAGCTGTTGGTGTTGTATATTGTTATCTATAATGATTTTTATTTTTAAATTTTTTTTATTATGGCTATATTATGGCATATATACATATATATCCTGTGTTCACCTGCACCATTAGTGCCTTGTGAAGGAGTTCTTACCAAGGCGCGGGGAGGTCATCTGCCGACGAAGAAAGCGTCTAAAACCTCAAATGGTGAAAAAAGTAAACCTTAAATCCAGAAATTTCTAAATGTTCTTTTGTTTGATCAGGAGATAAATCAGAATCACACAGCAAAAGCTGACTAAAAGCCATTGGAAGAGGCAAACTCTATGTGTAACTTAATGTTAAGAACCAGAACTAGAAGTCCCAGGAAGAGATCATTTTAAACAAATTCTGTTTTTCAGGAAGCAAGTTCCATGCTCCAAGTATACAGAGTCTGCCCCAACAGTCACTCAATTTCCAATACACTAAAGTACCACATATCTTCATTGTCAAATAAGTCCATGACATAAAAGAAAGAACAACCATAACTGATAGTCATATATCAGCAGGATTACTTGGGGTACAAATCCTTCATAACTACAGAAGATACAGTTAAAATGGTTCACTAAACACTATTGCTAGAATTGGCTTTGACAGAACTTTATTGTGATGATATTGCAAACGCTCCTATGTTCTAATATTTTTGGACACACAATTTATTTGGGTGACAGTGCTGTCACGGTTTCAGTTCAACAGCAGATAGTGGGCAATGAATGAGGCACCGAGTAGCGAACCTTGGAGCAAAGCAACGGGCTGGAAAGCCTCATTGATTCATGAGGCTTCATTTGGCCATGACTAGTAGGAGACTTGAGGCAGAGAAACGGTGCAGACCCTCTGGGTTTTTATTCACCGACATTTAACAAACAGACAACTCTGCTTCACAGTGGCCTATGGTCTCAGTAGCATCAACTCACAATTAACAAACCCACCAAGAAACAGGGTTTAAACAAAATACATACACACAAACAAGCTTTGACAAAAAAATAAAATAAATCTTCAGAATAATATGTGCTAGCAAATACTATTCATTTTAAGCACCCCTAAAAAGACATTTCTATAAATATAAATCTAACATTGAACTTCTAAAGTGCATAGTTCTATTGCTCCCCACCCCCTTCCATCTGCAATGGTCTCTTCTGGAACCTTTAAAAGGTGCTCAGGCCCCCGGTGGGAATCTTTTAGCCTGAACACCGTGCAGAGGAAGAGACAGAGGTAAGCCACACCCACTCAAAGCCTTCAAACATTTCAGTGCATTTCAAGCTGTCACGATACGTATGTTATCCATTTGTTTGTTTTATTTTAACAGGACACCATCAGTTAATGGATATCAGATGACACTGCATAAAAAAAAACACACAATCAATAAAATACTTCAATTTGAGTCATATTTTAAGTGTTTTCCAGCTAAGTAATGAAGACCTTCATTACATCTCCAAATAGCAGATGGAGATGTGATTGTGTTCTGTAATGTTTGATGCATATCATCATGACCCTCCCTTGGCGTGGTCTGTGTTGGGCAACCAAACCTTTCCAATATACGTTGGTTTTCTCATTTACCGTTTTTCCCCATACTGGAGCAATTAAATCATTTGAAAACTCACAAACCTTCAATAACTGTTCTGGTGTGCTGCAGCGACCAGTAACATCTTGCTCAACTTGTAACTTGACAAATTACAGGTCTGTGATTCCTGTTCTGGACATGCTAGCTCCTTGCGAAACAACCCGTTAACATATCCACCACTACTCTCCATGGGTAAAAAAAAAAAAAAAAAAAGACATCCAAACCAAACCAGACCACTTGTTCAGGCTGTTTTTGTACTCTTATGTCTGTGAGTATGTTTCTATGTCAGCAGAGTAGAGGTCGGCTTGAACCTGACTTTTTCACCTACATCTCTCCAGGAAAATTTAACTACCCTTAAATTTATAACCATCAGTTTTTACTTCCAATGAGTCACCCTTGAAAACGCTCTTGAGCCCTTCAAACAACCAGCCAGTAATTAAAATCCGCCTATCAAGCATTTTGCCATAAATCAGATTAAAGGTACATTTCCAGCTGTTCCTCCAGCCTCTTTTCCTCTCCACTGAGATGACACCGTGGCGTCCTGTTTAGAGAAAGGGTTAGGCAGGATTAAAGGGTGTTTCTGACCCTCTTATCTAGTGTTTGAGCACTTGATCACAGAGGCGTGCCCTAATCCGAACATCAATAGGATTCCATCAACACGCTCTCTTCCTCCACCAACAAAGGGGCTCGTTTGGATGGCCTCTAGACACACCACAAGCGCTTAACACGTATAACACACACATGCAGAGAGAGACACGGGTCGCCGTTGAAGCAGCGGAGTTTCTGTTGTTGCTCGCTTTGCTGGCTGATGTCTAATCTCGTAAACTTCTGCCCGCTCCTTCGGCGACGGACTCGGAGTCGAGATCTGTGAAGCATTTTGCGCGCGCCTTCTTTGTCTGCAGACGAAGATCGGCGCGTTTGTTTGGAAATTCAAGAGGGAGATTAAATCAGGTTGGTTGATCACCAGTGGGGTTTGTTTACAGCTGCCTTTAGACAGGGATGATAAGCTGTTTATGTCAAATCTGTCAGGAATAATTGCACATGTTTGGGCCCTTCTGGTGTGTAAGATGATATCTTCCATGTGATAGGGCTCTGCAGATAAGCAATCAGCAAATGCAAAACATATTCAAAACTAGCTCAACGCAGTACGGCTTCCTAAAACGAAACAAGCTACGTCATGGAGTCTTTTTAAAAACAGACATTTAAAGCGCAGATGTTAAGCGATGTCTATTAGAAATGTATTGTTCCGTATGAGTGTATCGAAGCAGAAATAGATTGTGTGCATTTGACAAAGGAAGGACTTTTCTCTTCTCCCTGCGGGCCTGCAGGCTATCTGAAAGGACTGTACATCATACTGTTCAGTCAGTTCTAATTGGAAGTGACTGCTCTGTGTTTATCAGCAGTGGCTGCATTGTGTGCCCATGTTTGCATGTGCAGGGGCGGCGAGGGGGGGTCACTGGTGTTTCCATGGAAATGGGAAGTAGCGCCGCAATCACAGTGGATTCTTTAGGAAATTGCCGCCGCACACACACAGAGGGGCTGGAGCCGCGGCCTGGCGACAGAGTCTGGCTCCCCAGATCATTCCTACGGCTGCAGGGGCCACAGACGCCAAGCCGTGCATGAGACTGGATGTGTTTTTTAGTTTGCTAAGCATCTGGACAAGAAACAGCCACAACTTAGGCGACTGAAAGATGTAGGTTTGAATTTTAGCTCGTCTTTGAATTATTTCTCCATTTTCTGTCCTTTTATAGTAATTCTTTTGGTAATATTTGGATTAAAGACATTGTACATGTTCCCTAATATCCTGCTAATGTTTAATTTTCGATTGATGAAAATAGGATTGTATGTATTTGTATGCGTGTACGTCTTGAGCCCACTATAAAGGTCCAGAGTCGAAAGCTATAAATCAGCGAAAGCTGTAGTCACCGCTCTGGAGAAACCCGCAGACTAAACAGTGATGACCCCCAACTCTGACCTTACATGCACACACACACAGTCATGTTTTCATCACTTGTGGGGACTTCACACTGACTTCCATTAATTTCTACAGCCTAACCCTTACCATAATCCGAACCCTAACCATAACATACCTAACCATTACCTTAACCTTTACCCTAAACCTAACCATCACAGACCTAACCACTAACCCAAAAACAACAATTTCCCTGATGGGGACCAAGAAAATGTCTCCACAAGGAGCAATGGTCCCCATAACCCCACATTGTAGACAGAAATAGGTTCCCATAAGAATATGAAAACCTGGTATACACACACACACACACACACACATTTTAAACTCTGTAGTAATGGTTTGGATTAAATAACAATTTGACTGATATTAGTACAGCACAAAAAAGAAAGCTTCAGTATTTTTAACTTTGGATAGTTTGCAGATATTTTGTCTTCGACAGCATTTGACCAAGATCAAACATCAAAGCCAAAATTTACTTCTGTTGAGTTTGGGATATTGTAATTCAATGATTGCATGCTATGCTTTCAACGAATCGTGAATAATAGGTTGAAATTTAAAGAGGCTTCAAAAACAAGAAACTAGACCAGAACCAGTTGGTTTGAAGATGACCACATTCACCAGTAAAGACATCGTAGTCAGACAGTCAAATGATAAAAGGAAAGGGTTGCCTTCAGTTTGTCACAGAGTGAGGATGGCTTAAAATCAGCTCTAGTGCAATAAAAAGTGTCCATTTCAGATCTGTTCTGGTTTTACTTTTTTTTTTTTTGTTGTCACATTTAAATCATCAAAGAGACTTAAATACACCACAAAATGCAGTTTATTAGACTGAAATCAATCTGGCACTATGTTATCTTTTGAAAAGTTAAGTTCATTTTCATAAGCCAGACTTAGGTTGGATTACCACCAGAGCTGTAAAATCAAGAAATCAGTTCAAGAGAAATTGTCTTTTTTGTTGTTGTTGTTCAGCATGAAGTTGGTCAGAATATCTCAAAAAGCAACACATCCTGCGCTGATTTTCTAAATAAAAAATTAAAAACCAGATTAGACACAACGTTATACCTCACTTGCCTCAGTTAAAGCCAGTGTTCATGATTCAACAATAAGAGACAGACAGGACAAACATAGCAAACATGGGAAAGTTCCAAATTAATGTTGAAGCAAAGGACCCGCTAACATTTGCCAAAAAATAAAACAACCTTGATGATTCCCAAGAATTTAGGGAAAATATTCTGTGGACTGAAAGCATTTTACGTTGTTACATCTGCAGTAAAGCTAACAATTCATGCCAGAAAACAAGATGCCAGTTCGACACTATGACGCTCACTGGAGATTGCCTGCACTGTAAAAAAAACAAAAAACAAAAAAACATCAAAATTTGAATTGAACAGAATTTGCACAGGAAGGCAACATCTTCAGACTGTCAGAATCAGCAGGTTTGCTATAATCCTCCCATCTATCTACCACATGTAAGCAATATTATTACTAATAACTTCAGAGAATCTCCTTGTTGTATCACCTCCTAGTTCTTTGATTCTGGTTCTGCTCTGCATCCCCCAGAAACAGAACCAAATGTGGAGAAGCAGCATTCATCTTCTACGTCCCACAAATCTGAAACAAACTTTGAAACAACTGCAAAACAGTTTCAGCTGTTTTACCTAGAGTTGAACCATAATAAATGGAACATTGAAAAACATATTCGATGCGTATTGACGATTTTAACGACTGCTCTTGACAAAATGCGACGTCTGTTTCTGGTTTCGCAATTGGTGACTGTATGATGTTTTGTTTTTATGTTATGTTTTCATGTCTTCATGATGTAAAGCCCTTTGAACTGCCTTGTTTATGAAATGCGCTACACAAATAAACTTGATTGATGGCTGAGGAAAAAAAAAGACGCTCTATCCTTTTAAGGAGCCAAAGAAAATCCACCCACTGACGGACAAAGAACAAAGTGCACTTTTGACCTCTAGAGGTACATTTTATAGCTTATTTTTGTGTCATTTCTTTTTAAATGGAATAAAACAGTCAAAATGCATCATGTATGTTCAAAATAACACATGTGGAAGTGAATGGGATTCTGAGTGTCTGTCTCCCTCTGCTGGAAAAGCCAAGCGTGTACATACAGAGGAAGGTATTTAGCGGTATGATTGGCTATTTAAGCCTCACATCTGTATGACTGCAGTCTACCATCAGGTCCCCACATGAAGGTTAGACATTTCCCTAAATATGTACACCGAAGTGACTCCATTTATCACTTATTGATTGCTGTTGTGATGGAGTGGAGGGCGGCCGAAGAGGTTTTTGTATGTTTGGGGGGTCATTAGCGCGCAGGGCAGCATCAGTGTTGGTTTTAAAGGTGAAGTGAGGCCTTTGGGTGACTCTAATGCTCGGGTATAAACCTAACAGACTGCGAGACGCTGTCTCGGTCGGCTCTGATTGGCTGGAGGCCGGAGCCCGTTGATGCAAAGAGGTCAGGGAGTCAGAGCTGATGAATGTTTTGTGATACTCAGGAGGGGTAAGGGCAGCGCGGTATGGTTCGAATTAGTGACAAATTAACCCCCTTACAAGTTGTTTTTACTGTTGTAGACATGGTTTTAAACACTCGAAGACAAACAAAGCTTTTAATCAAAAAGTTTATTTTTGTGAATCACGGGCAGCAGCCATCTTAGGTTTCTTCTTCCCTGCGTCCTTGATGATGCCAAAGGGTTAAGCGTTTGACTTTGGGGAGGATTTGTGATGACACTGATCTCTGTAAGACGGTTGATACTTTTTTATATATCATAGCTGCTGCACACCCTAACTTGGATTTTTTATTTTTTTATTTTCTTTTTATTTATTTTAAATTTTTTGTGAAGTCCACATAAATCTGACTCCAACAAATCTAAAAGATGTAAAAGAATGAATACTGAAAAAGTTCAGGTTGCTCAGAGCATAGAATGAAAATTTGGTTTGCAAACTTAAAAATGGGAGAAATAGCTTCACTAGATAACTTTTAGTGAGAGCAACAGGTCAAATAACACAACCAACTGTTTGGGTAACCTTTAAAATAAAGCTTGGGTAAGCTTTATTTTTCTTTATTTACAAGTATGACGAAGCAATTTCCAATTTGTCGTTGTGGTTGGGTTACAAATTTGTCCCTATGAGGGTTATTTCTTTAGTTTTATTTTCATTTTATGGTTTACAATGTCAACACATTACATAATTAGTAGAATGCTGTTTTTTTTTTTGTTTTTTTTTTTTTTTAGCATTTAAATGTCAAATAATCTACCTGTAACTTATGTATAAATATTTTTTGTTAGGAAAAACTGAGCTCACATATTTTAAAAAAAGAGGATTTATGCAAAATAAAAATAAAAGCAGAATCTTACTTCATTTCAACTGTAACGTGCTGCATTAGCACAACATGAGTCCCATCTACAGAGACCTCCAGAGGTATTCATAATTTAAAATTCTCCCATATTTTTGACATGTTACAAGCAGAAATGCTTAGTGCCCAGCCAGGAGTTAGCTCAGAGATTAGCTCCATAAATCCATGTTGCAAAAAGAAAAATGTAGAAAGCACAATCTGTCCTGGTATCCTGATGGTACACATTAAGTATGAATGAACCAAAACAGATGAGAGGATGAAACGATCTGGAGAAAGCAGAGTTCTGGTCGTCCTGTGCTTTAAGCTGCATCACAGACTGACCGCTAAGGCCAAAGTCATTCATAACCCTGGTCAACTTAGATTTAAGAAATCATTTAATAACCCTAAAAATGGGGGGGAAAGTAGAGCTATATAAATGTGTCCTGCTCATCTTGACCTCTGAATGCCATCATACCACTCTGTTCACCTCTAAGCTGTTTTCCCCTCACTACACTGTCCTCTGTTGGTGACATTTGGTGAGCTGTTGGCTATTCCCACATTTGACTAATTTTGTTTTTCCAACATCAGTGTACTATTCAACGAGTGTCAACATGTTACACTGAAGTGCACACAACAATGAAAAGAGGTGCAGGAATGTGAGACTTTATACATTTAAAGGGGCAGTATTGTGTAAAATTGCTTTCTTCAGCTTTATATCATGTTATATAATACTCATCAAAAACATACCTGGAGTGGTGCATTGTTTCTTTCATGCATGTTTGAGAAATCCTTTAATCTCCCATGACAACCATTACTTGATTGTATTATAAAATGACTATGTGCCTGGAAAATACATAACGTTGCCCCTTTATTGAGTTTTTATGTGTTAGACCAAGAAGGCTGAAAAGGGGCATTTTACATAATGTATCATTTATTACTGATGTCCAGTGAAATGCATGATTACTGAGCCTCTTTTTGTCTGCTCCGAACACCAACCTGCCTTTGAATGTCACACACTTCCAGTATCACCAGTATCATGTCCCTGTGTTGTTTTAGATTGTAGTCTGTTGTATGTGCACAGATCCAGATGCAACCCTTTTTGCTCCAGTTGATGGAATTTCAACGTTGACAATCTCATGTCCTGATGCTTTCTTAGCTGCAATATTGATAATCTCATCATCCTCCACCCCAACGTGAGCAACAACCCAAAAAAAAAATGTCTACATCTGCCTCTCTACTACCGACTGTAAAAGCAAATGTGGATTCTGGGAGTTCGATGAGGTAAATACATAAATAACAAGACAGGCTTTTATTGATACATCCTTCACCTACACACACACACACACACACAACAGGTCTAGCAACTACAGTAAGCAGCCGCTGACTTCATTTTTGCCCGTAGAAGAAGAAGCGTGTGGTGCATGCTGGGATAGTTGTCAGAACGCTGGTTTGTTAATAAAGTTTGACTGACCTATCTACCTACTGACCGACTAGATTCAGGTCGTCTGCAGGTCATTTAGCACCATGTTCTCCATGAACATGCTATGCGCGAACGGAGAAGGGTGACCATCGTCCGGCCACGCCCCGGCCCAGTTGCGGAAGGCTCTCCTCGCCGACCGGGGTCGGACTGTTTTGTTGACATTCACTTTAGTGCAGCTCCATCTAGTGGATGCATAATGTAACTCCAGCCTCTACTGTAGCGTATATTCTATGCGCCTTATAATGTGGTGTGCCTTATATATGAAAAAAGTTTTAAAATAGGCCGTTCATTGAAGGTGCTCCTTATAATCTGTTGCACTTTATAGTGCGGAAATATATACATATGTATATAACCTAGGAATGTGAGTAACAATGTGGGTTGTATGACATTATTTTCTACAAAATTATAATACAATGTAGTTGTAACCCGGGGTGAAAAAACTGCCCTTAGTCCCGCCTTGCTGCCCCATTGGTTAAGAGTGACAGTCAGTCACACAGTGCATGCAGCCAATTGACACACCTGATGTAATTATTTAGGCTTGCTCCAGCTTTCCCCAGTCAGGTGTGAGGGGGAGAGCTGGAGACAAAGGAGCTACAGGTTGGTGTTTCCAAACAATCAGTTACCTCTTTGTTTGTTATGCACTTTTTTTAACCTTACAATATAAAAATCATGTAGATCTGAAAAGATCCAGTGAGTTTGGAGCCCTGAAGCTGCCATTCTCTCTACTGTTAATGGAATTGGTGAGTAGTGGACACAATGTTGTTTTGTTGTTTTAGCATGTTGGTGGTAGCCAATGCTTATTGTTGTATGATCTAATGTCTTAAATTCAACATGTTTAAGAAAATGAGATAAATGCTACTTTATTTGGTCTGACAGATTAGATCTATTGCATTTATCTCTATGTATAACTGAAAAAAGTCTAGTTAACTAGCAGGCTGGAAATTTACTGGTCCTGTTTATTTTAATACAGGCCAGGTGATCCCTTTTTAGGGTAAAAGATGGCGAGCTTCTGAAAACTGGCTGGAGCCAGGAGAACCTGAGAATCACTCCATACTGGTCTGTATCAGTTCCCCCTCCATCTCACCATTCGGACACACAATCCACTATTCATCTCTTCATCTGAAACGACTTGCGCTAGGACATTGTCATCTCAAATATCTGGACAATTCAACCATGGACTTTTTGAATGTGTGTAGGTCAGACACTGTGCTGACCAGTGGGGAAATTTAAACCAGTTGTGCACAACTTAATGAAAGATCTACTGCAGTACTGTGTATATTTAATTTGGGGTTCTATGTATGTTTGTCTTGTGCTGTTCACTTTAATTTTCTTTTAAAAATACATGGTATTGAAAGCAGTTCTTTTGCATTGGTTTTATTGATTACTGACAACGGCTCCAGTAGACGAATTCTAGTCTTCTGATTTCTTCCATCCAGTCCTTTTACACTTTAAATAGTGCTACATAGTGAAGAGGTGGAGTTCTGATTTGGCAGTGTGGGTGGTAAAAGGCTTTCACATAATTTGTTGATATGTGGGCAAATTTAAATCAGTAACAATCTTTAATACTTAGAGAAAACATCAATGCTTGTCATTTGGCTCCGTTCTGTTGCTCTTCTTCAATGCTCCTCTGGTTGTTCTTCTTCTATGATTATATTGTTGCCTCATTTCTGGTGGGGAAATTGTTCAAAACACACAAGAAAAGACACATTTCGAAGACTAAAATGACTATCAAATTAAATATGAATTAAAATGTGCTATGAAACTGTTCATTAAATACTAAATGATCTTTTGCAACTTAAAGTCTGCTGTTTAGCAAAACTGGTACAAAACAAAGGAATTAGCATTAATACATGTCTCTTAACAACAAAAATGACCTAAAATGAAATTAGAAACTGTTAAAAGTGAGCCTCCTAAAGCAGAAAAACAGAAAAGTAAGATTAATTTCCATTGGCCCAATCAGCGATGATGAATGGCAGGCTGATTGCGTGCCAAAAGACTGAGTTACTGCTTGTGTACGTCAGGGAGATTTAAATTAATGAGTCCTCAGATCTCTGTGGAGGAACTCTGTGCTGCAGGAAGCACAAGCTTCATGAATATAAAGTCAACATTGAGACAAGATGAGGACACAAAAACAGCACCCACAAACCCAAAACACACATTGTGAAAGAATAATACACCCATGTACCTTTTGCTAAAGAAGTGTGATGTCATTTAGGGTCACACAGTACTTTGTTTTAACAGGTTAAAAAGTCTGCGGTTGTTCTTATTACAGATTAATTATAAAAATTAATTCAAAACAAGCAGAAAAACTGATATTCCAACTGGTTAACTGGATATTTCCAATAACTGAAGACTGTGGCTACTAATGAAAACATGCAAGCCGTTGAAGATCATTGCCCACAAAGCTGTTTATATTAATGGAACGTTTAGTGGAAGGAAAAATGTGGGAGGAAAAACTGCATGTCATCTGCTGTCTGTTCATGGACGTTTTAGGGTATTTAATGCTTCCATCTGTTGAGAAGCTTTATAAAAATCTGTTTTAATTTTCTTGCTATCTTTACTAACATGCATAATTCTACCCCGCACTGCATGATGCTGTGGTTCACGCAAAAGGAGCCCCATTTAAGTACTAAAAACACACACTGTATGTGTAAGTGCAAGGAAATACTTTTCAATATGCCTGACTGAGAAATTTTTAATACCATTTATGTAAAAATAAGATTTTCCGACAAACTGAATTGTGGGTTTTTGTTGTAATTTATAATAAAAATAATAATAATAATAATAAATACCTAAAATATCACTCTGTGAGTCATGGATCCATATTATACTCATGTTTCACTTTTTGTTTGAATAACTGAAACAAATCTTTAATTTAATATTTTTGATTTAGGGGGATTATTGACTAAATGAAGAAAACCTGAAGTTTTATAGTTTGACCACATGGGGACAGTGCTGTGCCAATATGACTTCAGGTCGGACTGAAGTCACTAAATTTAGTTTTGGGCAAAAGTCAAAAACATTTTGACATCTGCCGGTTTTATCAAGCTTCCCTTTTATTGCATTTGTTATGATACATTTCTGGAAAAATGTCAAAAGGAAACTTTTTTTTTTGTCATTTTTCCAAAAAGTAGTTTGCTTAAATGTGTTTTTCTTTTCAAACACGGCAAATTTCTTCCTTTGTATTTTAAAATGGTTTGTACAAATAAAAATGGATCGAGAGAACTAGAGGGCATTAGTGATCTGGTTATTTGTCTTTAAGTAAATAAAAGCGCTGATTAAAGGATTTTATTTTTATTGTGTTCAACAGATATTATGTAATGAGACAAATGTCCAAATGAATGAGTTCATGTCCAGAGATCAGGCCTTTTGGCAAAAAGTGTAAAAAAAAAAGGAATTTGCAGACTTTCATCACTCTTAAATCTTTAAAATCATCAAACAAATGTTAATACCAGACAAAGACACCTAGATGTCTGGTCCAGTGTGAACCCAGTTTCTTTTTAAATCAGGAATTAAGTCTAATTAATCACATTTCTTTGGTTCACCTTCACCAGCCACACCCAGGCTGCATCAATGCGAGACCTGCACTTGGATAAATGAGTCCTTACAAGATCTCAATAAGCAACACTTCCTGTCAAGATCTCAAGAAATTCAAGAAAAGATGGGGAACAAAGTTACTGATATCTCTCAGAGTGGAGCAGGTAAGGCATTTTTAAGGCTATTGGGACTCCAGTGAGCCACAATGAGAGCCATTATCCCCAAATGGGGAAAACATGGGACTGTGGTGAGCCTTCCCTGAAGAGGCAGACCTAACATTTCTCCAACACCTCATCTAGGAGATCACAAAAAACAAGATAAAAACAATTGTGTGACTGAGAGGTAAAGTCGGGTGAACTCTATTGAAAAGTAAAAAAAAATGCCTGCCGATGGATATGTATAAGGTGTTATCTGTAAAGTACAAATTTAGAAATGAAGGTTTGTAAATGAATCATTCAGACTTTTTGACTAATCCTGGCTTAGTGGTCTCTATTTCGTCATTGATTTGGTTCCTGTTTATTGACGTGTCAAACTTGAGACTTCCTGTTTGCCTGTAAGCACACATTTGACGGTGTGAAAAGTCAAGACCGGCTGTGATCAGACAAAAAAATATAACTCGTTTCCACATGTACAGAGTGTGCACAACCCTACTCTGTAGAGAATGTTGTAGGAAACTGAGTGTTGCTTTGTTCATATAGTCTTCTTACTTCTCAGCTGTTAGAGGGTATCAGACCTTTCTGAAGAGCAGAAACGTTAACCAGCTTTGCAGAAAAACATTAATATATTTGCACTAGATGTTGGCGTCTTTGAAATCTAAAAAAAACTAAAAAAAATATACATCAAGGTTGTATTTTAAGATAGCCAAGTTTAAAATGAGCTTGCAGCTGTGGTCTGGTCAGGTCTGGTTTGGTTTGGTCAAGCATGTCTAAGATCGAGAAAAGTATTCAATCAGAAATGTAGCTGAAACCGAAACAAGAACAAGACTTTGGAAATGTGGTCTGAAGAACCACAAACCTACATTTTTAACCTTTCAGAAGTTGACTGATTCACTTGCCTGCTTGTAGCCTTCTTGTTTCAGCTGTCTTTAGTGGTATTCAAAAGTAATGTTATTAACTGTTCATAACATTACTTATTATGAACAGGTTACTAGGGACGGGAGTAGCCATATCTGCCCTGTGGGAGTCTGATAGAGGATAGGTCGTCATGCACCCGGGTGAAACGACTTACCCAAGGACACAACAATGGAGACAGACAGAGTGGACGTGCAAACCGGCAATTCACTGGTTACAGGAATAACTCATACGACCATGAAAGTGGAGACAGCAATTGTCAAAGATTGAAGGTCAATAAGCACCAAATATTAGTTGTTGAAGCATGTTAGACTTTGCAAAAAAGTATTTCAAGAGCTCCAGATTATAAACTAAAACAGAGAAATCAGGAACACATGCTGGCGGCTAATTTTCCACTGATTAGTTTACTGCTGCGGTCATGAATGACACATCCAAATTTAATTTGCAAGTTAGAAAGGAGTCAAATTTGTCAATGCTAAAGCTGAGTATATATCATCTTAAGTCGTATTCAGCTCCATCTCAAAATGTACAACTACATTGCAGGGTTCAATAATTTGCATCTGTCAAATCATGCTTTCACACTGTCCGACCTGATGCTCGAAAGCGACCCGGCTGCCCACGTGTCGGGTACGTACCCAACACGTTGGACTCTTGACTTGGGGAACTACACAAAAGAAGAAGAAAACTAGAAAACAAAGGAGACGAATGAAAGGAATGTTCAACTAAACCAAAGGCACTTCCTTGGGAATCATTGCTATTCTATAAGTATAAAAAAAAGGTTCCTTTCACGTTTTGTTTTTGTGTTGGTGCATGTACCGTGTGAGAGATTCAGGTGCATTCGGCTCTGCTTCAATAATTGCCTCACAAGAGTCAACCCTCACGCGATTTACTTTTCCATACTAAAATTTATAATATTCCCTATTTGATTACATATTGAATATCTTATCAAACCACACCCTTGAATCGGTCAAGCAGTTACCAAAGGATGCGAACTTGGTAACTGTCCGCATCCACAGTTTGCTGTGTTTTTTATAACACAGCAAACTAAAAAAGACTAAAAAAAAGTTCAAGTTATGCTTTAATAGAGTTTTAAATAGTGATCAATAAACTCGGCATTTATTACAGTCTTACCTGGTTAAAAACAAAGTGTACAACTAATGTGTTAGAATATGTAAGAAAAAAAGAACAAGGTACGTTATTTGGGTGTACAATGGATCAATCACCAGCAGAGGGCGGTGCACCATCACTATTTTGCCCTGATAAGCCCTTCGCTTTTTTTTTTCGTCACACAGACATGAACCTGAGAGGAAAACAACAATGTTGGCAACTGCTTGGGGGGTTGGAATGAAAGTCTGACTGGATTCTTAGCCAACAAACGTGACTAATCATTTAACGTGTTCAGTCTTTAGCAGATCGATAGATTTTTAAAGAGATCAGTCCAGAGATTGTCTTACACAAAGGTAATACAGGATTAACAGAACTGTTTACTGATATGCTAGTCAAACGTTAACAGGATTAGCCCGGAAATTCCTTTAATCACGTTGTGTTTGATCAAATATGCACTTACATTGATTGCTTAAGCATAAATTAATAATAGTTTGTGGCTCTGCTACTTTTATTCCTTTAAAAAATTAGAAATTTGCACAAAACTACGGAGGTTTGAAAGGGCCAGAATTTTATTTAAAACAAACAAACAAACAAAAAGAATAAATTATTATTAATAATAATAATAATAATAATAAATCTGTCAATGTTTATTCAAAAGTCCCTGAATTAAAAACATATTAACAGCATAGGCAAAGTATTCAAGATATACATGGATAATAGTCATATTATTAAATATATTCATTATTTAAAATGTATTTTTATTTAATACTCTATTATTCCACGGTGGCGTGTGACATCACAAATTAATCTATTAGTGAGTCTTACGTGTCAGTCAGTGGGCAGGGCTACTGATATCAAACTATGGTACAACAGCTGCTTTTAGATGTACTGAGAAGTGGCTGTAGTAATTATTTGCAAGGTAAATATGAACAAAATAACTGTGATGAAATGGTTGGCCGGTGACCAGGAACATCAGTAATTTCTGAGGTCAGATATTTGTTTCTGATAATGACATCCAAACACTGGTACAGTTTCGAAATCCAGTGGGATCTGCTGACTATATTAGCTAACAAATCATCCAAAGTACTAATAAACTAGCTTTTACTGGAACTATGTCTAACTTTTAAAAGAAGAGCAGCCATATAAAATTTTGATGTTTAAGTTCTTTGACGTTACACTGTAAGGTTTTAACATCTGACTCCACCATTGGAGAAATTGCAGTAGAAGAAAAATTTTACTTAAATGAATCAATGACGTTATCACAAAAAACAATTTTGACATATCGTGCTTATTTTTTTTAATGCGATGCAGCTCTAATAAATTGTAAAATAGTTTAATTGAATTCATATGACCTTAGGTTGTGCTTGACACATTTTACATGTATTAATTTTTAACCAAATAAAGTTAACTATCGCCACAAAAACAATTACAAACACATTTATTTATTTCAAACTGCATTCTAAATATAAAAAGTTATTTAATTACATCTTTATTTAACATTCGCATATATTTATTTAATTTAGAGAATGTTGGTACTTTAGGCTTTCCATACATAATCACCTTTCCACAATGTCCCACTCAATAGTCTATCTTTTTAGACCAAGCTTGAACTTGAACTAAGAGTTTTGATATGAGACATGCCCGGATTTGAAATCAAGGATCAAGGAGTGTGTGAGTGTGTGTGTAATGGGGGTAGGGAGGGGGGTTGTTGCATTTATCAAGGGCCACTATAGGCCACAGCTTGCAGCCGTCTTGGGCCCTCCACCAAAATGTAGCACGACGTCACCGCTTCCGCCCTGCTCCCCTCTCCACCCCCAGCCTCCCTCTCTCTCCTCCCCCCGGCGTCGTTGGAGCAGCTCAGCCGCCTGCAATCCAACATGGAGTAGTGAGAGATGGGGCTCTAGCGGGGCCACCCCTCGGCAACAGCAGCGAAGACGCGCTTCTTTTTTTTTTACGCACAACTGGAAGCGGAGTCGTCGGTGAAAACATGCGCCTTAGGACTTAAAAAACGGAGCGTGTGTGAGAGGGAGTGAGCCAGCGAGTTTGCGCGCGTGTGTGTGTGTGTGCGTGTGTGTGTGTGTGTGTGTGTGTTTGGGGAAGGTGGGGGGGTTAGAGAGAATCAAGAGCTGGATTCGGCAACCGAAATTGCCAGTGCAGCCTGCGTTTATCCACTGATTGGGTATTAAAGTTCCAGACGGAGAAGAGGAGGTCCTTTATTTTTTTTTTCTTCTTCTCTTGCGATCCAGAAGAAAACAGCGTGGCTTCAGTGGAGGAAAGAAAGAGAGGGAGAATTTCAGGAAAAAAGGGACTGTCGAGGGCAAAGCCTGAGAGCCGACACTCGCACAAAGGCGCAGGGGGGATTTATGCGGAATTGGACACAGGATCGGAGGTGAAAGAATGACGAGTGAAAAGTATGCAACCGCCGTGGTACATTACCTGAGGTGAAACGAAAAAATGATAGAGGAAACACATCCAAACGAGTAAGTAATGCAGCTTAAAGATTTTCTCATTCCCCTTGCTTGTAAGTTGCTTGGAGCAACTTCGTGGAATGTGCAAAACTCTCCTTGCAAAGCTATACTTCCCTTTTAATCGTAGCCGTTTTGTGTCTTTACTGCTCCAAATGCATCGGCTGTGTGTGCGTTTGTATTTTTGTTGTTGTTTTATTTTTACTTTTTTACGGTGGCCCCCCCCCCCCCATATTATTATGTTCTAGAAAACAGCCTAAAGAAGGCGAGAAAGAGAGAGAGAGACAGAGAGAGAAGAGTGGGAGGAGGAGGAGGGGAATAAGCGTGGGTGGATCGGAAACATTTTCTGAAAGGATCTCAAGCGAGAGAGCAGCGAGTGAGGCCCTGTTGCAACGTAACTTAGGAACTCAAACACGCCTAACGAGCTGCGCCTTTAAATATATATAGAAATACAGCAACGGCAGCGCGCGTGGGGGGCACGGTTTGTCACGGTGTAACGGCGGGCGGCCGCATTTCTCTTTATGCCCCGTCTCTCTGCTGTTTGGTCACATCTGTGTGTTTGCTTTCAACCGAAGGGGGAAGTCTCACCGGATAAGAGATATCCGATATGCCCCATCCGCCATCTCTTTCTCAATCGCCCTCATTTGCATAGCCTACCGCGCTCCATTCATAAAAAAAAATAGTAGGCTATATGGGATTGTAAACGACGGCTGGCTTTCAGAGGCGAGAGAGAAAGAAAGAAAAAAAATTCTGCTTCGGATTCGGGTTGATTCGAGTCCTCGCGGCTGTTTCTGTCCGCCACGCGGGCTCGTTCGCCTTCTGCGAAATGTAGCTCGGTGTGTAGGCCCACAGACCTGTTTACACGACACCAGTGGGTCTGAGTTAAAGCCGAATGCTTACCCCTACCGAGCTGTTTTCATATTAGGCGACACATAAACTATACTAGACGAGTTTTTTTTTTCTTTTTTTTCTTTTTTTTTTTCTTCCTCTCGTCTGAGCTAGGCTGCTCGGTGGTAATGCCTGCCTGTGCTGATTTGTTGGCGGGGGTTGGAAGGGCGAAGGGCACGGGATGGGGGGGATGTTTGCGCTGCGGTAGCGTGACGGCGGCTCATTCATAAAAGCCCTCTAACCTTCAGCGAGTCCCCATTCATGCCTGTTGGCCGTGCTGTAGTCAGCACAAGCCCCGCGTCTGGGTGTCTGTTCCCCGGTCACCGATCCCACAGGGAGACCCGAGTACGTAACCCGGCACCGGTCGGCACAATAAAAACGAATTTGAGAGGATATTGAATAGTAGAAAATACAGTTAAAATACAATATATAGATACAATTTCAAGTTTCTACTAATACTCAAAGTTGATCAAATTTGGAAGTAGAAAATGACTGACATATTGCTTTCACACAGGAAAGTATTTTATAGAATAATGATCAGGTAAAATTATTTCAGGGACAAGAGTAGTTCAAAACAAAACACTATCAAGTCTGTTTTGAAACAAGGCCTGGGTTGGTGTGATATTTTTTTATGCTAAGATAACCTCTTGCAAAAATAAAATTGTATTTACTCTTGCTAATGTCGAATTGATCAGGGTTTCAATATCGCACAATGTATACAACATGCATATCGTGAAGAAAAGTTTGGACTGGAGTCAATGTTAGCTAGTAACTTAAGCAAGCGCCATACATCCCCATGGCCCTTGTAGTTTAATACAACATAAAATGTTTTAGAATGCAAAGAGCTAGGTAGGTCTTTGTGAAAACAGCAGGTGTTAGAATCGATTTATTCAATAAAGCCATGTTGTTGAGATGGATAGACTAGTTATTAACTGAGGTCTATTTGCAAAGTAAACGTACTTTAAAAAAATTATTTACCCATTGCAAGTGATATCTGCATCGCAACATTCACATATTGTGTGTGTTTTCGTCGTCTTATGTTGTATTTTTTTTTTTACGTACAGCCTGGAATGGTAAAAAAAAAAAAAAAAACTTCTTCCAATTTATATACAACTTTACCTTGAATTGTGAGTTAGCTTACACACACTGTCTGTGTTTTCCATGACCGGATGTATTTCCAAAGAGCCAAACTCATATTTCTTGTTTGTGAAAGAATAGCATAGTAGCCTTCTCTCAGTCTGCTGACCTGTAGTGTGCAGCCACAGGTGGGAGATGAACACTGTGAAACTTTGTGCTCTGCAGCCAGAAAAAAATATGGTAATTCTGGCACTGCATCTGGAGTCTCATTAAAAAGGACTTTAATCTTCAGATAGAAAATATGATACAAAATGTATATGGTATTGGAACTTGGTGCACCTTGATATAGGCATGTCTACTGGAAAGGATGTAGTTCTTACACGACAGGAGTAAGTCAGACAAATCACCCTGTCTCCTCAATGTATTTAGTAATATTTATTTAGTAAATATTATGAGCTTTAATCCAGCTGTAACTAGCTTGGCAACATGAAATGGTGCGGACAAATATGCTAGCAAGCTAAGCTGGTGTCAGGAAAAATATGTTTTAATGCTACCTTAGTACATATTTTAAAAATCTGTTATGGTTTTGATAACATTTATTTTCCTGAACGCTAATGCTAAAGAAAAAGATGCTAGTGTGCTGAGCTTCATTAACCTTATTGTAGGGGTTGCTAATTATTTTTATTCATGGTTGTTTAGAAAAAAATTAATTGCCACCTTAATGGAAGATATTGTGAAGGTTTTTTTAATGGTTTCAGTAGCATTTTTTGCTATCGTTAGTTTAATAACAGTGTGAATGCTAAATTGTAAGCAAACTTCTTAATCCTGAAGCATTCGTATTAGCTGTGGCTGTCAAGGAAAATGTTTACACCTGAACACCAAAGAATTTAGTTGAAAATTGTATTCATGTATTAACATTTAATGCCTTAATCGCAAATCAGTTCTTGTTTTTGCTTCTTTTTCACACTGAGGACAGTCCACATTAGCAAAAAATAAATCTAAATTTATAACTTAAAACCATTTTTGTCTAAACAAAATTGAGAAGTTGGTTGGAATTCAGTTAATTTGACCATTTTTACTCAGAGGGGTTGATTATATATGTATCACCATCTGATGTTTGCAAATTGTTGCATCAGGTTTATCGATTCAGGTCTAGCAGTTTTTCTCAGCGTACCCGTCTCACTGGGTTGCACAGTCCCACGTCTACCACCCAAGTCCTACAGCGAGACAGAGGCCATACATTTGTCACAACATATTACAACAACAACAAAAAAAAATCTCTCCCTGAAGCTGTTGGATCATTTCCTGTTGCAGACAATACCTTTATTTCCGTGCTGTAAGTCGTGTTTCTGATAAAGTTTGCTTTTGTCATGGATCTGCAAAACCAAACCACACCCTGGAAACTTTCAAAGAACCCGGCTGAGTGACTTTGTATGGCAACACCAGTGCTGCTTTTGCACTTGTATCCTCATGTCTCTCATAATTGTAAAACGTATTTTAAGACATTTCTGTTGGAACCATTTCGCTACAGTTAACAAATGTTGTTTACTGCATTTAAGCTCCTGGAAATGTTTACCCCCCCAACAGATCCACACAGAAAAAGGTTTGAATAGTTGATACAATTCTTCTGGATTTAAATGTCTTTGGTCACCAAGAATGATAGCAGTGGAAGCAAGAGTTTCATAGCAATCACATGGGCATTTATCATATCGTTAATCATTTATTGTGATAAATTTCTTATCATGATAAGAATTCCAATGTATCGTTGCTGTGATAAATTTCAATTAATGATGTTTAAAAGCTGTCTGAATTATCAGGATTGATAGTTTTACTCTTTTCTCCACTGTTTGTTCCATGAAAGTACCAATAAATATTGTTTAATTTGAAAATATGATCAAATCTAGTTACTGTGTGGAGTTTAGTGACACAAATCACACTTCTTCATGTGACTGGCGTTTTAAAGAAGCGCATTACAAATGAATATGTTTATCAAGACCGTTATTTGTTTTTGTGGGGCCATGGCTGCCATGTCATGTTGTCACAGCCTGACAATAATAACTAGTTCTTATTGTCACTTTCATTGTTTATCACAATATTAATACAAAATATTGTACTAAAACAATATTTAAGTCCATATCGCCCACCCCTACAATCACGGGGGGCATTTTGTACCAGATTTGAGAGTTGATGGGGGTTTTCCTTTGCCAAATGGATGATCAGTGTGAGGATTTACAGCAGAGTTGGTGACTCAATGCAATAAACCATCTGATGTCACCACAAGGTCATTAAGGATGAAGGATTGCTGCAAAGTTAGGGACTCGAGGCACTCATCTAAGTTTCCTTTGACTGAAAAGTTTTTACCAACTGGCATGATAAGCTAAACTTGTTTTAGAACCAGAATCAGATCAAAATATATATAACTTAACAAGCTAGTTTGATTGACGTGACCCGGTTCTGATTAATGCAGAAGCTTTAAAGGTCATACTACGGTGTAACTTTTGGTCATGTGTTTGGGTAAACGTCGTCAAAGCATCTCATGTCCGGTGGCGTTGAGCCTGAGTTGGGTTTACCTATAATTTGAAGAACTGGTCAGGACCAACTGATGTTTTTTATTTGAAGGTCATACTGACTTTTTTTCCACATGACTGAAACACAACCCTGATGACAAACACAAACGTGCATAACCACTTTGGAAATACGTATATATATTTTTTATGCTGAAAATATATGCAGCGAACAAGTAAAACTCGTAACATTAGTGTACTGTCATCTCGCGACAGTTTTTGCGTCTCCCAGTTGAATGTTATCTGTTGGACTTATTCCTGAATTGTAAAGGAGAGTCTGAGCTAATTTTATTGGAAGGCAGCGATTTAATAGAAAAAAAAAAAGATTAAAATATAATTTCAGTATCTATTAAGATTATTAATGAGCTTTTTACTGTTGGCTGTAGCCTTGCTATCTTTATCTTTTTGGCTGGATGGAAGCCGTCGTTGTAAAAATTATCTATTTTGTATAATGCGGTCTCTTTATCTGAAGTAAAGCCAGTTACAGGATTGATGGCGGGTCAGGACATAAAGACACACCCGTTTACACTCGTGGTGTCACGTATTTCTTTTATGATGTCAGTATTCGGTAACAGTTCTCAGTCTCTCTTTCGCGACATCAGCGGTTCATTATCTGCCTTTTTTTGTGTTGCCGTGTAGTTGTTGATGCGTTTGTTTATCACCTGCTCGGGCTGTAATGTCGACAGATTTAATGTGTTATCTTTGTCATATCACCGGTTTGGAAGTTCCTCTCCTCTCCTCGGTTATTACTCATTATAAGGGTGCATTGAATTCCCCCCCCTGCCACCCTCAGAGTAACACTATGAGCAGCAGAGGATGTATTGATCTGGTGTGAGCTACTGCCCAGTCAGCATGTGCACAGTCAGTATCGGACAGGAGATGCTCGGTGACATTCAGCTAAGGTCGACAAAGAGTTGAAACCGAATCCGTCCCTGAAATAAAAAGCAGTCACGAAGTGGTGAACGCAGCAGCGAGGAGTCAGACGACCTGTATGTTCCCTCTGCAGGACTGTCCTGTTCCCCGTTTTTCCAACTTGGCTGAATCTGATATTAACGCTTCAGTAAACCCGATAGGAGTGAGAAAGTTCATCACCAAAACCGAACATAGACTGATGATTAAATGATTCACCCCTTTTTGGAAACTGAGATGGTGCTGCAAGCCATTGTTGAAAGAAAGCCATAACAAAAAGCCCATCTGTAGTTTGCAAGAAGACTTGTAGGGTATATAGTAGACAGAAATGCTCTGGTCAGACGAGTCCAAAATCCAACTTCTTAATCCACATTTTATTTTTCAGTGCATCTTAATGCTGCAGTATGTAACTTTTATTAATTTTTTTTTCTTTTTTTACACATTTGTTAAAATTATTATTATGTCATGACTGTATAAGATAAACTATGAAAAGAAAGTGATCTCCTTTGCCTTTTCCCAGTGAAAACTGTAGAAATACAACTCTCAGTCAGAAACAACATATCAGAGTCGGGAGGAGGGTTTTAGAGATGCCAATCTTTCTTGTGTATGTGCTGCTCACACCCTCCTCCTTTCTCTCCGCTGTGCTGCAGCTGTTTCACCACAACATAGACTGGCAAGAGGTCTAAGGCTAGTTAGCATAGCTACTGATGATGAAGGATAAATGCTTTTCCTTTTCCCTTAGCAGCGCTTACACAAGCGTGATTGGCAGCTTTAAGATCCTCCTCCTGGCTCTGACTGGCTGTTTTTGACCGGGAGTGTTACATGTCTTTAGACAATAACAGCAGTGGGAGGTGGAAGAGCGGCAATCTTTTCACAGATTGTTTGTCTCATGCTACACCGTCATGACATTGTGACAGCTTTAACAAATAAAAAAAAATTAATGTTTTTGTAAAAGTTACATACCGCAGATTTAATCAACATTATGCAATATTCATGTGCTCAAGTTAGCTGAGATAAGCTAATTTTCTTCAGTAACCGGAGTTTATTCGCGTTGTGCTAAAGTAGTTTTGACACGATGTCGTCTTTCGGAGAGCGATAACAGAAAAACTGTCATGTCACGGACTGACTGCTCCAAGTCCTGTTTCTCAAGAGAATATTACCCAACAGCCGAGCGGCCATGTTGGATACATTTGGTGTTGCTGTTAACTTGGTTCATAAGTATAGCTTCACAAACTGAAATGTATCTAAATGTCCAAGTTATGGGGTAGAAACAGAAAAAAATATTACTGACCAGAACAACAATGTACTATGAATCAAATTTAATGGCAGCACCACCCACCTCAACATTTTGTTGTCATGTGGGAAGTAGAAACACGTTTTACCTGCACAGTGAAACACAGCCTGCAAGGCCAGTCGGAAAGGCAATAAATATAAAAATATAGCAAAACATTATTTACAAGTACAACCAGGAAGAAATAAAAGAATACCAGGGAAGAAGAAATCAAGGGGTCTGCATTTTGAAGTCACCTCGCTGCACACGACGGCTTTCAGGATGTTCACCGACAGTTATGTGACCTATTGTTGCTACAGAGAGCATTCTGTGTCATACAAAACTGCTAATACAACCCGGTTACACATGCAGACAGAGATGCGTGTCGAACAACTAATAGTGTATTTTACTCCGAACATACCGTTCTGTGGACGGAGGTGGTGTCGGCATCATGCTGTGGGGGATGCTTTTGTTCAGCAGGTACAGGCAGACAGCCGATGAGAAGTTGGATGGCGTTAAATACAGAGCAGTCCAGGGAAGAAGAAACCGTCTTTCACATTGCTGTCAGAAAGATTGAAACTGTTTTGGCAAATGAATGTATGCGCCGCAGTAGAAGTAAATTCTTTATTGCAGCATATTTTACTTTTTCCCCCTTCAATTTTCCATTACCGATAAAACAGGTTATTTGGGATCACTGGTCTCTATAACCCACAAAAGGCCAAAAAAATGTCAAAAAGTTCTCGAAGCACACCTTTCTGCCACCTGAACCGGTATTCCATGGAACACTGCAAAGGCACAATCACTGCTTTGTCTCTCTTAATATCTTATGATAACCAAGTTTGTCAACCTTGGTGAGGTATAAAAATCTAGAAGTTCCTCCAGCCCCAGGAAGAGCCTTTAAGGCCAACGACTCGCATGAAGTCAGCGCCGCTGCTACGCCGTCACATTTTTACTGTGTATTTAAAGACGCGTGGCTTCGTTTTACACTATCTGCAGATGGTGAAATGATGAGTTGCTTTGAACGGTACGTGTCAGAATCAGACGGGTAAACACATACAGCGTGTCCGCTTCCTTTGCAGACCCCTCGGTATTATTATAGTTTCTGTACTCCCCCTCCGCTGGCGCACGCGTGCACGCACGCATCACATGGAACAGATGCTTTCCACAGTGTTTCACAGCTCATCGCTGCTTGCTCTCCGGAGTCTTTAGGCCATATAATGGTCCGAGCTGTTTATATCAGGACACCAAACAATGGACCTGGATTGTTTTCCTCCCCTCACGCCCCCCCTCCCTTTTTTTTTAAATCTCTGCTCATCAGCTGACTGGATGACCAAGATTATAATAGCTCGAGTATTCATTTACTTCATCGTGTGTCTTTTCCCCTTGGTGAACCCGCATGTACGACGACTCGAGAGGCTGTTTGCAGATAACTCCCATTCTTCTCCCCAGTGAATGAACTTTGTGAACTTTCAGTTTTTTAGCCAGTGTGACACCATAGTTAGCTTGAGGGCGTGTTTTTGACTTTAATTTATAAGATATTCAAAGCAGAAGAAACATTCATTACACATCCCCCCCCAACAGCAACAAAAAGAAACGTTTTATTTGTCGGCTTTAAAGCTTGGTTTTATCATTAGTGTTTTTAGTTTTTCATTTTACCCAAACAGTTCTTGTGTTAATGTTGTGGGGGTTATTAAATTTTTAAGGGCAATGAATCATAACATCAACGCTAACCATTTGTTTTTACTGCTGCTTTGGATACGACTTCAAGTCAGCTTGTCACTCTAGTAATGGCTCCACTTCAGACCCACGTGTTGCTACGTTGTAACTTTCTACTTTATGTTTATGCTTGTCATCAAATTTTGTTCTCGTGTACTTAGCCATCGTGCATCTCTTTATTTATTCTACTAGTTGAGCATAGGGTTGGGTCTTTATCATAGTACATTTCTTACCATGATAGGTATTTTAGTTTATCGTTGGCACGATAAATTCCATAATATTAATGTTTAAAGAACCACTTTTAGGCTTAGAAGTATGAATAGTGTGAAATAACAAAAATGATTAAATAACCCGGAGCGATCTACTGCTGGTAAGTGCTGAGTGAGCAAAGTGTTGGGCAAAGTTTCTTACAGTAGACAGAAAATAACTTTAGTTTTCTGTCAACGTGGGTAAAAAAAAAATATGTTCTTGACGTTTCCATTTTGTACCCAAATGACCAAATGTTCAAAATGGGTTTAATCATTTGGATGGACTACAGTTTACCTCCTTAACTAATAGTTGATGGCAGTACATGTGTTTTTAGAAGAAGTCATGCAAAACGTACAGTAGGTACAGCACACACAGCTACTTAGCTAGTGTGACACCATATTTATCTCGAGGCTCGATATTTGCAATGCCGCTGGTAAGCTCCAGTGGAAAGTATTTGTTTTAGGAAGAGTTCAGTTAATTCTAAGATTGTTATGTATAAATATCACATGTTGTGAAATATGATTCCAACCTGCAACACATTCGGGCAAAGTAACATCTAATATTGTTATTGCCTTTCATGTGTAGCTGTAAAAATCCCGATGGGCCTCGTTTGGGGAAGCCCTGAATGAACAGGCTTCCTAGTGTTCATCATGCAAATAGTTTTCAGTTGGTTTGATGCCCCGGAGCCGGGCCACAGTTTGCCCAATTACAAGATAAACCATTGACATCTGACAGTTTATGTAAACGAAGTCCACCTGATCAAACACACCTCAGGCTGACATTGTGTTGGACGTCCGTCAAAGATGCAAAGAGGATTAGAAAGCCCCCCGCCCCCCTTCGCTCGTCACTTTCACTCAGCCCAAAGTGTTAAGTCGAACCAAGAATAAGCGGATGGGAGGCTTTATCGAGGGTCTGTAAGAGGTTTAGGACCAATCAGCTTAGTTTCAGTAGAGTTTGTGTTAAATGGAGGGGCTGCCACTTTTGAAGTACAGTTATAAGAGCACTGCTGAGCGCCAACAATTGCACAGAGGTGTTGAAGACAGGAGTTTGATTTATGTATCAGTGGTTTTCACTTTTTGGCCTACATACTTTATGACTTGTGAAGCTTGTTTATGTGCGGAGCAACGTTTATAGTCATGATGAATTTGTGGCGTGGCTTTGAGCATGATTGTGGGAAGATACCCGAAACCATCCAGATTTTTATGTAGAAGATACATAAAGCTTTCTCAATAAGGAATAAATGCCAGTGATGTAACTCTAAAGATGCACTGGTAGAATTTTGGATTTGATTTTTATTTTCTCAGCTTTGACCTGCTGGATTTCTTATTGAAAGCTATAGTGGCATATAAAAACAACTTTTTATTTAACATTTCTGATTTGAGCACTCATTACCTATTCATATTAGGAGCAGAAGCAAAATCACAGTCCATTTGTGTAAGCATTTGGAGTGACTCGGTTTGTTCTAGTAAGTCAGGAAAACAATCAGAATTTTAAATTGTTTTGTTGCCAACTGTTATTGGCAATAAAATCCCATAATAATTTCTCTGTTTTATGTGTTAAAGAACATAAAGAAGCAAGTTTTCAAATAGATATTTTACATCCACAGGAGCCATACCAAATGCTAATCTTTAGGTTGCTCCACCATAAATCTGACTTCTGAGTATAATGGGAACACACTGGTCATTGTAAAGCACGGTTTTACTTATTTAAAACAAACAAAATGACGACAGCCGACTTTTTTTTAGCATCTTTTATTGGCAATTAACACAGTTAGCAACCATTAGTAACTGTGAAATGGCTCATTGTGTGTTTTCCCCTCAGAACATAGACACTATATGGTTGAAAGCTTAAAGTTAAAACATCTTCTTTACTGAATGTTTTCTCTCTCTGGCAGCCCTAATGATCTACAGACTAAAGATGTAGAGGGAAAAAAATCTACTTCCTTGAATTAGCTTCTTATATTTTTCTGCTTCCTGCTTCCAAAACTAATACATACTGAAAGTGGCTAACCAAGTCTTTTTTTCACAACAACTTCCACACTGAAGATCAGATTCTTTGACTTTCCCAGCCGCCTGTCAGTTGGGCGACTGTGCGATTTCTTGGTGCATCTCTAATTATTTCCATTCATCTGAAGAGGGGTAGCGTCTGCTTGTGGCGCTGTTGGAAATGTAACTCTGTTGTAACATAAAATAAACCACTGCAGACGTAGTATGTGAAAATATGCAAAGGAGAGGTTTTATTTGGTTACTTAAAGAAGACAACCGAATGCTATTTCCTGCAACTTCAATGAAAAATGTTTTCAGGAATGGCTTAGTCGCCTTCCTCTGCAGATCTTTAACCACCCTCACTGTTTCGGAGGGAATATAGACCCATAACGATCGGTGACTAATTGATCAGAGCGCCCTCACTGCTTTCGCGCCGTGATTGGCCAGTCTGGCATGGCGTGTTATCCGTTAACACCGCTCCCATATCAACTGACGCACTGGGCTTAAGCAGCAGCTCGAGCCTTGTGCTGGCCGGACATGTGAACGTTCCACATAACTGCAGCTGATTGACAGAACGCCGATCAGACTTCCCCTCAGGAAGCGCCCGCGTCAATAGTTGTGAATGAATTCTCTTCACCTCTCCCCCAGCTCCCAACCCCGCACTTCCTGTCTCTCTGAATAAGGTAATAAAATGAAAAAGATCAGATAGAGCAGACAAATCCTGTCTTCTAAGTAGCTTGTGTATTTGTACCAAACAAGGAGAAAATTGTCCTTCAGTATAAACAAATCGAATTAAAAACCTTTCATCCTTTACTTGGTCTAATTAGTAGGAACAAAAACCAAAGACATCAAAGTTCATACTCATAAGTCAGAAAATAAGCTAATTCAAACATTTGGAAGCATCATGACAGCTTATTTCTGTTTTTGTTTTATTTTGTTTGCGCGCCATACATTGCGGTACCTTCGTCACAGGAGTATCACGCAATGCCGTGAGACTCTGTCAGCATTCAGGACATCAGAAAAACAAACCAATAATGAAATGATCCTGATTGTGAAGTGCCCTTCAGTCACTTCCTGATTGCAGCAAACAGAGCGCATACTGTGTGCAGAGAGGGGTGTGTGTGCGTGTGTGTGTGTGTGTGTGTGTGTGTGTGGTGCTGTTGATCATGCAGAGGCGTGGCGAGTCATTCTTTATCACAGGAAGTATAGCCACCCTTATCACACATGGCTGGACTGCCCTCACCGGCCCATTTATCTGGCACACATGAGCTGGATTCCACACCTCTCCAAGCCGGCTTCCAAGCCCCGTTTACCGTTTTATTACGGCCCTGTTGCACAAAGGGGGGATTCTCAGGGTCCATTTAACTCTGGAGCACATTCAATAGCCTGTTTGTTGTGTATAAATATAAAGTGGGCATGGTGAAAGAGTTATAAAGCAGCTCTAATTGTTTTTGTGCCATGCTTCAAGTGCAGTCGTGCTCTGTAAAATTTTAAAAGTGGTCTCGATTACCTTTTCTTTAGCCTCTGCCTGCTGTTCTTTTTTTTGTTTTCTTTAAACTAATTTTACATCCAATACTTTCCGTCTCGTATGAGGAGGAGAAAGGAAGAGTCGAGCTCCAAACTTGATCGCGCAAATTCATCGTATTTGTCTTTAAGCAAAAAGAGGGGGAAAGCTGTTGAATCTGTGAGAAACTTGTTGGTGCTAAAATGTTTGGGGGGGGAAGGGGGTTTGGGCCAAAGCTATGTTAGCTTAAGTATTTTTGTAGGTCAAATGAGAGAAATTGAAACAAAGCAATTCCTACTGAAGACTGCCAGCAAACAGCTAACAATGAAAGCTAACAAATACTAAACTCTGGTTCGACCTGCTAATACCGATTTTTTAGGAGTCAGATTTTTTATTAGGAACAAATATTAAATTGTATGTATGTGTGTGTGTCAGAGAGAAAAGTCGTTGTTAGACAGGTTTTGAAAATAAAAAAAAAACATTAGAGTTGACATTTTAATATGGCGTTAGCATCTTAGTGATTAGCTAGCTTAGCATCACAAAACAAAGGTTTCCAAATTTATAATCTAGAGAATGTAAATCCTTATCTCAACATTATTTCCAAAAGCCTGCCAACATATCCAAATTCCTCATGTCTCACAGCAGATAAGAGCTTAAAGACATTTAACCTTCCTGTTATTTCTTGAAATTCTCGCTCTCATGCAGCCTGATCTAAAAAAAACTGAAAATCACCAAATCAGTTGTTTTCTCAGTGCATATCTGTTTAAAATCTTGTAATTTTTTCTGTTCTGTCATCTATTTGTAGGGACACAAGACTGGTTCATCTCCTGCATTAAGGATCATTTTATGTCTAAATGAGTCAGTGTTCAAGTAACCTAGCAAAAGTGTTCTCTGAAAACGTTCAGGTACTAGCTTGAAAATGAATGAAAAGCAAGTCAAGATTCCAACGTAAAACTTTGACAGATCTACTGAAAGTATGACAAAATATTGATCAAGACCATTTTAAAATAATACCAGAATTTCTGGTTCTTTAATGTCAAAGTATAAAACTATAGCACATTCCTAAGTTGCATGTTTTTTTGTTGTTGTTTTTTTCATTGACAAATCTCATAATGAGCCAGTGATAGAAAAATTACATTTTCTCTGGTTTGACTCTGACTGTAGTCACTAACTGAAATACTGAGAGGAAGGAGTTTTGTTCACTAAAAAAAAAAAATCAAACAAAGGTTTGGGACATATCACAAATTTACTCTGAGGTAAACTAGAAATCGGTATAGGTCTGGTAAACCCAGGTAGATCCTGTTAGAACATACTCAAAACACGCTATTTTCAGATGAACTTGGACAAATGTGTCGTTCAGCAACCAACATGTTCGGCCATTTCAGTGCTTTATTTCACATAGCTAAGAATATCGCCGTTTGAAAACTCAGCAGACAGCGTTCGGGGCTCTAGTTAGTGACACTTCAGGTTTGTATTCCAGGCTGTTGCGCCTATGACTTATTGTTTGATATGCAGTATAAGTGGCATTGCAACAAATACATAACGGCTGGCTATTGGACGTAGGTGAGCTTTTTTAGGACACGGTTGCCTGACACACCCTGCACTTTTGTCCTGTTGGCTTACAATAAATTATCAAAGGCCATGATTCACGGATTCGCCGCTGTTATCTGCGAGGCGGTGCGCTCCCCGCTTATCGCCCGTCCGAACTGAGTAATCACTCACATTTGGTCGTGACGCCAAGTAAAATTCACAGCCACTTTAATGCTGGGTTAAAAGTGATCAACTAAGATGTTTTTATGCTGGAATCTGTATGAATGGACGACTGCAGTGCATCGGTCGTCTTTTTTCAAAGCGGCTGTCGGCCCTTTTTTTTTTTTTTTTTTTTTTTTTCCCCGCATCAGTGCTTCATGCAACATTGACATGGACAGAATTAGATTCACAGTTCCTAAATGTTAGTGTGAGTGCATCTGTGCCAAGATGTTTAGTCTCCTCCAAGGGTATTAAAGCAGCGCTCTGCTGCTGGTTGTGGCTGTCTGTGTGTTCCAACCACAGATTACAGGGCCCGTCGGCAGACGGGGCCCTAGACATGGGTCACAAGACGGACAAAACTGTGACGAGTTCATCTCAGAGAGCTGATAGCCTGGATCGTGTATCTGAAAGCACATGTGTCTATTTATTGCAGAATTTGGTGTTTATTTCTGTATGTGGATGGCTTGGATGCTGTCGGGCTATATCTGGATTCGTCATGTGTGTTTGAGTCATGTAAAGGCAACAGTATGGATTTCCGAATGCAAACATTTTCTATAGCAGTTTTACAGAGACAAAAATAATGAATGAATGACTTGGAGTTCAAAGTAATGTTGTCTTGATTTACTTTAACGCACGGAACGAGCTGGTTTAATAAAATGTTACTGCAGTCAAAGTGCCATTTTGAACACTCAGTTAAAAAAAAAAAAGCGCCAGAGTTTTCTAGAGTTTTCTGAAGTTGTAAAGAATAACGCTAAGCTGCCTCTCCTCTAACCATTGCTGCCCACTGCCTGCCAGCTGGCTGAAGGAAGTATCTACACTTTTTTCCTTACTTACAAGAAAGTCTTACTCACTAGCTGCATTTCCATTAACCATATAACTGTGCAAACTGGAATTACAAAAAAATCAACTTAATGGAAAAATGCCAGTTTAAAAAAAAATCTCCCTTTCCTTTTTTAATATATATATTTGGCACTAATGACCTTTATTCAACAATATGGTAAGGCCATTTTATTTATATAGCACATTTTCAGTAACAAGGCAATACAAAGTGCTTTACAGGGATTAAAAGGAAATACAAACAAAATAACAAACCAAAGGAAAGAGAAAGAGCAAAGGAAGAAAAATAATTTATTGTTGATCTAAAGTATGTAAACTAGGTGCTCCTGTTGCTAGATAAGTACAAGTAAGCATACTTGTATATATAAGTATATACAATACTTCGACAGGAAGGAGACATAGAGAGCTGTGGAAAGATACGTGAGAACGATACCGAGCCGAGGACGGGACTCAAAGTCTGTAGCTCTGTAGTGTATACGGGGCGCACGCTACGACCACGGCGCCACACGGCGCCCAAAAACTCACGCAAGGATGAGACGGCTTCTCTGCTGAAGTTTAGTGTATTACTTCGCTAA
The DNA here is from genome assembly GCF_904066995.2 of Poecilia reticulata. NCBI lineage: Eukaryota > Metazoa > Chordata > Actinopteri > Cyprinodontiformes > Poeciliidae > Poecilia > Poecilia reticulata. The sequence continues at coordinate 7,454,796 of NC_088844.1, read as the reverse complement.
ACTGTACCATATTTTCCGCACTATAAGACACACCAGATTATAAGGAGCACCTTCAATGAATGGCTTATTTTAAAACTTTTTTTATATATAAGGCACACCGCATTATAAGGCGCATAGAATAGACGCGAGAACGTGACGCTAAATGACCTGCAGACGACCTGAATCTAGTCGGTCGGTAGGTAGATAGGTCAGTCAAACTTTATTAATAGACAACAAACCAGCGTTCTGACAACTATCCCAGCATGCACCGCGCGCTTCTTCATCTACGGGCGAAAATGAAGTCTGCGGCTGCTTACCGCAGTTGCTAGACCTGTTGTAGCTCAATATTGGTCCATAAATAAGGCGCACCGGATTATAAGGCGCACTGTCGGCTTTTGAGGAAATTGAAGGTTTTTAGGTGCGCCTTATAGGGCGGAAAATACGGTAATGGAAACATTTTATTTTTCATCACACGAGTCACGTGATCAACAACCAGATGATGAAGACAACCAGAAGTAGTTGGTGGATGTTAGCTTATCGTGTGATTTTAATTGTGTTTATTTTTTACTGGAAACACCACAATTACGAAATTGTGATTTTTTTGGGGGGGGGAGGGGTTTGCTGACATTAGCGACATATTGAAAATTTTGCGCACGTTTGTAATGGAAACGCAGCCACCTTTCAGAAATATTCAGTCATTAAAAAACAGGGACAGTTATTGAGTGGAAGGTAAAGGGACACGTCACGTTTGTAAAAGTAACACTTAACGCTGTAGCTGGTAAACAGCTGACTCAGGTAGCTTAGCAAGCTAGTGTCAGATTGCTATCCTGTTTACTACATGAAGAGTTGAAGGGGTAAAATGTTTGATAATCTGTGCAGTAAGGACTTAAAAGCGCTGTATTTTTGGTTTGGTCTCATTTTAGCCAAAGCGTTTCAATAAATGTGTTGAACTCCAGTCAGAACCCTTGTTCATTTTCTAATTTAAATAAAATCAAGTGTAGGTCTTTTTTTTTTTAGAAGTTCTTAGGCAAGAACAAAATTTTACCTGTATTTT